>NC_138343.1:44912151-46112151 GCF_046562875.1 Panthera onca
CCCCCCATCAACCCTCAGTTTGTTCTCAGTTTTTAAGAGTCTCTTATGCTTTGGCTCTCTCCCACTTTAACCTCTTTTTTTTTTTCCTTCCCCTCCCCCATGGGTTTCTGTTAAGTTTCTCAGGATCCACGTAAGAGTGAAACCATATGGTATCTGTCTTTCTCTGTATGGCTTATTTCACTTAGCATCACACTCTCCAGTTCCATCCACGTTGCTACAAAAGGCCAGATTTCATTCTTTCTCATTGCCATGTAGTACTCCATTGTGTATATGAACCACAATTTCTTTATCCATTCATCAGTGGATGGACATTTAGGTTCTTTCCATAATTTGGCTATTGTTGAGAGTGCTGCTATAAACACTGAGGTACAAGTGCCCCTATGCATCAGTACTCCTGTATCCCTTGGGTAAATTCCTAGCAAGCACTTTTTTTTTTTTAAACACACTTTATTTTTAGAGCAGTTTTAGGTTTATAGCAATGTTGAGCAGAAGGTACACAGATTTCCCATATACCCTGTGTCCCCCACAGGCATACCTTTCCTGCTATTAACATCCCCCCTACCAGAGTGGTGCATCTGTTATCATTGGTGAACCTGTATGAACACATCATTATTCCCCAAAGTCCTCCTTTCACATTACGGTTCACTCGGTGTTGTATGTTCTATGGGTTTGGACAAACATGTAATAAACGGGATGCATGTATCATTAGAGTACGTACTGATACTCACTGCCTAAAAATCCTGTTTTCTGCCTATTCATCCTTCCCTCCCCTAACCTTACGCAACCCTGATATTTTTACTGTCTCCATAATTTTGCTTTTTCCAGATGTTAGGCAGTTAGAGTTATACAGCACGTAGTCTTTCAGATTTCTTTCACTTAGTAACATGCATTTACAAGGCATTTACATGTCTTGTCACGGTTTAAGTACTCATATGATATGTACAAACTTAAGAACAGAAAGCCAGACGGGTAAATGAAAAGCAAAATCTCTTCCATGGTTCACATTCACTTTTCCTCTCACTAAATCTTCCAGTTGAGGGATTTCCTGACATGAAAATGGTCATGGTCCCCCAAGTGAGAAATGGGAAGTCATTTTGTCTTCCAGACGACGGAACCTATTTAAACTGTAATCTTGCTGCCAGCACTTAAGAAAGGAAGCATCACATTTTTACGTTTCCGTGGGGAAGGTGTTGATACAATTAAGCATATGCCGAGAGACTATCCTCTCCTGTCCCCACTCCGCCTGGTCATGGGGATTTCTTCCGCTCAAAGCCAGAGTGGCAACTTGCAGTGCCAAGGATAAGAGGTCTGGTGGGCTCTTTTTTTTTTTTTTTTTTTCTTCCCATCTCATCAGGGTGGAACCATCAGCTCCCATTTTCAATGGTGTTTCCAAGAGGATTTTAGTCCTCCCAGTGTCCCATGCTTGGAAAAAGTTAACGTGACCTTCCAGACCGCCTTAAAATCGCATAACCTTTTTGAGGTTTTCCAAGGACTTTTTGTGTGGGTAAGTTTGGTTTTGTCATTAATTATAACAGGAAACAGGAAAGGGGTGAAAACACCAAACAAAGAGAAAGTTGCAAAGTTTCAAACAATGCTTCAATAAATAGTCACACAAAGAGAGTTCTCCCTGGTATTCATCGAAATGTAAATGAATCCACCTTTGATCTTTCTCATTACTTTACAGCCCCAGGTTAGCTGCGTTCTTGGAAGCCCTCTCCATCTCTCTAACAATCGTTTTTTTAAGTAGGCTCCATGCCCGGTATGGGGCTTGAACTCACGACCCTGAAATCAAGAGTCACATGTTCTACCAACGAAGCCAGCCAGGTGCCCCGAAGGCCTCCCCAGCTCTTATCCCCCAAGAAATTCCTCTCCCAGTTGACCTCACCTCCTTTTATTTAATACAGGAAAAGCTGTAGATACATAGAGAGGTTTGGGGATACAAAAATAACTAAATGCACTTTAATTATGTTCACAAGAAACCAGATTTTTCACCCAAGTTCTCCTTCTTCAGAAAGGAAAGACTGCTTTTCCTTACCTCAGCAGGGGATGAGGAACAGATTGGGGAAAGGAGACGTGGACCAAAGCTGAGGGTGCTACAGAGTAGACGGTTCAAAGACCGAAGTCACAGGACGGGGGTGATATGGTGCTTAATATGTGTTGCACATCCAGTAAATCCTATCGTACAGTATTCAGGATCTGCCTAATTGAGGAATCTCTTCCTATTTAATTAATGCCATTCCATTTGAATTAGTCCTGGGTTAGTCCTGGGTTTTTTTTGTTTGTTTGTTTTGTTTTTTTTAAGGCAGATCTTGTCAGTGCCTCGGCCTTTACTATGTCCAGCTGCCAGATTAGGATCCCTTTGCCCTAGGACTTTCCAGAGTCTCAGGTGTCCGCTCTCCTGCACCCGGCTCAAGGGAATGAGCAGAATGTCAAGAGAGCAGCTCTTAAAGAATGACTGATGGAGGGGCGCCTGGGTGGCTCAGTCGGTTAAGCGGCCGACTTCGGCTCAGGTCATGATCTCGCAGTCCGTGAGTTCGAGCCCCGCGTCGGGCTCTGTGCTGATGGCTCAGAGCCTGGAGCCTGTTTCAGATTCTGTGTCTCCCTCTCTCTGACCCTCCCCCATTCATGCTCTGTCTCTCTCTGTCTCAAAAATAAATAAACGTTAAAAAAATTAAAAAAAAAAAAAAAAAAAGAATGACTGATGGGAACTGGTGGGGCAATTTCCCATTTCCTTCACCCGACCGGGGACTTAGCTCTGAGGTTTGCGTTGTACTGGATCCCGGGTTCCCAGCTGAATTACGTTTCAGTTGTACAGGGTGTTACCTGGCTTGATAACATAGACCGTCTTACTAGCCTTTTCTTGCCTTTCTTCCCCATTCACAACAATATTTCTGGGGATCCCAAGTAAACTACTCACTCTCAAATCCTCGTCTCCCAGGGTCTGCTTTTGATTAAAGCCTCGCTTCTCCGAGTCTCCAAGTCTCCCTCCTTGGATTGGATGGATGGGCTTATTTCTAACATGTAGTTAAGTCCCAAACTAACATGTAGGGAAGTCTTATGGGGATTGTAGGGATGAGCTTATTTCTAACATGTAGGGAAGTCCAAATTAACAATATGTAGATAACTGTGACAGGATTTGTGTGTGTGTGTGTGTGTGTGTGTGTGTGTATGTGTGTTAAAATATGTATAACACAAAATTTACCACTTCAATCATTTTTCAGCGCGTAGTTCATAGCATTAAATACATTCACGCTGTTGTATGGTAACCGCCACTACTGTCCCGACGCTACAACTTTCTTATCATCCCAAAATGAGACTCTCTACCCATTAAATGATAATTCCGCATCACTTCCCCGCTGAGCCACTTGACTGCCCCTGCTTCCCAGCCCCAGTAACTACTGTTCTACATTCTTCTCCATAAATTTAACTATCCCGGTTACCTTTATAAGTGGATTTATACAATATGTGTCCCTTTGTATCTGGCTTATTTCACTTAGCATAATTTCTTCAGGGTTTATCCATGTTGTAGCATGCACCAGAATTTCATCCCTTTGTAAAACTGAAACTATTTCATTGTATGTAGTACCACATGTTAGAAATAAACCCATCCACCCAATCAAAGGAGGGACTCAGAGACTCAAAGCACAGCGAATCGAGGCTTTTTATTTTTTAATTTTTTTTGAATGTTTCTTTATTATTGGGAGACAGAGAGAGAGAGAGAGACAGAGCATGAGCATGGAAGGGGCAGAGACTGGAGGAGACACAGAATCCAAAGCAGGCTCCAGGCTCTGAGCTGTCAGCAGAGAGCCCAACGCAGGGCTCGAACTCACAAACTGAGAGATCATGACCTTAACCAAAGTCGGAGGCTTAGCCAACTGAGCCACCCAGACGCCCCGTGAAGCGAGGTTTTAATTAACGTTCTTGCAAGAGCGGGTGTCTGATGGGGCAGTTACAGTAGATAATTTTTCTCCTACTGTGCAAGTCCCCCCTCCCCCCAGTTCCTCCTTGGCTGAGTATTACAGAGGTTGTAGCCGTACCCTGATGTCAATTCATCCATGGATGGACATTCGTTTTCACCTTTTGGCTACTGTGAAATAATGCTGTTGTGAACATTAGTATACAAGTATTTATTCAAGTCCTTGCTATCAATTACTTTGGATATATACCCAGAGGTAGAAGGCTGAATCATATATTAATTCTACATTAAATTTTTTGAGGAACCTCCATACTGTTTTCCATAGTGAATGCACCATTTTGCATTCCTATCAGCTATGTATAAGCCTCCAATTTTTCCACCTCTTTCTCAAGACTTGGTATTTTGTGTTGATTTCTTTTTTTTTTTTTTTTAAGTTTTATTTATTTTTGAGAGATAGAGAGAGAGAGTGCAAGTTGGAGAGGGGCAAAGAGAGAGAGACAGAGACAGAGAATCTGAAGCAGGCTTCAGGCTCCGAGCTGTCAGCACAGACCCTGACTTGGGGCTCGAACCCACAAACCACAAGGTCATGACCTGTGCCAAAGTCAGATGTTTAACCTACAGAACCATCCAGGTGCCCCTGATTTCTTTTTTTTAATAATAGCTATTCTAATGGGTGTGAGGTGGTATACCATTGTGGTTTTGATTTGCATTTCCCTAACAGCTAGTGATTTTGAGCATTTTTCTTTTCAGGTACTTACTGACCATTTGTATATCTTCTTCGGAGACATGTCGATTCAAGTCTTTTCCCTATTTTTTAATCAGGTAATTTGCCTTCTCATTGTTGGGTTGTAGAAATGAGTTCCTATGTATTGTAGATATTAACCCCTTATCAGATATATAGTTTGTAAATACCTTCCCATTCTGCGGGCTGTCTTCTCACTCTTGATCATGCCCTACGATGCACAGAAGTTTCTAAGTTGTATAAAGTCTAATTTATCTATTTTTCTTTTGTTGCCTGTGCTTTTGGTGTCATATCCAAGAAATCCTAGTCAAATATAATGCCATGAATCTTTTCCCCTTTGTTTTCTTTTAAGAGTTTTATAGGTTTAAGTCTTATGCTTAAGTATTTGACCCATTTTGAGTTAATTTTTGTATATGGTATAAAGTAAGGATCCAACTTCATTCTTTGGATAAATAATGTGGTTGCTAAATTAATTTTTAAAATAAATAAAACCTCAATGATTATGAAATAACTTGAATAGTTTACTAAAGGCAAGAGGAAATAGACTATTATCTTTAGTAAGCCTCCTACATTCTTACTTACATGGTGGATTTCTAGTCAATTACCCATGCAATTCTAACAGAACTAATTCAAAGACAGAAAAAAAGTGATAATTCTGAAACCTGTGGGGACTGAACAGTGAGGTCTGACTAGTACACAAGTGAGTGTGTGTGTGTGTGTAATTTTTTCGTGTTCATTTATTTTTGAGGGAAAGAGAGACAGAGCATTAGTGAGGGAGGGGCAGAGAGAGAGGGAAACACAAAATCTGAAGCAGACTCCAGGCTCTGAGCTGTCACCACAGAGTCCAACGTGGGGCTCACACTCAAGAACCGTGAGATCATGACCTGAGTCAAAGTCAGATGCTTAACTGACCGAGCCACCCAGACACCACCACAAATGAGTGGTTTTAACTTCACTATCTCCTCCCTGACTTTGGAGAGGCAAATTATATTTAAGAGATGAGGATATGAAGGATAAAGGATATGAAGAAGCAAAATAGTATTCAAAAAATGGAAGCAAATAAGGGGTGTTTGGCTGACTCAGTTAGTAGAGCATGCGACCCTTGATCTCGGGGTCATGAGTTCAAAGCCACAGTGGGCCTTGAGCTTACATTAAAAAATATAAGCAAATTAGGGCAAAAAAAGTTAAAAAAAAAATGCAAGAGCAAGTCTTGCTCTGAGGCCTTAAGAATAAACTTCAAGACATTTTATTTTTGAGTCTCAAATGATTCCTAGGTTTTGTGAAAAATCTGTCAATCACATTTAAGGTGTTCAACCTTTAAGGGAAAATTAGAAGATTAGTTTGGTTTAAAATTAGAAAATGAGTTTGGTTTAAAAGATAGTAAATAAGAAAGAAACAAAAAGATCTAGAAAGCTCTGTGTTTCGGCTTTAATAGAAAATACCGGAATGTGTGTTTTAAGCTTGAAGTTACCTGATGAAAGATTAGTATTACAATGAGTCACTAGGAGGGCGATAACAATTTCAGAAGTAAAAGTGAAAATAAGTAGAAAGTCAGGAGGAAACACTTCAGAACACACATTTCTAGACTAACCAAAGTTGTCCTCTCTTGACTTTTTTCTCCACTCTAAAGTCTTAAAACAATATTTTCTGCAAAGGAAATAAACAGAGAGATAGGTACCTAGAGGCAATCCACTTTTTAAAGGTCTTCCCTACACTGTGCATAATTATGCCTTGGATCCAATTAGAACAGAGGAATTT
The DNA here is from genome assembly GCF_046562875.1 of Panthera onca. NCBI lineage: Eukaryota > Metazoa > Chordata > Mammalia > Carnivora > Felidae > Panthera > Panthera onca. Next base: position 44,918,568 of record NC_138343.1, read on the forward strand.
CCCTCAATTATCAGGCTCCTTGGCTTGGCTGTTAGAAATGCTCCTTGTCCAGAAATGCTCTGGGTCTGTATAAATCTGGCAAACCTTCCTCCCCCTTGGATAATCATTAACCTTCATATCAAATCCCAATCACTTGCAATCAGATCCTAGTGACTCTCCCTTCCAGAGTACAGCAAGAGTGAAAAAGAAAGGAGGCAATTTAAAAGCAAGCTTCATTCCTTCTAGTTTTCTAGAACTGGATAACTTTGGCTTTCTTTCTTCATTTTTCCCAGGAAATAGCCCAAATGATTGTACAATTAGGCATCGCGTTATTTTTAAGCAACCATAAGCTTCCCTTAGAGATCCTATGCCCCAAATGAATAACCAATGGATGAAAGGCAGAAAAACACGATAAAAAGGCGGCAATAAGCCAACATGTATCTAGTAAATACAGTACTTATTTTTATGCTTAGCCACGATGCCAGACTTTATATTTTGTTAGCCGAGTTTGGAGTGCAGTTTCTTCTAAGAGAGTTCAACTTCAACATCTACTGCTTCTGATCTCGGCAGATATTTTATCAACATACTGAGAAAATAGAGAGCATCTCCCCTCCCTACACCCCACTCCCAGCCTCCAGCCTTCGTCTTTCTCCTCCGCATTTGGTATGTTATTCTGTGTCCTGTTGCAGAGCCAGCAGGTGAGATTCTGGATCCCTCTTTGAGTCCAGAGCTGGTAAGCAGTTAGGATGCTCCCACATGGCTTCCATGCATTTGTGTTGGACGCTCAATTGATCATGGCATCGGGATGAAAATATTTCAGATTGTCCAGAAAACAGCTGTGGGTGGCCGAAGCACCAACCTTCTGAATTCTGAGTCATCTCCCTGGAACGGAGGACACAGTGTAAACATATTCACACCCACCCAATCTATCTCGACTGCGAGAAGGTATCCTGAGTGAAGCAGGGATTTGCGCGGCATTGGCCCTCAGCTCTTACTTCCTGAAAACAACTTTTCTCAGTGGGAAGAATCAGACATATTTGCTAAAAACTCTGAACCACCAAAAGTTTAAAAAAAGGCCCGTGCTTCTACAGCCCACTTGTTCCATCACATAGGAGATGTCGCTAAGCTCTTAGAGTCTTCACCCTGTCTGGACGTATCGCAAAAAGGAAGGTATGTTTTTTAGGAATGAACTGAAATACGGGCCACTGGCCCTGATAGTGAATATTCCTTTATTGATATGCATAAACCCGCTTTCAATTGCCATGGCCCTTTTGCCTTTGTGATGTCCTTCCTCTACCATTTTATTTCTGAACTGCCTCCCCGTAGCATAACTTAACTTGGGCTCAAGTAATGAAACCCATTATAATTTAATAGAGGTGGGTAATATAACAAACAGTAAAAATTATTGAAAGCAAAGTATTTGCATTATTTATCATTACTTTAAAATTGCTTTCTCCATTGAGTTTATTGCCCAATAAATAAATATATATTTACATATAATTTAAATACGTGTGTGTGTAAACATATATATATTTAGGAACCCCTCTTATTGGTTATTGCCCTTACTTTGGTATTACTATCTTAGTCTTAAGAGGTATATTAAGGGGGAAAAAAATGTGGTGGGGAGTGGTGTTGAGCAGATCAATGAAATTATACAGATAATCAATAGTCAAACCACGATTGGAGTGTATCTTCTTCCTTCAGTTTGCTTCTTCTTCTTCTTTTTTAAAAAGGTTTATTTATTTTTGAAAGAGAGAGAGAGAGAGAGAGAGAGACAGAGTGTGAGCCTGGGAAGGGCAGAGAGAGAGGGCGACCCAGAATCTGAAGCAGGCTCCAGGCTCTGAGCTGTCAGCACAGAGCCCAATGCCGGGCCTGAACTCACAAACCATGAGTCATGACCTGAGCCGAAGTTGGACGCTTAACCGACTGAGCCACCCAGACGCCCCCAGTTTGCTTCTTAACACACACTCACTGACGAAGGTAACCCATTACCCAAACTAAAATAAAACCAAGTATCCCATTCAAGGGGCATTTACTAGTCTCCACTGCTGAGTTTTTTTTCCCCAGATTTCAATATCATCTTCTGTGTATAATATATCATTTTCTTGCATTTGATAGTCGTGTCTAATTAGCTTTGCACATGGGTTTTGTTTGTTTGTTTGGTTTGGTTTATTTATTGGCTTGTTTGTTTTCAGGTCTGCACAGCAGCAACTTGACAAAAATCCTTATTATTATTGCTATTAAACTTCACTGGAGTTTACTACAAGGCAGGTTTGAGTCTGATGTAAGTCTGTCCACCTTGTGTTCTGTACAAAGTTCTCCTTGTTGGAAAACCTTACACATCTAACTTGGTTTCACCAATTAACACTTTCTTCAGTGTGTTCCCAAAGACAATACTGAACTACTTATAAACTCATTTTGAGAACTGAATATGACCTCCCCCAAACCTCATCTAATCTTATCATGGAAGGGGAAGCAAAACTTGTCAAGGTTTAAGTTCCCTTATCTGTCCCACAGGGGAACTAGGCTAAATGACCTTAAGATCATTTGAGGTCCATGAATGCTGATTTTTACTTTCGACGATATATTAAGAGCATACAGCCACAGAAATGGAATGTATCTTTAGAGATTATTTTATATAGTTGCTTCTAATGAGATTTCTGCCTTTTGTAAGAACGTCTTATTTCCTCTATCCCAAACTTCTTATTTAGAGTAGTTAGTGATGGCTTTGTATGTATCAAATAATCCTTGGAACAGCTCATTTCTTATCAAATAAAACAAGAACCCAAACCCAGAAGTTAAGTGTCTTTCTTTGGGTTTCTGAAAAAGAATGAAATCCAAATTTGCACTAAGTTTCCAAGTTCAATGTTAAATGTTATATTTTTATATAATGTTGGAAATACACTGCTCAGATGATCATCCTCCTTCCTTTGTTTGGTGACTGGAGCTAGATCTGATTTGTCATTTACATTTCTTGCTAAATGTCAATGTAAGAATTGTGTCCCAACATGAGTCAGTCTATAATGTTTACTGAGTGAAAAACAGCTACAGCTTTCAAAGGTAGGAGTATACGGAAATAGAATGCAAATGAAAAGTATATATCCTTTCTGGGAAGATTTCAAATCATAGAAAAAATAGAGACAGATACTTCTGGTTTATCTCAACTGTAGAAATTCACAACTAAGCTTAATAGTTAGTGACATTATACAAAGTTAATACGGTATGGCTGGGTGTGGTTGTTGGAATAACTAAGGCTGGTTGAGGGGAGGAAGAAAAAAATCTTTTTGGCCAGTATGAGGTTTTCTTTCTTTCTTTCTTTTTTTTTTTTTTAAGTTTATTTGTTTATTTTGAGAGAGAGAGAGAGAGAGAGAGTGCATGCCAGCTGGTGAGGGGCAGAGAGAGAGTGAGAGAGAGAATCCCAAGCAGGCTCTGCAGTGTCAGCACAGAGCCAGACTCGGAACTTGAACTCACAAACGGAAAGGTCATGACCTGAGCTGAAATCGAGAGTCAGAGACTTAACTGACTGAGCCAACCAGGCAGCCCTTGAGCAATGGGAGTTTTAAACTGAGGGACGGAGTGGGTAGGTGGGGACAGGACAAGAGTTCTGAGGCAGAGGAATGGTGTGTGTCGTGACTGAGACAGGTGCCAAGTATGCAGAAAATTATAAGTGATTCAGTTTAGAAGGGATCGTAAAATTACCTTTCAGTGTTTGATATCTTATTACGCTCATTCATTTGCTCATGCGGTAAATCCTAGGTACCTACTATGTAGCGTTTGTTGTGTGTGATGTCATGTAATTATAAACACCATTACTGAGATGATGGATTCCAAATAAAAAATAAATATCCTCCCTTTCTAACTCCATTCTCGTCGTCTCTTACCGAGCATTGGTGTAAGCACCAAGCCACTTTATCACGGAAGGGAGTGTCCCTTAAGCTCAGTCTGCCATAAATCAGCATACCTGTTGGTAGGTCAGGCGGCTTCATGGAGACCCCAGGGACTGGACACTTCACACTACAGGTTCAGGCCTTCTATTCCAACCCTGGAGACTCGAGAATGGCTTCTTTAGCCTATTTTTCTAACCATTCTCCCTCATCCTGTCCGTAAATATAAGGCTTGAGTCCTAGCATCTCAGGTGCACCTTAGCCTTACCCCCTCTCTCCACTGAGATAGCATTCCTTCAGCTTCTGTTCGTTGTGTCCTCTTGTGGCATTTCTGCCCAGTCACACAGAGTCTCACCATCCTTTTTAACCTTTTAGCTCCTATGTAAGTTAGGGGATGTGCTCAAATACATAAAATAAAAAAACCAACTAGAGTGGTTTATTCATATTATAGGGATTTGTTTACCTAAAGCAATAAGAACCCAAGCCTTTCTGTGAGGAAGCCTTCATTCTCCTGCTTCACTATTCCTTAGCAATGATTGCTCCAGACCCAGGCGCCATATGCACTCCAGATAGGAAGAAGTAGGAAGTCAAGAATTTCTATTTATCTATATCTCTTTGGCCAAACTAAGTCACATGGCCAACCTTAACTACAGGGAAGTCTGGGAAGGGAAGATTTTTGGCAGAGTAAAGGCTGGGTAGAAGAGGGCTGCTCTGTGTTGTTGAGCGTACCCCTGCCACAGATTCCAACTCCAAAGTCCTACCTCCCCTTTCTTATTCCTGTTTATGAGTTTCAGTCATTCTTTTCTTTAAAACTATTTTTTATTATTTTTTTAAATTTATTTATTTATTTTTTAAATTTTTTTAACGTTTATTTATTTTTGAGACAGAGAGAGACAGAGCATGAAGGGGGGAGGGGCAGAGAGAGAAGGAGACACAGAATCGGAAGCAGGCTCCAGGCTCTGAGCCATCAACCTAGAGCCTGACGCGGGGCTCGAACTCTCGGACCGCGAGATCCTGACCTGAGCCGAAGTCGGACGCTTAACCGACTGTGCCACCCAGGTGCCCCTATTTTTTAATTTATTTTGAGAGAGCATGCAAATAGTGAAGGAGCAGAGACACAGAGAGGGAGAGAGAGAATCCCAAGCAGGTTCTGCACTCTCAGCCTGGCGCCCAGTTGCGGGCTGGATCCCACAGACCATGAGATCATAACCTGAGCCGAGATCAAGAGCCAGACACTTAACGACCAGGCTCCCTGAGTTGCAGTGATTCTTAAACAGGTCTGCAACTGCGGTTGGATGGGTTGAGTATACAGGTTGGGGAGTGAGGACTGCTTCTGATCAAAGAGTTGAAAAGAAGAACCCTCCATACATTCTGGCTTTAGACAGAACATCTAAAAAATACTCAAACACCTTCCTGTGAAGATTGACCTCTTCCTAGCATTTTTATGTTAAAATTCTGTTTTATCGTTATGCTAAAAAGGTATTTGCTACCTTTCCAGCCTGAAGCTACACTGGAAAAAGCCACTTTCTATTCCTTTGGTCTCAGTGGATGTCAGACTCTATAATAGGGGAAAGAGATTGGAACTAGGATCACTCTTTCATGCTTGATATTTTCATTTGGATATATAATCATCCAATCAAACTCAACAGGTGTAAAGCATAAGTCCTTATCTTATTCTTGACCTTCTATAATTCCTTCTTTGCCCCCACAAATGCTTCCCTTATCTGGCCTCCCTATGTTTGTTACTGGCACTGTTCAATCACTCAGCCCCCAAAGCTCAAAGTCATCTTGACAATTTCTCCATCGCATCCTTCCCTATAGCCACTGGAAGTCCAAAAAGGAAAGAAGTAAGAGTGTAGTGCTCAAAATATATTTGAAGAGGGGCGCCCGGTTGGCTGAGTCAGTAGAGCATGTGACTGACTCTTGATCTGGGGGTCACCAATTCAAGCCCCACATTGGATGGAGAGCTTAGTTAAAAAGTAATAAAAATAAAAATACGTTTGAGGAAATAATGGTTGACACTTAACCGGAAAAGACACACAGGTGGCAAATGAGCACACGAAAAGATACACAATACCTTTAGCCATTAGCGAAATGAAAATTAAAATGATAATGGAACACCACCTCATATCTATGAAAATGGCTTTAAAAAATACTGACTGCACCACGCACAAATAAGAATGCAGTGAAGTTGGAATTCTCATAACTGCTGGTGGGAAAGCAAAGTGGGACAGCCATTCTGGAAAACCACTGGGCAGTTACTGATAAAGTTCAACATACCCCTACCATATGACCCAGCAATCGACTTCTGCTGTATTCATCCTCGGAAAATGGAAGCTATGTTCACCCAAAAATCTGTACATGAATGTTTTTAGGAGCTCTATTCATTAAAGCCACAAACTGGAAACAACCCAAATGTCCTTCAGTGGGTGAATAGCTAAACAAGCCGTGGTGCATTCATCCAATAAAATACTGCCCAGCAATATAAAGAAATGAATGACTGAAACATGCAGCCATTTGGATGAATCGCAAAAGCATTATGCTGAATGAAAGAAGCCAGTCTCAAAAGCTTATGTACTGTATAAATGCATTTATATCATTCGCAAGAGGACAGAACTATAGGATTGAAGAACAGATCAGTGATTGCCATTGTAGGGATAGGGAGACGGTGTGACTATAAAAGAACAGCCTGAGAGACTCTGGGGGTGGTTAATGGAACTTTTCTGTATCTTGATTGTGGTGATGGTTATACTAATTTGTACAATATGTCATACATACGACACAACATGTCAATGTTCATACAAATGTACACCAAAAAAGTACATATTAATAGAACATAATTTAAAAAAAAGGAGAACATACATAAGTGTAATAACGAGTACTGTTTGTGCAAACAATTCAACTGACGGGAGTAGAAGAGAGCTAGAAAGTGGTGCACTAGGGGTGCCCGGGAGGCTCAGTTGGTTGGGCATCTGACTCTTTTTTTTTTTTAATTTTTTTTAACGTTTATTCATTTTTGAGGACAGAGACAGAGCACGAGTGGGGGAGGGGCAGAGAGAGAGGGAGACACAGAATCTGAGGAGGCTCCAGGCTCTGAGCTGTCAGCACAGAGCCCGACGCAGGGCTTGAACCCACAACGTGAGATCATGACCTGAGCCAAAGTCAGACGCTTAACCTACTGAGCCACCCAGGTGTCCCTGAGCATCCGACTCTTGATTTCAGCTCAGGTCATGTGGGATCAAGCCCCACATCAGGCTCCCTGCTAAATGTAGAGCCTGCTTGGGATTCTCACTCTCTCTCCTGCTGCCCCTCTCCCCCCCCCCCTCTCTCTCTCCCTCAAATTAAAAAAAGAAAGAAAGAAAGAAAGAAAGAAAGAAAGAAAGAAAGAAAGAAGAAAGAAAGAAAGAAAGAAAAAAAGAAAGAACGAACCAACCAGCCATGGGCATTTGCCAGAACATTATAGAGACGATTGGCTAATCTGGACATTTGGTTAAATGGAGGTCGGTTAGGAGAGCCTCTTCTACACTTTCATAATTTCACTCTTACTTAAAAAAAAAAAACCCAACACCCGCATTTTGATTGTTTGAATTCTCTAGAATAAAAAATATATCTATCAGGGCACCTGGATGACTCAGTCGGTTAAGCATCGGACTCTTGATTTTGGCTCAGGTGATGATCTCCCAGTCATGAAGTCGAACCCCACCTCAGGCTCCCTGCTGAGCGTGGATTCTCTCTCTCCCTCTCAGCCCCTCCCCCCTCACTCTCTCTCAAAAGAAATAAAAATTTCTTTAAAAATCTGTAGAAATGTCCTTCATCTTTCGATTGGTGAGAATCAATAACACTTTTTCGGTGCACACGAACTCCCAGGTGTCCTTTACATTCTACATGGGCCGTTTCAAATTCTTTCCCAGGTCACAGTCCTCAGCTCCTCCTCACTGCCTTCACGTTACCCTCCTGCATGGAGATGGCTTACGTAGTAGGTGAAGATCTCTGTTGACCAGAAGCAACCTGCCAACTCTATCACTCTTACAGGGGCTCGCCAACTTCACAGAGTACGTGATGGGTGACAAAATGCAATGTTAACTCCAGGGCTGCATTTACGTGCGCGTCAAAAATAATTCTGAATATGGGCCCCACTGAGGTCAGATCTTGAGAATGTTCATTTCATAGGTAGATCAAGAGACACTTATCATGGAGACTCTGGCTACCTTTCCACCTTCTTATTTCCCTGTATCCATCATCTTTTCCTTCTCCGAAAGTCTCAGAAGAAGAGTGGGCCCTTCAATGCTAACAATCCTTCCATGTTCTGAATTCTACAAGCCTCTTGCAGTCAAAATCTCCTCCTTTGTGTGATGGCGCTCATTTTTCTATGTTCCAAAATCATTTATCCTTGTGTAATCCCTTCTGTGAACATTTAGAGATTTTAAAATGAATAGAGAGTTACAGGCACGTATTTTCATACCTCATCTGTGACATGGTTAAGTCATTCTTCAGCTGCTTCTTTCAGCACAAACAGATAATCTACTTTTTCTAAAGAAATTTATTTACTATTCCTTTACTATCATTACTGCTTTACTCAGAAACTTTCCTATCAATATGTAGAGATTCCATCTAGGGATAATCCATTAAGTGTGTTTCTGTCTACGTAAGGCAATATGTGGGAATTTCAAGTCATTTGTGGTGTAGAGAACAGGAGACTGAGGTATATAGAAGCAACACTGAAGAATGGAATGTCCTCGAAGACCCTCATATTGAAAGTTTTCCTACACGCTCATGGCACATGAAGCATAGGGTTGAGGACAAATCTGTTAGAAACAGATCATGACTGTGGCATTTCTTCTGTTTCTGCGGAACCCTGCGAGGTTGTGCTTTTACTTCATGAGAGGAAGATTTAAATTTTTTTTTTAACGTTTTATTTATTTTTGAGACAGAGAGAGACAGAGCATGAATGGGGGAGGAGCAGAGAGAGAGGGAGACACAGAATCGGAAGCAGGTTCCAGGCTCTGAGCCATCAGCCCAGAGCCGGACGCGGGGCTTGAACTCACGGACCGCGAGATCGTGACCTGAGCTGAAGTCGGCCGCTTAACCGACTGAGCCACCCAGGCGCCCCATGAGAGGAAGATTTAGGAAGAAGTCTTAAGCTGGGGAAATAAGAAGAGTCCACAAGAAATGCCCACTGTCTCAACTATCTTCGGCTGTCCCAACCCTGACCTAAAAGAAACCTAATATTAGCCTGTGGGGCCTGTCTGGCCAGGAATGCATACTATGAGTGGCTGGGAGCCATTGGACCTCTCTTCTCCCACACTTTACACCCACTCACAAGCATTTCTTGGCAGTCAGGGCTTTGATCTCATCAGACTCAAGTCTGGCCTCGTGGAAGAAATAACAATACCTAACAAAGGACATTGGGCAAAGCATAAGAATAACAAGAAAGTTCTGATGTAAATGCCGTGTGCCCATTTTTAAATGAAGCATGGAGATATCCAAAAGTCAACACGGGCTAATTGTGACAGAGTAGTTTCTGAAAAAATGACTTCATTTTTGAGTTGAAACTTTATTTATACATGTACTCTTGCCCCACCTGCCTAGCCTCCTTTCAGGAAAAAAAAAAAAAAAAAAAAAAAAGATTTGCTCAACATGATTCCCTTTCCCAACTCTCCTTTCCACTTTAAAATAATGACTACACTATGTGAGATGGGATTTGTTGTGAAAAGTGCAAATGAAGAGGTGATTCTGCAAAAGACTTATTATAACCTTAGTCTGTGCAAAACAATGCCATTCGGGGTCTGCAGCCAGCAAGGATTCTACAGGCCCTGCCCTTCTGAAATTTACCCCCTGGAATAGTCTTTTTCTACCTTTTTTCATTATTGCCCCTCCAAGGAAACATTTCAGATATATTTTTCCTAACCACCCTCATCATGAAGTTTTACTACCACAGGTACACTGTGCCTCTGTTTTTATACTGTGTCTATTATCTGTGCTTTATACATAGAAAGATAAAGATTATTTTGCCCCTCTAAGAAGCAATGTCTACCCTTGGGGATTTTATCCTTGTGAAAAATGCACGCTCTAAGGGAAAGACAGATAATAAGCAAATAAAGAAGGAAAATAATTGTCATAAATTTGGAGGAAACACAAGAGGCTAAAAATTCAGTATAATAATACTTTATTTATTTATTTTTAATGTTTATTTTTCAGAGAGAGAGAGAGAGAGAGAGATGGAGTGTGAGCGGGGTAGGGGCAGAGAGAGAGGGACACACAGAATCTAAAGCAGGCTCCAGGCTCTGAGCTGTCAGCACAGATCCTGATGTGGGGCTCGAAATCATGAACTGCGAGATCATGACATGAGCTGAAGTTGGATGCTTAACCAACTGAGCCACCCTTGGGTATGGTCACTTTAGATAGAGATAGCCAGTTGCTTGCACTGACTGAAAGAGAGATTGGAAACAGTTAATATGCAGCCTTTCCTTGTCTCTATTTCTTCTCTACCTTGGAATATTGGACTGTTTAATTGCCCTGCGTAGCTATATGCTTGCAAGCAAGCCCCGGGGTAGGGATGTCTCTACTTCCTGCTCCCATCTTTCCCTGGAGTCCAGCTGCCTAAGTTCTCCATCTGAAATTTGAAAGGCAAAGAAAGACTGAGTTGTGGGAAATACAAATCAAAACCACACTGAGATACCACCTCATACCGGTCAAAGTGGCTAAAATTAACAACTCAGGAAACTACAGATGCTGGCGAGGATGTGGAAAATCAGGAACCCTCTTGCACTGTTGGTGGGAATGCAAAATTAAAAATAGATCTATCCTATGACCCAGCAATAGCACTGCTAGGAATTGACCCAAGGGATACAGGAGTGCTGATGCATAGGGGCATTTGTACCCCAATGTTTACAGCAGCACTTTCAACAATAGCCAAATATGGAAAGAGCCTAAATGTCCATCAACTGATGAATGGATAAAGAAGTTGTGGTTTATATATGCAGTGGAATACTACTTGGCAATGAGTAGCAATGGCAAAGAATCAAATCCTGCCATTTGTAGCAATGTGGATGGAACTGGAGGGCATTATGCTAAGTGAAATCAGTCAGTCAGAGAAAGACAGATATCACATGTTTTCACTCATATGTGGATCTTGAGAAACTTAACAGAAGACCATGGGGGAAGGAAAGGGGGATAAATAGTTACAGAGAGGGACGGAGGCAAACCATAAGAGACTCTTAAATACAGAGAACAAACTGAAGGTTGATGGGGGGGGTGGGGGAGAGGGGAAAGTGGGTGACAGGTACTGAGGAGGGCACTTGTTGGGATGAACACTGGGTGTTGTATGTAAGCGATGAACCACGGGAATCTATCTCCAAAACCAAGAGCACACTTTACATACTGTATGTTAGCCAACTTGACAATAAATTATATTTAAAAAAAAAAAAAGGAAAAACAATGTAATCCATGATGTGCAAATAATTTCTCTCTTCCTGTTTCTTTTTTTATTTGTTTGTTTGTTTAGAGCATGCATGTACGTGTGAGCAGGATGGGGGGGGGCGGGGCGGGAGAGAGAGAGAGAATCCCAAGCAGTTTCCATGGTGTCAGGCTCCATGCGGGCCTCAATCTCACGAACAGGGAGATCACGACCTGAGCTACCAAAGGAGCCAGCCAGGCCCCCCTCTCTTCCTGTTTTTCAAACAAACTCACAGTAAGTCGTGCTGCAAAGGCAGCACGTGCAGCAAAGGCAGTCGTTCATGGAATCCAATATTCTTGGTCGTTTATTTCTAGGCAACTCTGAGTAGTCCATAGTTCTTAGTAAGGGTGTGAGACTGTCAAAGATAAATCGATCTTGCCATGGTTGGGGTGGAACAAAGCATAGATATTTGCATAATGCTCTCTCCACATAGGTGTGCTCCAGAAAAATAACAGAGAGAATAGCTGAGCGCTGACAAGCAATATAATGCTCTGATTACATGCCCTGGTATAGGTTTTAGAGTCCAGACCGCTGTTTGCAATTGACAGGCAAAGTAACTACTCTAAGACTCTGTTTATACCAATGTAAAATGAGAATAGTGACATGATCGTATTGGGTTGTTTTAAGCGATAATGCAAGTAATACAGGTAAATTATTTAGTATAATACTTAGAGTGTAGTAAGCTCTCTATAAATAGCTACTGTTGCTGTAACTGTTTCTGTAAGCCAACCATCTTCTGTTTTGATAATCCTTCCTAATTTTGCTATTTTTCAGAGTAAAAAGGTTAAAATTTTGTTAAAACCAAAGCAGGAACTCTGGTATTTAACAGGGAGCGTAGCATTGCTTCTAATATGTCTTGGTTACATTTGCCTTTCAGTTACATTTGTTAATATATTTTTTAAATTAAGATTACTTCATTTTCCTCCTTTGGCTGCTAAGTCACATTTTATAAGTGATATTTTTAGCACCTTTCATCAGCACTAGGAGATGGCAAATTAAATACTAGTAATCTGCCAACTTTAGTCCTTGACGTGGCTTACACAATGTGAATCCCCAGACATTCAAAAGCAAACTGTCTTCCCAATTCCTCCCTGAACCTGTATCAGCTCTGAGATCCTTATCTGGCTTATTAACATCACCAACCTGATAATCATCTAAGCTAATCCTCAGGGTTATCTCTTTGTGCACAATCCAATTTCTCACCATATCTATGTGGTATTTCTATTATGTGTTCCTGCCTCTCTGTTCCTTTTCCAAAACCTAACCAAGAGAGGTGTCGTTTCCACTTGCCAGATATACGCTCAAGCGTATATGTCCAATGGAATGGACATTTATTGTGTTTGGGGCCACCCAGCATGTTTAAACACCCTTCCTATGTTTGGAGAATTTTCCGTAGCTCTCTCGGCCTGTTTAGTTAGGAATCAGGAATGCAGCCAGGCCCAGATCCTGGTTTTGTGGGGCTTGAAGCTAATACAATTTAGGAGACCTCCTTTAAGAAAAAGCAACAAGATCATGAATTTAAAATTTGGTTTAAAAATTAAGAGCCTATTTCAAATTAGAAAAACAAATCAAAACCAATTACAAATTTCAAAAAGGTGACCAGTACCAGAATCATCACAAATCCAGAAAAATAATCTCATTTTTAAATTAATTGTCTAGTGGACCTCTTCAATATTTTTTTCTTTATTATTTTGCCTGTATACTCTTTGACTGCCTCTTCACGTGACAATGATTTTGTAATATTTTTTCTACAAAAGAAGAGAAGGAGGGGGCGCCTGCCTGGCTCGGTCGGTAAAGCATGTTACACTTGATCTCAGGGTTGCAAGTTCAAGCCCCATGTTGGGTGTAGAGATCACTTAAAAATAAAATCTTTAAAAATAAAGAATACAAAGACACTTTAGTCTTTCCTTTAGCAAGGTTGGTCAAAAAAAATTGTTTTATTGATAGTTTAGAAAGTTTCTTCAAAGCTTCACGACTCATGGTTGATAATGTTGTGTACATTTCGTAAGTGTGGTGGGGAAGGCAGAGTTGCATTTATGGTATCTTTCTTTTGCAAATTGTCATTTCTAGAACTTTCCCAGGGACTTGGAACGCCCAGTGCTGGTAAGGAGTCCTAAAGCGCCAGCTTCAACAGCTCCATATTCATACCATCTCTGCATGCATTTAGGCTTCACCAACCCGATACACTTGGAAACATTTCACCCCAGGAGCAAAGAAATGCAGGAAGCAGGCATCTTTTCTTATCTGCCACTTCACAGGAATGACAGCAGAGGCCTTGCTCTTCCAGAACCTGCTTGGGGAAAGTTCCTGTGTTGGGTCCCCGCCCAGCAGCGATAGCGCCCTCTCCCCTCAGCAGCCTCACAACATGCTGTGGGAGTGGATCCTAGCTGCGGAGCCTCTGGGCCTGACTCTCCAGTCCCCTTGGAGAGTCTACAGTTGTACCAAGCACGTTGTTGTTTTTTTTTTTTTTAATTTTTTTTAATGTTTATTTATTTTTGAGAGACAGAGAGAGCAAGTGGAGGAGGGGCAGAGAGAGAGGGGGAGACACAGAATCTGAAACAGGTTCCTGGCTCTTAGCTGTCGGCACAGAGCCTGACGTGGGGCTCGAACTCACAAACCATGAGATCATGACCTGAGCCGAAGTCTGACGCTTAACCGACTGAGCCACCCAGGTGCCCCAAACATGCTTTATTAAATTTAAATTATTTTGGGGGCGCCTGGCTGGCTCAGTCAGTGGAGTATGCCACTCTTGATCTTGGTGTTGTGAGTTGGGTGTAGAGATTACTTAAAAATAAAATCTTAAGGGGTGCCTGGGTGGCTTAGTCAGTAAAGCATCTGGCTTTTGGTTTCGGCTCAGATCACGATCTCGTGGGTCGTGGGTTCAAGCCCAGCATTGGGCTCCATGCTGACAGTGCAGAGCCTGCTTGGTATTATCTCTCTCTCTCCCCCTCTCTCTGCCCCTCCCCTGCTTGTGTTCTCTCTTTCTCACAATAAATAAAGAAACATGAAAAAAAATTAGAAATAAATTAATAAATACAATCTGAAAAGAAAATTAAAACAATAAATTTAAATTACTTTTCTGTGTCGACCCTAGTGAGGGTAGTTTCTGTTTGCAATGGCAAATCCTAATACCTGTGAGAGGTGCTCTACAAGGCTAAAGGCAGGCCTGAGGCGTCAGGTGCCTGCCTGAGAGAATGGAATAATCCAAGGATGGAAAAGTGAATCCAGTCAGAGTACACAGGAAAAAAAACTAGTGTCCAAATGCTAGAAGAGTAAGGATGAAGGTCAAATGCGTGGGTCTCAGAGTTGAAGGTAGAAGCCAGGGAGCCAAGAATCTGTCAGTGGAAGGAGATGAAAGCAAAGGAAACTGAGAAAAAGCCAAGAGAGGTAGATCAAGACGCCATTTGATAGGCCTGAGGTTGGGTAGCCTGTGGGAGGGTCAGGGGGCCTTGAAAAGGGATAGGAGGCTGGCCAATACTTTAACTCAGGCCTTCATTAGCTCCCACTTGGAAACACAAAAGCCTTCTAACCTCCTCCCACCTTTTTTTCTGCCCTGCAGTAACTTGTTCACACAAATAATCACTTGGGGCCATTGTCATTGCCCTACTTAAAGACAAAATCAATTGTGGCTCCCCGTTGCCCACAGAGCATCACAAAACTCATTAGCCTGGCATTTCTAACTCTCATCTAGGTCAGTCTACTTCTCCAGTTTAGTCCTCATTAATCTTCTCATACTCTCTACTAGAGCCACACTTAACTCTGGTGTTTCCTAGACATGCATTTCATTTTCCCATGTGTGTGCTGTTCTTTCTGCCTGGGTGGCCCTCCCTGTCACTTCTCAGCACATCCAAATTCCCTTGTCTTTCATAATTCAAATGCAACATTTTTTTTTTTTTAATAGCAACATTTCTTCTCCTGGAGCTTAATGTCGACTGCACTTCTCATGGTACTTTTGCTTTCCTTCTTGTATTATAGTTACTTAGAAACTTATTTCCTCTAAGAAGCCATAAGCTCACTTTGATCAGAATTCATGGCACAGTGGCTCTTATATTACAGGTGCCCCAAATAGTGTCGAGCCAAGAAGCAAATGAAGCAACTCCTGACACATAATTCTCTGTAGAACCTCAACCAGGTGATGGTGACCTAAGGTGTGGTAGGAGAAGAGGAGGTTCTATATCAGATAAGGGAGTCAGAGTCACAACGATAACTGACCAATCTTTTGACCTGTGGCCTAATCACACACAGCCACTAGTGATATGGAGATAATAATTCCTATAGATTAGGATTGTTTTGAGAATTAAGTAAGGTTCTAGAAGGCACTGAATACAATTCCTGGCACAAAAGAGATGCCAACTCAATATTAGTGATTTTCTCCCCCTTACTCTCCCCTTCAGACTCAGCATCTCTAATTTCACACATTGTTCCCCCCACAACTTTGTGTTCTGGTCTGTTTATCCAACTCCATTTTATCAGTATTACTCTTTCCCCCAGAGGGAGGAAGGGCAGAGAGAGGGGGACAGAGGATCTGAAGCAGACTCTGTGCTGACAGCAGTGAACCTGATGTGGGGCTCAAACTCATGGACTGTGAGATCATGACTTGAGCCGAAGCCAGACTCTCAACTGGCTGAGCCACCCAGGCACCCCTTATCAGTATTACCCTTAAAAATTTGACTAAGATGCCCCAAATGTGAGCTGATCAGACCACAGAACAGTGGGAATAATTCTTGGTGTGATCTTGAAACTATATTTCCATTGTTGCAGTACAACCTAGCTATGTCATGCTTTGGCAAATTTTAAACCTGTGATTAAGTAAAATCTTCAGATCTTTTTAGAGCAAGCCACCTCCAGGTCACATGTCCATTTCATACTTGAAACTAAATGTAAATGCTTACACTTTATCTCTGTTGAATTTCAACTAATTTTTTTTTAATGTTTATTTTTGAGAGAGAGACAGAGCAGAGCGGGGGAGGAACAGAGAGAGAGGGAGACACAGAATCCGAAGCAGGCTCCAGGCTCTGAGCTGTCAGCACAGAGCGTGACACGGGGCTTGAACCCACGAACTGTGAGTTCATGACCTGAGCCGAAGTCAGATGCTCAACCGATTGAGCCACTCAGATGCCCCAAATTTCAACTAATTTATCTAAGACCAGAATCTTACTTTACCAAAACCACTTCCAGCCTTGGTTTTAATAATCGTTCAAAAAGGTATGGGGGAACAATGGGGGAGGGACACTAAAATAACTTCAGAACATTCTCTTTACTCTTATTTAATGATTGTAAAATAAATACCTCCCACAGTGATCTGGAATGCAGGGCAGCACTTGTGTCCATATGAAGGGGAAAAAAATAAATTTTGCACTTTTCTTCTCCCAGTCATAGCCACATGAGTAATTACACTGCAACAAACTGAATAACAGAAATACATTTTTTGGAGATCACCTTAAGAAAAATTAAAAGAAAAAAGATGACATTCCTTTAATTTCTCAAACAGAGTTATTTGTTTTAATTAAACATTGCATTGGTGTACCGGCAGCACTGTTTCCAAATTTTGATTAGCAAGTAATATTCCTACTATAAAAATCTAAGAAATTTAAGTTTCTCAGATTCTGTGCAAATGAACTTATATTTCTTTGACAACATGTTACACAAACAAACTGATCTAAATTTCAAGTCTTTTATTGAGATTCTTGCATAACTTCCCCATATAGGAGCTATATGTGATGTTTCTCCTTATCAGACCTGTATGGGAAATATTCTTGGAAGCCTTCCAATTTCCCTTATCAGTGTAAATCCTACATATATCAAACATACTTTTAAAGGGAGGCATATTGAGGGGCACCTAGACGGCTCAGTGGGTTAAGTGTCCAACTTCCGCTCAGGTCATGATCTCCCAGTTCATGAGTTTGAACCCCCCACGGGGCTCTGCACTGATAGCTCAGAGCCTGCTTGGGATTCTTTCCCTCTCCCTATTTCTCTGCTCCTCCCCCACTCACATGTGCACAAGTAAACCAGCTCTCTCTCTCTCCAAAATAAACATTAAAAAAAAACAAATAAAAATAAAGGAAGGGATAGTGAGTGATAAAGACAAACTTCTTCAACAGAAAATTTCTGTGAAAGTGAAACAATTTTAATGGAATAAAGAAGAGTATTTAAATCTCTGCCCACACTCGGGGGAAAGAAAATGAGACTAACATCTAAACCAAAAGTTTTTGGGATTCATTTAGTCTGGGACCAATTTTTCTTTTCCATTAAAGTCTATCTGGGATATTTAATATGTACCTTAAAATATTTACAAACAAAGTCTAATCTGGGATCCAAACAAAGACAATGGTCCATTGGATAAATTTTGGGGATTTCAGTGTCAATAAAGTTAGAAGAGAGGGAAGCTGAATGGTAAGGTTAGGGAGTAAAATCATTAAAAAAATTTTTTTTTCCAATGTTTATTTTTGAGAGACAGAGAGAGCATGAGTGGGGGAGGGGCAGAGAGAGAGAGGGGGAGACACAGAATCTGAAGCAGGCTCCAGGCTCTGAGCAGTCAGCAGAGCCTGATGTGGGGCTTGAACTCACAGACCGCGAGACCATGACCTGAGTCGAACTCGGATGCCTAACCAACTGAGCCACTCAGGCGCCCCAGGAGCGAAATCACTTTCTATTATGTTTATAAAACTCAGAAAATAGTTTTTCCCCATCTATAGCCGGGGATTCAATTACTTAGTGTAAATAGGAAAAGATATCTAAGATAACCAAGACTAAAAAATGCCACAATTTTTCTTAGTTCATTTGAATGCTTTCAGGCATATCTATTCCCCAGACGTAGAAAACAGACCATGTGAATATAATTAAGCTTTCTCTCTATAAGTCAAGATTGTTAACACCATTTTATATTGTATCATAAATGAAGTCTCGATGGAGGCCATTAGACTGAAAGTGAATTTATGTTCTAAAATTTCTTTCATAAATCCTTTATATTTGCTGCTATGCTTTAGAGCACATATCTTTAAGGCCTTTCGGGAAAGGCCTTTATTAGGTTGAACCATGAAATTGCCAATATTTTAATCATTTTTAACTTATTAAGCATCTATTTCTCCTGGCTTAACCTGACATAATCAAGGATCAAGTCAAAAACTGAAGAGGTCTTTTGCCAACTGTCTTTCTCAGCACCCTGTGACGTCTGCAGAACTCTTGCCATACTCAATATGATGAAATGTGGACAATGGTGAGCTGCCTTTTCCCATCCCCACACACAGCTGAGCAATTTCTTATTTCCTTCATCCACCGTTGACCGGAGCTCATGGTCTTCTTTTCCATTGCCACTGTCTCTAGAAAATAGAGTCACCTCTGTAAGAGAATGCCATCCTGCCCCGATGGCTTCTCTGGCAATATAACTTTTTGATCCCTTATTTCTGGTCCGCTGTCATCAATTGCTTTGTATTGAATTAACTTTTTAGTGCATTTGTATTGCTATTGCTTTATAACTTTTAGTGCACTATGAGGAAAAACACTTGGGATTTTGAATCACTAAGTTTTAGCGTAAGGAGAAATCTTAGCAATTACTTAGCCTAACTGTCCTATAATGAATATTGCTGGTTGCTGGTTCCTTCTGTCAGCCCAGTTTTCACCTGGGTCTTCCACTCTCCCTGATGCTACCAGTGTGTTTTGGCAATGGGTTGACTAGCAGTGGGGATGATCTCATTGGTTCAGAATCTCAGCCTAAGCCAATCTCTCCAGCTAAGTCCCTGCTATTAGGATGAGTGTTATGGGTTGAATTGTGTTCCCCCCCACCCCAGCCCCACCAGATTTACATGTTGAAGTACTAATCCTTGGTACTTCAGAATGTAACTGTATTTGGAGATAGGTCTTTTAAAGATGTAATTAAGTTAAAAGCAGGTCATTAAGGTGGGCCCTAATCCAATATGACTGGTATCTTTATAAGAGAAAATTTGAACACAGACATGTCCAGAGGAAAGACAAGTTGAAGATACAGGGAGAAGAGAGCTATCTACAAGCCAAGAGGAGAGGCCTTAGGAGAAACCAACACTGCTGGCCCCTTGATCTCAGAAATCTTACCTCCAGAACTGTTCGAAAATACATTTCTGTTATTTAAGCCACCCAGTCTGTGGATTTTGTTATGGTGGCCCCCGAAAACTAGTACAATGAATTAGGCTTTGGAGTGGGACCCTACTTGAGACAACAAGGAGGGAAGTTTTTGGAAACCGTTAGGAAAAGAATATTCCTCTTTGTAAGGAGACCACTAGAAGTGACACTCTCCTCCATGTGGTGAGGTGGAGATGTGAAGCTGGTGAGTTCTGCAGCCAAGTTTGCCATCAAGAGGGATGCCACCCTGAGAATGAGCCAATACTCAGTGAGGCACATAGCCAGGCAAATTGTGAAAATGGGGAGTTACTCAATTCAGCCAACCTCAAAGCCTGCTCAATCTCTGAACTTCCAATTACGTGAGGTAAGGACTCTTCTCCGTTGTTTAAGCAAGCTGAAACCAACTTTTCTGTTAATCTCTGAACTTCCAATTACGTGAGGTAAGAACTCTTCTCCATTGTTTAAGCAAGCTAAAACCAAGGTTTCTGTTATAGTCTCTGTCGTATTTAATGAGTTACCTACCTCTTTCTTTTACAGAGAGGGCCTGAGTCGTCCTCAAATTTAAGTGACCTGTCTAATGTATCAGGACACAGCAAGAAACTTCTTGTTTCAAGTTACTTAATCTATCCTTACTGCAGCCAGGTTAAAGATTGAGGTTACATACCTAAATGGAAGGAACATTAAGAAGAGTACGGGTAAAGGGTTTCATGAACAGGATGAAGATACTATTCACTCTTTTGTGGTCAATTCGGGAATGCAAAAGATAGAATTGGAAATATCGGAAAAGAAGAAAAATCATCTGAAAACTAGCTTTTTGGGTCTGCAAGTCAACTCTTATGCCCTTCCCTCCGGCCTTATAGTTAATGTCTTTAGTGGGGACTGTGTCTTCCCAACATTTAGTCCCTCTCTTTCTTTTATTACCTTCCTGCTCATGGGTCTCAAGATTCCTGTGCTGCTCCAAATATTCTTCCACCTGGGAGTAGCCCACTTGCACCTCTGCCTAGTTTTGAACGCCTGAACTCCTATGTTTATGCTCTTTCCCATGCTCTGAAAAGCATAATTACATTTTCAAAGTGGCTTCCATGTTTTTTAAGTGGTTAAGGAGCACGTTTTATGAGAATGTAGACCGTGGTGATCCCATATACAGAAGAATCATACTAACTATTTGAGGAAGTGGGAATTTTACCATATTTGGCTGCTTTGAACTTCTCGACAGCTTCAAACCATTCTATCTCATTTACGTTAACATTTTTGTTCCAGAATGTAGAAAGTGTCACACTGAGATATTCTCATTCTATACATTCTAGGCCACGATTTTGCAAATGAACTCTCTCTTTTAAATCTTGGCAAGCTAAATTATGAATAGGGATTATCGCCAAATTTAAATTTTATCAGGGGCACCTCAGTGGCTGAGTCAGTTTTGCATCCAACTCTTGATTTCAGCTCAGGTCACAAACTTACAGTTTGTGAGTTTGAGCACCACATTGAGCTCTGCACTGACAGCGTGGGGCCTGCTTGGGATTCTCTCTCTGCCCCTCCCTCACTCGCGTGCGCACTCTCTCTCAAAATGAATAAATAATTTTAAAAAATTAGGGACGGCTCAGTTGGTTAAACGTCTGACTTCAGCTCAGGTCATGATTTCACGGTTTGTGAGTTCAAGTCCTGCATCAGGCTCTGTGCTGACAGCTCGGAGCCTGGAGCCTGCTTCGGATTCTGTGTCTCCCTCTCTCTCTGACACTTCCCTGCTCACACTCTGTCTCTCTCTCTCTCTCTCACTCTCTCTCTCTCAAAAACAAAAATTAAATTAAAAAAAATTAATTTGATCTTTTAAAAACACATGTTGTATGTAAGTATAATGAGAGCAGGAAAATCTCCTTAGAGCTTAGAATTGTGGCATATAGTGCATGACAATTAAATATACATCAAACAAATATTTGAATGAATAATGTTTTTGTTTAGTTTTTTTTATTCCCTTTACCTGAATGAATGACTTCTGATACAATTTTGTGATGTATTTGTGCATCGCAGGTTGATAAATAACTTTATGTAAAAAGATTACCTCTCAGGTCAGTTTAATATCAAATTTCCAAAATTTCAAGTCAACATATATATAACAGGAAAAGATAGGCTGTATAATGAAGTTGGTGGGTTCCACATGGGATGTTATTAGTTGAACATGACCGTTAGAGACAGCGTTGGACAGATATCACGCAATGACATGCATTTTTTAACACCATTATGCAAGGAACCCAGAGATGTTATATTTTTCTCCCAGGAGTGGGATGGGCGATAAGAGTTACAGTTCTTCTAAATTGCTACACTGTCTTCTTTCACATGGTGACATCACTTTCTTGTCACCCTTCTGTATGCTTTGGCTCAAATCAATAAAACCATTCTGGGTTTTTACAGTCGGCAAGGACAGCGTATCATACCCCTGTCTTCCAAAGGTTTCCCGATTTGCTATACGGCCACACTATTAAGTATTTAAGCACAACAGGCGTTGAGAGGCCTGTACAATTCTGTGCTAGAAAAAAATCCAAGAACTTTAGTTTGTCTTTTAATAAATTAGGTCGCGTCGTTGTATTCTCATGGTTAGTTCTTTTCTGTTGTTGTTCTTATTTTAATGATTTCAAAATTTAAATTGTTTGGGGTTTAAGTTGCTTGTTATCTTAAAGTACAATTGGCATTACACCTAGATGTATGTCCTACCCCTCATCATAGTCAGGAACTTGATATGGGGAAAGTGTCATGTTATTAGTGTCAATCTACTTGGCCCTTCATATTTTTCTAGAAACTATAGTCTAGAAACTGGATGTGAATATTCTAGAAACTGCAGTCTAGATTTTCTGCATTTGTGATTGAAAATCCTAACTATTCAGAATATCAACCTTTGAAGTTAGCCAAAAATAGTCACTGATGCATTGGTTTATTTTGTATTTTAATATACTTTATGTCCTCTTTCTTCATGCCAGAAACAAACAAAAAATTTCCTTAAGAAACTATTGACTACTTGATCAAAGAATGAAAAGAAAAATCCATTTAAGTTTCATTTAGCAACGTCCATGCTTCACTGCCCTTAGCTCAGCTTTCTTTTCTTAATTTTGTGTATCCGGTTCTCCTTCTGCACAGATATTTGAAGACAACACTGATTAAAAAGAATATCCTATTTTTGTTTGTTTCAAAGTTTATTTATTTATTTGGGGGGGGGCGGGGAAGGGTCAGGGAGAGAGGGAGACAGAGAACCCCTAGCAGGCCCCGCACTGCCACCACGGAGTCCAACACAGGGCTCAATCTCACAAACCATGAGATTATGAGCTGAGCTGAAACCAAGAGTCAGACGCTTAACCAACTAAGCCACTCAGGTGCCACAGAATGTCCTGTTTTTTGAGTGTAGCTAGTAAGAATTAAAACGTTGGTCAGTTGGCAATCAGATATGGTTTTTCTTTCTTTCATGCCCAGTGTTGACATAACAAGGTGAATTTAATCCTCTAGCCAAGTTAAAAAAAAATTTTTTTTAGCGTTTATTTATTTTTGAGACAGAGAGAGAGAGACAGAGCATGAACGGAGGAGGGGCAGAGAGAGAGGGAGACACAGAATCAGAAGCAGGCTCCAGGCTCTGAGCCATCAGCCCAGAGCCGGACGCAGGGCTCGGGCTCACGGACCGCGAGATCGTGACCTGAGCTGAAGTCGGACGTTTAACCGACTGAGCCACCCAGGCACCCCTCCCCTAACCAAGTTTTACTAACACAACTCTGGGTGGAGAAAGCTCTTTCTGATCTCTGCTCTTCTAAGAGCTAGAGTTACTGAATAATTTCCATATTAAATTTCATGGTGAGCAAGTTATATTTAGTTTCAGGCTATCGAGAAGACTTTGACAAAGTACTTTGTAGTTCCGTTTGTTTCCCTAGGGCAATGGTTTTCTGCTCAAGCCACCATTATCATTTCCAATCACTGAGCTCTGAGAAGTTGAATGAAATGGGAGTAGTATCAATAGCATTGTGGCACCCAACAAGAAGCCATTAGAAATCCCTGAAAGTGCACATAAACTTTCTTACAGAGGCTAGGAAATAACACGTCAAGTGAAAGTACCATCCAAGATCATTAAAAAAAAAAAAAACAACAAAAATCAACAAACAACAACAACAAAGTAGCAATAACAAACAAAAACAATCCTTCATTTGTAGGCTGCAGATTTGAGATCCCGTGCACATGCCAGAAGCGGCCAGCCAGGTCTTGTGACTCACAGACACACAATGCTTCCATTGGGAGCACAGACAGGTGGATACAGATTTGATCTGTTCACCAGCTTTGTTCTTAAATATATCAGCCACTGGTTGGTGGAAGACGATGCCATTTGAATCTTTCAACAAGTGCTTATAGATTCAAAGTAACTTTGAAAAAGGAAAGAAAATGAACTTCCAAATCAAGTAAGTTATGTGACAGCAGGCTCAGCATGACAGATTCACTTTTAGGGGTGATCTAGGTAAGATCTAGGTTAGTTTTCACCGTCTTTGTGCCTCAAAGTCACACTGGTGCTAGGGCTCCATCCCTAGAGATTGTGAGTTGTTGACCCTGCAATTCCATTTCTAGAAAGGTGGGGGGGGGGGGCAGAAGATATATATATATATATGTATATATATATAATATATATGTATATATATATATATTATATATATATACATATATATTATATATATATAATATATACAATATATATGTTTATATACAATATATATTATATATATACATATATATTATATATATAATATATATAAACATATATATTATATATATATAATATATGTCTTTTAATTAATTTGAAAAGCATTTGTCATTAATGTGGCCTTTCCTAGCCACTCCCCACTTGCTGGTGGTAACGGTTTTTCTAGGTAGTCAGAATATCAACATCAAAACAGAAATCTATGTGTAGGTTTAAATGTATGGGACTGGCATTGTAAACTTTTATGATACAAATGGATTTGAAAATTTGGAAGTCTGGTCTGTCGGCATACAAGTGAGGAACTTCTATAACCTCTCAGAGTCTCAGATTCTTCAACTGTAAAATGGGTACTTTAATACTGTACTTGTTTTTTGAGGTTGAGTGGAAATTAAATATGATCCATATAAAGTAGATGTTGTGTAGCAGGTGTTCAATCGATGGTTTGTAGCTACCATCCACCCTAACCAACCCCCATTCCCACCCCAACATTAAGAGACAGTTTACAGATTATTGCATTCATTTATTTATATCATCTTTTCATGCAAATATGTGGCTTTTTCATTTACAAATGTACAAAATATATGAACATTTCCCTAACAGAGTATCCCAGTCTGACCCAAAAGCAAACAAGAGTCAGTATACAGGATTTTTTTCGAGCTAGCGAATGTTCTCTGATCCTTTTCTGCCAGCCTTTCCTCATTGCCCACCATTTGTATACCTTTATTTTTATTTTTTTTAATTTTTTCTAAGTTTTTTTTTTTATTTTTGAGAGAGAAAGAGAAAGAGTGTGAGTGGGGGAGGGGCAGAGAGCAAGGGAGACACAGAATCCTAAGCAAGTGCTAGGTTCTGAGCTGTCAACAAAGAGCCTGACTCAAGGCTTGATCTCACGAGCCATGAGATCATGACCTGAGTGGAGGTCAGATGCATAACCAACTGAGCTACGCAAGTGACGCCCCCCCTTCTTTTTTTTTATGTTAATTTATTTTGAGAAAGAGAGAGCACGCTTGAGGGAGGGTCTGAGAGAAAGGGAGAGAGAGAATTTTAAACAGGTTCGGCACTGAGTACGAAGCTCGCCACGGAACTTGATCCCAGGACCGTGAGATCATGACCTGAGTGGAAATCAAGACTCAGATGCTCAGCCAACTGAGACGTCCAGGCGCCTCTGTGTACCTATCTTTCTTTACTGACTTTTGTTTCTATATAACCACAGCTTCCACAGCTTCATAAAACTCAAATAATGTTTCAGTGTGTGGTGTGTTTTTTGATAGGAGACAGATGGATTTGGGGTCAGCATGAGTCTTGGTTGTTGCTGAAGGTGATGGTGTTTCATGCCTACCAGGTAGATATAGAGTCCAGGGACCAAAATAAACTAGGAAACAGATTGATTGTACTAATATAATAAGTAGCTTGTGTTTGGGGCTGCGTGTTTTTTTCTGTATACTTTATCTCATTGAATAAGGTTAATGCTGTTATTTAGCATTCCCCTGCCAGCTCTGGAGAGGGCCTCAGAGTCCCTTATGGCTGAACCAGCAGCAGCATCACCTAAAAACTTGTTATAAATCCAGAAACCTCCCCTGCCCCCTTCCCAAATGCTGAATCAGAACCTGCATTTCAGTAACTCCCCTGCATGATGTAACGGTACAGTACAGTTCGAGAAGCTCTGACCTAAGGAACATTTACGTCTTTCACTCACCAGATGCCTAGACTGTTTTGAGATGTCTTTTAATTTAACTGAGACTTAGTTCAAGACTCATAACCTGCAGAGTAAGTTTACTACCTCTGCTCGGTGGTGTACAATGTTAGTGATCTTTTACTGACTTTGGACGCACTAGGTTTACTGAAATGAGAGTCGACAAAGGCATTGTGTTTTTCTTAGCCACACTTGTGTCAAGATACTCAGAAGGTTTTGCTGTTCTTTGAACCTCTCAGTCACGTGAAAAATTATGAAAGGTTTCCCAACCAGTAATACAAGAGAAGAGATCAGGTTGTTAAGGGCAGTGACAGGATCTACTTTTGCTTCTATTTCCTAAAAAGTTTACAGGATTTTGGTTAATGGTGTTGAAATGCATTTGTTCATTACTCTGTCTACTTGTTTTATCACTCAGGTGGGACCTGCTACTCACTATGAAGTTTTTGGTCAATACATAGCGTTACATCACTCTGTTATTCATGAGTATATTGTTATACTCATATTGGATTGTTAGTTAATAACTCACAAAACAAAAGAAATACTAATGGTAAAATACAAGATTATCAATGAGGACCATAAGCATGACAGTAATTCTCCAAGTCTCAGATTGCTCCTCTCCAGATCCAACAGAAACACTCAATAATCAAATTCTTAGAGGCGCCTGGGTGGCTCAGTCGGTTGGGCGTCCGACTTCAGCTCAGGTCACGATCTCGTGGTCCGTGAGTTTGAGCCCCGAGTTGGTCTCTGGGCTGATGGCTCAGAGCCTGGAGCCTGCTTCGGATTCTGTGTCTCCCTCTCTCTCTGCCCCTCCCCTGTTCATGCTTTGTCTCTCTCAGTCTCAAAAATAAATAAACGTTAAAAAAAATTTTAAAAAAATTCTTAAACAGTACATCCACATGTATTGATTTCTTTAAAAAAAAAAATCAAACTTAAATACAAAACTGTTGCAAGGATTATTGCCACCAAGACTTTTCAATTATTGGACATGACTACTCCCACATGTGTCATTTGCAGGAAGGTGCTTGCAACCCCTCTTACCTCATCATTAGTAAACAAAACTCAAAAGAAAAGAGAGCAGTTGATTTGCTCTTAAGTGGAAAATGCAAAAATTCAAAACACCAATTTATGAGAGCATTTATCAATTTTTGGTGCCCTAACAGTTAAATTTTTCTCCAAAGTAAATATAATATGCCCTTTAAAATGTATTTGTTGGTAAGTAAATATTCCTTATAAAATTAAAGTGATCTAATAATGATCCAATTATCTAATAACCATTTAATTAATTTAATTATTAGATAATTAGATAATTCCTATTTGTTAAGTAGGTAAAGACTGGATATCTTTACATATGATGATTCTTATTAAGGAATATAGGCCATATGCGCTCGCCTTGCTCAGCTCTTCTATCAGAAACTAGGTTTTTGTTTGTTTGTTTGTTTTTTTAAACTGTTGCTCAAGCCCCCACTCTCCTCCCTTGTTTTCACTTACTCTGCGTGAACCCTTCCAGAGACTCCTCCCCTTCTCCCCCTGCCGGCCCAGGAATGGCAGAGAACGATGTGGACAATGAGCTCTTGGACTATGAAGATGAGGTGGAGACAGCAGCAGGGGGAGACGGGGCTGAGGCCCCTGCCAAGAAGGATGCCAAGGGCTCCTATGTCTCCATCCACAGCTCTGGCTTTCGTGACTTCCTACTGAAGCCAGAGTTGCTCTGGGCCATTGTTGACTGTGGCTTTGAGCATCCATCAGAAGTCCAGCATGACTGCATCCCTCAGGCCATTTTGGGAATGGACGTTCTATGCCAGGCCAAGTCAGGCATGGGAAAGACAGCAGTGTTTGTGATGGACACACTGCAACAGCTACTGGACAGGTGTCCAGTACTGGACAGGTGTCTGTGCTGGTGATGTGTCACACTCGGGAGTTGGCTCTTCAGATCAGTAAGGAGTACGAGCGCTTCTCTAAATACATGCCCAATGTCAAGGTCACGGTGTTTTTTGGTGGTCTATCAAGAAGGACGAAGAGGTGCTGAAGAAGAACTGCTTGCATATCATCGTGGGGACCCCTGGCCGCATCCTAGCCCTGGCTCGAAATAAGAGCCTTAATCTCAAACACATTAAACACTTTATCTTGGATGAATGTGATAAGATGCTTGAACAGCTCGACATGTGTCGGGATGTCCAGGAAATTTTTCGCATGACCACCCATGAGAAGCAGGTCATGATGTTCAGTGCTACCTTGAGCAAAGAGATCCGTCCATTCTGCCGCAAGTTCATGCAAGACCCAGTGGAGATCTTCGTGGATGATGAGACGAAGCTGGCGCTGCATGGGTTGCAGCAGTACTACGTGAAACTGAAGGACAACGAGAAGAACCGGAAGCTCTTTGACCTTCTCGATGTCCTTGAGTTCAATCAGGTGGTGATCTTTGTGAAGTGTTGCATTGCCCTGGCCCAGCTTCTAGTGGAGCAGAACTTCCCAGCCATTGCCATCCACCGAGGGATGCCCCAGGAGGAGAGGCTTTCTCGGTATCAGCAGTTTAAAGATTTTCAACGACGAATTCTTGTGGCCACCAACCTATTTGGCCGAGGCACGGACATTGAACGGGTGAACATTGCCTTCAACTCTGACATGCCTGAGGATTCTGACACCTACCTGCATCAGGTGGCCCGAGCAGGCCGGTTTGGCACCAAGGGCTTGGCCATCATGTTTGTGTCAGATGAAAACGACGCCAAGATCCTCAATGACGTGCAGGATCGCTTTGAAGTCAATATTAGTGAGCTGCCAGATGAGACAGACATTTCCTCCTGCATTGAACAGACACGGTAGAGGACTCACCCATAGTTTTGGAGTGTGACCATCTGTCCCTCTTCAGGAGATGACAGCAGGCATGGGGGTGAAGGAGACACTACTGCCACCTGCCCTAGCAACACCCACACCCCACCCCATGACTTGCCCCTTTTGCATCACCACCACTCCTAAACTCCTATTTCCTGAATAGTCTGAATTTTTTTTAACAAAACTAAAAAAAAAAAAAAAACCCAAAAACCCACCAGGAATATATACAATGAAATGAATTTCCTAATACAATATTAAATACTATGTATGCTAACCTAAAATAAAATATTTTAAATTTAAAACCTCTTCTTTAGGATTTGACTTTTGTTTCTTAAAAAGTCTGTAGTGGGGCGCCTGGGTGGCTCAGTCGGTTGAGCGTCCGACTTCGGCTCAGGTCACGATCTCGCGGTCCGTGAGTTCGAGCCCCGCGTCGGGCCCTGGGCTGATGGCTCAGAGCCTGGAGCCTGCTTCTGATTCTGTGTCTCCCTCTCTCTCTGCCCCTCCCCCGTTCGTGCTTTGTCTCTCTCTGTCTCAAAAATAAATAAACGTTAAAAAAAAAATTAAAAAAAAAAAAAAAGTCTGTAGTGCTGTGGTTATGGAACCCAGATTCACTTTTTTATTACTTTGTTTATCACTCATCTGAGACCCGCAACCCATTATAACATTTTGTATTATATCATAGAAAAAGGTGAGATTATTTTTATTTTTAGTGAGCTCTGTGCCCAATGTGGGGCTTGAACTAACAACCCCAAGATCAAGAGTCTCATGTTTCACTGACTGAGCCATCAGGCGCCCAAGGGTGAGATTATTTTTAAATTCATATGAAAGTTTAGGTAACCAGATGTGAAAAGAGTTTGAGGTCCAAAAACATTGAATAAACTGAAGTAAGTGGAATTTGCGAGGGTGTCTTCGATCTCCTTTCAAATTCTCTTCTCAGATATCCTGGGCCTTCCTGCAGTCTCCACTCTACTCCCTGTGAAAATCTGCCATCCCGGAATTTGCTGATAAATTCACACGCAGGTAAGACCAACGCATTTAGTGCTACTTGATGTTAGCTTGTTTTAAATAGAAGGAAAATCTCAGATACTATTAGAACCCAAAGTATTGAGAATGAACTGCGCATGCATTTTGGTAGGTTGGGAAAACTTGGTGTTACCTTTGAAACCACCTGCCTGCTTCATTTACTCGTAAGTCCTGTCTAGCTGTAAAATGTTTCTACTATTTAGAAGGTAATTAAGCATATCAGTAGTGTCAATGTCAGCAGGCTGCAGATCTCTCTTTGTCCTTGACTCTACTAGAGATTTTTACATTAGTGAAGAGCCATTTGTCAGATTTTCAGGTGGCATGAAACTGATAGAGTGAGTGGGGTGAATGGCAGTAAATTATAATCCGAAAGAAATCGATTGCCAAATAAGCTGAATTTCACTTTTAACTGGGACAGAATGAATCACGCTTGAAACCCCAAATCCTACTACACCACAGGAAAAGATGGGTACAGGGCAGTCACTGAAAGTGCTCATTGCTTCATTAGTAGAAGTAGAGGGTCTAGAATGATAGGCGGCAGAATTTACTAGTCAGGACATCTGATGCATTTAAAAAGTTTGTTGGAAAACCTCGAATGGAGACTATCAACCAGGAGGGGAAAGACATATAAAATAAATCAGCTGGCAAGGGTTGAAGGAACTGGTGATGTCAAGCTTGGAAAAGTGAAGACTCAGGAGTAAGAAGCTGTCTTCACATTTTTTAAAGTAATCTCTATGCCTGATGTGGCTCTCGAACTCACGACCCCACGATCAAGAGTCACGTGCTGCACCCTGAGCCAGGCAGGCGCTTCCCTCTTCACATCTTTCAAGGGATCAGTGAGAAAGGGTTAGACTTACTCTGTCAGGCCCTATGAGGGCAGAGTGAAACACACTAATGTAAATAACTCCATCATTCAGAGGTATCTGAAGAAAGGTTTCTTTGCCTCAAGGAGTAGCTAATTCCAGTTAGAGGTAGGCTTGAAGGATAGACTGAATTCTACTTGGCAAGCATAGCTTCAAGAGCCAGATTAATAGTTGGACTGAATGCCTTTTATGGCCTCTTTCAGCCATGAAACTCTGCCACATTTCTATTATAAAATTACAGGGACGAGAATCAAAGTAATCAGAAAATGCAGGTTTACATAGTATTTCTAAATCTTGGGTAAATTTCTTGATCACCTGCATAGTACTTTGACGTTTCTTTTCTATTAAATCCTTTTCTATTTCCAGAACACTCAAAGCGCATTTTTGCTTCATATTGGCAAGTACACACGCTTGATAATTCTTTGCGCTAGGATACTTCTTGGTGACAAACTTCTGCTTTTATAATGCAGATGAAAAAATTGTTATACTTTTTCCCTTCAAAATTTCTCATCCATCAATATATATGCTTTATAGTAATAATCTTTAAAAAAAATTGAAGGTTTATTTATTTTGAGAGAGAGAGAAAGAGCATGAAATAGAGGGGCAGAGAAAGGGAGAGAAAGAATCTCAAGCAGGCTCCGCGCTGTCAATGCAGAGGCTGATGCGGAGCTCGAACCCACAAACTGTGAGATCATGACCTGAGCTGAAATCAAGAGTCGGACGCTTAACTGACTGGGCAACCCAGGCGCCCCTGTAGTAATAATCTTTGATGTCAAAGGTTATTGGTTTTGTTGACATTGTGTTTGTAAAGAAACAGACCAACTTTTATCACATTATTTCTGAGTAAACAAAGTGCTGCTGTCAGGAAAATGATGACTTTTGTGTAATGGATTTAATGTGTGTCCCATTTAAGGCAGAGCCACCTTTCACAACTATGAATCCTGAGTCAAGAATGGTTACTTTGCAAACTTACAAAATGTTTACTGTGTGTCAGGCAGTGTCCTGAGGCTTAAAAAATATCAGTTCGTTTGATCGTCAGAAGGCTAAAAGATATGTACTATGGCCATGTATTATGTACATAATACATGTACTATGTATTATGGCCATGTTATTAAGGAGGCAATAGTGAGGTCAAGTAACTTGTCCAAGGTCACACAGGCAATAAGTATCCCAAGTGCCTAGTGAGGTGGCAGTAAGCCAGTCCTCATGGTCACATGGTCCCTAGCTTTTGTCTCTTCTAACCAAAAACAGGCCCAAAGCCCTCCTGAGGCACGCTTCAAAACTAACTTTATTTTTCCTCTATTTCATTAAAATTAACATTTCTGGTGCATGTATTTCAGCCAGTTAAGGAAAAACAGAAATCTGATTGAAATGAATGAAACTAAGGGGCATCAAACCGTGAAGAGATTAGATGCTGGCTTAACATAGTTGCCGCATGGGTGTTTACACTTTAAAGGAAAACGCTTGCTACTTTGCAGTAGTTTCAAAATTTAGGAGGGCCAACTTTTGGGGCGTAGCAGAGGAACGGAAATGCCAATAATCTAGCTCTGCTTTTCTGTATCAGGGTTGTCTATAAATTTTTGTTAGGAAAAATACAGGAGACGCCACTGCTTAAAATAATAATAAATAGAACCATTGCCCTAATGAACTTGCTGGTTCTTCAGCCCCTCCCTTACCTGCCGTCGGACACATTCCCTCCACCCCCTCCCCGATAAGGAAGCACTTAGGGGCTCGCAAAACAGGGCACAGCACCTCTGTGTTCAAAGAACTTCAGGAGGAGTTTCAGGAAGTAATTTTTTAAGTTTTTATTTAAATTCTAGTTAGTTTATTTAATTCCAGTTATACAGTGTTATATTAGTTTCAGGTGTACAATGTAGTGATTCAACTCTTCCATACCTCATCTAATGCTCATCACCGTAATCCCCATCGCCTATTTTTTTTAATGTTTATTTATTTATTTTGAGAGAGAGAGAGTGAGCAGGGGAGGGGCAGAGAGAAAGGGAGAGAGAGAATCCCAAGCAGCCTCCACACTGTCAGTGCAGAGCCTGACACGGGGCTCCATCTCACAAACTGAGCCAAAATCCAAGAGTCAGATGCTTAACCGATTGAGTCACCCATCCTGCCCCCGGTCACCTGTTAAACCCATCCCCCCCACCCCTCTCCCGTCTGGTAACCATCAGTTTGTTCTTTATGGTTAAGAGTCTACTTCTTGGTTTGCCTCTCTGTTTTTTTCCCTTTGTTTGTTTGTTTGGTGTTTTAAATTCCCACCAACGGTGCAAGAGAGTTCCCCTTTCTCCACATCCTTGCCAACACCTGTTGTTTCTTTTGCTGTTGATTTTAGCCATTCTGACAGGTGTGAGGTGATATCTCACTGTGGTTTTGATTTGTATTTCCCTGATGTTGAGCATCTTTTCATGTGTGTGTTGGCCAGCTGGGTGTCTTCTTTGGAAAACATGTCTATTCATGTCTTCTGCCCATTAACAGGATTATTCCTTTTTTGAGTGTTGAGTTTTATTTATGTATTTTTTTAAATGTTTATTAATTTTGAGATAGAGAGCACCAGTGGGGGAGGGGAAGAGAGAGAGGGGATAGAGGATCCAAAGCAGGCTTCATGCTGACTGTGGCAAGCCCAATGTGGGGCTCCAACTCACGAACTGTGAAATCATGACCTCAGCCAAAGTCAGATGCTCAACTGACTGAGCCACCCAGGCCCCCCTTGGCTGTTGAGTTTGATAAGCTCTTTATATATTTTGGATACTAATCCTTTATCAGATATGTTATTTGGCAACTATCTTCTCCCATTCCATAGGTTGCCTTTTAATTTTGTAGATTGTTTCCTTCGCTGTGCAGAAGCTTTTTATTTTGATGAGGTCCCAATATTTCCTTTGTGCTTTTGTTTGCCTTGCCTCTGGAGATCAGGAAGTAATTTTGAGCAGATGCTTTCAGCCTCTCAGCAATGTGAAATCACACTGCAGAGGTGAATATCTCGGTGACAGGATATTCTATTTGATACGTGGTGCCAACAGCCACGTTCCCCAGCATCCTGGCCTTAAAAATGATGGATAGAGCAGAACTTTTAGTACCAAGCAGAACAGGAAATTCACCAGCCACCTCTACGCTTCCACGGAAGCATTCCTCCTGCTCACCTTAGAAAAAATCTGAGTCATCTGGGGTCCTGGAAGCCTTGGCCCCAGGCAGGTGGCCCTTCTCCTGCTTCCTGTCGTTCTTGCTGTTAACTGGCTGAGATTGTATCTGAAAGTGTCTACAACTACTTTGGTGGAGTCAGATTTCTGGTCACGGGTCAGATCACTGCTTGAAGCAGTTTCTTCCTCCACACCCAGCGAATTCTCCAGGGAATCATGAGTGTACATGCAGGTTTCTACAGTCACATATTGTAATATTGAGAGCAGTGGAGAAATGTCTTTCTGGTTCTAGTCAATGATTAACTTTTGAAGGCAGCTTCTCTGCAGCTAGTGTGTGTGTGTGCGTGTGTGTGTGTGACATAGAAGACTCATTTTAAGCATTTCTACACAAAGTTACATACTGCTTTTCCTGATCAATTAATGACCCAATTCCAAAGGGTTATATGACTATCATTGAGTCAATAGTGATGTAAGTAAATTCCAGAGATCTGCTGTACAACACAATGCCTATAGTTAGCAATAAAGTATTGTGCACTTAAAATTTCATTGAAATGGTCAATTTCATGTTCCCATTAAAAAAAAAAAAGGTGAGGAGAACATAATGAAACTTTTGGAGGTGATAGATGTACTTATTACCTGGATTGTGGTGATGGTAACAAGAATGCATACATATGTTCAAACTAACTAAATGGTATACATTTATTAGGTACAGCTTTTTCTATACCACTCTTTCTCAATAAAGCTGGAAAAAGAATGAAGTCCCATTTTCTCAGAAATCTCTCAACTGGTGTAGAGGGGGATTCAGCGTACCTTCTCCCGGATGATGCACTGTGGTCAACAGCTGACTAGACAGCTTTCCACTTACTCCTCTAGCCCCTGGGAGTCCACAGACCAATTCAGTGACATATGCCCAAAGGAATCAACAACTTGATTACAGTTAGGGCTGTACGCCACATTTCCCAGAAAGAAAGCCTCAGGTTACCATTTCTACTCAATTCCTACTGATAGATTTCATTTGTTATTACTAACAGTGAGACTCATATCACTATATACATTGGAATCATGCTTTGAGCCTATGGTAAAGCAGATTTCATCAAGACCTTTATAATAAAGGTTTTACATGTGCTTGATGATTATTAAATGCATACGTCCAGCAGATTTGCCCTCTCTTAAATTTCAGTTCCTCATTTCAACTGAATGTTCAGACTCTGGTATTGGAAAGACCAGCTACCAACCCCAATGTTGCATAAATCAGCTTATTATCTTCCCCAGCCAAAATACCACTTCCTCTGGATTCCCCATTTTTCCCCCTATTTCGTTAAATAAAGCCTTTTTCTAGTCCCTCAGGCTCAGCATTATGTTTAATTGACTCCTCAAAATATTTTCATGATTTAATAGATTTCAGTTTTGTAAGACCATCCTACAGAAATGTTCCTTTTTTGGCATCCAGTCTTTAATCCTTGCAGGTGCCAACAGTGGGACTGTGGTTCCTGGCTATGCAGTTCAGTCCAAATGGTCAGCTTTACCCAAGTGACTGATAATTGAAAGTCAGTCTTTTGTGTATATGTTCGTTAGTCACACTAAGAAATGAGAAAGTAATAAATGAGAGCAAAATGGAGGGTAAAGAAAATATGTAACAGTAGAAATGATTTTTTTTTCCACAAGTGATGTCAAAATAATAAAAGTAATATAAAAGAAAATCCAATAATTATCAATTACTGCTGCACCTAACTATGTTCTTCCTCAACTAGATCAAATAGAAAACACAGTAATTTCAGCATATTAATCAATGTGTTTACCCTGGTCTGTGGACCAGCTGCTATATCAGAATCATTAGAGATCTTTTTATTTTAGTTTACTTGGTTTTGTTTTGCCCTTTACTATTTAAAAATTATTTAGCTATGGGTGCACCTGGGTGGCTCAGGTGGTTCAGCGTCTGACTCTTGATGTCAGCTCAGGTCACAATCTCATAGTTTGTGGGTTCCAGCCCCCAAACCGGCTCTGTGCTGGCAGTGCAGAACCTGCTTGGGATTCTCTCTCTCTGCCCCTCCCTCGCTCTCTCTCTCTCTCTCTCTCTCTCTCTCAAAACAAATAAACTTTAAAAAAATTATTTAGTTTTGAAAAACCAATACATGTCCCAAGTACCAATTTCAATAGTTACAAAGGACACACAGTGAAAAAACAGTGTCTCTCCCATCCCAGCCTCCAACCACTCCATCCACTGTACTGATGTCTTACATTTCCTTCCAGAAACATACCATGAGTGCTCCTAGCAGATATCTTGGTTAGTCTGCTCAATATCCATTCTTAACCTCTTGCTATTATGCCTTCCTGTGTTGCAGAAGCTGGAAAACTAAAAATAAATCGCCCAGACTCCATTATAATCAGAGTTCCTGATGTGATTTAGGTTCCTCTAGTCAGGTGCACTTGCATGACACTTGATTTTGAAACGGAGCTAAGTGAGGAGAGAGGGCAAGAGGCATCCATTTTGTTGGTGTGAATAATGGCAGAAGCCACCCAAGTCAGCAGGGTAGCACTGGATTTCCAATTTAGCAGAGGCAGCTTTCTGATTGTAGCGGAGGTGATGCTGCCTTTACAGACAACCGCCTTACCCACAGCCTCCAGATTCCATGTATATACACCTGACTATATCAGTATTGTCAGCTCTCTAGTAACCTAGTTTTGCACTGTTCTTTCGAAATGACTCCAGGAAGCTTAGCTGAAATCCAGTTAGTTATTTGACCACCAGTTCTGAGGTCATTGAAACAGATTCTTTTCTGCTTAAGCTAGCTAATCTCTGCAATTGAATCTTGGCCTATAAAATGTATATAAATGTTTATACTACAGTCGAGAGAATAATGGCTTTCCCAAATATTCATGTGCTAATCCTTGGAGCCTGTGAATATGCTACATTAAATAGCCGGGGGGGGGGGGGAAATTAAGATGGAATTAATGTGGCTAATCAACTGATTTTTAAATAGGGAGAGTATCCTAGGTTATTCAGGTGGACCCAGTGTAATTACAAGGATCCTTAAAAGTGGAGGAGAGGTGCAGAAGGAGTCAGTCAGAGGAAGATATGACTATTGAAAAATGATTGGAAAGATGCAAAGTTGCTGGCCTTGAGGACAGAGAAAGGAACTGCAAGTCAAGAAGTCCTAGGTGGCTTCTAGAAGCTGAAAAATGCAATGAATTGAGTATAAAAAATAAATATTGAGAAGGAGTTTGGAAAGAACATTAAATCCTTGTTGTGTTGTAATTGTTTGCAAGGTTTTAAATAACAATAGAAAAAAGAAAATAGAAATTATGTTTCCTCTAATTGCATTTTTTTTTTTTTGTAGAAGTATTGGGAATGTTGGCATTCACTGCATTAAATAAAATAAGGCTTATGAAGTATATTTAATTTCTAGTAATTTCTTTCCAATTAAATGATCTGTCAAGAAAAAAATTTCTTGTTTGGGAATTCTGTTCGTGGTGTAATGAGAAATGAAAGGCAGGATATCAATTGTACCATTTCAATATTTCATGGAGAAGAAAAACTTCAAAATCACACACAACATAATCCATATTATCTTCATTTACATAGTAAAGAGTTTCAAGAAAAAAAAAAAAAGAGAGAAGCAACCAATTTTCTCTTTAACCAAACAACAGAAAAAGATTTAGAAAGAAGTCTTTGATAATCAAAAGATATAATTATCTTTGATAATTTGTGAATCTATGGAGACGCTGCTTTAGTCAATTACCAAAGAATTGGCTTTTATGGATATATCATTTTCAAATTACTCATACAAACTCACCACAGAATAATTATGTATTTTGCCCATCATCAATCTGTTTCCAAGACAGATGCATTTCTTGTTCAACTGGAATCATAATTTTTATTAAAATAATTTTTTTTTAATTTATTTTAGAGAAAGAGGGAGAGACAGCAAATGTGAGCTGGGGAGAGGGGCAGAGGGAGAGAGAGAGAATCTTAATCAGGCTCTGTGCTTACTGCCTAGCCCAAAGCAGGGCTTGATCCCACAACCCCGGGATCATGACCTACGTGGAAACCAAGAGTCGATCGCTCAACCGACTGAGCCAACCAGGTGCCCCACAGAATAATAATTTTTAACAAAAAGGAAAAGTTCAGATTTGTTTGTTTATGCTATTATTTCAATTTATATGGCTATATGCAGCTTTGATCACGAGTTCTGATGAAGATTGATTTTTAATCGTTGCAATGTAGTCAAAATATGTGTCTGGCATATGTTTAATGCTCAGTCAGGCTTGGGAACTACATGTTTACTGAATATTTACATGTACCAGGTCCTGGCTAAACCAGCAGTAGAAAGACAAACATCTGCACAGAGTTATACATAACGATTTACTAACAACTATGTTCACTAACCTAGGGCTTGTTTTTTATATTGACTCACTTTTTCTTGCAGGGGCAAGGCCCTTCTGAAATTTTAAATGTTTAAAACAGATTATATTCTGAGGGTGAGTAATCAGGGTGAGAGGGAGTGTTTCTCACAATTTTATATTAAAACATTAAGCACAGGTATAGATAGATCAGAGTACAGAAACTGATCAAGTAGATACAGGATTAAGTATATGATAAAGGCTGCATTTCAAATCTGTAGGAGAAATCCGGATTACTGTTCTCAAACATTATGAATAGCTAGTCATTGAAGTGAAAACAAATCTTAATTCCAATATCACTCTATCCACCTTAAACCAAATCCAAATGTTTCAGCTTAAGTGAAAAAATGATATTATACTGACTAGAGCTTTTACGGTTTGTGAAAATTCAGCAAGCTGTACATTTATAACAGAAATAGTTCTGTGATTATATATTATTTATCAATAAACATTTTAAAACTGGGTTAAATGATAGATTATTTTTAAAATTTGCAGGAGAAAAGACCTTTCAACTGTAACATAAAACTCAAAAGGTCATTAGAAAGAAGTCGATAAGGTTAACTACATACAAGTTTAAACCTTCTGAATGGCATGACAACACTGTCAAAAGTAAACAAACAAACACATCAAGCTGGAAAAACATCTGTTTACACCCTTGTACAGACTCTGTCAAAGCAGGATCCAATCAGCAAAAGAGATCTCTAAATATCTGAAACATAGAGAATCTAATACAGGAATTGTTTTCATTGCTGATGAAGGAGGCGAAAAGCCAAAAAGAGGATGCACCTCAGAGGTTACCAAGAGGAAAATGGAAGATGTGGTCTCCCAGAGCCCAGAACCTAAGGTCAAGTAGCTGAAACCAAAACCATGCAGGCCTCTCTGGTGGAGACAGAAGCCAGAGGGACATACTGAATGCTGGATATACTATTTGACCAAGGAGATAGGGGTGGATTATCCCTTCTTCTGGACCCCTGTGTTAGTCTCTGCTGCTGTAACAAATCAACACAGATTATGTGGTTTAAAACAAGAAATATTTATTATTTTACAGTCTGGCATTCAGATGTCTGAAACAGGCCTCAGGAGGCTAAAAAGATGTCAGCAGGCTGCACTTCTTTCTGGAGGCTCTAGAGGAGTATCTGTTTCCTTGGTTTTTCCAGCTTCTGGAGGCTACCTGCCTTGGGTCAGGGCCTCTTCCTTCCTCTTCAAAGACAGCAATGACTGGTTAAGCCCTCCTACTGCCATCTTTCTGGTTCTTGAACTTCCAGCACCCTTTTCCATTTTTAAGGATCCTTGTGATCATATAGGCCCCACCTGGATAACCCAGGATGCTGTCTTTATTTTAAGGTCAGCTGATTTGCAAACATAATGCCATCTGCAACCCAATTCCCTCTTGCCATGTAACATAACATGCTCTTCTAGGGATTACAACCGAGGTGTCTTGGAGGGGCCATTATTCTGCCTTTCACACCTTCCAATCTTCCACCAGGGCCTCTCATTGTCCAAACTCAGCTAAAAGCCAAATGGGAGAGCAGTGTGCATGGGTCAGTGCCTCATATCTCTCTACCACCCCATACATACCAACGGGAAAAGGAGAAATGGATCTAAGAGCAAATAGATACCAGAAAAATTACTAATATTCCTGGGGGGGGGGGGGTAGAGTTCTTAGAAATCAATGAGAAAATGATTAATAACAAAAATAGAAAAATAAACCAAGGATATGGCTTTGTGAGTTGGCAATTTTTAGACAAAGAAATAAAAGTAGTCAATCTACAAAGATTCTCGGCCTCCTTGATATAAATTCAAACAATAGGGATCAATATTTCTCCTACCATGTGGACTAAATTTAAAAGATTTTAACACTCAGTTTTGGTGGCTGTATAAACTGTTGAAAATGAGTAATTGGTACAGCATTTTTAGGTGGCTTTTGATCTAGAAATTCCACCTCTATGAAAAGTTTCACACAAGTATGCAAAAGCATTATGTACAAAGATGTTCACTGAGGCGGTATTTATGGTACCAAAAAATAAAACAACCTGGAAATAATCCAGAAAACCATTAACATAAACTTGGTTATGGTCAGGAAAGAAATGGAAT
Source organism: Panthera onca (assembly GCF_046562875.1). Classification (NCBI taxonomy): domain Eukaryota; kingdom Metazoa; phylum Chordata; class Mammalia; order Carnivora; family Felidae; genus Panthera; species Panthera onca. The sequence continues at coordinate 44,958,744 of NC_138343.1, forward strand.
ATACCATTTGAAGCAATGACTTGATAGGGAAATAAATACATTGGCATGGGACTCTGCCTATTGATGGAATGAAAAAGCACAATTGCCGAGCAATATGTGTAGCATAATTATAAGCCGTTTACATGTAGGAACATGAACAAAAATTCCAGTTAATACAAACCAGACTGTTATAGTGGTTGTTCTGAAATGTGGGAGTCTTAGGGACTTTCACCTTTCACTTTACACATTGTCGTATTGTTTGAATTTTGTACAGTATGTACTTTTTATTTAATCAGAAGAGGCGCATAAAAATGTGGATATGATTGCATATGAATTTAAGAATAGGCCAATTTAAAAATTTATATTGGATTATTTACTTTCAATTTATTCATCCTGTGTGCTGGTTAAAACATTCTCCTTTCAACATGAATGAATGGATGGATGAATGAGTGAATGAATGCATGAATGAATACGAGAGCTTCCCTCTCAGGCCTCTTACCGTCTGACATTTCTGTCAATAAATTTGTTTAGAGAGTTCCTCTTTCTCAGGGTCTTCCCCCCACAAAGGAAACCATCCCCATGTGCTTTCAATTCCGGTCTCTACAAAGTGTCTGCCATGAAGTTCCTTTCCCTTTTATTTTTATTTAAATAATATTCTAATAGACCCATCAAAAACTAACAGTCATTTGGGGAAGAGAGATCTGAATGTGGGCTTCCATTAGAAATGGGAATTCCTGGGGTGCCTGGGTGGCTCAGTCAGTGAAGCATCTGGCTTCAGCTCAGTTCATGATCTCACGCTAGGTGAGTTTGAACCCCGTATCAGGCTCTGTGCTGAGAGCTCAGAGCCTGGAGCCTGCTTGGGATTCTGTGTCTCCCTCTCCCTCTGCCCTTCTGCTCAAGCTTTGTCTCTCTCTCTTTCGAAAATAAACATTAAAAAAAAAAAAAAAAAAAAAGGAATTCCTACAAGGCTGTGTCTATTGGCATAATATCCTGTCCCTGGGTTTCGTCTTTTAACAAAACCCTGTTGCGTGGTGATCACATCTTGCTGCTTTCTAAATGTTTTATTTGTTTAATCGGATTCTGAAACATTGAGGCTGTCTCCAAATTCTGGGTTCTTGTTTCTAATCTCATTTGAGGTAAAACCGCACTCGGGTAGTGAGTGACTAACTTCCAAGTCAGCAGGTCATGACTTTTTTTGCCCACAACCTTGTAGTGTTGTAACAGACCGGTTTTCTTCATTCTTTGTACACTCTTCAGGGGTGAGAGGTAAGGTTTGAAGAACACAGTGGTGAATCTCTGATGGAAAGAGAGCGTGCGCGCATGCGTACAAGCACAACTACGTGTCTCCACAGGGGCTGATGAAACCCAGACTTCACCTTTAGGAGTGGCTGCTTTGGGGTGGACTATGGAATAGATAAGACTCTTCCAGCATTTCTCTCCCACTGTCAGCATTTATTTCCCTACTCTCTCCCACTCCATAATTATTAGAAAAAATTACGACCTTGTAATGAAGAGGATGTACTTCTTCAGGTTTTTTGAGATAACATTTCTAAGAAATTCAGGTATGTAAAAATTAACTTAAAACTATTTCTTCATTGTTTATCGGGCTGTCTTCACTAAAAAGAGATAAGGGACCACTGAGTTAAGCAGATATCTTAGGTAATCACATCTTGGCTAATCATCTCCAGGAAGAGTTTGTTGCAGAGAGGTGAATAACTCATTTATAAGGCAGCATTCATAAGAAGGAAAATCTGATCTAATCACCAAAGTAGTAATTCCTTGATTTGAAATTTCAAAGACACAGAGACATAATTTCACAGTGTCTTTCTATTGTTAAATTTAGGACATAATTATCGAGTACCTCCTGTGTGTTAATAGCTGGCAAGACTGCAGAACATAGGGAGGACATAGTTCCAGCCGTCAAGGACATCACCATGGTAACATGAAATGAAAGTTGCATGATATTAGCTATATCACAAAAGAAAGCACACCAAACATCCTAGGAGGAGTATAAGGAGAATGTTTATGAAGAAGGGGAGTACACTTTTAAGAAAGGAGTCATGTAGCAGGTGGCACATGAGAAGTAATACAGATGATTTGTATCGTGTACTTGGGAAATGCAGCTTCCTTCCTTACACCATAAGTTCCACGATGGTAGGAACCATGACTCTTTCATCACTTCTCTACGCCCATCTATACAAGCACCTTGTACAGTACTTGGCACAGAGTAGGTCTTCAATGAATGCTTAAAGGTGGGGAAAGAAATTGACATCAAGTGTCTACTCTGTGCCTTTCCTGGTTGATCTATACAACAGATCTTTGAAGAAAGGTTCCTTTATATACTCCTCCTACCTCCTTCTCTCTTCCCTTCTCCTTTTTAAAAATTATTTTATTTATTTATTTAAAGTAGGCTCCCTGCCCAACATAGGGCTTGAACTCATGACCCTGGGATCAAGAGTTAGATGCTCTACTGACTGAGCAAGCCAGCTGCCCCATCTTTGCTTCTGCTCTTAAACAAAAGAAGAAATCACAGCTCAAGGAACAAATGGCCTTGAGATAAGTTGGAACATTAGCTATGGCGTTAGCACTGTGTTCAAGCACAGGCTCTGCCACTTAATACTTATGTGAACTTAGACAAGGTAATTACTGGCCTTAGTTTCCTGCTCTTTAAAATGGGGATGATGATACTATGACTTATAGCCTTGCAATGAGGATCACATCAGATGAGATATATGAAGTGTGTAGGTCATTGCCCAAGACTTAAAATGGTCAGATGGTGTTAGCTCTTATTAATGTTGCTGTTGTTGCTAACATTGTGAAACAAGAAATATTACCTACTTCACTGATGTATTTTAAGGAACACATTGAGATTATGTGCTATTAATGTGTAAAAAACTGTTAAAATAGTCTCGATAAGGTACAAGATTATTCTGTGAAGATATTTAATGGTGAAGGAGGGTTAGGAGGTCAAGGAGGCTACATATGTAGGGTTTACTAGACCAGGCAGACTGGACTGACAATCTGAACACAGTGTTAAAGAGTTAGAAGAGATACGGTATAAGATAGAGGAAAAGGGTGGGAAAGAAGAATGGAAAAAGGAGGAAGACAGTGTCTAGGAAACTAAAGGTGGGGAAAAGATAGGCCAAATATAAAATTATGGAGGGTCCAAATCAGAGACGTGACCGTCAAGAGAATAAAAGGGGACAGGGTCCACGTTGAAGACAAATCTCTTCTGTAAAGTAGGTAGACAGTGTGTGTGCAGATCATTTAGAATGACTAGGTTCCCTGGTTGTAAACTGGAGGTGTTAGTACAAACCTAAGTATTGTACTATGTTTCACTCGAACTTGCCCTCAGATACTTAAGTAGATGCGAGGAAAGGCAATGCTGGGTGAGGAGATGTGGGCAGGTGGACAAGGAGATTGAGAAGAGCTGCTTTGAGCCATGTATAGAATGTAGTGTGGTGGGGGAGTGGCGAGACCTGGCCCAGAAACCAGCAGAACAGAATGTGAGTGGGGCGCCTGGGTGGCTCAGTCGGTGGAGCGTCCAACTTCGGCTCAGGTCATGATCTCGTGGCCCAGGAGTTCAAGCCCCGTGTCAGGCTCTGTGCTGACAGCTCAGAGCCTGGAGCCTGCTTCCGATTTTGTGTCTCCCTCTCTCTCTGCCCCTCCCCGCTCATGCTCTGTCTCTGTCAAAAATAAATAAACATTAAAAAAAAATTAAAAAAAAAAAAGAACAGAATGTGAGCTCTCAGGAACATGCCAAGAAGAACGTCTTGGTTAATGAGCTTCTTTTGCTTTGGCAGGCATTTTAATTCTGGGCATCAAAATAATATCAGAACGGGTGGTTTAAGAGTTCCAGTATCAGAGGGGACATGCCCTGCATTGTCATCTGAACAATTAAGGAAGTTATAAGGGATTTGAAATAAAATTTCCACTTCTTTTGGAGCCTGGGTGGCTCAGTTGGTTGAGTGTCCGACTCTTGATTTCGGCTTAGGTCATGATCTCATGGTTCGTGAGATCAAGCCCCACATCAGGCTCTGTGCTGACAGCATGGAGCCTGCTTGGGATTCTCTCTCTCTCCCTCTCTCTCTCTGTCTCTCCCCTGCTCATGCACGCAATTTCTCTCTCTCTCTCTCCCAGAATAAAGAAATGTTAAAAAAAATTAAAAAGAAATCCACTTCTTGTTTCAGAAACAATTCCTCACTAGGTAAGCAGAAACACAGAAATGTAACAATTTGTTGACTGTCTTTTAGTGTCACAGTAGGCCAGATGCAGGAGTGGTAATGCCCAAGGGATAATAAATACAGACAGAACCCTCTGTTGAGAGCGCCCTTGGGTTACTACTAAACAAACAACTTTTCTGTCATTTATACAAATTCACAAGGGAAGAAAACACAGATGACTAATATTTTTGTTTTCAGATAGGCTACCTTGTGGTAGAGTAACTTGTGATGTGTACGAATGTCACCTTCTGCTTATTGGGCAACAGTTCATTTGCATTTACTGCTTAAAATTTGCAAAGTGATGTAAGTAAGAATATTGCAAATATATTACTAATGTGAGAATGTGCTCCATTCACTGGTCTGTGCCATTTTTTTGTGCAGATTTTCTACCATGAGGTGGATTTTACTTAAATAAGCATATGTTCAAAACAGTTAAGCTTATCTCAGACTTTAGCTGGAAATCAGATTTCTTAATGGCAGAGTTTGTGTTTGCTGTGTTGCATCTCTCACAGTGCCCAGAACACAGTGCCTTGTATATGAACTTAGATGTTTTTTATGTTAGAAAAAAACCCCCACACAATTGATTGAGGGTAGTGGGTGCTTAATCAATGCTTATTGAATCAAAATTTATACCTAATTTTTTGGGATGGGTCCATTTTTATGTGTGACTGTGGATGTGACTGATAAAGTAAATCAATTACTTACTTAGAATCCTTCATTAAGTACCAGTAACTTCTAGGATAAGACCTCAAATCATTTCCATGATACATGGAACCCTCTGAGTTTGGATCTGTTTTCCTGAGCCTGCCCCCCACCAAAGGCATCCCAGGGTTTCAGTTCTACATCTGCCTGTTGTCCTGGCTGTCTGAATCCTCTTGCTTGTCCTTCTCACCAGCCAACTTCAATGTACCCCTTGGGGCTCCTCCAAAATTCCTCTTTGAGGGCAGGGACTATGTTTTCTATCTCTATATTTATGACAGAGCAGGTGCTGATCTATCTTGGGTGATCAGCAAACGTTTGTTGAGTTGAATGAACGAGTACTCATGACTTGAAATTCTTGACGTAATATTGTGTGTATAACTGAATTACCTGATATTTGAAAAAAGCAAATATATTTGTCATCGGGACTACCTAAAACATCTGGCTCCTCAGAAGAGATGAGCTTTAACATTTTTGAAAAATAATTCTTCTTGAAAGAGACTGTGTTTGAGAGCCTATGAAGTTCTATGGCTCACCTATTATACACCAGCTCTGTGATGACACTACTGTCTGAATAAAGCGTGAATAACATTATTAAAAAGGCAATTTCAGTTGGCAAAGTGTTGAGTCATTTGGATGGGCTCATCATGTATTAAATTGAATTTCTTCTTAGTGTGCAATAATGAAAAGTGTTTAGAGTGATCATATGTGTGAGCACATCCCCCAAATTGCTAGCAAAGTAGCAGGATTTTGTTGCAAGCTGATGGGTCACCAGTTTGAGCAGGGAGATTTTCCAGCTTCACTGACCTCATAATATAGGCATTGTGTTTGAGATTATTATTTCCTGCAATTGTTTTCTAAAGAATAATTTTAAAAATTCAGGTTATACATTGATGCAATTTGTGCGTAAGTATAAGGTAAACTAGCTAAGCCAAAATAAGAGAACAATAAGAAAACTGGCCAGGAAATCTAGTAAGTACTGTGGAACTAGAAAAAAGAAACAAACAAAATTAGTTGCCTGTAAGTTTTGAGCTAAATGAATGTTTTTAAAAATAACACAATCGAGTTGATACTTAATTTAATTTCCTTCAGAATAATCTTCCTGCTTAGAACAGTTTTTACCAGAAGGAAAGATGGTAGGTGATTTTTTTCAATATAGATATCTTCTGATAAATTCCTAAAAAAATAGGTAAAAATGATTGTGGTTTAGTGAATTTGGTTGGTCTGAAGTTATGTCATTTTCACAGGGATTATAATATTTTCTTTGATGCCAGATCAATACCTTCAGTAGGGAGCAGAAAAAGAGAAAGTGGTGGTTGGAGTGGTATTAGTCCATTTGTCTGGGAATACAAAGAAGGGTGAAGACAGATGGATAGAGAAAACCTAATTTATTATAAGGTAACAATAAAGAAAACAAATGCAAAAAGATGGTTTGTTTTTTGGTGAAAGGTATTTGAGGTCAGATCTGAATACAGGGTAGTATGAGATTATCTTTTCACCATATTTTCTACCATCCCATTAAGAATGATTGCTGAGGAAAGCAAGGCTTTGAACTGAGTAGAGTGCTGGCTATATGAAAATGTACAAAATGTAGTGCCATACTTTGAAGTCTCATTGGGGAAGTCAGACTCACAAGATGGAAAGACCGCCATGGAGGAATTAATAGCAAACATTTGCTTAATACTTAAACGTTTAGAACACAGTTTTATGTGCCATTTTGTAAATTTAAAAAATTAATTTGTAGATTTCATTCTTCTTTTGGGACTTTCTCTGGCTTTACCTTTGGAAGATGGCAATAACTCTGGGATTGTGATTACTTCTTAGCTTTACTTCAATGTTCTCAACCTTTCTTATGGCTTCTGTTCCCTGATCCTTCTAACTTCTTTTAGGATCCAGTACCTCAACATTACCTCAATGGGATGTTGTCCTCTGAATATGCAAAGTGATTTTCTTATTCCGATTTTCAAAATTGTAAAGTACCTGGTTTATTATGGAAATAAAACAGATCCTGAAATTTCTTTGATAGAATTGACTGTAAATGTGTTTATCTTGTTGTCAGATCACATGACCTGACTTCTAGTTAAGAAAATCAGGTCACCGTATCTACTTGTGGTCTCCTTATCAATCATTTAGACACTGAAGCATTTAACTGACTTCTAACTTTTCTGTTATATATACTCTGAAATTATACCTTCAAAGGTATCCTTATTGTCAAATCCAGTGGTCTTCTTTCCTCCTTCTCTTTGTTTTCTTTAACCTCTCTTTAGTTCTACACATTGGTCTTTCTTCTTGAAATGTCTGGGATCCTAGAGACCTAGGAATTTAGTTCTCTTCCTTTGTATCGTATTTTCCTTTGTCTCCTTTCATGAATCCTCTTTTGCCTCTCAATAGGCTCATTATTTCAAATTTTTAAATCATTTAATTTCTTATGGGCAGCTGGAGACACACAGGTTTCTCTAAACTCAGGAATAGTCTGTTTGCATATCCCCCAGCATCCCTTACTTCTATGACTCCTCCAGGCTGAAATTACTGCCTTCCTCCAAGATTTAGTTCCATTCGTACTGGCTTCCAGAAGTTGGCCTTGCCTATGGTAATTTATTTTCCTTTCAATTCTCAGGCATTTTCACCTTCACTACCTCAAACTTTCAAAAAACTACGTGTCCATGTCTTACTTCCTAGTTAGCATGCAAAATCTTTAAGGATAAGGGCTGTACATCAGCTTTTGTTTGTCTGTTTGTTTGCTTGGTAGGGGACAAGGAACATAATACTCCACAAATATTTGTTGAAGGAGGGGATCAAGACAGTGGAGTAGGAAGGTCCTGAGCTTACCTCCTCCCACAGACACACCAAAACTGACAAATACGTATAGGACAGCAATCCCTGAGGATGAACTAACTGAAGGCTAACAGAACAGACCTTACACAAGTGAGGATATAAAGCAAAAACCACACTGAGATGGTCAGAAGAGGTGGAGACGCAGTCCAGTCAGGACCAACAGCCTGTGACCCACAGCAGTGACCCACAAGTGGAGGGATATCGTAACCATGGAGGCCTTGAGGAACAAGGGGTCCAAATCCCACATTGGGCTCCTCAGCTCAGAGAAACTGCACTGGGGAGACAAGCACCCCGAATGGCTTTGCAAACCAGCAGGGCTTAGGTCTGCAGAGTCAGAGGGCAGCAGGAAACTGAGACTTTGTTCTTAAAGAGCCCACACACAATCTCACTCACTCTGAGTTCCAGTGCAATGGCGACAGTTTGAAAAGCCCCTGGGTATCATGTGAAGGACAGCCATTGACTAATTTTAAGGCATGTGCTGGAGAGGCAGGGATCTGTTAGAACATTCTTCAGAGACGGAAGGATTGGTGGGCACCATTTTCTTGTCACTTCCCTTCCACCCAGCTGGCTCAGCACTGGTGGGTGCCATTTCTGACACTGTCCACCTCTTGTGCTAGCACCAGCGTTCCCCTACGGACTCACCTTACCCGACCTGCCCAACCCAGCTCAGCACTCCTCCCAAATGGCACGCCATCCTCCCTAGCAGCTCTTAAGCAGCTCCCCTTGCCCCACCACACCTTGTGGGAGGTCTTGGCCAGCATCAGTGGTCCCTCCAAGTGCCCCCACACTGGGGGGCCCAGGCTGGCACACTAGCGTGCCTTCAACAGTCACAACTGGACCTTGTAGCCAGCCACAGTGGAGGCCAGCCCTGCCCTCCGGCAGGCCCAGGGGTATAAAGTTGGGCAGGCGTGCAGGGGATCAAACTCACACAACAGTGTGCCTGTAGCAGCCGCAGCCAGGTATCTTAGCCAGACAGGCTCAGGGCCAGCCGCACTTAATAGCATGTGTGTAGCAGCCCTACCAGGGGCTAGCATACTGTCACAGCAGGGCAAAGCCTCATACAACAGCAAGTCCTCACCAATCGTGATCCAGCCACAATAGGAGGGTGCACGTAGCTCACACAAGAAACACCTTTGGGACACTGGCTCAGTTGGCCAAGAGACTCACTTCAGATTTAAAGTCATACAAAGACTGATAGCAAAGGAATGGGAAAAAATATTTCATGCAAATGGAAATGAAAAGAAAGGTGTGGTAGCAATTCCTATATCAAACAAAGACTGTGACAAGAGACAAAGAAGGGCATAAATAATGATTATATGATTACATATAATAATGATTAATAATGATAAAGAGATTATCCAACAAGAGCACATAACTCTTGTAAATATCTATGCACATAACAAAGGGGACCTAAATACATAAAGCAAACATTAACAGACATAAAGGGAGAAAATGACGGCAATACATTAACAGTAGGGGGTTTTAACACCCACTTACATCAATGGATGGACCATCCAGACAGAAAATCAATATAGGGGCACCTGGTGGCTCAGTTGGTTAAGTGTCTGACTTCAGCTCAGATCATGATCTCATGGCTAGTGAGTTCAAACTCCACATTGGGTTCTATACTGACAGTTCAGAGCCTGGAGCCTGCTTCGGATTCTGTGTCTTCCTCTCTCTGCCCTTGTGCCAGTCATGCTCTGTCTCTTTGTTTCTGTCTCTCAAAAAATACAGAAACATTAAAAAAATTAAAAAAAAAAAGAAAGAAAATCAATACAGAAACATTGACTTAGATGACACATTAGACCAGATGGACTTACTAGATACATACAGAGCATTCCATCCAAAACCAGCAGAATACACATTCTTTTCAAGTGTGCACAGAACATTCTCTGGGATAGATCACATGTTAGGCCACAAAACAAATCTTAATACATTTAAGAAGATTTAAAATGGATCGAGCATCTTTTCTAACCATAGTAGAATGAAAGTAGAAATCAATTAGAAGAAGAACATGGAAAAAACACAAACTCTTGGAGGCTAAACGACCTTCTACAAAATAATGAATGAGTCAAGGAAGAAATCAAAAAGGGAATAAAAAGATACCTTGAGACAAATGAAAATGGAACCACAACAGCTAAAATCTATGGGACATAACAAAAGCAGCTCTGAGAGGGAAGTTCATAGTGACAAAGGCCTAGCTCAACAAACAAGAAAATTCCCAAATGAACAACTTTATACCTAAAGAAACGAGAAAAAAGGAACAAAACCCAAGTCAGTAGTAGGAAGGAAATAATAAAGGCTAGAGCAGAAGTAAATGAAATAGAGATTAAAAAATATATAAAGAAATCAATGAAAATAAGAGCTGGTTCTTTAACAAAAATAGATAAAATCAATATATCTTTAGTTAGACTCATCAAGAAAAAAGAGAGGGCTAGGGCACCTGGGTGGCTCAGTCAGTTAAGTGTCCAGCTTCAGCTCAGGTCATGATCTCATGGTCTGTGAGTTTGAGCCCCATGTCGGGCTCGGTGCTGACAGCTCAGAGCCTAGAGCCTGCTTTAGAATCCCACAGAGGGATTCTGTGTCTCCCTCTCTCTGCCCTTCCCTGGCTCGCATTCTGTCTCTCTTCTCTCTCTCTCAAAAATAAATCAACATTAAAAATTAAAAAAAAAAAAGAAAAAAAAAAAGAAAAAAGAATGCCTAAATAAAGAAAATTGGAAATGAAAGAGGAGAAGTACAACAGATACTACAGAAATACAGGATCATAAGAGACTTCCACAAAAATTACATGTCAACAAATGAAACAACCTAGGAGATATAGATAAATTCCTAGAAACACACAACCTCCCAAGACTGAATTAAAAAGAAATAGAAAATCTGAACAGACTGATTACTACTAATAAAATTGAATCAGTAAAAAAAAAAAAAAAAAAAAAAAAAAAAAGGAAACTCCCGACAAAAAAAAGTCTAGGACCAGATAGCTTAACAGGTGAATTTTACCAAACATTAAAAAAGCGTTAATACCTATCCTTCTCAAAGTATTCCAAAAAATAAAGAAGAATGAAGACTTTCAAACTCATTCTATGTGTCCAGTATTATCCTGAACACCAAAAACAAACAAAAACTGCAAATGAGAAAACTACAGGCCCATATGTCTGATGAACACAGATGCAAAAGTTGGCAGCAAACAATCTTAAAACTTATATGGAAACACAAAGGTCCTAAAATAAGCAAAGCAATCTCAAGAAAAAAGAACAAAGCTGGCATTATGACACTTCCAGATTTCTAACTATACTATAAATCTCTAGTAATCAAAACAGTATGTTATCCACACAAAAATAGACCTTTAGATCAATAGAACAGAGAACAGAGGGTCCAGGAATAAACCATGTGTATATAGTCAATTAATCTTTGACTAAGGAGGGAAGAATATACTATTGGGGAAAAGATAGTTTTTTCAATAATAAATGGTGTTGGGAAAAATGGACAAATACACAAAAAGAATGAACCTGGACTACTTTCTTTTTTTTTTTTAATTTTTTTTTTTAATGTTGATTTGTTTTTGAGAGAGAGAGAGAGAGACAGAGCACAAGTGGGGGAGGGGCAGAGAGAGAGGGAGACACAGAATCCGAAGCAGGCTCCAGGCTCTGAGCTGTCAGAGTAGAGCCCGATGCAGGGCTTGAACTCATGAACCATGAGATCATGACCTGAGCCAAAGTCGGACACTTAACCCACTGAGCCACCCAGGCGCCCCTGAACCTGGACTACTTTCTTATGCCATATACAAAAATAAATTCAAATGGATTAAAGACCTAAATGTTAAGGCTGGAGGCCATACAACTCCTAGAACACCCATGCAGCAACCTCTTGGACACCAGTCTTAGCAATTATCTGTTTAGGATTTATCTCTTCTGGCCAGGGCAACAAAAGCAAACAAATGAGACTGTACAAAACTAAAAAAAAAAAAAAAAATTGCACAGCAAAGAAAACCATCAACATGGTGAAAAATCAACCTGTTGTATGGGAGAAGATATTTACAAATGATGTAATTGATAATGGGTTAACATTCAAAATGTATCAAAGAACAGACACAACTCAATAATAACCAAAAAACCCAACGTAATCAAGTAAGAAATGGGCAGAGGACTTAGACATTTCTCCAAAAAACACCAAATACAGATGGCCAACAGGTACATGGTGAGATATGCAACATCACTGACCATTAGGGAGAGGTAAATCAAAACCACAATGAGATTTCACCTTATACCTGTCTGAATGGCTAGTATCAAAAAGAAAAAAGAAGGAAGGAAAGGAAGTAACTTGTGTTAAGGAGGATGTGGAGAAAAAGGACACTTTGTGCACTATTAGTGGAATGCAAAGTGGTATAGCCACTATGGAGAACAGTATGGAGGTTCCTGACAAAAAATTTAAAAATAGAACTACTATGTGATCCAGCAATTCCACTTCTGGGTATTTATCTGAAGAAAACAAAGATACTAATTCGAAAGATATTTTGTCTCTATGTACATTGCAGCATTATTTACAAAAGTCAAGATACAGATACAATCTGTACAACATCTATTAACACATGAATGAATAAAGAAGATGTGGGGTGTGTGTGTGTGTGTGTGTGTGTGTGTATACAATATACGTATATACATATATATATATATGTACAATGGGATATTACTCAGCCATAAAAAGAATGAAATCTTACACCTGTGACAAAATGAATGGACATAGAGGGTATTATGCTAAGTGAAATAAGTCAGAGAAAGACAAATACTGTATGATTTCACTTACATGTGGAATCTAAAACAAAACAAAACAAAGCAGAGAACAATCTGGTGGTTGCCAGAGGGAAAGAGCTAGGAGGGTGGGTGAAGTAGAGGAGGGGGAATAAAAGGTACCAACTTCCAGTTAAAAAATAAATAAGGGGCGCCTGGGTGGCTCAGTTGGGTAAGCGTCCAACTCTTGATTTCAGCTCAGGTCATGATCTCAAAGTTCATGGGTTTCAGTGAGGGCCCAGTTGGGATTCTCTCCCTCTCTCTCTCTCTCTCTCTCTCTTGCTCTCTCTGCCTCTTCCTGGCTTGCGCATGCACACGTGCACTCTCTCTCAAAATAAATAAATAAACAAACAAAAAAAATACACGGGGATGCAATGTATAACATAGAGAATACAGTTAATATTGTAATAACTTTGTATGGTGAGAGATAGTAGCTTAATTTATCCTGGTGTTCACTTAATAATGTATATATGTTGAATCACCAAACTGTACTAATATTATATGGTATATCATTTATGCTGAACATGTACATCTCATTTAGGTATGCATATTAACATTTTTTTTATTTTCTCCTTTTCAGCCTCTGATTGTGACTCCGAATTCTTATTACAAAGGTATCATATGCAACATTTTGGGAAGCCAAAAAAAAAAAAAAAATTGAAGGCAAAAGCAGGTCTGTATGAGATAGTGGGAATAAATATTTAGAAGGTTGCTACTAAGTGACAGACACTGTGCTTTGCAGGATACAGATTTCTTTCAACAGATTCAAGGAACTGAAGTTCAGCCAGGTTTAGTTAATTTATCCAAGGTCCCACCAAAAAGTAAAGAACTGTGCTAAGTTTCAGAACCCCAAGTCTGCTTGATTCCAAAGGGCAAGGGAGTTTTTGTGTCGAGAATCGTAATTCTTACAATTGATAGTTTTAAGAATTAAATGATATAATTTCTTTAAAAAACACTAGGCACAGTAGTTGGCATTTAACAAATGTTGCTCTCTCACATCTGTCTGGAATTGGGTCTATTTGAACAGTGGGAAATTATACTTGTTGGCTGAATTATACTTGTTTCCAACTCTTCTAAGAAATGCTTATGTTTAATCACAGCAATCCTATGTCCTTCCTCATACCGAGGCTAGAAACAATGCCGGGCAGTATTTCAAATCATGACTATTTCTCCCCCTGATCAGGTAAAGGGATTTCGACGTTGTAGTCAGCAGACAGAGGCTAAATGAACCAATCACTTATTTCCGTAAAACATGATTTTTTGTGTGTGCCTAGGGTTTTGGTTTGGTTTGATTTCCCGAAGAACAAACGCTTGTGAGTCGTTGGGAACTTTGCGAGGTAAACTACGGGGGTCCCAGTAGCAACTGGGCCTCTGAAGGTTGAAAGCAAGAGGTCTCTGTCTCTCTGCCTCAGTTTCTGTCTATCGACGACTCTTTTCTGGGTAAGTCCCCCAGAGCCTGCTACTCTGCACCGAGCAACACCGACCGCATCGCTCCCGCGGAAAGTGGGGCAACACAAGCTCACTCTGCCTATGGGCAAAAACTTCGTATCCATCTGGGGCGACAAACCATACAAAACGGCCGTCCCAGCTGTGCCGAACTTCAAGGCGGAGGAGTAGCCACAGCTCTTCCGGATTCCTTCCTCTTCAGCCCACTGCACCTGGACGCGGGCGGCTCGCTACTCCCCGACCCTGACGTCACCGCACCTGGCACCAGCTGGGGTGCCGGGTGGTGAGCCCGGCCGCGGAGGGGGCGGGGCAGGGAGAACGAGGGGGCTCTCGCGAGATTTCCTTCCTCCCGGGTGCAGCTCCCGGCACCTTCCCGGCCTCAGTCGGGTCTCAACCTCAGTCTTCGGTGTCGCGTTCTAGAACAGCGGTTGCTGAGGGGAACTGCGGGAGGCGGGCTCCGGGTTGGAGCCAGCGGCCAGGACGAACCGGCTGGTCCCACCTCTGCTGCGGGAGCGAACCGGGCTGGGAAAGCCGCCGTCTGGGCGGGCGGGGGAGGGCCCTCCCGCCGCGGCGGCTTTGGCGGAGGCCCGGCGCGAGGAGCCGCCGCCGCCGCCGTCTCCTGCTCGCGGGCCGCGCCGACGGGACTGTCCGGGGAACGCCGCGGGCGGATGGAGGCGCCACTTCGCCCCGCCTGAGCTCAAGAGGGAAGGAGCGCAGCGCGGGGCCCGCCTCCCGCCGCAAGTGCGGCCGCGCGATCGGCAGGAGGAGGAGCAGCGGGCGCCGGGCTTCTCCCCGCGGGAGCCCCCAGCATGGGTAAGAGACTCGAGGGCGCTTCCCGCCGCCCAACCGCACCTCCCCAATTCGGGCAGGCGGTTCCCCTTCTTGTCCGCGGGGAGGAGACGGGGTCAGCCCCTTCGCGGCCGCACCGCACCCTCCCCGTCGCCCCTCCTCGCCCTGCCTTCCACCTTGCTCTTCTCGCGGAGGAATTGGTCGGAGGGCTCATGGGTGCTTTCTCCTGCGCTCCCCTCCCCGCTTCATCCTGCTTTGGGGAAAGGTGAGGGGTTGGGGGGCGGGGGCACCGGGTCCCCTCTCCTCGCCCACTGCCCGGCTAACCTCGGGCCGAACTTCCCTCCCTGCTCCAGCCTTCTCTTTCCCTCCCCCATTCTGGTTGGATGGGGGAGGGTGATGGAAAAACTTGACAAAGTAGCACTTTTAGCTTCTTTATCTTCAGCGAGGCTTTGTATAGATCGGCCTTTTGCTAGGTTTTCCGTTTGTTGTTGTTTCGAGAGGTAATTTTTCCCTCCGCTGAAACTTGCTAGGGATGCCTCAAGGACAGGGAAACTTGACTTATTTACTTTGTTTTCACGTAGGCAAGTGTATTGGCACTTAAATATTAAATCTCATCCTGAGGACTGGGTTAGGGTTTGATGAGGTTTCAGTGTTGAACCCTTTGAGAAGCTGTTTCCTGTTTGGAGTTAGACTTCCTTGCGAGAGGAGAGAAAAGTACACGGCCTTATATGTTATTTACTGTGTGCTTTAAAGTTTTGTTAGGAGCTAGCAAAAGCAGACTGTGTTGCAGCCTAGTTTGAAAGGGAGTTTTGTTAAGTAGTGTAACAATTCTTTTGATAACAAATTTCGGTGTGAGGTAGGCACTCTCTCAATCCTTTAAAAATTAAAAGCAATTTAAAAGAAGTGTCTGTACTGTTATAAATGTGTGCCATTATAAAGCATACATTTGTGCCACCAAAAAGCATAAGCATGTTCTATAAGAATAATCCCAATTTGGGATTTATAGAGTAAATCAGGAGGATTCTATCCTTTTTTTGTAGTTGAGAGTTGGTACTCTTCATATCAACACACTGTTAACCGAAATTAATAATTCATGCAACTAACAAATGATTTAGAAGCAGGACAAATACAGACTACTGCTGATGTGGCACCTTCTGCCCACACATTGTTTTGTCGGAATGCTTTAAGCATAGTGTTTACAGGTCCTCGCTTAGCTCTTCTGTATTTTGCTAGACTTTCTCCTTTTATGTTCTTTCAGGTAACTTTTGTACAGAAAGTGCTCTTAAACCTCCAAAGAGTAAAACCTTTGCTGTTTGGAACTTACAAATGAGATTATTTCCAATTAATTAGTTGAGTGTAACTGAGTTTTTGAGGGTTTATTCCTTTAAGCGTCAAATTATAAAACCACTGAAACCGATTTGGATGAAATTTATACTAAAATAGGTAATTCTTTTTTGTCTTAAATAGGGTGCAGAGTGTAATTAAACCTCTTGATGACCAAGGGTCATCATTTGTGACCATCAGTTACTGTGATGCCTTGAGGATCTGCTGGATTGTATACAGGACTTTTGATCAGATTCCTTTGCATTTTGAAGTTATTTAAATACATATTTTTCTGCTTTGCTATTGGATGTGCTTGTTACTGTGCCCTCTTCACCCTCAGTTCTCTAACTTTTCTACAAAAGTGGGAATCATATTCAAATATGTAATTCTGCATAAAGGAAAAATAAGTCTACCCTTAGTGTGTGAGATGTTCTCTTCAGGAAAATTAATGTCAGAACTTTGGCTTTGGAGTTACTAATTATCCAGAGGCCTTTTCTTAGTGACTTCTCTGCTGTGTTCTGGTTAGGCAAGTTGCTGCATTATCTAGGTAAAGTGTGATATTCGTGTGCTTTCGACTACTCAGAATGTGTTTTGCAGGTGGATTACTTGCGGGCATTTGTAGTTAATTTTTAAAAGGTATTTGTCAGACATTTCCATATGAACGTGTACTTTAAATTTATCAGTCATGTAGAAATTCATATTAAAGTTATCCCAATCATTTAAAAGGAGTTTCCTTTATAATACAAACCTCGTTTGTTTGGTTTTGTTATCAGCAGTCTTTATTCCTTATGATTTAAGCTGGCAGCTTAAAATATTCTATGTATTTTTATATGTTATTTTATCTGATGTGTCACAAAATGAAAAATCTCTGATTTCATTGTTTTGAAATAAATTGGATACGCATTAAGTGACGGTTCCTACCATCTGTACTACTTAGGTGGTATAGCTAGAGAATTAAAGAGCATGGCTCTCCGCTGGGACAGCTTAAGGTCAAATCCTGGCTCTTCCACCTTTTAGCTGTTGTAACTGAGCAGGTTACTTAACCTGTCTGTGCTTCAGTTTCTTACTCTAAAAATGGGGTAAAAATAACCTTGCAGATGGTAATGGGGATTGGATGAACTAATACTTGTAAAGTGTTTGGAACAGAGCCAGTGCTGATTCTTGTTATTTTCATTTTCAATGATTTCCCTAATTCTTGTACCAGTTTATGAAGACAATTCTCAATTTTTGACCTTTGTTAAAAGGTGCGTATTGCATTTAAAGGAAGAGTGAGATAAGATAGATGATTTTGTAGTAATGCAGAAATTAATTTTTTTTTCAGAAGTTTAATTTTGTGTAATACGTCTTTATAAAATTTATGTAGGAATTTACGGGTTTTTTTTCCAGTGTTGATTATACTTTGAAAAAGTCCATTATTGGGAGTAAGTTTAGTAGTTCAGGAGAAAGTATATGGGATGAATAGTAGGAGAGACTAGTAGTTTCTTTGAATTTTATGTTAAGCTTTTATGTGTTTAGTTTCTACATTTATTAAATATGGAAGAATACTTAACATAAAGAAATTTGAGGTATTCTCTGTGAAAGAATTTGGGGAGAGTTTAGAGAAATAGAAAGGTAAAACTTTACTTTTCTTACTCCAGAAGTACAGATCTGCATCTTAGAGGGAGAGTAAGACAGAAAGCAAGTGGCATAAAGTGTTAGTTACTATGTGTGAATTTTTATTTTTGAAAAAGTAAGTGGATTTTAAGGATTGAATTTCTGTTACTTTTAGGTAAGGTTCTGAACTTCTTAGTTTAAATTATTTTTTTAAGCTCATATATGATTATTCAACATGTTTAAATAATGAGCCAGTTTTAATGGACGGGAATACGCAGTTGGTTTAGAGATGATAAATGCACTTTTATAATAGAGTGATTTATTTCCTTATTTTGTTGCGCTGTTTGGAGAAAATCTTGATTTATGCAGATAAGTAGTGGCAAATGGAAATTGCCTGCTAAAGGCTCACCTTTCAGTCTCAGGATTTACTTTAATTAAACTAATCCAGAGGATGAAATGGGAATATTAGAACTTTTTTGTTTCGAAGTTCGATCACTAACAAAACTAGTAATAAGTTGTATTCCTTAACTAGTAAGTACTTGTGATTAGATTTTTCTAAGTGTTTCAAACTTTGAATAGCTATAGTTCCAAAAAATCCCATTAAGGGTGGAAATTCACATTGATATTTTAAATTCACATTGATATTGATATTCACATTGTCATATATTTTTCTAAATTGGGGATTGGCAAAGTAAAACGATGTCACGTTAACTTAATAAGATCTAAATTTTAAGGCATTTGAGTTAAAAACAAAGTTATAAAACATGAAGTGCATTCCACTTGCTAATCAAAAATAAATCCAAGTTTTTATTTACACGTAATCCAGATCTGTGATTTTTTTTTTTCCTCCTCTTATTTGTCACGGAATATCCTTCTCTATTAAATGTATTTTAATTGCAAATTGAGCCATGTGATATATCACATAAATAAAAGAAAGGATAAGAACCATATCATTATTTCAATAGATGCAGGAAAAGCATTTGACAAAGTACAACATCTATTCCTGATAAAAACTCTCAACAAAGCAGGTTTAGAGGGAACACACTTGAACGTAATAAAAGCCATCTATGAAAAACCACAGCTAACATCATCCTTAATGAGGAAACATTGAGAGCTTTTCCCCTAAGGTCAGGCACAAGACAAGGAAGGATGTCCACTCTCACCACTTTCATTCAACATAGTACTAGAAATCATAGCCACAATAGTCACACAATGAAAAGAAATAAAAGGCATCCAGGTCTGTAAAAGTCACAGGATACAAAATCAATGTACAGAAATCTGTTGCATTTTTATATACCAGTAATGAAGCAGCAAAAAGAGAAAATAAGAAAACAGTCCCATTTATAATTACACCCAAAATAAAAAGATCCCTAGGAATGAACCTAACCAAAGAGATGAAAGACCTGTAGTCTGACAACTCTAAGAACCTAGTGAAAGAAATTGAAGATGACACAAAGAAATGGAAAGACATTTCACACTCATGGATTGGAAGAACAAATATTGTTAAATTGCCTGTACCCAAAGCAGTCTACACATTTAATGCAATCCCTATCCAAATACCAACAGCATTTTTCACAGAATTAGAACAAACAGTCCTAAAGTATGTATGGAACTACAAAAGACCCTGAATAGCCAAAAGCAATCTTGAAAAGGAAAAGCAAAGCTCGAGTCATTACAATTCTGGGCTTCAAGTTATATTTTAAAGCTGTAATAATCAAAACAGTATGGTACTGGCACAAAAATAGACACGTAGATACTGGAGCAGAATAGAAAATCCAGAAATAAATCTACAATTATATGGTCAATTAACCTTTGACAAAGAAGGAAAGGATATCCAGTAGGAAAAAGTCTCTTCAACAAATGGTGTTGGGAAAAGTGGACAGCAACCTGCAAAAGAATGAAACTGGACCACTTTCTCACACTATACACAGAGATAAATTCAGAATGGTTAAAGACCTAAATGTGAGACCTAAAACCATAAAAATCCTAGAAAAGAACATAGGCAGTAACTTCTTTGACATCAGCCATAGCAAATTCTTCCCAGATATGTCTCCTGAGGCAAGAGAAACAAAAGCAAAACTAAACTGTTGGGGCTACATCAAAATAAAAAGCTTCTGCACAGCAAAGGAAACAGTTAACCAGACCTAAAGGCAGCCTAAGAATTGGAGAAGATATTTGCAAATAATATATCTGATAAAGGGTTAGTATCCAAAATATATAAAGAACTTCTACAACTCATCACCCCAAAAATGAATAATCCAATTGACAAGTGGGCAGAAGACATGAATAGACATTTCTTCCAAAGAAGGCATACAGATAGCCAGTAGGCACTTGAACAGATTCTCACCATCACTTACAATCAGGTGAACGCAAATCAAAACTGCAGTGAGGTATCACCTCATACCTGTCAGAATGGCTAAAATCATCAACACAAGAAACAACAGGTGTTGGCAAGGATGTGGCGAAAAAGGAGCACTCGTGCACTGTTGGTGGGAATGCAAACTGGTGCAGTCACTCTGGAAAACAGTTCAAAAGGTTAAAAGTAGAACTATCTTATGATCCAGCATTTGTACTATTAGATATTTACCCAGAGAATAGAAGAATACTAATTCAAAGGGATGCATGAACCCTTTGTTTATAGCAGCATTATTCATAATAGCCAGGATGTGGATACAGCCCAAGTGTCCATTAGCTGATGAATGGATAAAGAAGATGTGGTGTGTGTATATGTGTGTGCGTGTGTGTACACATATGTGTGGAATATTATAGTGGAATATTATTAAGCTGTAAAAAGATGAAATCTTGCCATTTGCAGTGACATGGATAGAGCTACAGAGTATAATGCTAAGTGAAATAAGTCAGAGAAAGACAAAAACCATATGATTTCACTCATATATGGCATTTAAGAAACAAATAAGCAAAGGGAAAAAATAAGAGGGACAAAGCAAGAAACAGACTCTTCATTATAGAGAACAAACTGATGGTTGCCAGAGGGGAGGTGGGTAGGGATGGGTGAAATAGGCTCTGGGGATTAAAGAAACACACTTGTTATGATGAACACCAGGCGTTGTATGGAAGTGTTGAATTACTGTATTGTACACCTGAAACATATGATACTGTTAACTAACCAGAATTAAAATAAAAACATAAAATGTATTTTAAGTATGGTAAATGTTTGATTTTCTCATGTGCATATGAAAAGTGCTGTCATGGGAAGGGCTTGAATGTAGGCAAAGAAGGGTGTAATGATTCTTGATTCGGGTGAGAAGAGGACAAAGCTGCAGTTCTGCTTCCTAGGTAAACTGGTGAAGCAAGGTATTAAAGATCTGAAATTGTTCAGTTTGTGTTCAGAAGAGAAAGGGCAAATAAAATCTAATATGTTGTTGTGATTGAAATTAGGCAGATTAGGTAATTGTTATGATGGATCTGTGACTTGCTTATCTGTAGGATTTGATATCTAACTACTAGGTAGATTGACCTAAATCAAGATATATAGGTCTTTCTACATGGAAGAGAGGCCAAAACACTGGTGTGGGGAATCTGGATAGAGATCCATAAACGTCTGTAGTCAGCCTGTCGGCGGCATGAGCGATATGTAAAAGGCGGTGTGTATAGACAAATAGAGTGGCCCAGCTTGGGGTGGGAGTGGGATGTTGGTTGGTAGCAGGCACTAGGTAGAGGTTCAGACTGACATCTTGTGGGAAAAGGGAGGAAATGGGGTTTGGCAGTAGTCTTTGAAGTCCTAGCCACAGGGAAACAAAATCAGATAGCGTCTAGATTTTTATGAGAGACAAGGCAGGTATTTTTCCCCAGGAACAAAACCAAACTTGGTTATTGGAATTGTGTAGGATGAGCCAAGCAGTAATACTGAGCTCCTAAGCTATAGATGTTATATATTTTCTGTCTTGAGAGTATATTAGTAGCCTGCATTAGTTCCTGGATCTGTAAGTGGCCTTGGATAATGGGGTGATGTGAGATTCTCTATCTAAATACTTGAGAAGATATTTCCTGGTCACAGTCTTTCTCTTTTACTTGGTCTTCTTGGTCTTCTTTCTCTTTACTTGGTCCTAGGGATTTGATGTATCTGCCTTTTCTTTGCTGTTTTTCACCCCAGTGCAAAGCAGATAACAGTTTCAGTTTACCCTTCTGTTTCAGAAACAAGAACACAATCCTTAACAAGTTGAGTAGTTGTAACTACCAATATGTAATATTAAACAGGCAAGTAAGAAGAAATTTGAAAGTACCACTAATTACTGGTTTCTTGGTTTCTTTCACTGAATTAAAGTTAGGCTATTTATTAGAAAGACTTGTTTGTTTGTTTTTGGTTTTGATTTTTGTTTGATTTGTAGCCCTTTTCACTGCTCCCACCATACTTTCCCTCCCTTTCCTCCAGCTTTTTTTAGGTTAATGTTAGATGTTTAGACACAGAGTCATTTATTACCATTGTTAGGCAGATAAAATTCCTTTCATAATCCTACTAGGGCTTCTCTGACCCAAGACTGTGTTATAATACAGTTGACCCTTGAACACCTCTGGTAAGGGGTACTGAGCGCCCCCCCCATCTCTAAAGTTGAAAATTGAGTATAACTTTGACTCCCCCAAAACGTAGCTAATAGCCCACTTTTGGCCAGAAGCCTTACCGATAAACAGTGGATTAACACATATTTTGTATGTTACATGTATTATTTACTGTAGTCTTACAATAAAGTAAGCTAGAGAAAGAAAGTCAAATGTGGCGGCACCTGGCTGGCTCAGTTGGTAGAGCATGTGACTCTTGATCTTGGGGTCATGAGTTCAAGCTACACTTCGGGTTAGAGCTTATTTAAAAAAGAAGGGAGAGAAAATACATTTGCAGTATTATAGTGTATTTATTTAAAAAAAAAAAAAAAAGAAAAAAGAAAAGAAAAGAAATCTGTGTATAAATGGACCTGAGTAGTTCAAACCTGTTTTCAAGAGTCTATTTTACTTTGTTTTTCAGTCAGAACTCTGGTTTTAGCTCCAAGTGAAGTAGGCATTTTGGACTAAATTTGACATTGTTTCTTTTTTGTATTTTGGATTTTTGTTTGTTTCTGAAGGTCTCAGGTATCTGGATGTTCTGCTTTCTTAACTGGTTTCTTCAATCGAAAGTATATTTACTAGTTT
The DNA here is from genome assembly GCF_046562875.1 of Panthera onca. Classification (NCBI taxonomy): domain Eukaryota; kingdom Metazoa; phylum Chordata; class Mammalia; order Carnivora; family Felidae; genus Panthera; species Panthera onca. The sequence continues at coordinate 44,981,560 of NC_138343.1, forward strand.
TTTGCACTTAGGGAAACTTTTACTCTAAAAAGAAACTGCTTTTTTAAAAATTCATTGTTCTAAATTGAGATCCAGTTTAAGATGTTGATCTGTTACAGATATGGCAGTGTTACAGATGCTTTCTTTGCTAGAACCTATTTATACTGTATCAGTCCTTTTCAGTACCTCTAGGAGACTTGGATTTTATAATCTTTCACATTTTGTATCTGTTCTTAAATTTCCCATCATGATCCCATTCTCTTTCTCAACTAATTTACAAAGACAGAGATGACTCATATGGGACCCTAAATTCTAGTATCTGTTTTAGTGTCATGTAGCTCAGGTTCTTTTTAATGATTCGGTGTCCAGGTAATTAATTCCAAGAGAGTGACTGTGTGGCATCTAATCACTGGGAGTTTCTAGTAGGAAGATACTTTAGTATGGTAACAGTAACAAGTAGTTACCACCAACATTAAGAGACATGCTCTGTTGCAAGGTCTTATGGTCAAGGAAAGGAGCTGTATGTGAAAGCTTAATCAAGAAGTATTTGCCTTAATGTGAGGATTGTAATTAATGTCATGCGATGCACTAGGGAGAGTAGGACAGATATATATTTTGGTGCCTCAGGTAGTTTATAGCAGTGTTACGGATTGGGCATATTATTAGAATCCCCTAGACTTAAAAAAAAAAAAAAAAAAAATTCATAGCCTCTGGAGATTCTAACATAAATGCTCCTGCCTCTTCCTCCCTCCTGGTTGATGAGTGTCATGAATGTTTTGAGATGGCTTATAGTGTTATGATAGGAATAAGACTTAACATAATAGGAATAAAATTTAACATATGAGTCATTACAAATCTAAACAAGAGAAGGAGTGTAGTTCATTAAGATGTATTCCAATGTCAGAAATGTTAAAATGTAAATAGAGAAGCATGAGGAAGATCAGTTGGAAGGCAAGTGGGATTTGTTCATCTCTCATTAGTTTGACCAGTGACATAGTAAGGACTTGGCAGTAGCCAAGCTAATTTTTTTTCTATTCCTGGTGCTGAGTCTTCAGAGTGAAGCATGTCTTCATTTTAACTGATATCTTTAAGATTCTTTTACCTGAAAAATTAAAACTGCCTTAACATTGTTAGTATCTATCAGTGCCCTAGTACTGAGGCCCGAAATTTACTATGAGTGAAATTTCTAGAGCATTTATCATGATTATTGTAATAATCAAGTGCCAAATTGTTTGCTTGGATTATAAGTGTAGAAGTTAGTATATTTGTAAAATTGAGACCTATAGTCTTGGCTAGAGTATAATGTTTTCAGGAAACATTGATCTTTCAAATGTATTCTCTCCTACATGGCTTTTTTTTTTTTTTTTTCTTTTTAGAGTAGAAACAACAAACTTCAAGTTATTTAGCAGTGTGTTCTTCTAATATCAAAGTTTTGTATTAGATTTCAAAATTCCTTCTCTGCTGCAGCAGGTTTCCCTCTTTCATTTTGCCTTACTGTTTTGGAGTGTGTGTGTGTGTGTGTGTGTGTGTGTGTGTGTGTGTGTAAATAAGATGGAGACTCCATTTTTACTTAACTGTTAGTTAGACCATTCTTAGCAAACACATTATATGAAGCAGTTAAAAAAATTTGCCTTAAATGATGAAAATAAAAGTTTAGAATTTTCAGAATGAATGTCAAATGGAAGTGTAAAGGTGATATTTTAGACCCCAAGGTAACCCCTTTCCCATAAACATTTCCTGAATTACTTATATTCTTTATATTTTATAAAACCCAATTGAATTTATAGCTAGAACGTCATAGTTTAAAGCCTGAATAAAAACTCCTTTGTTATTTTCTTCATTTCATATATAATGAATGACCATACTTGCCTCATCACTTTTATTTTACTAAAAAAATTTATCACCTTTAATAACTGGCAGAAAATTATGAGTCTGCTGTGTATCCACTAAATCTATGATTCAGCAATACTTTAATTTGGAATAATACGGGAGAGGGATCCAGCCAGTCTAAAGAATAATACAAATTTAAGTATGGTATATTGAAGTATGTCCACCTCAACCAGACTAACAAAATCTGACTAGTGGAGCTACTGTTTCAAGTTGGTATGAGGTCTAACTTATCTTTTAGAAATAAACCCTTTAGGGGTGCCTGGCTGGCTCAGTTGGTGGTGTGCAATTATTGATCTCCAGTGAGTATAAGCCCCACTGTTGGGTATAGAGATTACTTAAAATCTTAAAAAAACCCAAAAAACAAACAAAAAACCCTCTTTAATCCTTTCTATATGACTCATTTTAATAGAGAAATCAATAATGTCAGATATTAAGCATCTTGTCAGGTGGGCTGCTGATTGCCTGCTCCATCTGTGTTGCAGTGATGTTACATTCTCCTAGTAAATAAAGGGAAGATTATCTGTTTTGTAAATCAGAGACATTTCTATATGAGTCTTCACATGTTAAACAAATGTAGGCATAAAGGCTTAATTTGCTCAAAATTTGTTTAAAATAACTTGAACAGGGCACCTGGGTGGCTCAGTTGGTGGAGCGTTCAACTCTTGATTTTGGCTCAGGATCCCAGGGTTGTGGGATCAAGCCCCACCTTGGGCTCCATGCTGAGTATGGAGCCTGCTTAAGATTCTCTGTCTCTCCCCTGTCCCTCTTCTCTGCTTGCATGCTCTCTCTCTAAACATAAATAAAATAACTTGGACAGTGTTTATTGAACTATAAAATTATACCATCTTAAATGAGTGTTGTGAAGCAAGTGTACATACGTTCTTTGAGGCATACTAACCTGATAAATTACATATATAATTAAAAGTTTCCTAATGTGTTAAAAAATAAAGAGGAACAGATGAAATTAATTTTAATATTTTGGCTATGTTGACTTAAGGAAAATAGTTATTTCAGTATATATTCAGTATAAAAAGTTATTAATGACATAGTTTACATTTTTTTTCCTGTCTTTGAGATCTGTTGTGTATTTTACATTAATATAACACGTTAATTTGGATTAGCCACAATTCAAGTGCCCAGTAGTCTCATGTGTCAGGTGTTACCAGCTGAACAGTACAGTTTTAGGATGTAAGCCTTTAGGTTTGTTGTGAATCTAATGAAAGTATAAAAATATTTTAAAATTATTATACAATTACAAATTAGCACATAAAGAATTGTACTCTTTTAGAGTTACTTAATGATAAACCACTTTTGGTCTTACCTGATTAATTTTATATTAGATACGAGTGATAATCTGTTGTAATTAGATAACAAATATATTTTCTCATGGAAAAAAGACTTAGTTTAGTAGATTGTGTATAATAGGCCTGCAGTTTGTTTCATTCTGCTTTCTTTTGTTTTGTTTTTAATTTTTTTGACGTTTATTTTTGAGAGAGACAGAGCATTAATGGGGAGGAGCAGAGAAGAGTGGGAGATATGGAATCCAAAACAGGCTCCAGGCTCTGAGCTGTCAGCACAGAGCCCGACGCAGGCTCTAACTCAGGAGCCATGAGATCATGACCTGAGCCGAAGTCGGACACCCAACCGACTGAGCCACCCAGGCGCCCCTCATTCTGCTTTCTAAATGAAATACGGTTTTTGGCACTTGGCCTACTGGTATAATAGAGAAATTGAAGCTTTGCAACCACATTTGGATTGTTATTTGAAAGTATAGTTTGGCCTAGTAATTAGCAGTTCTTTCATTTTATAATGCTTAACTTAGGAGATACGATTTAAGAGTGGTATTTCACAAATACATGAATACTGTTGGTCAAGACCACGAAAGAATAACAGAAATAATAATTGGTGATATAATATGTTCCCAGTTGATATGGGAATACATGTCAGGAGCCTGTCAGTTTTAAATGTGTAAAATTTTGCATGAACCTTTGTAATGGAATTGTTTTCGGTACAGGATCTATATTTTTTATTGGATTTTCAGTGCATTCTGAAAAAAGTTCTCAAGGAGACTCTTAAATGGCTATTCTATGATTTCTTTTCCACATTTTAACATTTCTGGTTCTTTGTAATCAGTGCTATCCCACACTAATTGCTTTTGCCCAGAACAATAATAATTATAATTCTGTCTTGTCAGTAAATACTTTGGTTTAAATTAGATATTTTTTGAGGTCTTGTATACCAGCACTGACAGCAGCATTCAAAATAAAAAGGTGGAGAAGATCCTTGCCCTGGGTTGTTTAACAATTAATGGGAGGTTGCAGTATATTGTAATGGCTGTTAACATTTAGTGAATATTTATTAAGTACTTCTGTTTAAGGCATGGTTTTAAGCACTTTACAAGCATTATTTAATTTAATTCTCACAACAAATCTATACGTTTTTGGGTTCTGTTATTTTTCTCATTCTGTAGATTAGGAAAGAAGCATAGAAGTAGTAGGTAATTACTACTGAATCCAGGCAAGTGTCTGTATTCCAGTGCTTGTGCTACTCTTAACCACTAAAAAATGTGGAACTAATTCCTAACTCTTCCTCTGAGAGGCATCTTTAAGGTTATAGATAACAGGCATTTAGATCTTCCATATCCTGCCCTACTTTTTTTTTTTTTTTTATCCTCCATTCTTAACACATTATGACTGACTTTGTAATTTCCTTACTTACATGTTTATTGCTTATTTACCTTACCTTTTTAGAATGTAAATACAGGGTGTACAAAGTTTTAGAAATTTATAAATTCCAGGAGTGCAGAGCTGCTACTTTTTTTTTTTTTTTTTTTTTTTTAATTTTCGTTCTTTATTAGGTGTATTCAGGTACCTGGAACAAGTGGGAACCTTCCAGTAGCAGCCCCTCAAATATTTGCTGAATGAGTATGGAGTATCATTATATTTGTGTTGAAAGAAGAATTTAAAATTCTAGGCAATTTAGTATCTTCCATTTCAGTGCTACAAATAGCTATGTACATTTGACATATCAGGCACTGTGATAGGGCTTGGGAATACAAAGATAAGTGAAACAAAGTCCCTGCTCTCAACCTTGGCCAGATAATGTTTTTTGGTAACTTGAAGGTAACACCTCTTTGAGTATATGAATTTAAGTTATTTTTTAATGCACGTATTTACTTTTGTGTATGCTTGGAAACATGGAGAAATTCAAACGATAACTTTAGATTTTTTCATGATTCTGATTATTCTTATAGGTTCTTGCAGTTGTTTACATAACTTCATTACATTTTATTTATTTATTTATTTATTTATTTTTAATTTTTTTTTTTTAACATTTATTTATTTTTGAGACAGAGAGAGAGCATGAACGGGGGAGGGTCAGAGAGAGGGAGACACAGAATCTGAAACAGGCTCCAGGCTCCAAGCTGTCAGCAACAGAGCCCGACGTGGGACTCCAACTCACGGACTGTGAGATCATGACCTGAGCCAAAGTTGGCCGCTTAACCGACTGAGCCACCCAGGCGCCCACTTCATTACATTTTTAAAGTCTTGAGAGTGAAATTGTCTTTTATAGCAATTTTCCATTTTTTGGTAAGCTAAAATTTCTTTTAAACTGATATATTGGCTAATTATTAGCATTTAAGGAATGCTTTAAATGCTAGGCATTTTATTCAGTATTTAATTTCCATTGGAGCATTCTGGGATTAAACATCATTGTTTCCATTTTCCAAAATCAGAAATGGAAGTTAAAGAGATTGTTACTCACCCAAGGTCAGAGACAGGATGTGGAGAAGGCTGGAGTGAACTTGCATTGTTCTGATTTTAAAGCATGTCCTCTTAATTATTTCTTAAAACATTGAGGGAGAAAATTGAGCTACACAGAGCAAGTGATACAGATTGAAATGACTATTCCAATGTGGTATAAGAAAACAAATTTAAATATTTATTACCCTAAAATTGTGGATTGGTATTATCCACATGTATTTGGTATTTGGTACATGTATTTGGGTAACTATTTTCTCTTAAAAGATTTTAAATTTCAGCTGTGTGTTACACTTTGGTCTTTTACTTATGTATCCAGTAGATTATCATAAGATTTTTTGATGAATTCTTTAAAACTTTATGACAAATACATGGTATGTTTTTAATGTGGCTTGAAATGTGCTTAAAACTAATTTCTACTGTTTTTTCAAAATTAATAGTGGAAATAAAAATCTGAATGAGGACTATATAAACAATTATTTTTATTTACTTATGTATTTTTATTTTAGAGAGAGAGCACATGTATGTGCAAGTGAAGGAGAGGGGCAGAGGAGGAAAGAGAGAGAGAATCTTAAGCAGGCTGCACTTAGTGTTGAGCCTTTCATTAGTCTTGATCTCAGGAGCTTGAGATCATGACCTAAGGGGAAATCAAGAGTTGGGTACTTAACCAACTGAGCCACCCAGATGCCCCTAGATGAGGAATATTTAATAGAATTTTCCACCTTGTTTGCTTTTCAGATGTATTTTGTATATTTGTTCTTAGGAGGCATTAATTACATGTGCATGGTAATATTTTTGCTTTGAACTAAGTCTTTATGTGATTAAAATCCTTTTATTTTTTAAACTTAGATTATTTTTGTAGGTATTTGTCACCTATGGATCTGACTTAGTAATATTAAAAGGAATGTAATACTGTGTAAAAATTTTCTTATACTACATACTCTATTCTCTGAATACTCTGAATAAGAGCACTTGGTACTATGCAGACTTTTGCACTCTATTTGAAATACAAAAAGGAGGGTTGCATTTTGTGTATGATATCTTTAGATTAGGCACAAATCACTACCAGTGATTTACTTATTTCTGTTGAAAGTAAAGCATGTTTATCAGTTCTCTCTTAATTTGAGGAGAGCACAGAAATTCTGATATTATATGGCTAAAAGGACTTTAGGGCTTACCGTGCTTTTCATTACTATTTTGACTGGGTAACTTTAGGGAACCTGAATAATGAAATGTCAAGTAACATTAAGCAACGCTCATCAAAGTTGCATTTCTCCATTTATGTAAAAATAGCCCTGGAAATAAGTTCCTGGTAAAGATTTTTGGTTTTGGCAAGAAATATTTATTACTGAAAATAAAAAGTAAAAATATTTTTTATTTTTATTTAAAAAAATTTTCAAAATGTTTATTTTTGAGAGGGGGGGAGGGGGGGGGAGGGACAGAGGGAGGGAGACACAGAATCCTAAACAGGCTCCAGGCTCTGCACTGTCAGCACAGACCCTGATGTGGGGTTTGAACTCATGAACTGTGAGATCATAACCTGAGCTGAAGTCGGATGCTTAACTGACTGAGCCACCCTGGTGCCCCCAAAAAATATTTTTTATTTTTTATCTTAATTATTTAAATAAGAGGTATAAAGTATTTCTATCATATTACTGCTTCTTTGGAGTAAAGCTTATAATTGTTTCTGAATTTACAGTGGAATTTTTTTTTTTGTTAATATTTGTACAACTTCTTGTATTTTGTCCTTTGCTATAGTAAACAAAGGTTAAAGCTCAAATGTATAATATAACCAGTGATGTGACATAGAGTATATTTAATTTGACAGACCTAATTAGATATTGTAATATTTATCTATACTGTATTGATCAGAACCAAAGTAAATATTCCCTAGTGAATGCCCATACAGTTCAAACCTGTTTAGAATTTGTATAAATTGTTTATATTATTTTTTTATGAAGTGACTTTTCATTATTAGAAGAATAAATATTTATTAGGGCAGAATAGTTGCAAACATAATATTACCATCAATATTTTGTGTATAATTTTTTAAAAATTCTGGATTTTAAGATTTTTAACTTTGATTTTCAGGCATTCTTTTGTTTTTAAAAAATCACTATTTTTATTGTTTTTTTTTTTTAAATCACTATTAGAAGATAAAATTGTAGACTCCTTAAAAAATACTACCAGTAAACACTGCCCCTACCTGCAGCCAAGTTGTTAAGGGGGAAAAAAAAAAAAAAAAAAAAAAAAAAAAAAAAAAACATATATATATATATATATATATATATATATATATATACACACACATATTTTCTTAAATTCTTTGTGGCTGTACATTTTAAATACTACAGTTTTGCTTGTTTTTCAATCTTGATTGTATTATTTTTCTTTTTGGTTCTTTCAAATGCCTTTAATTCTTTGTCTGGTTTGCTGCAGATATTTATTCCTAGTTTCCAATTTGCTTGCTTTAAATTTTGATTGTTTTGTTTGCTCTAAGTTTAGAAATGTCTCCTCACCAGCTTTGATACTTCCATTTCCTTCCCTCCCTCCTTTGCGTACCTCTTCCTCCTTCCTTCTTCTGTGTGTATGTGTGAAAGAATTCTGTTTTTTTTTAAAGTTTATTTATTTTGAGAGAAAGAGTGCACTCACATGCACAGGGGAGGGGTAGAGAGAGAGGGAGAGAGAATCTCTAGCAGGCTCCATGCTCAGTGCAGAGCCTGATGCAGAGCTGGAGCTCAGGAACCATGAGGTCATGACCTGAGAGGAAATAAAGAGTTGGCACCCAGGCACCCTGGTTTTTTCTTCTTCTTTTTTTTTTTTTTTTTTTTTTTAGTATAAGTTTTTAGTAATATTTACACCTGACGTGGGTCTTAAACCTATAACCCTGAGATCAAGAGTTACACCTCTTGGGAAAAAAAAAAATGAGTTATACCTCTTGGGGCACCTGTATTGCTCAGTTGGTTAAGCGTCTGACTCTTGGTTTTGGCTCAGGTCATGATCTCATGGTTCATGAGTTTGATCCCTGCATCAGGGTTTGCTATGACAGCACAGATCCCGCTTGGGATTTTCTCTCCCCCCTTCCCCCCCCGCCCATTTCAAAATAAATAAATAAACTTTAAAAAAATAAGAGTTACATGTTTCTGACTGAGCTAGCCAGGTGCCCTTAGAAGAGGTGTTTTTTGTTTTTGTTTTTGTTTTTTTAATAACTCAACTGGAACCCACCAGATATGGTATGAAATGAAAATATGTATGTTGCATATTTCCCCTTATATGGAGCTTTTCAACCTTAGTAGTTTTGGGCCAGAAATCAATTTGTTGTGAAGGGCTGTCCTGTGCATTGATGGGTACTTAGTGGTATCCCTCGCCCCTAACCATGAGATGCCAGTAGCATTGCCTGAGCCATAACCAAAAATGTCTCCAGACTTTGCCAGCTGTTGGGCAAATTCATCTTGGTTGAGAATCATTGCCCTAATATAGATTAGTTCTGAACTTGCATGTTATAAATCTAGTTATCCTGAGAGAAACTGAATTGGTAATTTAGCCCCAAAGCTTAAGTTTTCTGGGGCAAAGCTTGAGCTTAAGACCTCATGTTAGAAGCTTTTTACTGCGACAAGAGGGATTGAGTTCACACAAATTACAGTAAGACTGAAGTTTGTTGAATGCTATTTAGAACCTGTGGATCATGTGGTATTTTATCTATTTATATGATAAGTGAGATTTTCCAAGACATTTATTTATTAATTATTATTTAAAAACTTTTTAAATGTTTATTTATTTTTGAGAGAGAGAGAGAGAGTGTGTGGGCATGCATGAGCAGGGGAGGGGCAGAGAGAGAGGGAGACATAGAATCTGAGTTGTCAGCACAGAGCCTGACGTGGGGCTTGAACTCATGAGCCGTGAGATCGTGACCTGAGCTGAAATCAGATGCTTAACCGACTGAGCCACCCAGGAGCCCCTATTATTGTTTTTAGAGTAAGTGTTATGCCCATTGTGGGGCTTGAATTTATGACCCTGAGATCAAGAGTTGTACGCTCTACTGACTAAACCAGCCAGGTGCCCCAGATTTTCCAAGATTAAACCTCTATCCCCTGCCTATTGTGGTGGCTAATTATGTATTTGAATTCCCTGTATTGGCATTTTATACATAAACTTATGTGTTTGAGATGGTACATTTGTGGGTGCAAATTTTGGTCTTAATATCATTTAAATTGTGTTTAAATAATAAGTTATGAATAAATAATGAATACATTGTTTTAGTGAATAAATTATTTTAAGATAGTGAAGTTTTGTAAATCATCTGTTTCGGAGAACTGTTTTTGAGGACATTTTTTAGGCTACTTTCAGATATTATTCCTGGATTATGAAGCTGTTGATTTTTTTTTTTAATCCCCTGAGTAATTTGTGTGTGTGTGTATGTGTGTGTGTGTGTTTAATAAAAATTTATCCATGTAAGTGAGATTTTTAGGCTTGCAACTCTGTTTATTTATTTATTTTTTTAGGCTTGGAACTTTATAGCCTAACGAAGAACCAGCCTAGTGTTGTAGGTTCTCACATGCCTCTGGGCCTCTGTGTCTGGCCCCAACTCTGCAGCATCTCTTTCTAGAGTGTTGAATTGACAAATCTCTTTGTGTATTCTGTAATCTCTTGTGGCTCCAATTTATTTTTCATTGCTCATCCTGATAGGCTTCGTTGAGGTATTTAATCTTTTGAGATGTTTTAGAAGTGGATAGCTGGGTGAGCTAATCAACCATACAAGTGCTACTGTTTTTCATTGGTTAGTTAAATAATCATAACTTAAGTCTTTGGGGTTAGGATGGCTCTTTATATATTGGCAAAAATATCCCCAAAGATCTAAGATGAATTTATTTTGAATTTTACTGACATTAGGAGGATATGGTTTATTTAGCTCTGATAAATGAGAAGTTAGTGTTTTTGGTTGTAGTTTGATTATTTGAAAAAATTAAAAATAGAATGCTACTTTAACATGTATAAAAAGAACTTTCACAACAAACTAATTTTTAAGCAATAAGTGAATTTATTGGAAAAGATGTGAACTGTTGAAATGGAAGTTTGACTTTTGAGTAGAGACTTTGTTAAAGTGGATAAAATATTTGAAAGTCAACTCTGTAATTCTGCAAGATGGCACAAATAATTTAGAGTATACAACATAATTTAAAGAGGCATTCATTGTATTGCTGACATTCACTGGAACATATTTTTTTGCCCATATACTTCATGACTTACTACTATAGTATTTTGAAAAACATTGTGTATGTTTATATGTGTGTTATTATATACAAGAATATTACTAAGGAAGCTTAACAATTTTCATGTCCAAATATAGGCATTATAATTAAGTAGATGGCTAAGAGCAGGTAGAACTATTAACTGAGTAAATAAATAGCCAAGAACTTGAAAAACAGAGCATTTGGAAGTCAGGAACATTTCTTGTTTCATATGACTTGTACTATAGAATTTGTGGTTTTTAAGATAGTGAAGTGATGTTGGAAGATTGATATTAACCTTTTTGTATCGAGTTTAGTCTTGGTAATAACTAAATTCTGGAATTCTATTGGAGTAGGGTGGATGGAATTTACTGTGTTTTAATGATCCCTTCAGGATTGAAACATGTCCCGGTTGGTTCTAACTGGCTCTACTACTTACTAGGTGAAAGGTTTTGATGTGTACGGGGGGTCATAACCTCAGATACCCTCCTGTATCACCTTGGAATGAAGCCCTAACCAGAAAAGTTCTCATTATAATAAGGAACACTGTTGCATAATGGGGGATCTGCCACACCAACATTCTGTAAATCCAGTATATTGAGATACCAACATTAGTAACATATTTTCTGATTGTAGAAACTGTTGATTTTAGGAGGTTTAGAAAATACAGAGAGAATAAAGAAGAAGAAAAAAGATCTGTAAACTCCAGAGTGATTATTTTGATGTATTTCAGGTCTTAAAAAATAAATATATTTCACAGATTTGGTTTATAGTTTACATGTAGCTTGGTCTCTTGCCTTATTCATTTGAAATTTCATTGTTCATATTTTCCTAAACTGTATCGTCTCTAATTGAGTCTTATTCCCTTGTATGGTTTTACTGTATTTGATTTAACTAGTCACCTGTTGTTTGACATGATTGCCTAAGGTTTTTGTGTGTATTTTTATGATTAAAATTTTGCTCTTCAAGCTACATAATTTGGATTTTTAATAGAAAAATAAGAAAATTGCAAATAATGCAAATGAGAGGGAAAACTTACCCAAAGTTATTACCCGTCATTGTGATATGTATCTTTGCAAACTTTTTTTTGAGGTATATAAACCAATGTGTGTGTGTTTTATACAAAAGGGAAATTGTATATTTGAAACTTTTTTATCTTGATGGTAGTATTGTGAATATGTGTCATTTTGTTCTGTTTCTTTTTAATACAGTAGCCTTATTATTCTGGCTGTAGTATTAATTAGTTTTTTTAAAAGTCAGGTATTTGGGCAATTTAGAAAGTGAAAGAAAATAAAAATCCAAGTTGTTTCACCACTCAGAAATAACTATTAACATTTTTGTTTATGGATTTCTATATTCAAATTTTTTAATCCTCCCCCCCCCCCCTTTTTTTCCTTTTTGGAAAAAATAAGATTGTATGATACATGCCACTTAATAATATACCTTTCATTTATCACGAACATCTTTCTAGGACTACGTTACCATTATCCTCACTGATGTCAGAATTACTAGACTCTTGCTCTTTATAGCATTACAAAAGACAGATTATATTTGTACATAGTTGTCCTGTTATTTATTCGAATTGACATACAGGAAAATGGACTTTTTTGGATGTGTGCAATTCTATTAATTTTGTAGTGACCATCTCTTCTCCCTCCTGTGGCAACCAGCTGTTCTTCATAGATTTATCTTTTTGAAAATTTCGTATAATTGGTTTGTACAATATGTAACCTTTTGAAATTGGCCTGATTTAATGTAATGCTCTTAAGATTTGTTCAAGTTACTGTATCAATAGTTCATTTTTGTTGCTGAGTAGTATTTCATTACATGACTATACCACGATTTTCTATCCATTTGTCCATTGAAGGGTGTTTGTTTTTCTTTTCCTGGTTTGTAGCACTTATGGATAGAGCTGCTATAAACATTTGTGTAGAGGTTTTTATGTGAACATGTATTTTACTTCTCCAGAGTATATGTAACTAGGAGTGGGATTGGTGAGTCATATGGAAATGTGTATGTTTAACTTTATAAGAAACTGCCAAACTCTTTACCGGTGTCTGTACTTTTTTTTTTTTTTTTGGTATTGCTACCAGCAATATTCTAGATTTCCATTGGCTTCACATCCTTTTTAGAATTTTTTATTTTAGCCATTGTGATAAATATTTTTTACTTATCTCATTGTGTACAGTTGGGAGAGTTCATCATTAAATATTTGGTAGAATTTGCCAGGAAAACCATCTGGGTCTGGAGATTTCTTTTTCTAGAGTGTTTCCAACTACAAACTTAAAAAATTTTAAAAGTAGTTATTCAGATTATCTGAAACTACCAAAGCACCAAAACTTTGAGGCTTAATGTTTTTAAAATAAAAAAAAAAATTTAATATTTATTCAGTTTTTGAGAGATGGAGATAGAGCATGAGCGGGGAAGGGGCAGAGAGAGACGGAGACACAGAATCTGAAGCAGGCTCCAGACTCTGAGTTGTCAGCACAGAGCCCAACACGGGGCTCAGACTCAAAAATGGTGAGATCATGACCTGAGTCGGAGTTGACCCTTAACTGACTGAGATACCCAGGAGCCCCAAAACTTTCAGGTTTTCTACATGTGTATGTTGCTTACAGTTTTCCTTATTATTATTGTTTTTAATGAGTATAAATCTTTAGTGATGGTGTCTCTTTTTATTCTTGATAATGGTAATTTGGGTCTTCTCTTTTTTTTTTTCTTAATCATTCTTCCTAGAAATTTATTAATTTTATTGACCTTTTAAAATGATCAATTTTGGTTTCATTGATTTTTCCCTATTTTTCTATTTTCTCTGTTTTTATTTCCTGTTTCCTTTAGTTGTACATTTTATGATTTCAGATTTTATGTTTTCTCCTAGCCTATGAATTATACTTAGAATTTTTTTAGGTATTTGCCTTAAAGTTTGCTATATATATTTATAACCGGTCTGAGTTCACCTTTATTTATTTATTTTTTAAAGTTTATTTATTTTGAGAGAGAGACAGGGACAGAACGAGAGAGAGAGAGAGAGAGAGAGAGAGAGAGAGAGAGAGAGAGAGAGAAAGAGAGAAAGAATCCCAAGCAGGCTTTGTGCTGATAACACAGAGCCTGACATGGGCTTGATCCCACAAACCATGAGATCATGACCTGAGCCAGAATCAAGGATCGGTTACTTAACCAACTGAGCCACCCAGGCACCCCCTGAGTTCACCTTCAAATAGCACTGCACAACTTCACATGTAATGCAAATACCATAGAGTATTCCTAACTCTTCCTTTGTCCTTTATGAAGTTGCTGTCACTTATATTAGCCTATCGATGTGCAATAATCAGTAAATTATTATTTTAAACAGTTATCTTTTAGATTAGTTAAGAGTAAGAAAAAAGCACTTTGTTTACTTCCATTTATTCCTTTTCCTTCACTCTTTTTATTAAGAAAAAATATTTAATAATGGTTGATATGCAGTGTTATATTAGTTTCAGGTGCATGACATAGTGATTTGGCAATTCTATATATTATGCAGTTCTCACAGTGGTAAGTGTAGTAGCCATCTGTCACCATACAATGTTATTACAATATTACTACTATATTTTTCATCTCTGTAACATATTTATTTTATAACTGGGGGTTTGTACCTCTTATTCCCCTCGCCTGTTTTGCCCATCTCCCATCTCTCTCCCCTCTGGCAGCTGGCAATTCTCTGTATTTACAGTCTTTCTGGATTTTTCTTTTTTTTTTAAAAGATCCACAAATAAGTGAAATCATTGGTATTTGTGTTTCTTTGACTTATCTCCATTTTAGCATAATTCCAGGTCTATCCCTGTTAATGTAAATGGAAAGATCTTATTCTTTTTTTTATGGCTGAGTAACACGCCGTTATCTATCTCTTTGTTTATACACATATGCATATACGTATATACACACACACACACCACATCTTCTTTATCCATTCATCTATCAATGGACACAGGTTGCTTCCATATCTTGGCTATTGTAAATAATGCTGTAATGAACACGGGCTGCGTATGTCTTTTTGAGTGCTTTTGCTTTCTTTGAGTAAATATTCAATAGTGAAATTACTAGATCGTATATTGTTTCTATTTTTAATTTTTTGAGGAACCTCAAACTGTTCTTTTTTACAGTATCACCAATTTACAATCCCACCAGAAGTGCATGAGGATTTTTTTCTCCATATCCTCATCAACATTTGGTATTTCTTGTCTTTTTGATTCTAGCTGCTCTAATGAGAGGTTATAACACATTTTTTTTTAACACTGTGGTTTTGATTTATATTTCCTTCATATTTTGTTATTTTGAGCATTTTTTTCCTGTGTCAGTTGGCCATCTGTATGACTTTATAAAAATGTCTCTTTAGGTGTTCTGTCCATTTTCAAAACTGGATTATTTGTTTTTTTGGTGTTGAGTTGTAAGAGTTGTTTATATATTTTGGCTGTTAACCCTCTTGTTGGATAAATCATGTGCAAATACCTCTTCTCATCCAGGAGGTTGCATTTTCATTTTGTTGATGGCTTCCTTTGCTGTGCAGAACCTTTTTACTTTGGTAGTCCAAATAGTTTATTTTTTATTTCCCTTGCCTGAGGAGACCTACCCATAAATATGTTATCAGGGCCAGTGTTAAAGAGACTACTGCCTTTTTTTTTTTTTTTTTTTTAAAGGAATATTCTGGTTTCAGTTCTCATATTTAAGTGTTTAAACCACTTTGAGTTATTTTTCTACATTGTAAGAAAGCGGTCGAGTTTTATTCTTTTGTGTGTAGCAGTCCATTTTTCCCAACAGCATTTATAGAAGAGACTCTTTGCTCCACTGTACTTTCTTGCCGCATTTTTGTAGATTAATTCATCATATTTCATCATTTTGTAGATTAATTCATTATTATAACTTTTCCATTTGTGTCATCTGTAGTTTCTTTTCTTCAGTGTCTTATAATTATCACATTATAGGTTAGTCACCTTCTTGGTTAAATTTATTCCTAGGTATTCTATTCTTTTTGGTGTAATTGTAAATGGGATTGTTTTCTTGATTTCTCTTTCTGCTGTTTTGTTTTTAGTATATAGAAATGCAGCCAATTTCTGGATATTTATTTTGTGTCCTGCAACTTTACTGAATTCAGTTTTTCTCAAGTCTTTTTGGTGGAATCTTTAGAGTTTTCCATATATAGGGTTATGTCAACTGGAAATAGTGACAGTTTTACTTCTTCCGTACCCATTTGATACCTTTCTTTTATTCCTTTTTCTTGCTTGATTGCTATAGCTAGGATTTCCAGTACTGTTTTGAATAAAAGTGGCAAGAGTAGGTACCTTTGTCTTGTTCCTAATCTTAAAGGAAAAGCTCTCAGTTTTCACCATTGAGTATGACATTAGCTATGGGTTCATTATATATGGCTTTTTTATGTTGAAGTGTGTTCCCTCCAGACCCATTTTGTTGAGAGTTTTTATCATGAATGGATGTTGAATTTTGTCAGATGCTTTTTCTGCATCTATTGAGATGGTCATATGGGATTTTATCTTTTATTTTGTTGATGTGATGTGTCATATTGATTGATATTTGGATACTGGACCATCCTTGCATCTCTGGAATAAATCCCATTTGATCATGGTGAATGATTCTTCTAATGTATTGTTAAGTGAAATTTGCTAATATTTTGTTGAGTATATCTGCCTCTGTTTTCATCAGATATAATTAACCCATAGTTTTCTTTTCTCATAGTGTTATTGGTTCTAGTATTAGGGTAGTGCTGTAAGCTTTCCTTCATTTTTTTTTTAATAGTTTGAGAAGAATAGGTATTAACTCTTCTTTAAATGTTTGGTAGAATTCAACTGTGAAGGCATCTGGTCTTGGACTTTTGTTTATTGGGAGTTTTTTTGATTACCAATTTAATTTTATTGTCATCAGTCTGTTCAGATTTTCCATTTTTTCCTGATTCAATATTGGAAGAATGTATGTGTGTAGATATTTATGCATATCTTCTAAGTCGGCCAATTTGTTGGCATATAAATTTCTGTAGTAGTCTTTTATAAATCTGTGGTCTTGGTTGTTACTTCTTTCATTTCTGGTTTTATTTACTTGAGTTCTCTTTTTTTCTTGATGAGTTTGGCCAAAGGTTTATCAATTTTGCTTATCTTTCAAAAAGCAGCTCTTGGATTCATTGATCTTTTTTATTTTTTTAAAAATATCTGTATCATTTATTTCTGCTCTGATTTGTTATTTTCTTTTTTCCTTTTAACTTTGAGCTTTGTTTGTACTTTTTCTACTTCCTTTAGATATAAAATTAAAGTATTTACTTCAGATTTTTCTTGTTTCTTAAGGTTGACCTTTATCTCTGTAAACTTCCTTCTAAGAATTCTAAGTTGGAAGGTTTTTTCTTTTAATACTTTAGTGTTCTCCACTCTTTTTTTCCCTAGGTTTATATATTTATTTTTGAGTGAGAGAGAAAGCAAGAGTGGAGGAAATCAGAGAGAGAGGGGAGAGAGAGAATCCTGAGCAGGTTCCACACTGTTAGTGCGGAACCTGATGCGGGGCTCAAACCCACAAACCATGAGATCATGACATAAGTCGAAGTTGGACACTTAACTTGACTGAGCAACCCAGGTGCCCCTACTCCACTCTCTTTTCAGTCTGCTATAGTTCTTATCCTTGTTCTTCTATACGTAAGTTTTTTTTTTTTTTCTTATGGCTTCTTTCAAGAATTTGTGTTTGGTTTTCTGCGTTTGCATATGGTATGCTTAGGTGTAGATTTTCCCACATTTATCCTGCTTTGTATTGTCTGAACTTCCCATGTATGTGGTTTGGTGTATGATAATAATTTTGGAAAATTCTCCATTATCTTTCTTTTCTAGCACTCCAGTTATGCATATATTTTATCTTTTGAAATTGTTGCACACTTCTTGGATTTCTGTTCTATTTTGTTTTATTTTTTTATTAAAAATTTTTTAATGTTTATTCTTGAGAGAGAGAGAGAGAGTGCATGAGCATGCATGTACTAGTTGGAGAGGGGCAGAGAGAGAGACACAGAGTCCAACGCAGGCTCCGGCCTCTGAGCTGTCAGCACAGAGCCCAAGGTGGGGCTCGAACTCAGGAACCGCAAAATCATGACCTGAGCCGAAGTCAGATGCTCAACTGACTGAGCCACCCAGGCGCCCCATTGTTTTATTTTTTTATATTATTTTTTTCTCTTTACATTTTGGTTTGGGAAGTTTCAAATGACATATTTTCAAGTTTGCTGGTTCCATCCTTGGTGGTGTCTAGTCTGGTGATGAGCCCACCAATGGCATCCTCTATCATTTTTGTTTTGTTTTGTTTACTTTCCCAGCTTTTATTTATGTTTTGTGCTTTAAAACACTTGGAGATTTATGTTTTTGCTTAGATTTTAGACCAAAAGTACTATCTGTAGTGAAGGAAGGTGTAGGGTGGGTAATTCTCCTCATCATATTTCTAGAAGAAATGAAGAGATGGGTAAGAATTATATTTGAGTTTTATTTTAGGAAATACTCTTTTTCGTAGGCTATAACTAACTAGGATCTGTAACAGTATGAAGAGCGTACTATAAAAAGGAGAAATATGGCACAAAAACAGACACATAGACCAATGGAATAGAATAGAAACCCCAGAACTAGACCCACAAACGTATGGCCAACTCATCTTTGACAAAGCAGGAAAGAACATCCAATGGAAAAAGGACAGTCTCTTTAACAAATGGTGCTGGGAGAACTGGACAGCAACATGCAGAAGGTTGAAACTAGACCACTTTCTCACACCATTCACAAAAATAAACTCAAAATGGATAAAGGACCTGAATGTGAGACAGGAAACCATCAAAACCTTAGAGGAGAAAGCAGGAAAAGACCTCTCTGACCTCAGCCGTAGCAGTCTCTTACTCGACACATCCCCAAAGGCAAGGGAATTAAAAGCAAAAGTGAATTACTGGGACCTTATGAAGATAAAAAGCTTCTGCACAGCAAAGGAAACAACCAACAAAACTAAAAGGCAACCAACGGAATGGGAAAAGATATTTGCAAATGACATATCGGACAAAGGGCTAGTATCCAAAATCTATAAAGAGCTCACCAAACTCCACACCCGAAAAACAAATAACCCAGTGAAGAAATGGGCAGAAAACATGAATAGACACTTCTCTAAAGAAGACATCTGGATGGCCAACAGGCACATGAAAAGATGTTCAACGTCGCTCCTTATCAGGGAAATACAAATCAAAACCACACTCAGATTATCACCTCACGCCAGTCAGAGTGGCCAAAATGAACAAATCAGGAGACTATAGATGCTGGAGAGGATGTGGAGAAACGGGAACCCTCTTGCACTGTTGGTGGGAATGCAAATTGGTGCAGCCGCTCTGGAAAGCAGTGTGGAGGTTCCTCAGAAAATTAAAAATAGACCTATCCTATGACCCAGCAATAGCACTGCTAGGAATTTATCCAAGGGATATAGGAGTACTGATGCATAGGGGCACTTGTACCCCAATGTTTATAACAGCACTCTCAACAATAGCCAAATTATGGAAAGAGCCTAAATGTCCATCAACTGATGAATGGATAAAAAAATTGTGGTTTATATACACAATGGAATACTACGTGGCAATGAGAAAAAATGAAATATGGCCTTTTGTAGCAACGTGGATGGAACTGGAGAGTGTGATGCTAAGTGAAATAAGCCATACAGAGAAAGACAGATACCATATGGTTTCACTCTTATGTGGATCCTGAGAAACGTAACAGAAGCCCATGGGGGAGGGGAAGGAAAAAAAAAAAAAAAAGAGGTTAGAGTGGGAGAGAGCCAAAGCATAAGAGACTGTTAAAAACTGAGAACAAACTGAGGGTTGATGGGGGGTGGGAGGGAGGGGAGGGTGGGTGATGGGTATTGAGGAGGGCACCTTTTGGGATGAGCACTGGGTGTTGTATGGAAACCAATTTGACAATAAATTTCATATATTAAAAAAATAAATAAATAAAATAAAAAATCAAGAAAAAATAAAAAGGAGAAATATACAGAGCACACCACTGTATCTATGTGCAACACAATAAAATTCATCACAATTCTTACCACTCTCGTAATTATCTCATAACTTGAGAAGTGACACAATAAATCAGTGATTAGACAAAGGTTACAATGTACTGTGACGTAGCACAGAGCTATGTTTAGTCCACAAATTTTTTTCATTTACATTTGCTGGGAAAAAAACCCTGGCCTTTTAATTACACTGATGAGGTTTATTTTGTTTCAAAATTTTTACATATTTCAAAATGGTGTATAAAACTGTGCCTGTCCAATGGTGATGGTAGGCTTTTTAATTTTCTTTTCTTCTCTTTTCTGTTTTTAATTTGTCACTTGTGTTACTGAGAATACTTTGTATGTTGTAAACACTGTTCTGCTTTTCTCAAGCTTTCTTTAGCTTTAGCTCCTGTAAATATTCCCCACAATTCTTTGTGTTCCAGTTCCTTTTTTTTTCTCTTTTTGTCTTTCATCTTCGGAGCTAGTAAGGTTGTTGAAAAGCATTTTTATGTCCATTAGGGTTTTCAGCATGTTGTATACGAATGCTACAGTTGTCGAATTCCAGTGTTCATTGGAGATTTTTTACAAACTGCAAAATGCAATTGTCAGCATTTTGTTAATATTTTCCTCAAACTAAGAATGTATTCATTATTACAGCAGTATGGTACCCTTTCTCCAACCTAAAACTGGGAACTGGGTACATACTTGGATATCTGCTTACAAAGGGCTCTTCACTTCTTTTGAACTGTGTTGGTTCAGTGACATCTAAGATTTCTTCAGTTTCTTCTAAAAACATCACCTCTTGGGGCGCCTGGGTGGCGCAGTCGGTTAAGCGTCCGACTTCAGCCAGGTCACGATCTCGCGGTCCGTGAGTTCGAGCCCCGCGTCAGGCTCTGGGCTGATGGCTCGGAGCCTGGAGCCTGTTTCCGATTCTGTGTCTCCCTCTCTCTCTGCCCCTCCCCCGTTCATGCTCTGTCTCTCTCTATCCCAAAAATAAATAAAAAACGTTGGAAAAAAAAAAAAATTAAAAAAAAAAAAAAAAAAAAAACATCACCTCTTTCCGACTGCATGCTTTTGGCCAGAATTTCAGCAGTCCTATAATCACTGGTTATGTTAGTGTTGTATCTTTTCTTCAGAAAGTATACAACACAGTAGGCTAGCTGAGTATGAGACAAAGCTAATCCTTTTGCAGTGTGGTTAAGAATAAGAGCCATCATTAGAAATATGTTCTGTTTTCAGTGGTAATCGCCTAAAGCCATTGATAATACTACTAAATTTTTAAGGAGTTCAGCAACACCCTTGAAATGTGTATCATACATAAACCTGAGGAAAATGTTAATTTGTTTTCTTATGAATGCTCATAATCCAAGAAATTTCCGATAAATTCAGTGTAGAACAGTCTTCAGAAGTCCTATTCTGTTAGGTATCTTCACTGTTGAAAAGCTCAGGAACTGTTTTACAAATTTCTGGCCAGTACATCACTTTGTAATGCTAGGCTAGAACTCCAAAAATCTTAAGGCAGACACCAGTTGTATGTGAAGCCAAGAGGCCTCAAGTTCATCCTTTTCTGGATCAAAATCTAGATTATCACTTGGAGGAAGAGTATAGAAGATGTTAGCGGTGATCATTTTTACTTTTGTCACAATACACTGATTCAACAAATTACTTCACAGTTAGTTGAAACATACTCCATCAGTTCATTCAGTGTTGCTCTTTTAATTTTGTTGATCTTCAAGGCTGAAACAGAGCCCATGAAATCAAACAATACAACACCGATGCAGCTCTGACAGAAAGCTCTCGTTCATTGGAGGTGGCATCTTTGAGTTGGGGCAAGGAGTGCCCCTCTGCCTGTTGCCCTTGCTGTGGAGCTGTCAGGAGCCCTGGGAGCACTTATGCCTCTGTGCTGTGCATACCATTTCAGGATAAAGCTGACTGCTTTCTCTGAGGCCTAGATGGCAGTGCCAGCAGCTTCCATTAGTGGTGATTACCAGGACATTTCCACGGCCCTGGTGCTTAGGAGGGCTACTTGCACAGAACGGGCAGTGGCAGAGGGAAGAGGTGGGGAGAGGTACAGAGAGCTTGTGTCCCTTTGTCCGGTCCCCTTCCCCCAATACAATTCTCTCCTGGGCATTGGGGACCTTCTTTTTGCTGCCTGTCAACCCCTCAGGGCCATATCTCAGTGCTGGAAGTTTCCGGTCCCTGCTTCTCACAGAGCTCCAGGGGCTGAAGGAGGCAAGGATAGGGGAGAAGAGGTTTGAAAAAGTTGCTGATCCTGGGCATGGAGGTCCAGTGGAAGGGAGCCTGAAGTTCAGGAAACTGAGGCAAGGGCTCAGGGGTGTGGATGCTGAGCATGCCACTTGTCCCTTCAGTTTAGGTTGCCAGCCCGCTGGCCAGCATCTCAGTGGCTGCTGCCAGTGTATCCTACCTATCCTACCTTTGCTTGGAACTTCCTGCTTATGGGTTGCCATTGTGGATCCCCTCCAAGACACCACAGTTGCCATGGTGCCCACTTTTCCCTTGTAGCACTGACCCCTCATTTCCTGGAGCAGTGACATGCTACCTGGCATCCTTTATTTCTGTTAGTGATTTTTAGTTTTTTCATTTCCTTTTGATTTTAGAATTTCCGTCTGCTTACTTTTCCCATCTGTTCTTGCTTCTTGTCCCCCCCCCCCTTCCCCCCATTATCATCCTTAACATTACTAATCATAGTTATTTTAAATTCCCTATTTGATTCCAAAAGAAGTGTTATATTTGAGTCTGGCTCTGATGCTTGCTTTGTCTTTGTTTTTTCTTGCCTTTTAAAAGCATGATGTATAATTTTTTGTTGAAAGTTTGACATTATATGTTAGGAAATAGGAACTGAGATAAACAGATCATTAGTGTGAGATTTTAAATTAATCTGTCCTAGAGTTGTATTGTGTTTAATATTTGCTGTAGGTATAGGTACCAGAGGCTTATTTCTTTAGTGTCCATTTTTGTCTCCCTGGCTGTCTTTGTGCTTTCCTAACAACTCCTCAGATGGAATCTGCACCAGGCAGTAACTCTTTCAGCAGTAATTAACTTACTGTATTGGAGCCCCCCTGGTGTGGTGGTAAGGTGTAGAGGAGAGAAAGCATCCTATAATCTTATAATTAAGTCTCATACTTTTTGTGGGTTTGTGGCCTGGGACTGTGATCTTGATAGGTCTTTCTTAGGTCCCTCCCTCATCCCTCCTGTGAGACAGAAAGGTTAAGAGGGGACCAGAATCAGAGACATGACCTTTCCACAGGTGGATAAAGTCTTTTCTGTGGAGATTAAGTCTTTGTTAGGGTGAATGCTCTGTTTTCTGTTTCACACTGACTTCTTTGACCTTCCTTGCTGGAAGCACAAGGAGATCTTTATGGGCTCTTCACTCTAAGAATCTGGTGATGTTCCTGGAAGTAAACCCCACAAAAATGGGTGACTCCCCTAAGACTGTGGTTCCCAGAAGTTTTCTCAAAAATACCATTTTTTTTTTTTTTTTTTATACTTTTATTTATTTTTGGGACAGAGAGAGACAGAGCATGAACGGGGGAGGGGCAAAGAGAGAGGGAGACACAGAATCGGAAACAGGCTCCAGGCTCCGAGCCATCAGCCCAGCGCCTGACGCGGGGCTCAGAGCCTGACGCGGGGCTCGAACTCACGGACCGCGAGATCGTGACCTGGCTGAAGTCGGACGCTTAACCGACTGCGCCACCCAGGCGCCCCTCAAAAATACCATTTAAGTCCGTTGACTGATGAATGGATAAAAAGATGCACACACACACACACATACATACAATGGAATATTACTTGGCGATCAAAAAAAAAATGAAATTTTGCCATTTACAACAATGTGGATGGAACTGGGATGTGTTATGCTAAGTGAAATAAATCATAGAAAGACAAGTAGATGACTTTACTCATGTGGAATTTAACATACAAAACATGAACAAAAGAGAAGGAAAGCAAAATAATGTAACAATAGAGAGGGAGAATACAGAGAATACAGAGACTCTAAAATACAGAACAAACTGATGGTTGCTGGTGGGGTGTTGGGGGGGGCATTAAGGAGGACACTTGTTAGGATGAGCACTGGGTGTTGTATGTATGTAATGAATCACTAAAATTTATTCCTGATATTATTATACTATATGTTAACTAACTTGGATTTAAATTTTAAAAATAAATGGGGCGCCTGGGTGGCGCAGTCGGTTAAGCGTCCGACTTCAGCCAGGTCACGATCTCGCGGTCTGTGAGTTCGAGCCCCGCGTCGGGCTCTGGGCTGATGGCTCGGAGCCTGGAGCCTGTTTCCGATTCTGTGTCTCCCTCTCTCTCTGCCCCTCCCCCGTTCATGCTCTGTCTCTCTCTGTCCCAAAAATAAAATTAAAAACGTTGAAAAAAAAAAAAAATTAAAAAAAAAAAAAATAAATAAATAAATAAAAAATAAAGCAGGGGAAAAATACCATTTAAGTGTTTGTAGTGGATTAACTTTTTGCCTCCAAAATGATATGTCCAGGTTCTAAGCCCTGGTACAATAATGTGGCATTATTTGACAATGAAGTCTTTGCAGACATAACTAAGGATCTTAAGGTTGTATGGTCTTGGATTTAGGATTGACCATAAATCCAGTGAGTGGTGTTCTTATTAAGAGTTAGAGGAGGGAGATTTGAGACACACAGAAGGGCAAGGTCATGTGCAGATGGAGGCAGAGGTTGGAATTATGCAAGCTAAGGAATGCCAGAGATTTCTGGCAGCCTCCAGAAGCCAAGACACAAGTGTGAAGCAATTCTTTTTCTGAGTCTTCAGAAAGATCCAACCCTGTTGATAACTTGATTTTGTACTCTGGCCTCCAGAGCTAGAAATGTGAAAGAATAAACTTCTATTGTTTTAAGTCACCTAGCTTGTGATTGTTATGACAGCCCTGGGAAACTCATATAATGTTCCTATCAGTTTATGGTTCCAGTTGTTTGTGTGAGGTGATCCAGTAGTTCTTGGCGTTGCCTCTCCATATCTTGAGCCGGCAGTTTGCCTTGTGTCCTCAGTTCTATGGTGGGACCAAGAAAAGCCACTGACTTTCAGTTTGCTTAGCTTTTTTCTGGTTGTAAGGGTGGGAGTGATACCATCCAAGTTTTTCACATGTTGGAGCCGAAACTGCAAGTCCACTATTTTTTGTTTGGCATTTTATACTTATTATCTTAGTGATTACCACGTGCATTATTAGGTTTTAAAAATGTAGTTAATTAATACACAGTCTGTTCCTCATTCCTTCTTGCTCTGAAATACCTCCTAGAACTTTTTGTCTCCTGCTTAGTTCCTGACTGTTCCTGACTGTTCCTTAGATTTGTTGCACGGTTGCTATCTTAGCACTTTTCTTACTCTCTGGGATTGGCTCCACTATTTCTTGGATTTCATGTCTTCTTCTCTTTTGTTTCCTTTTTTTTTTTTTTTTTTTTTTTTTTTAATTTTATTGGATAACATCATGTAAGGTTATATGTAGGAGTTAATTTCCTTTTCCCTGCCTGTGTGAAAATGTAACACCCTTGTCTGCTGATTTGGCTGACCGTGGGATTCATTTTCCTTTAATACTTAAGTGGCCTTGCCTTTTTATTTTTCCTGTAGAATCTGGTGTCCTTAATGAGAAGTCTTCTGATGATTCTCATTCTTTTGTAGACTAACTCTGTTTCCTTTCAGACACCCTTCTAGGATATTTTTTATCTTTGTTATGAAATTTCGTTTAGATGTGAGTACTTACTTTTTGTTATTGTGCTGGATTTTCACAAATCTCTTTATTTTTGCAGATTTGTTTCGTTTAAGCTTTGGAGTATTTTCTTGTATTATTTCATTGTCAGTTCTCTATTTTCTGTCTTTTTTTCTAGAACTGTTATTTGGATGTTGAATTGTCTGGATTGATCATCTGTCTTTTATTTTTTATATTTTCCTTATGTCTTTTTGCTTCACCTTTTCTGGAAAACTTCCTTGGATTTTGTCTTCACTTCTCCAAAAGAAAAAAAAAAAAAATTAATGGGGCATCTGGGTGGCTCAGTCCATTGAGCATCCAACTCTTGGTTTCAGCTCAGGTCATGATCTCAGGGTTCCTGAGTTTGAGCCCCGCATGCATTGGGCTCTGTGCTGACAGTGTGAAGCCTGCTTGGGATTCTATCTCCCTTGTTCTCTGCCCCTCCCCCACTTGCTCTCTTTCTCTCTCAAAAATAAAAAAATACACTTAAAAATTAATGAGACATGCTGAAAGACACAAATTTCCAAACCTTTTTTATTTCCTCATTTTTTTTCATAGCATTTGGTGCTGACTTTATGAACTTTGTTACATCTCTTGAGGATACAAACTTGTACATGTTTAAATTTTTTTATTTTGAAATGATAAGTTGTAGAAATAAGTACAGTACAAAAAATTTCTCCCTGACTGATGCCTTTATCCTGAATATTTTAGTGTGTATTTTCTACAAACCAGGATCTACTTAATCACAATCCAACCATAGACTTAAATAGTTAACATTTATTTATATATGTATGGACTCTGGTTTCTTTATTCAACTGGATATGTTCTGTTACTGTCATTGTTTATTCTGATGCTCAGATTGTCCTGGTTTGGCCAATAAGAGCCTTTTTGATATTCTTTCTGTCCTTTGGCATCACCTTATCTTTCTTTAACTTCCTTGCTTTGTGGCACAATACTGTACTTCTGGCTTATCTTGTACTTTTCCTGCTTCAGAGGCGGAATTGCCTGTCTTCCCAAGGATTCCTAGTTCTT
The DNA here is from genome assembly GCF_046562875.1 of Panthera onca. NCBI lineage: Eukaryota > Metazoa > Chordata > Mammalia > Carnivora > Felidae > Panthera > Panthera onca. The sequence goes on from NC_138343.1 coordinate 45,008,214, forward strand.
TTTAAGAGAAAGTGGTGTTTACAGGATCTGTGCATTAGGTTGCGCATTGCTATTGGACTTTGCTGGTTTTTTAAGAGGACAGCTGGTGTGTTTATGTGTATGTGTTTCATGTGTGTGTTTGTGTATTGGAAACCATAAGTACATGGTGATATTTCTCATTTAGCATTACAGGATTGAACCTAGCTTTTTCTCCCTTATGTTTGCAATTCCCTTCTCTGAGATAGAGAAACTTGACTTCCATTATCCTTAATATATTTACTTATTTAATCAGTCCCCTGGATTTAGCCAGTGTTCATCCCTGCTGTCACTCTTCACCCTCACCCTTGCATGGACACCCTGTTCTGCTTGGGCTGTTAGTCTTCATTTTAGGTTGCTTTACCCTTCTACACCTCTGCATGGAAATCTGCCCTCCCGCCCCCCATCTCCAATACCATTTGGCCTTTGATATCCCTCACCAAACTACTCCTCAGCTTGGATGCCCTCTCCACTGTGCTTGGGCTCTGATACACCTTGTCAAGTTGCCTTTGTATAGATGCCCTCCTCACCTTGCTTTAGAGTGCTGATATGCTATACTAGGAAAATCCCCTTATGTGGATGCTCTCCTTACCATATTCTGGCCCTGCCTCTACCCCTACCCCAGTTTTGGATACCTTTTACTTTTTTACATTTTTTGGTCTTTGATTCTCATACCAGACACCCCCCACCCAGGCTTTTCCCCCTTTCTCCCACTGTACTCTTCTATACCTAATGACTTTAGGACTAAATTGTTTTGGAGAGTTGAAAGGGGGGAGGTGGGTATATGTTTCATCCAGGAGTAATTTTTCATTTTATTATGGTTTTTCACAATTAACTATTATTTGTTCATATTTATGAATAAATAATAAATAACAAGCTGGGGGGACTATTTATGTAGGTAGGACTTACAGCTTTAGTTTAGAATTATCAGGCAGGGAGCTGAGCTTTGCTGTGGAGACCTAAATTCTGGGAATCAGTAGTCCTTTCTCTAAGAATGAGCATTCATCTATAGGAGCTTTACTAGTTTCCCCAAACTGTATGTGTGTGGGAGGGGGGGGTGGGGGAGCAGCCACGGACGGAGTTGGAGGATGGAGATTAATCCTTTAGTTTTTGGTCTTCAGAGAAAAATGCCTGCCTACTTAGCATTATTGTCTTAGAGCTTTTGTTGTTGACAGTGGGTGTTAGCTCTTCCATGTAAAGATAATTCCCTATTTTCATTTCTGCGTTTCTCATGAGCTTTCCTTTTCTGAATTTTTAGCCTTTATGGGATTCTGCAGGGCAGTGTGGTATCTCAGTTATAGTTTCCTGAAGTTCTCTGGAAAGTTTCTGTTCGTGGCTTTGTTAGTTATGGATCCATTTTCATAAGTTTGAAAAATTTCTTTCTGGCTTTCTTCTCAGGTTGGGATGTTTTCAGCTGTAAATAGAAATCCCATCTGAAATTTACTTAACAGTTGGGGCACCTGGGTGGTTCAGTCAGTTGAGCATCCCACTTGGGCTCAGGTCATGATCTCATCGTTCGTGGGTTCGAGCCCCTCGTCAGGCTCTGTGCTGACAGTTCTTAGGGAGCCTGCTTCGGATTCTGTAACTCCCACTCTCCCTGCCCCTCCCCTGCTCGTGCTCTGTCTCTCTCTCTCAAAAAAAAAATTAAATTAAAAAAAATTTTTCTTAACAGTTAAAAAAAACCCTGCTATAACAAGAAAACTAAAGGTGTTGTAGCATAGGGGTTGGTTAATTTGGCAGTTTGATTGTTCTAGCAAAGATCCAGGTCATTTTCTTTTTTTTTTTCTCTTTCATCCTAAACTTTTTCTTAAGAAGGGATTGAGACAATCTCTTGCTCTTTTTCTTGTCTTAAATAGTTATGGCAGTTTTGGGCATTACATTCTCATTGACGAACATCCAAAGTCTTCAGAAGGACTTATTTTTCCTTGTGTTTTGTTTTTAAGGTTGGATAAAACTTTCCCAGAACCCCTGCTCATATCTTACTGGTTAGAGTCCATCTGTCACATGTGTATTTGAAAAACAGTCTGTGTGTGTGTGTGTGTGTGTGTGTGTGTGAGAGAGAGAGAGAGAGAGAGAGAGAGAGAGAGAGAGAAATTAAATAAACTTATCTTTAGACCTTTGCCTCTTTGACCAGCAGCATTTGATACTGGGGCCTTTTCAGAATCTGCATTTAAGTAGGAGTCAACCAGATAATCTCTGCAAGTCAACAAGATGACTTGATTGTACATTAGTATTTGAAAAGTACTGGTCTAAACTAGTAAAGACTTAACCCCTGGGACTGAGAGAAACCTCATTTGTGAAAGTACAGGATCTCAAAATACCTGATCAAAATCAGGGTTCAATAAGAAGGGAAAAAGGAGGAGGGAATCAGTGTCTGCCCATAATCCTTCCCCCACCGCTTTTTTTTGGTTGTAGCTCTGTGTGTGTGTGTGTGTGCTTTTTAAAAATCGTAGTAGGAGAAAAAGATGAACAGAGGTATAGCTAGTCTATCATCTTGAATATGCAATCTGTTATAGCTTTTCTTGTATTGAACCCTGTAAAATATTAATAGTATGCATATATGATGTCCTGTAATCTAAAATTCTATACTTAAAGGTGGTAAAATAGATCCTTATTAATCTTTACTTAAGGGTGTATTCATTTTCTATTGTTTAGTAACAATATTGCCATAAACTTAGCAGCTTAAAACAATACACATCTATGATCTCACAATTTTTGTGTTTCAGTAAGTCTGGGAGTGACTAGGTACTCTGCAAGGCTGCCATCAAGGTGTTGGCCAGGTCTGGGTTCTCTACTGGGGGAGGATCTGCTTCCAAGCTCACCTGGTTGTTGGCATCATTTAGTTCTCTCTAGGCTCTGGGACTGATAGCCTCAGTTTTTTGCTGGCTGTTAGCCAGAGACCTTCATCAGTTTTTCCATAGGTCAGCTCATAGCAAAACAGCTTGCATCTTCAAAGCCAGCAAGGGTGAGAGATTCCTAGCAAGATAGACATTGTAATCTTACATCATTATATACAATCCATCATCTTTGTCATATTCTGTTGGTTAGAAGTCAGTCATAAGTCATGTCCACAGTCAAGGAGAGGGAATTGCACAAGGACACGAATATCAAGAGATTGGGCGGGTGTCATAGGGACCACTCTAGAGATTGTCTATTGCAAACAATGTATACATCTGACCATAAGAACACCTGATGATATGAATTATACATTGTATTCAGGCTTCTACTTAAAATTTGTACTGTACTTTATACTAAGGCATTTGAGAAATTTGCAGATGTAGCCAAATATTTAAAATCATTGAAGGAAGCCTTGATGCTATCTTTGTAATGTTGTCGTTAAACAGGTTCCTTAATTTTAAGTTTATTAATATGGTTAATTATATTTCATGAATTAAATTTTAGACGTTTATTTTTCTTTTTTTAGTTGACTATATCGTGGAGTATGACTATGATGCTGTACATGATGATGAATTAACTATTCGAGTTGGTGAAATCATCAGGAATGTGAAAAAACTGCAGGAGGAAGGATGGCTAGAAGGAGAATTAAATGGGAGAAGAGGAATGTTTCCTGATAATTTTGTTAAGGTAAGTACTCTCACCTAAATTTTTAGCTGTTGCCTCATAGGATTTGATCTTTAACTTTAAGAAATACATGTATTTTAAAAACTAAAATGTTGAAAGTGAATTTTTACTCTACAGTTGTTTGGTGCCTTGGTGGATAATAACACTATGTGTATGTATGTGCACATGTGTTTATGTATGTATATATGTATCTACCTGTCTTTTTATAAAAATAAATAGTACTTTGTGTTAGGGTAGCACTTTGTAATTTACAAGGTAGTTTTGCTGTGTACATTCTCATTTGAGCCTTCGAGCCTTATAAAGTAAGTAGGGTGGGTGATGACCCCATTTTTAAATATGGTGACATTACAGATGAGAGGTTAAATGGTTTACCCAATGTTGGCTAGCTAAGATCGAGAATCTGAACTGAAATCCAGGATCATTTACTTAAGTCTAATTGTATCTTGTTGATTTTGCAGCCCCTTTGCAAATATCTTAGGTTCCTATTTTAAGTGTCAGCCCTGCAGCAGTTATTGATCAAAGTAGGAGTGTTTCCAACTAACTACCAAATATCCCTTTGTTAGTGAATATTCAGTCACTTCCCCCAGGGAACAATCAAGATTCTTAAGTCTTTTGCAGACAGAGTTCTCACTAGTTTAGGGAAGGAAAAAAAAAAGTAAAGAATATCTGTATATTTATGCTTCACTTCTAATTGCCTTGGTACCTCTATTAGTTTTCTTATGCTTACTTACTACTGGCCTCTTTAGATTGATTCTGAGTTCTTCTGGGAAGGCTAGAATGTGTCTCATTTTTTTTGTCCACCTTATATAGTAATTGTTACGAATACCTGCACACTGTGGATATTTAGATAATATTTGTTCCCTGAATAGATTTGTATTCAGTTGTGGTTTTACGTCTAAATATGAACTCATACTGTAATGCTAATTGATTTCAGAGAAGGTGAACTAACTATATGCTACCTAAATACATTTTATCTCTTGAAACAACTGAGAAAGGCTATAGTAGGGATTTGAACTTGTAATAGGGGAAGATTGCTTTTGTTTTTATTTTTTTGTTTAATAAATTGACTTATTTCTTATAACCTAAAATGGAGTGTAATGCAGATACCTTGGTAATTGAATAGAATAAATGGATTTAAATATGGTCAAGTTCTAGATTTGTCCCTTGCTGGTCATTTGATGTAGTTCAAACCACATAATTTATCTGTTTTCTTATCCTTAAAATGGCATATTTATAGTCACTATATGGTAAGCCATGACATTGCTCTCTCACCTCTCTCTCTTTCTCTGTGTCTCTTTAAAAAAAGGAAAGTGGCTTTTTTTTTTTTTTTTTAATTAAAAACATTTTTTTTAATTTACATCAAAGTTAGCATATAGTGTAACAATGATTTCAGGAGTAGATTCCTTAGTGCCCCTTACCCGTTTAGCCCATCCCCCCTTCCCTCATTCCCCCTTCCCTCAACAGAGTAAGCCTCTGTTTGTTCTCCATATTGAAGAGTCTGTTATGTTTTGTCCCGCTCCCTATTTTTATATTATTTTTGCTTCCCTTCCCTTGTGTTCATCTGTTCTGTGTCTTAAAGTCCTCACATGAGTGAAGTCATATGATATTTGTCTTTCTCCAACTGATTAATTTTGCTTAGCATAATACCCTTTAGTTCCATCCACGTAGTTGCAAATGGCAAGATTTCATTGTTTTTGGTTGCTGAGTAATACTCCATTGTGTGCGTGTGTGTGTGTGTGTGTGTGTGTGTGTGTGTGTGTGTGTGTACGCATATCTTCTTTATCCATTCATCCATTGATGGACATTTGGGCTCTTTCCATACTTTGGTTATTGTTGATAGTGCTGCTATAAACATTGGGGTGAATGTGCCCCTTCAAAACAGCACACCTGTATCCCGTGGTTAAATGCCTAGTAGTGCAATTGCTGGGTCATAGGGTAGTTCTATTTTTAGTTTTTTGAGGAACCTCTGTATTGTTTTCCAGAGTGGCTGCACCAGGAAAGTGGCTTTTTAGAGAAAGTATGTTGAAGTAATAGAACACTAAAGAAAAGTACATGAAATGTTAAGTATTAATATAGCTTTAAAAAATTTTTTTTCATTTTATTTATTTTAGAAAGCACGATCTGGAGAGAGGGGCAGAGGAGGGAGGGAGGAGGGCGGAGAGAGAGAGAGAGAGAAAGAGAGAGAGAGAAAGAGAGAGAGAGAGAGAGAGAGAGAAAGAAAAGAATCCCAAGCAGGTTCCACGCTTAGCATGGATTAATCCTGTGACCCTGGGATCATGACCTGAGCCAAAATTGAGACTTGGATGTTCAACCGACTGAGCCACCCAGGCGCCCCTGTATAGTTCTCTTAATTGTGTGCTGATGTATTGTCCCAGTAGTGGAGATGACTATCATAGGACTCCATTTTGAAATATATTTTACTTTCTTGTTTCATGACAATGAACACTAGAACTTGAGTTTAATGCACTGCCTGAGAATGGAGGATGCAGTTTGAGTATGCTAAATAATGGAGGGAAGCATAATCTGGGATTAAAAAGTAACCACAGGATAACAAATTAGAATGGGAGACATAAATATGAACTCATGTTCAGTTTAAAATATGTATCAACGCATACAGAAACTATGTGTGTGTTAACACTTGGGTTAATGCACGTCCATATATTTCTCAGCTGTTTCCCCTGAGAGGGCCTAGAAACAGTGACATACCAGTAGCAGCAACTATCCCCAGTTACCAGATTTCGCTTTCTAAACCTTATTCTCCAATAAAAGAAGCAGGGCTCCTTAGACAAATAGCTGATTCTAGGGCTGGAGCAAGGAAAATACATGATGACCCCAGACCATCTTGTATGTAGTGCCAGAAGGTAGAGAAGTGCTCAAAAAAAACCCCACAAAATGATGGCCCATGTGAAAGCAGCCAATCTAAAAACTTTCCAGGCTCAGCTTCCAGTGTCCAGAGCTGGACTAATTTAAGCAACAGAATAACTTAATACTTGATAATTACCCAAAGAGGAGCATAAATATACGTAAGCCCATGCTGATATAGATAAGTGGTTGAGTAAATAAGTGAATGGAAAAGAAGGAATAAATCTCAGAGAATTATTTCAAATATTTGTAGATACTTCCTTTCCCTCCATCCCCTCCCCTCAAAAACATCCTGTAGGATGGGCCGGAATGAAAAATAGGTGGAAAAGAAAAATAGTAACTTTACAGTGGAGAAAACTGGCAAATACTACCATAACCAACTGTTAAAAGCTAATATCATCAGTGATATGTTGATATCATGTATCCTCTTTACCTCTGTGATACTTACTCTTCCCCCAAACCCGTAATCCCAGTCTAAGCACGAGGCAAAGCATCAAACCCAAATTGAAGACAAACTACAAAATATCTGACCAGCGCTTAAAGAAAATTTCAAGGTCATGAAAACCAAGTAAAGGCTGAGAAACTGATGTTGACTAGATGAGTCTAACACGACATGTGATCAAATATATCATGGTATCTTGGGTTGGAATCTGGAACAAAAAATGGGTATTAGTGAAAAAGCTGATGAAATCTTCATAAAGATTCATAAAGATTCAAAATTCATCATAAAGATTTCATTGGTTTAGTTTTGACAAGTGTAATATGGTTATGCAAGATGCAACATTAGGAGAAACAATGAAGGGGATATGGGAGCTCTGTTTACTACCTTTGTAATTCTTTCAAGTTTATTTTTGAGAGAGCGCATGAGTGAGTGTGGGGCAGAGAGAAAGGTTGAGAGAGAGAATCTCATGCAGGCTCCACACTGTCAGCACAGAGCCCAAAGTGGGGCTCAAGTTGACCTGAAGTGGAGCTTGGGCTTACCCAAAGTGGGGCTGGAACCGTGAGATCTTGAGCCGAAGTCGGATGCTTAATCAACTGAGCCACCCAGGCACCCTGAAAGTTAAATTTTTATTGAAAAATTAGCCAGAGGCAGTCAATAGCAGTAGATAATAAGATAGTTGACTTCAGATGTGAAGATTCAAGAGAAAGTTGTAATTTATAATTCACTGTCCACCTGTAAATAAGCCTTTTATGCCTAATGTACTGTTACTTTAAGATATGTATGTTATTTGTAAATCTGAGACTATGAAGTGGATGGTAGAACTACTGAGGCTTCAAAATTCACATCCCTGTTATAGTTTCAGATAGCTATATTGAAGGACATTGATATTCCAGTTGGGCTGGAAGGTTAAATCATTTTTGCAGACTGTTGAAAACAGACTTTATAGACACTAAATTTGTTTTGTGACAAACTGTTCATTTCATTGTCTCTTTGCAGTTATTTCATCTTTACTTGATTTAAAAAATATTTTACAAAGAATGTAGAACAAGGATCCATGAACTTAGGTATAGAATGTTGTCATTTTGTCATTGTTGCTTTAGAGTGTTACTTTTATAATAGAACATTACAGATAAAATTGAGTTTTTTGTTACCTCCTCTTATCATTTCCCTCTCCTCCCAACCTCCATATTCTGAAATTAAATGTATCCTTCTAATATATATTTATCTGTGCATAAACAAATAGTATTTTGTGTGATTTAGACATTGACATAATTATTGTGTCATATTGTGACTTTTTAAAATTTAATATGCCTTTCAATGTGATACATAACATTGTGTTTTTATGACACTGTGCAGTTAGCTCATAACTCTTTGGTAAATAGAGGAATGATGTCGGGACAATGAGAAAGCCGTGTTGGTTTATTTTCTAGGTAAAAGGGAGCTGTGATAAAGAGTGTAAAAGTATCATTTAGTGAGAAAGGGATAGGCTCTTAGCTTGGCTGCTTGCATAAACAGGAGTGCTTTTAGCTTTTAAATGAAACCTTTTCTTTCTTTCTTTCTTTCTTTCTTTCTTTCTTTCTTTCTTTCTTTCTTATTTGTTAATGTGATCATCTACCTAGGTATTTTTCTCAAAGTTGAACAGTCCTAGCATAAAATGTTACAGCTTTTAACTCCTGGTACTTACCTCCTCTTGTCTCTGCATCATCTTAGTACCCATAAACCAACCTATCTACTCTGTTGTTTTTATGCATTAATTTTTTTTAAGTTTATTTATTTATTTTGAGAGAAAGAGACAGCTATTGGGCAGAGGCAGAGAGAGAGGAGAGAATCTCAAGTGGGTTCCATACTGTCAGCACAAAGCCCAACGTGGGGCTTGAACTCATGAACATGAGATATCGTGACCTGAGCCGAAACCAAGAGTCAGACTTAAGTGACTAAGCTACCCATAGGCGCCCGATGCATTTTTTTTTTTTTTAACGTTTTATTTATTTTTGAGACAGAGACAGAGCATGAACGGGAGAGGGGCAGAGAGAGAGGGAGACACAGAATCGGAAGCAGGCTCCAGGCTCTGAGCCATCAGCCCAGAGCCCGACGCGGGGCTCGAACTCACAGACCGCGAGATCGTGACCTGAGCTGAAGTTGGAGGCTTAACCGACTGAGCCACCCAGGCGCCCCCCAATGCATTTTTAATAGCTATAGAGGAATCCATTTGTCATGACTGTTTGGGCAGTCTTAAGTTATTACCCACTTTCCAAGGTTTCAGTTATTGTTATTTATTTTTACTTTCATTTTTAGTGCTCAGGTTCCAAACTTGTATAGGTTTAAAGTGGTATGCCCCAAACCCTACTTTCTTTTTCTTTTTTCTTTTTCTTTTTTTCTTTTTCTTTTTCTTTTTCTTTTTCTTTTTCTTTTTCTTTTTCTTTTCCTTTTCCTTCCTCTTTTCCTTTTCCTTTTCCTTTTCCTTTTTCTCTTTCTCTTTTTTTTCTTTCTTTTTCTTTTTTTCTTTTTCTTTTTCTTCTTCTTCTTCTTCTTCTTCTTCTTCTTCTTCTTCTTCTTCTTTTCCTTTTCCTTTTTCTTTTTATTTTCTTTTCTCTTTTCCTTTCTTTTCTTTCCTTCCTTCCTTCATAATCACTGGTATTTTTCGTGTGTTTGATTTCACAGAACCAGTAGTATTTTAGTGTGTGATTCCCCCTACCCCCGGAGGTTAGATGTTTAGGAATACATGTGTAGTTTTATAGTAGAGATTCCTTTTTAACAGTTACATAGTATTCCATTCTAGGTCTTTACCACATTTTATAAATATTTAGAGCTATTTTCTTTTTCTTTTTTTTTTTTTTAGCTATTGAAAACAGTGCTGTGGTGAATATCCTTTTGTAGGTTATATACATTGCTGAGAATTTGCTGCATCGTAGGGTATGCCCATATTCCACTGTTTTAGACATTGTACAGTTTCTCACTAAATAATTATACCATTATATTTAAATTCCTACCAGTAGTATAAGAGTACCTTTCTTCCATGTTCTTATAAACATTTGATACCATCAGATCTTTTATTTTCTTTTTAATCTTATAGATCTATAGTAGTATCCACATGTTACAGTGTTTCATATTTGTGATTACAAGGGAAGTTAGATATCTTTTCACACTTACTGGCCACTTAAATTTCTTTTCCTGTGTCTAGCCTGTTCAGATATTTCTCTCCATTTTTCCATTGAGTTCTTGCTCATTCTCATTGATTTGTAGTACTTCTTAATGTGAATACTGTGAATTCTTACTGTGAATTCCGTATTGTGAATACTAGGCCTTTGTCTTCCTTCTGCTTATGTGTCTTTTTCTCTTTCATAAGTGCTTTTATTTTCTTTATCTTTTTGTTATTTAATTTTTTAAAAATTTACATCCAAATTAGCATATAGTGCAACAATGATTTCAGGAGTAGATTCTTTTTTTTTTTTTAATGAGAATTTAATTTTAATTTTTTTAAAATTTACATCCAAATTAGCATATAGTGCAACAGTGATTTCAGGAGTAGTTTCCTTAGTGCCCTTTACCCACTTAGCCCATTCCCCCCCTCCCACAACCCCTCCAATACCCCTCAGTTTGTTCTCCATATTTATGAGTCTCTTCTGTTTTGTCCCCCTCCCTGTTTTTATATTATTTTTATTTCCCTTCCCTTATGTTCATCTGTTTTGTCTCTTAAAGTCCTCATATGAGTGAAGTCATATATTTGTCTTTCTCTGACTAATTTCACTTAGCATAATACCCTCCAGTTCCATCCACGTAGTTGCAAATGGCAAAATTTTATTCTTTTTGATTGCTAAGTAATGCTCCATTGTATGTGTGTGTGTGTGTGTGTGTGTGTGTGTGTATGTATATATATATGTGTGTATGTATATGTATATATATACATATATATGTATATATATATCACGTCTTTATCCATTCATCCATCAATGGACATTTGGGCTCTTTCCATACTTTGGCTATTGTTGATAGTGCTGCTATAAACATGGGGGTGCATGTGTCCCTTCGAAACAGCACACCTGTATCCTGTGGATAAATACCTAGTAGTGCATTTGCTGGGTCGTAGGGTAGTTCTATTTTTAGTTTTTTTTGAGGAACCTCCATACCGGTTTCCAGAGTGGCTGCACCAGCTTGCATTCACATCATAAGTGCTTTTTGTGACTTGTCTTAGTATAACTTGGGAGCAGGGAAGGTTTAAAGACATTAATCTTCTAAGTTTTCTTTAGTTTTAAAGTTTTGATTTTCAGCATAAATCATTAATCAGTCTTGCTTTATTTTTTGTACAGCTGTGATTTAGGCACTGCTTTATTTTTTGTACAGCTGTGATTTAGGCACTAATTAAATTTTTTTCCACATTAAAAAATATTGAATAGTCTACTCTTTCCTTATGGATTTGTAGTGTTTAAGAATTGAGCCAAAATTGGGAAGAAACTTGATAGTTTATCAGATCTTTCCACATTCTCAACTTCAGTGTTTTAGACTAAAGCTTAGACTCAAGTGTCTGATTTGTTTGTTCATGTAAACTTTGAGATTCAGTGTCAGTGTTGTTATTTGTGATATTTGGCACTCTGCTGTAACTGAGATGAAACAAAGTAAATACTCCATTAAATAAATGCTTAGTGATTGACTATGAAGTATTTTGGGGTGTGGTGAGAAGAGTTCCCACAACTTACTTTATTGGGGGAGGTAACAGCATGAAAATAGGTGGAAAAATTGCTGTGCCTTTTTGGCTGAGTGTCAGATATGTCGTAAAGATAATAGGTGCTAAAGGATCTTGGAGAAAATATTTTTCAGAGATTTTGGAAGTAACACTTGAGTTGGTCTTTAAAGATAGGAAGTTAGATGAATAATTAGTGTGCTCTATGCCTGTCAAAGGCACAAAGTGTTTTGCGGTAAAAATAATGGACTATTTTGGCTGAATGCAAGTTTTTCTATGGGAGTGTGTATAATGGGAATTAAGGCCAAAAGTATGGATTGAAGCCAGTGGTACAGTGCATTTTGAGTGTCATTTAAAGGTATTAAGACTAATTGAGGCGCTTGGGTGGCTCAGTCAGTTAAGTGTTTGACTTCAGCTCAGGTCACGATCTCACGGTTTTTGCGTTTGAGCCCCAGGTTGGGCTCTGTGCTGACAGCTCAGAGCTTGGAGCCTGCTTGGGATTCTGTGTCGCCCTCTCTCTCTGCCCCATCCCAATCCTGTTCTGTCTCTCTCTCACTCTCTCAAAAATAAATAAACATTAAAAAAAAAATTTTTTTAAAGGTATTAAGACTATTTGAAAGATACTAGGGAAATCACAGGTTTTGGAGACAGGAGAAGGAAGATAGAATGCTTTAATGGATTAATCTTAGTGAGAAGGAAAGATTTTATTAAAGAGGAAAGAGTTGAAGCTATAAAGTGTAGTGAAAGTGGTCCAGTGAGAGTGGAAGCAAATGGATAGCTAATAGACATAATACCTTTTATTCATGTTAAGACTTTGCATGTTCCCATCCATTTTCTCACTTTATTCTGACATCTTTGAAAATAAGGGAATATGTTATTCATGCCCAAAATCATACCGGTGATAGTCGGTAGGCCACGGGCTTGGTAGTAGGTAGCTCTATGACAGGCAAATACCAGCCTGTTTTTAGATGAGAAATGTATTTTATGTAGTAGGTGCTGGTTATTACATTTTGTAACATTTCCTGCTTTTAAGAATCTAAGGACAAAGTGATATGAATCTTAGCCGTTGAAATTCTCCAGTAGCATCAGCATAGTTGAAAGAGGTTAGAATGACAAAATTAAGTGCTTTTGATAACCTTTAGAATTGACTCTTGAAAAGAAAAATCAAACTGCTTCCTCAGAATGAAATTTTATGGAAATAAACTTTTTCCCCCCAAAACTAAACTTGAGATTTGATGTGAGGGCATTTCAAAGACTAAAGAGGGAATGAAAATATGCAAAAAATGTAAAAATAATAAGATATTTAGAAAATGAAGCCGACTCTCAAGCTCATGTACAGTTTTCTGTAGGTAACTTTATAAAATGAAATCAGAGTTTCATTCTTGTTCTCCTACTGCCTCCATTCCTGGAAATTGTGCTGAAAAACAAGGTTTAATTATACAAGTTAAGAAAGTAGAAGGCCCAGCGTATCAGTAAGAATGGGATAGCTTACATTGTAGTAACAGCATTACAATCTCCGTGGTGGCATAACACAAGGAATACATGCTTTCATACAGATCGTAGTCCAGCTAGTGAGTTATGTTTAATTAAGTAAAATAAGAGCTTTCTTTCTCTGTTGCAAGTAAGATTAGCAGCAACTTTAGCACCAAGTAGGGGATACTTCTCAGCTGTATTTGAAGCCTGTAGTTTTCATCAACCACATGTCTCTTTCTGCAGCACTTGTGTAGCAGGGTTTTCAGTTCCTTTTAGATCACGAGCCTCTTCAGTATCTCTGTTAAGAAACCCAATTTCCCAGGTACTCTCTTTTGAGGTATGTTTTAGTAAGATCAGTGGCAGTACTGCAGTATAGCCTCCACGTACCCTGCCTCTCCATTGTATTCTTTTCTGTTTGTGATCTGTTCATTTGTCCAAATTCTTACTGAAGCTCTTTCTGTGTGTTAGGACTTTTTATAGATGCTAGGGACACGGTAGTGGATAAAACAGGTAAGTTCCCTTCTCTTTGTGAATTTATTTTTAATGGTGGGAGGAAAACAGACAAATGTAAAAAAAAATAAATGAATAAGATGATAATTTTCGATAGTCATTAGTGCTTTGAAAGAGAAAAAGTGAGTGATGGGAGGTGGAAAATGGCATTTGATACTTTAATTTGGATGTTGTAGGATAGCCTCTCTGAGGTTATTTGGTCAGAAAAACCCAGAAAGGTGTAGAGGAGATAAGGAATGAATTCCTTTTGAGGAGGATCTTGATATTAGAAGAAAGTAGACTTACTGTGATAGATGTGGTTGCCAACTCCTCTACGAGAGCTATGTCAAGAAGATAGCGTGGCATTAGGAAAGGAACGTGGCCTTTGGAGTCAGGATGTATAGACCTCTGTTTGACTTCCTACCCCCACCTCCCCCATACCCATACATATGCCTCCTGCATGTTCTTCCTTCAAGATGTTTCACTCTAGAGCATGCATTTCTTACTGTGTAAATGTGGGGAATCCCACCTGTTTGAGTTGTTGGTAGGAATTAGATTTTGAGTGTCTGTACTTTGCATGTAGATATGAAATGGATTTATTATTTCATCTTGTTATATTTTGCTCAGGAACTTCCTTTTCATAAAAGGAAAATCAGAGAAGAAAATCACCTATGTTGTTAATTTAGTCAATAAATAGGTTCCCTTCCCCCCCCCCCCACCCCGTGCCTGTACTATACCTGCTACTGTTAAATCAAATGTTAATAATAAAATAGGTAAATAAGAACTTTTCTAATTTCTCTTTAAGAAAAGCCAGTGGTTTTTAAGGAAGGACAAAAATAAAGAAGAAAGTAATTGGGAAAATATGAGATAAGAAGTTAGCCTGATTAGCCTGTTTCCCTAAACCAAATCTGTAGTCTTGGTGTTGGTTGTGGTGGAACAGATCAAGTCTGTTTAAAAGTGGGCCAGCTGTGTGAGAAGTTAGACAGTAAAAAAGCTTTTAGTGTGTTAGGATTTGTGTAAGCTCTAGCTCCTTAGGGTAAAACTAATTTTGGTAGGTCTTTTCTGGGGAACTAAAGTCTTATATTTAGAAGAGTGATCTGGAAGAAATTACTATTATTATTATTATTTTATTTATTTTTTAAGTCCTTTGGAATGGAAAAGGTAGTTCTAAGAAGATGAGGGGGCTCAAATGAAATGCCTTTGGAAAGTTGTTTCAGATACTGAGAAAGGAGAAAGCAGACATTTGTCAGACTTGTTATTAAAAGTTGAGGATTTGTGTTCAAGTCTTCGTAGAAGTATTGGCAGTATAAATACAGAAAAAAATCATAATGTTGGTTGAGGACCTTGGATCTATATTGAAACTTTATTTTTCTTAAAGAGAGAACCTGTGCTGGGGAAAAAAAAAAAAGAGCTACCTCCAGTCCAGTTTCCCACTCTGTCTCCATTGACATTTGGAGAGATAGGAGCTCCTGGTTACTACTGGGTCGGGTAGGAGTTCAGGCTCCACTTGGCCTCCATT
This sequence comes from Panthera onca, assembly GCF_046562875.1. Lineage (NCBI taxonomy): Eukaryota > Metazoa > Chordata > Mammalia > Carnivora > Felidae > Panthera > Panthera onca. The sequence continues at coordinate 45,023,274 of NC_138343.1, forward strand.
GAATCCTTGACTGAAGGGCAGGTGTGCCTCATTAGTATTGCCTTGTGGCCTCCACTGGCAGTGGGAGGAGAGGAAACTCGTTCCCTGCCCTCTCCAGTGGGGAAGGGAGTCTTGGCTCTCCACTTGGCCTTCTCTGATACCACCCTGGCTGGGTGAGTGGGGTAGTGGTTGTGATTGGGGTGTCTGGTTATAGCCTGGTGAGGGTGGAAGTCTAGGTTCCCTGCTTAGCTTTGGCTGGCATGGGTGGGGAGGGGGCTACAGTTTTGTTTTTTGGGTTTTTTTTCCCCTGTGTTATTTGACTGTAGTAGAGTGATTTTATCGGCTAGGAGTTTTCTGTCTTGCTAGGCTACCCTTTTCTTGGTCCTCTGGTTGGAGAGACCCCAGCTTTTCTTGGAGTCCCTTCCCCCCCCCCCCCCCGGCCTCATTGGCATTAACAGGTTGTCAGCTTCTCCAGTATTTAGTCTAGAATATATGAGGCAAAAAGAAACCTCGTGAACTCACTAACCAGGTTCTAAGGAACCTGGGCTGTCTTGGCTAACCTGTCTTCTTTTCTTCACTTTTCAGAATACTTTTATCTGTATTTTTAAGTTATTTATTGCTTTAGAGAGAGAGTGTGGGAGGGGAGAGAGAGAACCCCAAGCAGGCTCCTGCGCTGTCAGCACAAAGCCCTGTGCGGGACTTGAACTCACTAACTGTGAGATCTTACCTGAGCTGAAATCAAGAGTCTGATGCTTAATCTAGTGAGCCACCCAGGCGCCTCCAGATTATTTTTATCTATTTATTTTTAATATGTAATGTCTAGAGTTTTTAACATTTTATCTAGTGGGAGGAATAAGGAAAAGTACATCTGTCCCATCTTTACGTAAGGGAAATCTAGTTGGTGATGCAGTTTTTAAAAGTACTTATTTTAATTCCAGTTAGTTAACATACAGTGTTATATTAGTTTCAGATGTACAATATAGTAATTCAACTCTTCCATATATCACCCTGTGCTCATCACGCCAAGTGCACTCCTTAATCCCCATCACCTATTTCACCCATCTCCCCACTTCCTTCCCCTCTGGTAAGCATCAGATAGATGGTTATGCACTTAATAGATTGTAATGCGTATCCTTAAAGTCTAAAAACTCACTACATAGAGTTTCTTTTAGAAATGGTTTAATAATAGCTAGTTTTTCTTGGGGCAGCTGGGTGATTCAGTCGGTTAAGCATCCGACTTTTCAGCTCAGGTCATGATCTCACAGTTTGTGAGTTCGAGCCCCACATCGGGCTCGGAGCTTGGAGCTTGCTTCAGATTCTGTGTCTCCTTCTCTCTCTGCCCCTCCCCCAGTGGTGCGCGCGCGCGCGCGCGCGCTCTCTCTCTCTGTCAAAAATAAATAAATGTAAAAAAAAATTTTAATAATAGCTAGTTTTTCTTAAGAAAAGTAGAGAAGTATCAGTGAAATAAGGTATTAAACGAAGTTAACAGAAATACTTTTATTAGTTGTACAGTGTTTGGTGTATAAGGGATGTTAATTTGTGAGCTTTGATAGAGCTTTCTTGTGAGCTTTATACCGATGGTATTATAGTTTATTACATGATATTACATATTTTTACTTTAGAAAATAAATATATATATTCACAGAAGAGGTCTCAGGTGCTGGTAAAGGAATTGCTGTTCCTTGCCTTTTTAAATGTAAAATGAAATTTTGATCCCTTTTGAAGAGTTCTCAGAGCTTGGTAAAGTGTTTCAGACTTTTTATATAATAAAGAACAAGGAAACAAGTTATTAACACTTAAATATTTTCAGGAAGCTGACAAGTTACTAAAAATCTTTTGGATATTTTTTCTTTATTTTGACTTAAATTTCTAGCCTTTTTTTCCTCATTTACAGAAAGGTTAAAATCATTGAATCCTTTTTTTTTTTTTAACTTAGGCAGTTTGACAACTTACCTCTCATTAAAAATGTTTATTTCTTTTTTTTTTAACGTTTATTCATTTTTGAGAGAGAGCAGACAGAGTGCGAGTGGGGGAGGGACAGAGAGAGAGGGAGACAGAATCTGAAGCAGGCTCCAGGCTCCGAGCTGTCAGCACAGAGCCCAATGCGGGGCTCGAACTCAGGGAGTGTGAGATCACGACCTGAGCCGAAGTCGGACGCTCAACCAACTGAGCCACCCAGGCGCCCCTTATTTTATTTCTATATTCCATTGATTAAATGGTTAAGTAGACATTAAATCTTTAAGTATATTTAAAATCTTTTTAAAAAGTTACTTTTAAAGAAAAACTAGCAATATGGGGAATAAGATGGTGATCTGTGACTAGTTTGGATGAGTCTTAGTGATTTCTTGCTTTTTAAATATCGCAGCTTTTGGGGTGCCTGGGTGGCTCAGTCCATTAAGTGTCTGGCTCTTGATTTCAGCTCAGGTCATGATCTCATGGTTGTGAGTTCGAGCCTTACCTTGATTCTCTGTCTTCCTCTCTCTCTGCCTGTTCCCTGCTCACGCTCGTGCACTCTCTCTTGCTGTCTCAGAACAAAACTTTATCACATCCTTTTTCTGGAAGAATGCTGATTTTGTTTTTAAATCTGTTGATACTCCACTGTTCTTATAAGAAGAATTATTTTTTTAATTCAGGAAATGGCAATGTGATTTTATGTGACCTTAATTTTTTTGAATCATTTATTTTATGAACACTGTTAGTTCTTTTAGATAAACCTTAGCAATGTTTTCAAGTTTTAGAAGACGTATTGGTGACTTTGATAGAGTAGTTCAGGAAACTGGCTTTGTATCAGGAGAAAATTTTGTGTTTGATTTACTTTCACTATTTGAAACACATTAGGTATCAGAATACTAAATGGAAGACAACTCTACTTCCTTTCTGGGAATTACAATAAAAACAGTAGATAAAATGTCAAAGTTGTGTGTAGTCACTTATGATACATCATAATACATATTTTATTACATATTGTACAACATTATACACATTGATTAAGAACAATTTGTTCTGTGACTTGGAATATTTTTGATAATATTCTGAATCCTACTATGGAGACTATATTCACTGAGTTAAAGAAAGAGTTCAGTACAGGTAATGCTAGAAAAGATGTGTTAAGATGTGTATTTAGTAATGTGTGTTCATACAACTAAGATCTTTCTCTAAATGCCCTAGGACAATATGACTTGTAGCACTGTTATTTCTGAGAACACCAAATTTTTTATTTAAAAAAAAATCACTGAAATAATACATGTTGAAACAAAATTCAAGGAATATAGAAGTGGCTATTGTGAAAAGTACATTTCTTTCCTTATAGCCCTCCCCCAATCTCCTTCCACTTTTCGGAATCTGGTAGATACCTTATAGACTGTTACCTATGTTTTTAACTGAATTATTTGTGTTCTCTTCCCCATTTGTATACTATATTTTACACCATAAATTTAAATTCAAAACATTATTATATAAACTATGTTAATGTTCACCTGGGACTTACCTGGGAAGTTAAATTCTAATTTTTCCCCTTAAGGAGAAATAATAAATTTTGTTCTTGCTACGGTATTTCAAATCATTAGAAATAATTTATTTAAAAAAAAATTTTTTTAATGTTTATTTTTAAGAGAGAGACAGAGTGCAAGCTAGGGAGGGGCAGAGAGAGGGGGAGACCAGAATCCAAAGCAGGCTCCAGGCTCTGAGTGTCAGCACAGAGCCTGATTCAGGGCTTGAATTCATGAACTGTGAGATCATGACCCAAGCTGAAATCAGATGCTTAACCGACTGAGCCACACAGGCACCCCTCAAGTTGTAGAAATAATTTAAATCAGGAAAGTTTGAGTGCCAGAACCTGGGTTTCTGGGATATCTCCTGACCTGGCTTTTTGGATAAGCACTCAATGTCTACTTGATAATGTCATCTGTGGCCACAAGGAGTCTAGCAGCTTTGGGAGAAGGATCTTCCTTCAGTAGGCCTGATGTCTTTTGAGTCATAGATACTATAGCTCTCATTATTGGCAGTTCTTATCCTAAAATCCCTTCAACCTAGGACTGAAAGCACAAATATCATATTTAAATCCATGTAACTAGTGTGAAAAATGTGACTATTATAAATTGTTGGGGTATTTTCAGTCCATTTCAGTGTGGTATGTCTGAGTTATTTATTTAGTGTTTTTCCCACTCTGCTTCACTTGGCTCTCATTAACATTCTTGTGATGGAGAAAAGAAAGGAGTAGGAAAGAAAAGGAGTAGCCACTGAAAATGAATGTATGTAACTTTTCCTCTCTTTTCCTACTTTTGCCTTTTCCAAATGGGGGAGGGATAGTTGGCAATAGGAAGGCCCTTTGTCCAGGTTGGAGAGACAATAGTTATGTGGAGAAGAGCATATTTGGGAGAGAGAATAGACTTAGAAACTTTCAAAATAGTCCTGTTATATCTGTTATTGTTGTTTTCCTTCATGATTTTGATATGATGGCACTCAGAAGGTACATACTGATTTCATATTAAGGAGATTTTCTCCTGTTGGTCCTTTCAGTTTGGACTTAAAGGTTTTTTGTTACTATACAACTTAATTTGGTCATAAGAAAAATGAAAATCTAATGATTTGATGTAGTTCCTTCTGGATTATTCCTTATACACTATCATTTATATTCTAAAAACAATAAATACTATAGGAATGGGGCAAACCATTTTTATTAGGTTGGAAATCTCATTTTTCAAGTGCGGGTCTAATGTTGATGCAGTCAAAGCTAAAACAGTGGGCATATGTTAAATATTTAATCCTGCTTATATTCTTAAATCTTTAATAAAAATCACTTTTCTGTATCTTCTGATTTATGTTTCATAGAGTTTGAGGTACTAATTCTGTATAACACTTTTGGAAATTCTGAATGTCAAATTAAAAATATTGTGTATTCCTTAAATTTTAATTAGCATAAGCAGAACTCACTCTGCTTAGGGTAACCTCTTTCATTTGAGAAATAAGAATAAGTTTTTGCCCTTTAATTTGTGTCATTCTTTGTGACTTTTACTTAATTCTGTGATATAGAAGTTAATTGCTTACTTTTTTCAGATTATGATCATGCACTGGCAATGATTAGATAACCAAATTATTAATAAAGATACAGCATGAAGAAGTGGTTTGTGAATTTTGTTGATCATCTTTTAAGTTGTTTTTGGTTACTGCAGTCAGAGTTAAATATCTTTGATTATTTTAATAGATGAAGAATAACTATATCCTTCCCAACCTTTTTAGCTCCTTCTCATTTGCTTATATTTCTTATCTCCCATTTGTTTATGTTTCTTATCTCCATTTAATTTGCTACTTCTTATTCTTTATCTGTGAAGCAAATAAATCAGTGTAGTTGCATTCTTATTTATTTATTCTTATTTTTGTTGGCCTATTTTATTGCATTACATTATTACATCAATTTTAGGGAGAATTGATAACCTTATGATAATTGGGTTTTTAATTACTGAATGTGACACGACTTCCCTTTTGTATGTCTTCTTTTAATTTCATACTTTGCATATTTTCTGTTAGAACTATGACGTAGAGCAGGGTTCATCAGACTACAGATTTTTCTGACCACCTATGAAGTGTAAGTTTCCAGTGTTTCTTCCTTCTTCTGCCCTTTACTTCCTTTTACCTAATCAGCCAGTAAATAAAACGCATGTTAACATAGTAGCATCTATTTTCCACCAGCTTCACTTACCTTCCTGATTTTGAAAACGATTCCAGGAAATCCAGTGAAAAAGTGTCCTCACTTAAGAAGAGTATCAAGTATTGACAAATTCAGAAAACCTTTTAATTTCGTCCTACAAATGAGAAAAATCTCTTAGAAAATAGGTAATATCAATGCAAAACTGGCCAACAAAAAGACAGTGTGCATAATGAATGTGGTATGCTCTTCGTTATGGTATTTGATGGGGAGATTAAAAATTGTAATGTTAAGTGAGAAATGGTTCCATAATTTGAGAGTTTGGTTTGATCTGAACGTTTCAGAACCATGAAAATATTTGCCATTCTTGATGGACCTGCATTTCTTAAGATTTTCCATTTTCGTAGGAAAAATAGGAAAGTAACTTTACTGAGTGTAAAATTTTATAGAATTTGGTTTTGTTTTTCAGAAAAATACAAAATATATTTTTTCAGTATATATAATCTGCTTGCATATCTTCTGTTATACCTATGACTTAGAGCAGGGTTCATCAAACTACAGCCCACAGGCCACATCTAACTGCCTGTTTTTATAATGCCCATGAGCTGAGAATGCTAGTTAAGAATTCATAAATAGTTGGAAGAAATCAGATGAACAATATTTAACATCATATGAAAATTATATGAAATTGAAATTTTAGTGTCTATAAATAAAATTTTGTTGGAGCATAGCTATGCTTATTCATGTAAGTATATAACTGTTTTTCCACTACAAATGGCACAGTTCATTTTTCCAACAAATTATATGGCCCATAAATCCTAAAATATTTTACTATCTGGCCTCTTCTAGAAAAAGTTTGCCCAACCTGACTTAGAAATTATTGTTTGTTTTATTGTTTGTTTATGTATCTCAGAGTTTCTTTGTATCTTGGGGTAGAGGTGGTATCCTAGCCTTTCTTTACCTCTTTCTCTAGTTCTGAGAAGACTTACACTCATAATGAGTCACTGTTACCAAAGTGTGTTGCGTTTTTTAGAGATGTGGGGGAGAGAAAAATGTTGAAGACTGTTGCTATCATGTTTTGTATAATAACCACCGTACCTGTTTTTTTGGGTATTTTACATTTGAGGATTTAATTTGATAAAATACAACTTAATTTGCCTGTTTACTCTTCCCCTGTTATAGGAAATTAAGAGAGAGCCAGAATCCAAGGATGACAATTTGCCCATTAAACGGGAAAGACATGGGAATGTAGCAAGTCTTGTACAGCGGATAAGTACATACGGACTTCCAGCTGGAGGAATTCAGCCACATCCACAGACTAAAAACATTAAGAAGAGTATGTAAATAATTTCTTTCCTGTTTAAATAATTCAAAATAAAGGATGTTTTATAACTGTTTAGAAGTTATGAAAAGAAAAATTAGCTTAACCTTTTGTGGCCGACTGCACAAACTTCGTACATATTCACATTTAAGTTATCGGCCCTGTAGTCATTTTTCATAAGATATTTGAGCATGAACTGCTGACGACTATTAATAGGAATTATAAATTAAAATATTAGGCTTTGTTTTCTTATTAGCCTTACAGACTGTTGAATAGTTAATGCTTTGCCTTAAATTTATTTTAATACCTTTTATTTAATGGGATGTTTAATGTTTGTTCATTTTAAGCAGTGTAGATGCAAGAATTTTGATAGTATGTTTTCTCCAGTGGTCAGACACCTGAACATATACTCAGTTTTCCAAGGTCATTGGCCCAGCAGAGCGCCCTTTAAATATTTGGTATTCTATAAATATGTTAGAACATTTTAGTATAGAGGGAGAGCACCCCATTTGAAATCAGACATGAGTTTGAGTCCATCCTATGACCTTAGATCATTTAAACTCTTGAATTTTATTTTGCTTCTGGTGAGAAAGTGGTAAATAACATAGATTGTATTGCTGTTTTCAGAATGCTTACAGTATTGGGAAAGACTCATTAAAAAAAGTATTCAACATTAAATGTGTACAAAATACAACATTATGGGAGCAGATAGTATTTTAACATAGTACGATCTGAAGCCCCTTGAGAGATTGAATACTGATTACTAGGATGAGAGTTAGTAGTAAATGAGTATTTAACCACATTTATCTTATGTCAGTGCCTTTGATACTGTGGCTTGTAAAGTCCCCTGTGGAACCAAGTAGTCCACAGTGAAGAAATTTTGTTCACATACATTATCTAAATTTCTCCTTATATCTTGTTACTTTCTGTGTTACTGTCTGTGAAGTTTGGGGGAAGACTTTACTTTCTAGGTGCTGTCATCCTTTGATTATTTTCATTAAATGAAAACACATTTTCATAAAAATGAAAAAGATTTCTTGACAGAAGACAAGGACAGAAGAATTCTTCTAGGACGGAAGAATGCTGTGTGTTTTTTGTTTCCCACTAAACGTGTACAACCAGTATTTAGATACTACCTGTACTGCTTTCAGCCTACTGCCTGAAGGTGGACAGTTTCAGTACTTTTAATTGTCCTGGATGTTCAGACTCTGTTTCTTTAGAGACATGGGGACAAATTACAGAGAGTGTGTTCATATCCTACAGGTGAAACTGTATATAGAATTTCTGTGCACAGGAGAATTTTTAGGCCCATGGAAGAGTTAGTTACTTATGACCTCGATTGTAAAATCAATTTACCACTTTTAGCTTTGCTGAGCTAAAAGAAGGGACAGTTTTCTTAAGTAGAGGCTAGACCAAGGGCTTCAAGGTTATGATCATTTTATTCATTTTGTCTCCTAATAGGAAAAGACACACTACATTTTACTTTCCTCAAGAACACTGGTCATAATTCTTTTCCTTGTAAAAGAAAACCTGTTATGTAGCTGGTGCCAGGAGACTTAGACTTTTTCCTAAGGATGCTCCATAACTTGTTTTTAAGTGCATGTGCAACAAGGACTAAATTGGTCATTTGGTGCTAACATGTAAAACAGGATGCAGGTTGCTTTTGCTTTGATTGCTTTTCCAGGAAAAGCAAGCTAATGTTTTTTTTTTTTTTTGAATCTAATTTTTTTGGTTACTGTTTGTATCTTATCCTTAATTCACAAAATAGACCAGTTACTCAAAAGGTGGTTTATTGTAATGTTAAATAGTAGTGGATACTACTAACCAATATTATTAATAATTTTAAAAACCCCACAAAACCATTGTAAAGGTTGATAATAATCACTGCAGTGTGAATGTTCAATTTTAATCTCTGTGTGCCAAGGCAAGTGAAATCTGCATGTGTATTAAATGTATAAGCACCTAAAAAGAGAATTTCGGATACATCCTGTGGGGTTAAGTATTTGGAAGCTGGAATTGTTAGCTATTTTTCTGTAGTTTCCAAAGCCAAAAAAGTGTTGGTTTTTTAATGAAGTCTAGTCATAAAGCCATTGAAACTTTTGCTGTTGTGTATAAGTTAACCATAATAACTGTGGTGAAACAAACAGGTTTTTCTACAGTGAGCGCAGAATAATGTTTTCCAGGACAATTATTGTAAGTTGCTAAAGTTATAGAAGAGAACAAGTTTACACATCTTATAGCAAAAACACATACTAGTCCCATTGCTGCTGAAGCCCTTGTAAAATCAGGCACAGAGATAATGATTGTAGAGTAATATTACTTAGCAAATAAATAATTGCCATCTTTCAGCATCACAACTCTGTATTCTGTTCAGTGAAGAATTGAGTAGATATTTCACTTTGCATTTGGAAAAAAAATTGATGCCATATGTGAATCTACTCTTGCTATACGTGAGGGAAGGCATCATTGCTTGTAACTTTGTATTCATTATTAGTGCTGCAAAAGTGATTTTTTTATCTAGTTAATAATTACTTTGAATGTAAAAGATACATTGAAATTGATACTACAGAAATGATCTTGCTGCATGAAAAATTAGTTGACCAGAATGCCAAACATTAGTGTTTCATTACTAGAAAATAGTTGCTAGCAAATAGTTTGCCTCCTGATTCTGAGTCAGTGCTAAAGAAAATAATGAAAATTCTGAATACCATCAACATACGGTCATTGTCTATACATTTTTACAGCATACATTAAAAAAAAAATATGAGCATATTAGCTCAGGCTCTTCTCTTTGATATTAAAATATTCTGACTCAAAAGGGGAAAAAGGCTCATCTGACTCCTCTCCAGCTGCAGCTTATCAGATAAATAGGATAGCGTGTTCTAACTTTCTATTTTCTTTTGAAATCTTCTAGAAAGGTTGAAAGAATAATTGTACTATGAATATTTTATATTCTTAAGTTTGATGTTAAATTAAGACTTAAGTTTGATGTTAACATTTTTCACATTGTCCTTCTATCTGTATACGTGTATGTAGAACACATTTTTAACTGAATCAGTTGCAAGTATGTTGTAGACATAATACCTCATCCCTAATCACTTGAGTTTTTTCTTCATGATGGTGATGACAATCTAAGCTTTGATTGTTATAATCAAGAAGTATAGGGGCGCCTGGGTGGCGCAGTCGGTTAAGCGTCCGACTTCAGCCAGGTCACGATCTCGCGGTCCGTGAGTTCGAGCCCCGCGTCAGGCTCTGGGCTGATGGCTCGGAGCCTGGAGCCTGTTTCCGATTCTGTGTCTCCCTCTCTCTCTGCCCCTCCCCCGTTCATGCTCTGTCTCTCTCTGTCCCAAAAATAAACAAAAAAACGTTGAAAAAAAAATTAAAAAAAAAAAAAAAAAAAAAAAAAGAAGTATATCAGCCGTATAGTTAGATTCTTCAGATAACTTGATCTTTCAATTAATGCTCTAGGCAGTATGAGCTTTTTATTGCTGAGGATAAGAAAAAAAATTAAGGAAAATTCAGCCCTATATAGCAAATGGCTCTGTTTCTTAGCATTTTATTATTTTCTTTGCTTATTGGAGAAAGAAATTGGTAAAAAAAAAAAAAAAATTTGACATCAGAAAATTTTCAGTGCTACAGTAAAACGTGAAGATAAATTTCCAGAGCCAAACAGAACCAAAAGTGGATCAGGAGTCCTTTTGCTACTGTCTGTGAAATTGTTAGCATTCAGCCTCCTAGCTTCTGAATGTGGTGTGCTCTTTGTTTTAGTATTTGATGGGGAGATTAAAAATTGTAATCTTAAGTGAGGAATGGTTCCATACTTTGAGAGCTTGGTTTGATCTGAATGTTTCAGAACCATGAAAATACTTGCCATTCCTGATGCAGCTGCATTTCTTAAGATTTTCCGTTTTAGTAGGGAAAATAGAGTAACTCTACTGAGTGTAAAATTGTATAGAATTTGGTTTTGTTTTTCAAAAAAAACCCAAAATATATTTTTTTAATGTTTATTTTTGAGAGAGAGAGACAGAGTGTGAACAGGGGAGGGGCAGAGAGAGAGGGAGACACAGAATCTGAAGCAGGCTCCAGGCTCTGAGCTGTCAACACAGAGCCATAAGTGGGGCTTGAACTCAGGAACCTGGAGATCATGACCTGAGCCAATGTTGGACGCTTAAACTGACTCAGCCACCTAGGTACCCCAAAATACAAAATATTTTTTAAAAGATTTTTTTGAAAAAGTTTCAACATTGATGTGCTGAATGCTTTAATACCTGTGAATTTGAAGACTATGAGAACAGTGTTAATGGGACAGTCAAATCTGCCAAGTAAAACTGGGTATGGATGATGATCCAGAACTTGTAGTCTAACAGGGGAAAACATCAAGTTACTATAAAACAGAAATGATAGTAATAATTACCTCGTAGAAAACGGGTATTAACATGTCAGGTAAATACTATAAGAAGTGCTCAATAAATGTTTGTAACTATTATAGTTTTTAAAGTATGCAGCTATGATTCAAATAAAGAAAGGGGCAGTTCTGTACTGGGTTGTCAAGCAAGATATATTTAAGCCTTTCTTAGGTAAAACTTGTCATTCACATGAAGATTGGGGATTATGACATTCCAGGTAGAATTGCTACCTCAGGAAGAAGATCCATGGAGATAAGCAACCACATGGTATTTGCAGGTAGTAAGGATCCAGCATGAGTAGATTGTATGAACTATGTTAAAGCACTTGGTAATTTTTAAAGGAGACAGCATCGATAAAGTGGAAAGATAAAAGGCTTAAGAGTCGTATGTGGGTATGATTCTAATTTTGCCTCTTTTTAGTTCTTTGGTCTTGGACACGTTATTTAACTCCTGAATTCCTGTTTCTCACTGGGAAAAGATGATGACAACAAACTGTATTATCTGCTGGGGAGATGTTTGTGAAGGATTTAGAATAGTACTGGTACATAAAAGGCATGAAAGTATATCCCTGCTTTTTTTCCCTATATCTCTTTTATCTACTTCCTTGTCAATAGCTTTACTTATAACACATTGATTTGACAAATTTTCTATTTCATTGTGGATCTGAAAAGCTATATAGAGGTTGCTTGTGATAAAATACTGGTTATAGTTATTTTACAAATTGACTTCTATTCAGGTATCCTTTTATTAACTAGTCTTGTACATACTATTTTATTTTCTTTTGTGCTTAGCATAGGTTCTGATACATTGTAGGAATTCAGTAAACATTTACGAGTAGATACTGTGTATGCCTTTTGAAGTATAAAAAAATCTCAAAATTCCTTTCATTGTGCTGGCAATTAATAGATGAACTCAACAACATAGGCAGTCACTTCAACTTATGAGTAAACCATATTTAAATATGGAATTATGAAAATTTTTTCTTTTTTAAATGGCTCATATTTTGTAGCAATAATAGGGGCCTTTCAGGTGTTTTTATCTAATGTGGTTCTTTGAAAAGAAAAAAAAATCTTTGTGAATAATTTTGCAAACTACTTTGGAGAACACTCTGGTGAATTATGCTTAGTGTGACCAGGGAGAAAAACACAAACTCCAAAGTTTCTTTTTATTTTTTTTTTAAATTTTGTAATTTTTTTTTTTTTTTTAACGTTTATTTATTTTTGAGACAGAGAGACAGAGCATGAACAGGGGAGGGGCAGAGAGAGGGAGACACAGAATCTGAAACAGGCTCCAGGCTCTGAGCAGTCAGCACAGAGCCTGACGCGGGGCTTGAACTCACGGACCGCGAGATCATAACCTGAGCCGACGTCAGCCGCTTAACCGACCGAGCCACCCAGGCGCCCCAATGTTTGTTTATTTTTGAGGGGGGGGGGAGGGGCAGAGACAAAGGGAGACAGAATTCAAAGCAGGCTCCAAGTTCCAAGCTGTGCCCCAGTGCAGGGCTTGAACTCACGAACAGTGAGATCACGACCTGAGCTGAAGTCAGGTCGGATGCTCAACTGACTGAGCCACCCAGGTGTGCCACAAACTCAAAGTTTCTGGTTAAGATATAACTAGGATCCTCAAAGTTAATTGATCTGCTTGGGAGCAGGGGGGCTAATTAATACTCTATCCACTTTAAATAATTTAAAAGATACTAATACTCATTAAAAAGAAGCAAGCTACATTTTTTTCTAAAGGCCTAAGATCACCAAAATGATAGAAGAATTTTCTTTGAAGTGCACCCTGAGCAGAAGAGAATTTCTTTTCAGTAATGTAGATCATGCTAATGACAGAGAACACATTTATGGACTCATTTTCTCAAGCTCACTTTAACTTCCAGAAGTATTTATGAACTATATTTATCTATAATATAAGAGATGAGAAGTTTTCTTATGGTATGCATAAAAACCACTATTACTACTTAAAAATTAACTCTGAGATGTGATGAAAGTGACATTTGAAAAATTTTACTATAAACTCTAGGTTACTTATAAAAGTATGGTCAGTGTTTTTTTTGTTGTTGTTGTTTTTTGTTTTGGTTCCTTCTATTGTAAAACAGTTTTAAAATCAGATATTATTAATTCCTTAATGAAGTGGGAGAAACAGAGGTGTAACTGTTTCTTATTTGGAGACTCTAGATCCTTCTGCTTGATTGTTGTGTCTGTTTTGCACCTCTTTCATGGTGTTGATTGCATGCAATATGCTTCTTTTATTGTTTTGGAGGTTCAGTTGGATTTATTTTTTGTCTTGATGAACAGTTTCATAGATCCATAAATGTCAGAGCTCAAGTAACTGTCATAGTTAATCTAGTCCAGCTCTTTTACTTTGTAGTTCAGGACATTGATTCCCAGAGAACTTAGGTGAAATAACAAGGTAATGACGGCTATACTAGAACCCGAGTCTTCTGACTTCTAGTGTTATTTCTTTTAGACCATGGCATCTTTTTTTTTTTTTTTTAACTATATAAAAAAGTTTATTTGGACTTGTTTTGACATGATTTGATGTAGTTAAGTTGTATCTATCTAGACTACTTCTCAGGAGTCTCTTGTCAGCAACAACCATCTCCTTAGAATCCTTGTATTCCTTGTATTATCAACTCATTGGGAAAACTTTTATCTAGAATGTCTGCTACATCTTTTCCACCTTATTGTATTGTGTTCATGTTTAATTGTGTAACTCTGTTACCATTTCGTCTTTGAATTCTTCCACATCTGCTCCACTCCAAACCTATCCTTTATTAATTTTGGGGATATTTGTAGCTTGCACTAAATATTTGCCATCTCATTATGTATTTGTATTTTATTACTAATTGCTTCCTGTTTCCTAAATTCTGTTAGTTCCTTAAGTGTGCATTTAAATTGTTAAGAAAAATCTTAGGATTGTTGGTGGTAAAGGGCTGATGGAATGTTGATACCCTTGGCATATTTCTTGGCATTGATGCCGTATGGTTAGGCCTAGATAATTGTTCATATATGTGTGTGTGTGTGTGTGTGTGTGTGTGTGTGTGTGTGTATGTGAATAATGGGCCTAGCATAAGCACTATGCTGGGTGCTGGGGAGAGAGCATTTAACAAACTCAGTGCCCATTTATCTTTGGCGTACAGACTACAGGGAGTACACACAAGAAAATAAATCATTATGATAGATTGAAAAGGAAACAGATTTGTTAGTAACAGGTAGGTTGTAGAAGTAAACAGTGTTAAGTATATAAGCACAAGGGAAGAGTACCTAATCCAGAAAGCTGTTTTGGAAGAAGTTTTTTCTAAGTTGAGACCTGAAGATGAGTTGAAGACAGCGAAAGGTGGACTTTGTGGATGAAAGTGAAGTGTCCTTGGCAAAAGAAACCGTATATTTAGGGATGCATGGGTGGCTCAGTCGGTTAAGTGTCTGACTTTGACCCAGGTCATGATCTCTTGGTTCGTGGGTTTCAGCCCCATGTTGGGATCTGTGCTGACAGTTCAGAGCCTGGAGCCTGCTATGGATTCTGTGTTTCCCTCTCTCTCTGCCCCTCATCCCCTACCCCCCGCCCCCAAATAAATAGACATTAATTTTTTTAAAAGAAGCAGTGTATTTAAGTCTCAAAAGGAATAGGGCTTGTCATTTTCAAGCAATTAGAAATCAGTATAATTAGATCATTGAGTGCAAGATTGAGAATCACCTAGGAGATCTTAAAGTACAGTTTCTGATTCAGCCTGCTCGGGCTGTCATAACAAAATATCCCCAACTAGATGGCTTAAGCAACAGAAGCAATATTATTTTCTTACAGTTCCAGAGGCTAGAAGTCTAAAATCAAGGTGCTGTCAGAGTTGGATTCTGGTGAGGCCTCTTTTCCCGACTTGCAGGTCTTGCCTTTTCGCCCCAACCCCGCATCCTCACACAGCCTCCTGTATATGTGTGCGCACGTGCACACATGCACAATTAAGTGTGTGTGGGGATTAGGGCTCCATTTTTATGTTAGTTGACTGTAATTACCTCCCTAAAGGTCCTGCCTCCCAGTACAGTCAAGGACACAATTCAGTGCAGAACAGGTAGGTCTGAGGTGGAGCCTGCATTTCTAAGAAGCTTTGAAGTGATACTGTTGCTGCTGGTCTGAGGAACATAGAGGATTTGACTAGCAGGAAGTAATCCTTTTATCGGTAATACCTGGTCATCTATCCATAGGTACTTTAATGATTAAATTTTAAAGATGGGAGTGAGTCTGAGTTCTCAATTCTTAGAGTTTGAAAGAAGTTGAGAACCTCAAACTGCATGGTTATAAGTTAGCATTATTTGTCTAAATAAATGAAGTTCATTTGAAAAGTTAAAGTAAAATTACTGTTATCTTTACCTATGTGAATTTTATGTTTATCTGTTGGAAAGTAGAGCTGTTAAAGAAGATAAGATACATTGTGGATTTATTCATTTTGTGTCTTTTTAACACAGACACTTTTAAATTAGCGCATTTTGAGTGTTCCTAGACTTCGATCAGGAAGTCGTCTGAAAATTACTGTCTTGGAGGATAGCTTAGCTATGATAAAATTTGTTTTGCCGACAGTGTCTTTTATGGTATGTGTTTTTAGTCTCACAATTGGCATTGGCTGTTTTACTTTTGTCTAGTTGGGGATCACACGTATAAATAGATTTCATGGCTATTTGTAGTTGGTTTGAATTTATTTTGGCATGAGTAGATTGTAGTGTGGGGGCAAGGTGAAAAGCCAGCCAGAACTGATTGTGGTTAGCTGCTTAGAATGCTTACATGTTTTGATTTTTATTCATACATATACAAACTCATACATACATATGGCAGTAAATACACTGTGTAAATAAAAGTGCTGTTGTTTTAATGATCTTTCTCAACCTAATTTTGTTACTAATTTACTTCCTTTAGAGACCAAGAAGCGTCAGTGTAAAGTTCTCTTTGAGTACCTTCCACAAAATGAGGATGAACTGGAGCTGAAAGTGGGAGATATTATTGATATTAATGAAGAGGTAAGGAAAACCTATGTTAGAGATGAACCAGCAATTGTAATTGATGCTCTAGGTAATAGAAAACTGACTCGTAAGAATATTAAGTTTTCATTAGAACTTTTTTACGAGTTTCATTGCTTTTTATACACATTTTAACATACAGGTTTTAAAATGGTTCTTTAATGACTTATGTAAGGTTGTCTTATCCTTTGGAATAAAGCTTTATTCATTCTTTTTTTTTTTTTTTTCAATATATGAAATTTATTGTCAAATTGGTTTCCATACAACACCCAGTGCTCATCCCAAAAGGTGCCTTCCTCAGTACCCATCACCCACCCTCCCCTCCCTCCCACCCCCCATCAACCAAGCTTTATTCATTCTTACTACACCTGGTCTTGTGTGCTTACTGTATTTGTATGTATTGACTTCAGGAATAAAAAAATTTTAAGCTAAAGATTAATGTAATGTAAGTAGCTGAGAATAAAAATAAACATTTTCTTTGATTCTGAATTCACTTTAGGCACAAAGCAATAAAATAGAATCAATTTTACCTTCTGCATAGCAGAGGGATACAAAAGTAGAATCTCTTTAAAAGGTTTGCCTTATTTGAATTATATTCAGATGTTAACCAAGGGATATTAAAGGAATTAAAGGAATATTAAAGGAATATTAAAAGTTTTATTTGGCAGCTGAAGATCCCATTTTCAAAGTGTATCTTTTGATATCATGTATAGTCATGTATATCATGTATAAGGATTGATTTTTATATCATAACATCATGTAATTTATCCCTTAATGTTTATATTAAATTCCAATGTATTTATACAAAAGACAATTCTGTTTTATTTCTATCAGGTGGCAATAATAATTTTTATTGAACCTATGTGTCTGAAGCATTATGCTAAGTGTTTCACATTTATTATTTTCTTTAAATTTCTTAACAGCCTGAGAAGACAGGAATTTTTATTTCTACTTTATTATATATGAAGAGTTTGAGTCATAGAAGATAAGTGATTAACTGTTCTAGTTACTGTTGATGCATATCATGCTATCCTGAAGTTTGTAGCAAAGAACAACTGTTTTATTAGGTCATGGATATTATGTGAGTCAAGAATTCAGATAGGGCACAGCTGGGATGGCTTGTCTGTTCCATGATGTGTGGGGGCTTCAAGTCGAAAGACTCAAAGTTTAGGTGCTAGTAGAATGTTAGGAAGGCTCCTTTACTAATATGATTGGTACCTAGAAGACTTGAAGACTGCCTCTGGAGAGCCATTATGTAGCTTCTCCACTTGGCTTGGCTTTCTCACTGTATTGGGGCCTTAGGATACTTGGACTTATTGCATGGCATTTCAGGGCTCTGAGTGTAAGTATTTCAGTGAACATGTTGAATTTTAAGCTAAAGATTGATGTAATCAAAGTAGCTAAGAATAAAAATAAACATTTTAGAATGCCTACATGTTTTGATTTTTATTCATACATACAAATTCTATGGCAGTAAATACAGTGTGTAAATTAAAAGTGCTGTTACTTGTTTTAATGATCTTTCTTAACCTAATTTTGTTACTATGTTACTTCCTTTAGAGACCTTTTATAATCAGACCTTGGAAGTGGTAGTGTCACTTTCACCCTATTCTTTTGGCTACAAACATGTCAGAAGTCAGCAAGATTGAAGGCGGTGGGGACAAAGACCACCACTTCTTGGTGGAGGGGTGTCCCGATTACCTTGTTGATGAGCATGCAGGCTAGGAGATCTTGTTTCAGCTATTTTTGCCCATGCCCATACACACGGCATGCAGCAGAGCAGAATCTTACTATTCTTCATTGCTGTGCTGTCTTGCCTTTTGAGAATTCCTTAATTTATGGGAATTATAAGGTTATTTACCCTAACTACTCCCTTGCTGCCAATTTGTGATTGCAGGTGTAGGTAATACATTTTCTGATGCTTCTCTCTTAGTTGCCATTTGGTCTACATATCTCCATCACCATGGTTTGAAGAACTCTCAAAACTTTGGAGTCTCTTTAAATCTGCTAAAAAAAATTCTGAACTCTTCACTCGTAACCGCCTTCCATTTCTTCCTCAGACAGCTTGTATTCTAGCCATCTTGTATCTCAGCTGTATATAGTCTAGAAATAAGTCCTTTATTTATTTTTTTTTTTTTATAAGTCCTTTATTTTTATGTCACTGTATTTTTCATTTGCTTTGTACCTAGAAAACTCTTACTCAGCCTTTAATGTCTAGCTCTTTTGTCATTTCATTTTAGGGGAGCCTTTTAAAAAATATTTTAAGCCTTTCTCTTGTGCTTTTTCAGCATTTTGTTCATAGCTTTGTTACAGCACACATTGTATTGTAACTACCTGCTTAGTGTTTGTTTTCTTTAGGTTATTTCACTCAAGGGCAGAGATTTCTCATATGCAAATAGCAGTCTTTCCCTAGTAGTTAACACCAAGGTGTTATACCTAGTGAGTGCCTGCCGGATGAATACCTTATTAAAGTTTGCTTTGTAATTCTGAGGTGAAAACACTTAAAACATATTTTAAACAGAATAAAGAGCCTTTTCTACCTATGATATTTCATGTACTGCTGTTAAGTGAATTTTCAGAATGAATAGTTTATACTCTTAAATTTTTTTTTAGAAGTTCTACATCTTAAAGCAGTTATTAAATATTATTAAATAACTTCATGAAACTGAGTAACCTTGTGATTAGTGAATGTAAATATTTTTCTAAAGAGTTTGGTTCCGGAAGATATTTCTGGTTGAGGTGGGGGGAATGTTTTGAAGAGCCTAGTATCTGGATTTTAAAAATAAGTGATTCTTTTTCTTACTTGGGTTAAGAGTCACTTAAAAGGGAAATTATATTCATCAAGCTTTTTCCAAATAAAAAATCTTCATGTACTTAAATAATATATGAAATAGATTATAAATATTGAAATGATTATAAATTGAGACTTAGTTGGGTTTAAAAGAAGTGACATTCCAGGAGCGAGCTATCTACTTCCTGCTATTAATACCTTATTCTTGGTTATCTGATATTTTCATAACAATTATTTATGTCATACATTGCACTTGATTACAAATTCTCGTTGTAAATGTTGTAAAATACTACCGATATGACTAATCCTATATATGATCAATCTAATCCATTTAGATTTAATTTACTTAAAATATATTTTCCCCATTGTATTTCCTTAACAGATTTAAAGGGATTATTTTGCATCATTAACTTTGTGCTCACTTATGTAGCTTAATTTTCCCACAGTGGGAAATTTTTATCATTTTTGAGTTGTGAACTCTTTCAGGTAGAAGAAGGATGGTGGAGTGGAACCCTGAACAACAAGTTGGGACTGTTTCCCTCAAATTTTGTGAAAGAATTAGAGGTAACAGATGATGGTGAAGCTCATGAAGCCCAGGAGGATTCAGGTAGATTGTTTAAAAATTTTGAATAGATTTAAATAAAATTATATATGATCTAGTGTTTATTCTGTATTATTTGAAACTCTGTTCTTGTGTTGAACTCTGAGCTTCAGTTTTTCTACTTTTATGAAGCAGCTTATGACAGGGACTTAAAATGAACTAAATTTCCTAGGCAAATACTTTAATATTTTTCCTTCTCTGATGTTTGTTTCAACCCAAACTAAATGTTTAGTACCCTGATTATGAATTGATAGTCCTTATGTTTTCTGATTTCTTCCCACTTAAGATGTACTGATACAGTGTTTTGATTTGAGTTTGCAAATGGCCTGTCTACTTCAGAGATTTTAGGAATTGAAAAAAAACTTGCTTTTGTGTTTTTCCATATTGAGATAATTACATTTTTTTGTGCAGCTAGAATGTCATTTAATTATTTTGTGATTGCCATCATTTATAGACTCACCTGCAAATTTATCTTAAATTTGCTCACCATGTAAAACTATGATCAAGAGCATTTTATCCCAAGCTAAATTTAAATTATTTTTATTATTTTTATTTTTAAGAATTGATGTGGAATTAGTTTTTTTTTTTTTTCAAGAGAAATTAAATTCATAAGTGGTAATGCAGGGATAAGTAGCTCTTTTTCTGTATGGAACAGTATATGTAGTGAGGTTTAATATACTTATCAAAATTAAGACATTAAATATTGACAGTGTTCAATTTGACAATATAATTTAATCCATAGTTCATATACAGATTTAATTGTTCTAGTAATGCTTTATATAACTGTTTTTTTTCTCCTATTCCTGGAAAAGCATGGAGGGAATTTGTTTCTCAAGTTTCTTTCTTGAGAATTGTTTCCCAGCTTTTCTCTACTTTTTTCTTGACAATTTTGAAGAGTTTAAGCTGGATATTTTATATAGTAGATCCCAGTTTGGGCTTTTCTCTGGATTCCTCATCATTAGTTTTAGGGTGTATTTTATTGACAGAATTACAAAATGATGCTGTCTCATTGCATTATATCAGAAGGCACATGATGTCTGTGTGCTTTATTTTTGGTGATGTGAAATTTGATTCCTTGGTTCAAATTGTGTTGCCAATAAATGTACTTTTTTTTCCTTTATAATTGGTAAGTGTCTTGTGGGGAGATACTTGGAGACTTTGTAAATATCCTGTTTCCTCATCAAACTTCTCCCAACAGTTTAAGCATCCATGGATAAATTTTGCCTGAATTAGTTATTAGTTCAATAGTTGCAAAATGATGATTTTCTAACTCCACCATCCCATCTTTGTTTATTACTTGACATTCTTCTCTAAAGAACTTTTATTTCTGCTCAGTTTTAATAGGAGTGCCTGGGTGCCTCCATCAGTTAGACATCTGACTTCGGCTCAGGTCATGATCTCACGGTCCGTGAGTTCAAGCCCCACGTTGGGCTCTGTGCTGACAGCTCAGAGCCTGGAGCCTGCTTTGGATTCTGTGTCTCCCTCTCTCTCTTTGCAACTTCCCCGCTTGTACTCTTGTCTCTGTCTCTTTCTCAAAAATAAACATTAAAATTTTTTTTAAAAAATCAGTAGTAGTTTTAACTCTAATCTTACTTTTAGAATAAAATATATGACCTTAGGAAGCAGTAGAGGCCAGTTTAATCAGTGAATGTTTCTTAAGTTTCTTGGTGCTAAGTGCTAGTTTGGTTTTGTGAGGGCACAGAATCCCCTCTGCAGTCCAGAAGCTTAAGGTCCAGGCCTCTGGGCGATGAGACAAGATATGAACTCAAATTTTAGTACATTTTAGTCTGGAGTAAAATGATCTGAGTATAAGAGGTACTAGTGAAATATAGTTCTAAACGGAATATATTGTTTGTCACTTACTTTGTAGGTTTTCATCTTCTCAGAAATGTTCCAGGAAATATTAGAAATAAAATATGCAGCTTGGGGGTGCCTGGGTAGCTCATTTGATTAAAGGTTTGACTCTTGATTTCAGCTCAGGTCATGACATTGAGCCCAGTGTTGTGCCCTGAGCCAGGCTTTGCCCTGGGGGTGGAGCCTGCTTAAAATTTTCTTCCTCCTCCTCTCTCTGCCCCTCTCCTGCTTGTGTGCTGTCTTAAAACAACAACAGCAACAAAAGCAAATATAATATGTAGCTCTGACTGCAACTTTTTTAGAAGATGTTATGTTCTAAACTTCTGTGTTTTTCCTTCTAATCATTCTTGCCCTTGTTTTCCTCTATATGGACTTTTTTCTTTTTTTTTTGAAAAATGGTTGTTGTAAAAAACATATGGAACTTATCATTTTGACCATTTTTTAGCATAAAGTTCATTTGTTGAATAATATTCTATTGTATGTATGTACTGCATTTTGTGTAGCTGTTCATCCATTCATGGATGTGTGAATTGTTTCCACCTCTTGGCAGTTGTGAATAATGCTGCTAAAACATGGGCATACATATATTTGAGACCAGTTTTCAATTCAGGTACATACCCAGAAGTGGGATTGCTGGATTATATATAGTTCTTATTTTAATCTCTTAAAGAAGTGCTAAATATAATTTTCTATAGTGTTTGGCCTATTTTACACTTCCACCAACAGTGTAAAGGGTTCTAATTTGTCCATATCCTTAGCAACACTTTCTGTTTTTTGATATTAGTTATCCTAACGGGTATGAGATGTTATCTCATTGTGAGTTTGATTTGCTTTTCTCTGATGATTACTGATGTTGAGTATCTTTATATGCTTGTCGACCATTGTGTATCATCTTTGGAGAAGTATCTGTTCAAGTTCCTTGTCTGTTTTTTAATCAGGTTATTATTATTATTTTTTGTAGTTGTAGGAATTCTTTATTATGGACATTAATTCTTTATCATGATCTTTATATATGATGTACAGTTATTTTCTCACATTCCGTTGACTATTTTCTTTGTTGTAGAAAAGTTTTTAAGTTTAATGTAGGTAGTCTATTTTTTCTTTTGTTGCTTGTGCTTTTGGTATCATATTTAAGAAGTCATTGCCAAATCCAGTGTTATGAAACTTTCCCCCTGTATTTTCTTCTAGGAATTTTATAGGTTTTGGTTTTACGTTTAGGTCATTAATTCATTTTGAGTAAATTTTTGTGTATGGTTTTCAGACAAAGGTCCAACTTCATTCTTTTGTATGTGGATATCTAATTTTCCTAGCAGTATTTGTTAAAGATGTTACTGGACAGAGGATCCGTTCAAACTCTGCTTTGGTTGATCACTGCTCGAAAATTAGTACTCAGGAGACAAGTGATGGTGGGAAAGAAAAGGTTGCTTCGTCAGGAAGTTGGCAGCCTGGGAAGATGGTGGTGGATTAATGTCTCAAAGACCATCTTCCCCATCCAGGCAAAGCTGGACAGTTTTAAAGGGGAAGGCATGGAAAAAAGTGAGGGGCAGGGGTGCAACCTGCAGGAGAAGCAGGTGCCCAGGCAGTATAGTCATATGTGGACATGACCCTGAACAGACTTGCTGGCAGCAGCAGCAGTTGTTTTTGAATGTAGTTAGGCCTTATATTCTGGTCCCTTCACTCCTCAAGGTCAGTGGTCTGCAAATCTCAAAGTAAGTTAGTTCTACTGCAAATCAAGGGACTTAGGTTAGCAAGCAAGGAGTGCAAAACTTGAAGCAATTAACCTTTAACACTGGTTGGGGCACTGTTACAGAGAGGCAGTTCTTTTCCCATTAAGTGATCATAACACCCTTGTTGAAGTGCATTTGACTAGTCTGTGCACACTTTTATCATGGCACCCACGACCGTTGTACATGTTTATGACTTTCGTCTCCAGCAGGCTGTCAGCTATTTATTTTGTTTTTCTTCTTTTCTTTTTTTATTATTTTTATTATTATTTTTTTTAAACTTTTTTTTTTAACGTTTATTCTTGAGACAGAGAGAGACAGAGCATGAACGGGGGAGGGGCAGAGAGAGAGGGAGACAGAGAATCGGAAGCAGGATCCAGGCTCTGAGCTATCAGCTCAGAGCCCAACACAGGGCTCGAACTCACGGACCGCGAGATCGTGACCTGAGCTGAAGTCGGACGCTTAACCGACTGAGCCACCCAGGCACCCTAAGCTGTCAGCTATTTATAGGCAGCTATTTATGGGCAGAGACTATAGAAGGGTCCAAAAAATGAATAGCTTATGAGCTGTTTAATTTTTACTCCAGAGTATTATATTTTATCTCATGTCACTTATGTGCCTTTTTATACTGCCAGCCCTTTGAGGAAAAATAGTATAAATAAAACTCCATAATTTATATATGGAGCAGGTAGCCCTCATCCAGTTGATGATGTCATCTGTTTTCCGGAACAGAAGGTAACGGTACTGTTTTTTTTCTAGGGAAAGTAGATGAATCTCTGCTACAGTTGGTTAGCCTACTTGCATAGAGTGCTGTGCTTTTAAAATCAGGGGTTGATCAGTCAGCATTTGAGGGTGATTATTGCCTCTAGGCAAGAGTATTGCTTTCTTCATGTTTCTTGGTTCACTTTTGAGAAGCACATGAAAGCTGTACACTCTCTGGAAAGTATACATATAATGATATGGTACATAGTTCACATATACACACATACGTATATATATACACACACACATATATATATATATATGACTAGATGTATTCTCTTGGTTCAAAAATTAGTATATAAGGGCATCTGGGTGACTCAGCCAGTTGAGTGTCTGTCCTCAGCTCAGGTCATGATCTCATGGTTCGTGAGTTCAAGCCCCACATTGGGCTCTTCTGCTCTCAGTGCAGGTCCTGCTTTGGATCCTCTGTCCCCCTCTTCTCTCTGCTCCTCCCTGTGCACTCTCTCTCTCTCAAAAATAGAAAAAAAAAATATCAAAAATTAGTACATAAAAATGTACATTATAATATAAAAACCTTTTTCTTTTAAAAATTTTTATTTTTGAGAGAGAGTATGCATGCATAAGTGGGTTGGGACAGAGAGGGGGCTGGGGACAGAGGATCTGAAGCAGGCTTTGTGCTGACAGCAGAGAGCCCAGTGTGGGGCTTGAACCCATGAACCGCGAGATAATGACCTGAGCTGAAGTTGGATGCTTCACTGAATGAGCCACCCACACTCCCCTATATGTTCTTAAAAAAAAAAAAAAAAAAAAAAAAAAAAGTGCATTATAATACTTGTCTCCATCCACCCGGTTTTTCTCATCTGCTCTGTATAGCAAGCATTTGTACTTTCTTGGTATCCTCCCAGTGTGTGTTTATGCAGGTACACAGGAAAACATGTATTTGTCTATTCCCCTCTTTCTTTTCTTTTTTTTTTTTTTTAACGTTTATTTATTTTTGAGACAGAGAGAGACACAGCATGAACAGGGGAGGGGCAGAGAGAGAGGGGAACACAGAATCGGAAGCAGGCTCCAGGCTCTGAGCCATCGGCCCAGAGCCGGACGCGGGGCTCGAACCCGCGGACCGCGAGATCGTGACCTGAGCCGAAGTCGGACGCTTAACCGACTGAGCCACCCAGGTGTCCCATATTCCCCTCTTTCTTAAATAAACTGTAGCATAATATGTTTTTCAGAATATGCTGCAGTGAAAACAACCTAAAAATCACGGAGGCTTAAAGACATAGTTATGTAGGGACTTAAACTGATGGAGTCTGCTTTTTGACATATGGCTTAATGCTTGCAAAGGCAGGGAAAAAGCATGGCTTTTAAAGCTTCTGCTCCAAATTTACACATATTGCTTCCACTAATACTGTATTGGACAGCCATAGTCATGTCTAAATCAAACAGAGCAGGGATATATAAATTTTTCTACAAGCTGAGACGCCAAATGTAAATAAGAATACAATCCGCCACATATACTATAATTGATTATCTTTTTAGAATCCCTTATTTAATACTCATTGCCTTTTGGGATGCCTGAGTGGCTCAGTCGGTTAAGCGTCCAACTCTTGATTTCGGCTCAGGTCATGATCTCACCGTTTGTGGGTTCGAGCTTCGCATTGGGCTCTGCATTGACAGTGTGAAGCCTGCTTGGGATTCTCTCTCTCCCTCCCTCTCTCTCTCCCTCCCTCTCTCTCTCCCTCCCTCTCTCTCTCTCTCTCTCTCTCTCTCTCTGTGTGTGTGTGTCTCTCTCTCTCTGTCTCTGTCAAAAGGTAAATAAACTAAAAACAAAGACTCATCGGGCTTTTAAAGGTGTTGAAGTGTACTTTTTAGCTTTGTACACGTAATAAAAATTAATGAAAAGAACACTAACTTCATGGGTATTTAGTACGAAATGGTGATGGCCAGTAGCCTTGTGAAAGGTGTAAATTTCCATTTTTAGGTTGCCTCCCATTTCTAAGTGTTCTTTGGGTGTATTTTTTCTCCTTTGCAATGAACTTTTTAAGATTCTAAATTTCTCTAAGGCTGTACTCTAAACTGTATGAATTAAAGCAACAAATAATTGAATCCTTTAAAAACTTGCCTTTTGGTCAATGTCTGTCTAGTGTCCTTTATTTAATCAGTACCTCATTTAAGCATGTCCTCATTTTTCAGATTATGTGTATAGAGAAAACTTGGCATAGTACCCGGCAAGTTTTGAAGCATAATGGATGTTAGTACTTTTCTTACCACACTGTTTTATTTTTACTTCTTTACCTCATTCTTTCCTTTAATTTGCCTATTTAAAAAAATGTGGAGTCCGTGGGACACCTGGGTGGGCTCAGGCGGTTGAGCGTCCGACTTCGGCTCAGGTCATGATCTCACAGCTTGTGAGTTCGAGCCCCACATCAGGCTGTGTGCTGACAGTTCAGAGCCTGGAGCCTGCTTTTGATTCTGTTTCTCCCTGTCTCTCTGCCCCTCCCCCGCTCATGTGTGCTCTCTCTGTCTCTCTCAAAAATAAATAAACATTCAAAAAAAATTTTTTTAATGTGGAGTCAATTGTATTTGAATAGTGCCCTGATAAAGTTGTGTTAAGCAGAGCAGTTTTTATTGCTAGGAGTTGGAGTGCGGTGGGGTTGGGACGCTGAAATCTGTTTCAATGCAGATGTTGATTACATTGAAAGATAGAAAATCAATGAGATAGGAAGATACAGAAGAGTCATAGAAAACAGATATTTTATGTTACACTTATTTGAGAATACTTGGTATTCTAAAGTCAGGACTTATGTTTTAAGGATGTGTAAAAAGCATTAGAGAACAAACAAATACTGAAAGCATCTGGCTTAAATTTAGTGGTACAGTTATTACTTAACACTATCCCCTGAATTACTTCTTACGTGTGTTATTGTTTCTTATGTTTCATAGGTAACTGGATTTTCTGATATTTATTTTTAATATTAAAATTTGTATGTGTAAGATGCCATGGAAACTCAGCCGTTAAAATATGTACAAAAGTTTAAGTCCATATAGGGCCACCAGCAAAAGATGGACAATTTAAATTTTTATTATATTTTATATTTTGTATTTATAATTTTTTATAAGTACTTTGGGTACTTTCTTGCACTATTCAGCCTTGTTTGAATTTTAGTAACTTTGCAGAATTTTATCTGCTAAAAATGTACTTCCTTGCTTGCTTAACCCCTTTAAAATAACATCACGTTCTAAATGTGGAGCTTTGTGATTATGGGGTGGGAAGTCAGTGGTTGAAGTACACTGTAATTCCATTTTTTAAAAAACTCTAACTTTTAGGGCAGAAAGTTTTTGCATATTGATTTGAATGCCAAGGAGTGTGTGCTTTATAAGGACTTTAGAAACCTCTAGTGATAAAAGAATTTTAAGTTCTGATTTAAGAGTTCCATCTTATGCATTATGATTAGAAGAATTGATCCACTATTCCTATGTCCTAACGAAATGTAATGTACTCTGTAATTGGTATTTTTACAGTCTTTTTATTGTTTTACTTATTTGGTATGTATGTTGTGTTTATAGTAGCTGTTATAAGAATTATAGTTGACTCTACATTACAAAATGTTATTTTTTGCTTATAATATTGAAAAGCCATATCCAGCACATTTGATTATGTGGTTTCTCCTTATACCCCTTTACATTTAGTAAAGTTGTTCTCTTTAATAAACTAAAATATATGGGATGGTCTTCTTGGTTTGGCCAGTTGAACTCCAGCTATTAATGTTAAGAAGGTAATCCTGACTCAAGACAGTGTAGGCAGGTCATGGGCAGTTTATTTTTATGTCCTCAGTTTTCATTGAAGAACTGTAGAATATAAGATATAAGAAAGTCACTATTACATTTTTTTATAGGAATGTGGTAAGTTTATAATCTATTCTATTACTTGGTGATTTCTTTATAAAGTCTCAAGATAAGTGTCTTCTGATAATCAATTTCAGGAAAAGCTTTGCTTCTCTATGGAAGTGTTATGTTTCCATTTTTATAAAATGAAATGACTCCTTTTTCATTTTGTCAAATATACTTAACCATTTTTGTTAGATGTCCTTTGTAATCTTTTACATTCCACTTAATTTGCTAAGTAGGACTTGATTTCAATATCCCCCCTTATTCTATAAAGCCAGTGACTATAGCTTCTGGTATTTTCTACTGTGTGTGAGTCTCTTCCCTGCCTTAAGCCTATAAAAATCTCCCTTTAGATGTCTGATAAGTATCTCAAACTTAAGGTGGTCAAAGTGATCATCTCTTCTTTTCCTTGCACCTAAATTTGATCTATACTGTCTTCCTCATCTGAATTAATGGCAACTCCATTTTTCTTTTATTTAAACCAGAGTTGGATTCATCTTTAACTCTTAATCTCACATTCATTAACTGATTTTGTCACCTGCTAAATACTGCTCCTACTCTGGTATAAGTTATTTTTTGCTGTACAAGTGCAATAGGCTGTTATTTGCTGTTACCTGCCTCCTGAATGTTAATGTGCTCACCTTCTAGTAGGTACGTATTTTACTTAAAGTACAGCCAGAGTCTTTTTAAATTGGCTACAAAGCCCTGTGACTGGGCATCTACATATGCCTCCCCCTACCTCTCTTTGTCTCCTATTTAACTTGCCCCTTTGTTCATGTTGGTCTCCTTACAGTTTTAAAGATGTAAGGAACATTCCTGTTGTACAGCCTTTGCAGAAGCTTTGGAGTTAGATGAGATCACCTAGAGAGACTGTCTAGAGTGAGGAAAAGAGCCTTGGATCGAATCCTATATAGCAACATTCATGGTATTAGCTGAGATAGAATTACTAAAAAGAAGACCAAGAAGGCACAGAGAGAGAGAGAGAGAGAGAGAGAGAGAGAGCGCGCGCCAGGAGGAAACCCATGAGTGTGCAGTAGTCAAGGGGAGAGTTTTTCAGGGAGGACATAGGCAGTATTGTCTGATGCTGCTTGTGAGGTTAAGTAAAATAAGACAAATACAATGTAATCTTGGATTTAGGGACAAAGAGATCATTCATGACCTGCCTAAGGGCAGTAAAGAAAGATGATTGGGTGGGGAAGCAGTGGAGAGAGTAAGTATAAAGCAGTGCAGCAGTTGAGAACAACATATATTCAGTGGCAAAGAACAAGTGGAGAGGGAGGAGTTGAAGATGCAAATTCAGAAGAATGGGATTGATCACCAGAACAGGATTTGCCCAGAAGGTAGAGGAAGTGAGGTTCTCACCGTAGGTATCATGATTAGTCTCGATTGGAGAGACACCAGAGTTAGTGCCGGGAAACTGAAGGAGAGATGTCTGAGTTTTTTTGTTTTTTCTTTTTTTTTCTATAAAAGAGGAGAGATGCTAAAAATGAGAGGTCAGAATTTTGAGGAAACTAAAAGGGTCCTCCCAGTTCAATGTTTTGAGCCACACATTCCTCTGGGTTTGACTGGGCTACTAGATGCATGCATGACACGAAATGGTTAAGAAACCCTGATGGGTTGTTCTTTAGAAGTTCTGATTTCTTATGGGTAGGGAGGGTTCATTCTCTTAGAAGGAGTCAGCAGAGGTTTCATTTGATTATTTGGGCTCTGGAAAAGAAGATAGTGCTTGTTGCTAGTGCACGGGATGCTTGTGGAATGGTGGTATATGCTGGAAGTGCCAAAGGTGGTGGAGGGAAATTTGGTGGTCTGCAGCTTGGCCTGCAGGGCTTAAGGTGGTGCACACTTGCTTTGGTGTTTGTATTCCCACATTGGCATTCACCTTGAACAACTCCCAGTGAACAGCTTTGTAAGGAAAATTGTTGTGGGGCTTTGATACTTTTACTGGTAATACATTGTGAGTCTTTGTATAGCCAGATGCTGTTTCTGAAGATTCTCTTTAGGAACTAAGGAATACAGATTTTAACTATTTAAAACACACACAACATTTTCTTAGGGAATGTAGGATTATTTTTAAAATCTTTGAATAATGCTGAAAGATATTCTTTGGAGTAAAAAGAGGGGGAATTTATGCTAGCAACTTTAGATTCTAAGTCCTACTTGGTTTACGTGTTTTACTTTAAGATACTCTACATTAGTTCCCCATTTAATGTGTAATAGTGAGCCGGGGGACCCGGGTGACTCTGTCGGTTTAGCGTCTAACTTTTTTTTTTTTTTTTTAATTTTTTTTTTCAACGTTTTTAATTTATTTTTGGGACAGAGAGAGACAGAGCATGAATGGGGGAGGGGCAGAGAGAGAGGGAGACACAGAATCGGAAACAGGCTCCAGGCTCCGAGCCATCGGCCCAGAGCCTGACGCGGGGCTCGAACTCACGGACCGCGAGATCGTGACCTGGCTGAAGTCGGACGCTTAACCGACTGCACCACCCAGGCGCCCCTAGCGTCTAACTCTTGATTTCTCTGTAGGTCATGATCCCAGGGTTGTGGGATTGAGCCCCATGTCAGGCTCCATGCTGGGTGTGGTGGCTGCCTAAGATTCTCCCTCTCTCCCTCTGTCCCTCTTCCCTGTTCACATGCTCTCTCTCTAAAAAAAAAAAAAAAAAAAATAGTGAACTTGGATTGCTTCTATCAAATGCTTTGTATTTTCATCAAGTTTCTACTTTGTTTTACGTTTCTTTAACACTCAGTACAGCTCACATAAAGATTCCTTTTTTTTTTCCCCAACAATTATATTTTAGGACTTTTGGTTATTTTAAGTCACTTTATTTGGAGGTATAAGCCATTAAGTGGCTTTTGCTATAGAGATTTAATACAAAAGGAAGAGAGAGTTTTAGGCTTAATAGAAAGACTTACTTGCTGTTACGTTTTCTGACAGTGGCACACATAAAATGTAGATACAATTTTTCTACAAGCTTAGCAATTCAAGGACAGTCTGACAGATGAAGTATATAGGCATTTGGTAAGATTTCTGTTTTCTCTGATTATAAAACCTCCTGTTCACACCCAACCCCCTTCTCCATATACCTTTCTTCCTTTCTCCTCTCCCCTTCTCCTCCCATTCTTCCTTGTGTTTAAGATGTTTTCCCTTTTGTTTTTTGTTCTGTGTTATCATGCTGTCTCTTAACTTGAATGGTGCTCAGTAATACATCTTTAAACTGATTAAAAATAAGAGCCACTGAGCCAGACACTGTCGAGCACTTCATAGGAATCAGTTTAATCCTCATAGCAGTCTTATGAAGAGTCTTGTTTTACAGGTGAAGACACTGGGCACATATAGTAGAGGAGGTGATATGAATTAGGCAGGTTTGACTCTGTGGGGCTTCTGGGTGACTCATTAGGTTAAACATCTGACTTCGGCTCAGGTCATGATCTCATGGTCGTGAGTTCGAGCCCCGCGTTGGGCTCTGTGCTGACAGCTCTGAGCCTGGAGCCTGCTTCAGATTCTGTGTCTCCCTCTCTCTGACCCTCCCCCGTTCATGCTCTGTCTGTGTCTCTCAAAAATAAATAAACATTAAAAAAAAAAAAAAAGTTTGACTCTAAAGTTCATGTGCTTTATCGCTATACTATACTGCCTTCCAACCATTGATTTAATAATATAGTAGTTTTGACAATTTTCAATGAGGTGAAAGCAATCAGCCTATCTATTAGTACTAGATACTTTTAATATCTAGGCATTTATTTTAATGATATGCTTTAAGGACTCCAGTAAAGTTTACAGTCACTAAATCTAAAAGAAAATTTTCATTTTTGGTCATAATTCTAAAAACTGGAAATTGCACCTTAAAATCATTTGAAGTTGCATTTATCAGAGTATGGTTTATTAATACCATAGATTGTTTCACTTTAAAAGGCCTCTCAGTAGGTACCTCATACTATTCTGTCTGAATATTGTTTTGTCTGATAGGCTGATTATTCAAGCTGTATATTACAATATTTAGACCACAGTTCTAGCAGTGAGGGAGTAAGACAGTGTGGAATTACTTTCCCACCTTAAAAACTGGGAAATTGAACAAGTTATTGAAAACAAGTACTTTCAGGGGTGCCTGGATGGCTCAGTTGGTTGAGCATCCAACTCTTGATTTCGGCTTAGGTCATGATTCCAAGGTCATGAGATTGAGCCCCGCATTGGGCTTAGCCCTGAGCATGGAACCTGCTTAAGATTCTCCTTCCCTGCTCTCTCCCTCCCCGTCTCTCTCCCCCTCCACCTCCTGTCCCTCTGCCACTCTTCCCTTTTCACATGTGTGCTTTCTCTCTCTCTCTCTCTCTCTCTCTCTCTCGCTCTCGCTCTCGCAACAAAACAAAAACAACAACAACAAAAAAACCCCAAGTATTTTCAGAGAATAGGCAGCACAGGAATGAGATACTTGAGAAAAGGGCAAATAAGGAAAACCCTATCATTGTCCTGAATTTCTACCAGGAGGTAATATTTGGACTGTAGTGCAGGAAGAGTGAAATTCAACAGAAGGTTGTCAGTTTTGTTGAGGAGTTAGAGATTAGAGTTCAACCAAGCCAAGGTAGTTAGAATTGTGGAACTGATTACCTGGAGAGAGGGAGAGTGAAAGTGAAAGTGCTCTAGCAATGTGATTACAGAGTTACCTTGAGTATTTGGCTGAATACCAATCTCTCATTGTATGGGGTGTGGCCTCATGAGGTTAGACGTGAACAGTTTGTGAAGAGTAGTGATTACTGGGGATTAACATGAATAATTCCCAGAACTTAAACAAGGTCAAAAATTTTTGAATTCTCTCCATTTGGTTTTGAGAGACTTCATTGAATACATGGATAACTCATTGGAAGGGTGAAGTGAGAGTAGATGGGTTTTCAAATAGCAGCTATTCTAGGTCTACCCTGAAAAAGCTTCACACTGGTATGCAGATACTTACCTGTTTGCTGGAAAAAGATCAGTTTTCTTTAATATAGGGTTTCTTAACTTTGTCCCTAATGACGTTTGGGCAGGATAGCTCTGCTTTTGGGGTCTATTCAGTGCATTGTAGAATGTTTATAAACATCTCTGATCTGTACCTGCTGAATATTAGTTGCACTCTTCAGCTATAATAACTAAAATTGTCTCCAGACATTGCTACGTATCTCTTGGGTTACAGAAGCACCCCAGGTTGAGAACCAGTGGTTTTTAAAGGATTAGAACAAGATCTAGCACTCACTGACATTGAATAAAATGAAATACCAGCTATATATCTAAGAAGTAGCAAAATGTGACAATTTGGAGGAAAAATTGATTGATAGAAAGTGGACCACAAATGATGGAGTTGGCAACAAGAATGTTAAAATAACTGTAAAAAAATGCTCAGCATGCTCAAGGAGGTAATCGAAAGTGCGAGCTTAATGAGGAGGGAAATAGAAGATCTAAAAAAAGAACCAAATGGAACTGACTACTAGAGACAAAATACACAATGTCTGAAATGAATTCCTTCTTGTGGAATTTTGCCAGTAGAGCACGAAGAAAAAAATGATCGAACTTGAGAATGTAGTAGTAGACTGCATCCCAAGTGAAGCACAAAGAGCATAAAGACTGCAAAAAACTTGGGATAATTTTAAAGAGTCTAACATACATAGCTAGAGTTACAGAAAAAGAGGAGAGAGAAGGTGGTCAGGAAAAATATTTCAAGAAAGATATTAAAATATGTCCAATTTGATGCAGACTATAAATCCACAAATTCAAAAAGGGTAAACATACAATTCAGGGCTGGTAAAAGCACATCATAATTAAGTGCTAAAAATAAACAGTGAAGTGGAAAATTTCAGGAATTAGAGGAAAAAGGCACTTCAAGTAGAGAAGAATTAAGATAAAAATCCACAGAAAGGTGGCTCAGTCGGTTGAGCATCCAACTTTTGATTTCCGCTCAGGTTATGATCTCACGGTTCATGAGATAGAGCCCTGTGTTGGGTTCTGCACTGACAGCAAGGAGCCTGCCTAGGATTCTCTCTCTCCCTGTCTCACACACAAGTCCGCTCTCTCTTTCTCTCTCTAAAAATAAATAAACTTAAAAATAAAAAAGATATAAATCCACAGATAATCATCAGAAACTAAGTATGGTGGAAGGTAATGGAATGAGATCTTTGAAGTGTTGGAAGAATAAAAGTGGTCAACCTAGAATCCTATTTTTGTGAAAATACTCTTCAGAATAAAGGTGAGGCAAAAAAGTTTTCAGCCTGGGACACCTGGGGTGGCTCAGTCGGTTATGTGTCTTACTCTTACTCTCAGCTCAGGTCTTGATCTCAGGGTCCTGAGTTCAAGCCCCGTGTTGGGCTGTGCACTGGGCAAGCGTGGAACCTGTTTTAAAAAAATAAAAAAAGTTTTCAGCCAATGAATAATAGAGAATTCATTACCAGCAGAATGCATCCTAAAGAAGAATTAAAGCAAATTGTCCAGGAAAAAAGCAAAATGATACTAGATGGGAACTTGTATCTATATAAGCGGAATGAAAAGTGACAAAAATAGAGGTAAATTTGTGGATAAGCATAAAAGTTTCCCATTTTTAAATTTCTTTAAAAGATAATTGACTATTTAAAACAAAATAATATATCATGGGAAACAATGTAGAAGTAAAATATAGGTATGTATGTATGACAATAGTAGTTCTAAACACAGAAGAGATGAAATGGAAATGTGCCCATTGTATGTGAAGTGGTATAGTGTTATTTGAATGTAGATTTTGTTGGGTTAAAGATGGCATATTATAAAGCTAGAGCAACCCCGAAGAAAGTAAAACAATGAGGAATAGCTAATAAATAATAAAATGAAGTGGTAAAGATTACTTAAAAAAAAAAAGACACGAAAATCAGCTCAAAATGGATTAAGGACTTCAACAAATACCTGAAACCATAAACCTCCTAGAAGAAAACCTAGGTGGTAAGCTCTTTGACATCAGTCTTGGAGACGAGTTTTTGGACTTGACTCCAAAAGCAAAGGCAACAAAAGCAAAAATGAGCAAATGGGACTACATCCGTCTAAAAATCTTCTCCACAGCAAAGGAACCCATCAACGGAATGAAAAGGCAGCTTATGGAATGGGAGAAAATATTTACAAATCATTTATCTTAGAAGACATTAATCTCCATATATATATATATATATATATATATATATATATACACACACACACACACACACACACACATATATATACATGTATATATATATATAGAGAGAGAGAGAGAGAGAGCTTATGCAACTAAAAACCATTAAAAATGGGCAGAGGATCTGAATAGGTATTTTTTCAAAGATGATGTACAGATGCCCAATATATACATGAAAAGATGCTCAACATCACTAATATTCAGAGGAGTACAAACCGAAACCACCATGAAATATCACCTCACACCTGTTCAGATGGCTGTTATCAAAAAGACCAGAAGTGTTTGTGACGATGTGGACAAAAGGGAAGCGACCTGCACTGTTGGTGGGAATGTAAATTGGCACAGCCACTATGACAGTATGAAGGTTCCTCAAAAACTTAAAACTACCATGTGATCCAGCAATCCCACTTATGGTCATTTACCTAAAGAAGATTAATACTAACTTGAAAAGATATCTGCATCCTTGTGTTCATCACAGCATTATTTACATAATGGATAAAGAAAATGTATTATGGGGCACCTGGGTGGCTCAGTCAGTTGAGCATCTGACTCTCGGTTTTCAACTCTGGCCATGATCTTGCAGTTTGTGAGATCAAGCCCTGCGCTGATCTTGGAAGTCTCTCTCTCCTCCTTTCTCTACTCCTCTCCTGCTTATGCACTCTTGTGCACACACTCTCGTGTGTGCTCTCTATCAAGAAAAAACAACAACAACATTAAATTAAAAAAAGAAAATGTTATATATACACAATGGAATATTATTCAGCCACAGAATATAAAGAAATCTTACCGTTTGCATCAACATGGATAAAACTTATAAGCGAAATAAGTCATGGATGACTTACAAATGGAGTAAGTCAGACAGATGAAGACACATACTGTATGATCTCACTTAGATATAGAATCTGAAAACACACTAAACTGAGAGATACAGAAAACATTGGTGGTTGCCAGAAGCAAGGGGTATAGGATGGGCAGAATGGGTGAAGGTGGTCAAAAGACACAAACTTCCAATTATATATAAACATATATATAAATTTATAAATTTATTATATATAAAAATAAGTTCTGGAGATGTAATGCAGAGTATGGTAAATATAGTTAATAAAATTGTATATTTGAAAATTCATAGGAGAGAAGATGTTGAAAATTTTCTTTATAAGAAAAAAATTTATAACTGTATGGTGATGGATGTTAATTAAGACTGGTGATCATTTCACTGTACACACACACACACACACACACACACCCATACATGTATGGAATCATTATTTGTACACCTAAAACTAATATAGTGTTATATGTCAGTTATATCTTAATAACAAAGGAGACAACAGAGCCCACTGTCTCTATGTGCACATACTGAGGAAAGGCCATATGAGGGCACAGTGAGAAGGCAGCCATCTGTAAGTCAGGAAGAGAGATCTCACCAGAACCCAACATGCCAGCACTGATCTGGCTTCTAAACTCCCAAAATGAAAAAAATAAAAGTCTATTGTTAAAGCAAAAAACAAAAACAAAAACCCCAAAACAAAAAGAGAGAGAAAGGAACAAAGATCAACTGGGTAAATCGAAAACAAA
This sequence comes from Panthera onca, assembly GCF_046562875.1. Classification (NCBI taxonomy): domain Eukaryota; kingdom Metazoa; phylum Chordata; class Mammalia; order Carnivora; family Felidae; genus Panthera; species Panthera onca. The sequence goes on from NC_138343.1 coordinate 45,059,943, forward strand.
TAGCAAGATAATGGATTTAAACCACATCAGTGATTACATGAAAATTAAGTTCTCTAAAAACTCTAATTGAAAAGGCAGTTGACTGGGTAATATGCTTAATATGCTTCCTACCAGAAGCTCACTTGAAATATTTAGGTACTGGTTAAAAGAAAGAAGAAAAAGGGAATTCAGTGCAAAGCGTAAGAAATCTAGAATGGTTACATTAATGTCAAAGTGTATTTCAGGAAAAAAATATATTACCAGGGATAAAAAGGAACATTTCATAATGATAGAGTCAATTCATAAAAATTATGTAACAATTCTAAAACTGCATTATTTAAAAAAAATGTTTATTTATTTTGAGAGAGAGCAGGGGAGGGGAAGGGAAAGGTGGGGGGAGAGAGAATCCCAAGCAGGCTCCATACTCAGTGCAGAGCCTGATGTGGGACTCGATCTCACAACCGTGAAATCGTGACCTGAGCCGAAATCAAGAGTCAGATGCTTAACTGACTAAGCCACCCAGGCACCCCTATATGTGTAATCTAATACCAGAACTTCAAAGTACGTGAGACAGAGACTGCCAGAACTGAAACAGGCAAATCCACACATAGATTTGAACGCGCTTCTCTCATTAATTGATAGAAATTAGTGATGATGTAGAAGACTCGAATAATCAAATAAGTGGATCTAACTGACATTTATGGATAGTTAATCTGGTAAGAGAATACACATTCCTTTGAAGAGTACATGGAATATTAACAGATACACCCTTAATGTTTGGGCATCAAAGAAGTCTCAGAAAACTTAATAGATTTCAAGTCCTATGAAGTAGGTTTTGTGAATACAATGGAATTATTTTAGCAATAGATATTTGGGAAATCCTCAGTTACTTGGAAACTAAATATTTGTAAGTAACCTGTGGGTCAAAGAAGAAATTGTGAGGGAAAAAACTGGTTTTTCAAATGAAAAAAAATGGAAACAATCAAAATTTGTGGAACGCAGGTAAAACAGCACCTATGGAGAAATTTACTGCTTTCAGTGGTAATACTAGAAAAGAAAAAACTAATGTCTGTGATCTAAGTTTTTATCTGAAATCAATAAAAGAAGAGCAAAGTAAACCTGAAATAATTTGGAGCAGGAAATGAGAGCAAGAAACTATGACATAAAAAACAAGCCAACAACATTCAAGAAGATCAAGTTCAACAGTTGAGTTTTTTGAAAAGATACAAAATTGATAAAGGTCTAATGACTGATTGAAGAAAAAAGAAAATATTACTGTCTGGTTAATAACCAGATGTGAATGTCACCACAGATCAGACATTAAAGGGATAATGAAAAAATATACTCATGAATTTGATAACTTAGATGTACAAATTCCTTGAATAGTACAACTTCTCAACAAATGGAAGTAATACAAAGTCTGAGTAGCATATGAAGAAATTTGAATTCGTTATCAAAAATCTTCACACAAAATACTGAACCCTATCTCAAGCATTTAATCTTTTTTAAAAAAATATTTGTCTATTTTTAGGATAGTGCAAGTGGGGGAGGGGCAGAGAGGGAGACAGAGGGTCTGAACCAGAACCAGGCTTTACACTGACAGCCTGACAGCAGCGAACCTGTGCAGGGCTTGAACTCACCAGCTGAACCGTGAGCTCAAGGCCTGAGCTGAAGTCAGATGCTCAACCAATGGAGCCACCCAGGCGCCCCCTACATTTCTTAATTAGCATTTTACTAATGGAATATACCTAAAATTGATACCTTAATCTTAAACAGTATCCAAAAAATGCAATATAAGCGAATCTTACTTTTTTGGATATTTTAGTACTCTGTCATTTAACTTTTTTTATTTTATCATTTTAATTAGGCATAGGATGTAAACAATATGGGAGGGGAATATCACAATCTTTGTAATTCTGCATTCTTCAAAAGCACATTATTCTTTCAGAAAACGTTTTTGCTGGGCCTACCTCACCCTCAGCGTCTCTGGGCAGTGGGAATGAGGCTGCACTGGGATCAGTCACACAGCCAAAGAAAATTCGAGGAATTGGATTTGGAGACATTTTTAAAGAAGGCTCTGTGAAACTGAGGACGAGAACATCTGGCAGTGAAGTAGAAGAAAAGAAAACAGAAAAGGTAATAATGGTGAACTTAGATTAACTCTACTTAACTCTCATGAAGCACTTTTTAAGGTGTAAGTCAGTTTGCAACTCTGTTACACACCCTTTTTTGAGATTGCTAATAATTGGTTGTGATCGAGACGACTGAGAAACTGTTTTCAGCATTACACTGATTAATGTTTATGTTTGATTCTTATAAAATGAGAATGTTTATTGGTATTAATACCAACTTTTCTAAGTTTTTAGTTACCATAGGTAAAAATGGAAAGGGCAGGAGTTTTTTTGTTTTGTTTTGTTTTTTGCCTTTTAAAGCTAAAATTACATACTTTTTCTTTAAATTTGAAATAGACCTAAAATGGGCATTTTAAAATGGATTCACAATGAGGTATTAAGTTAATTAGGTACTACTTAACTCTCCTCTGGATTGTTGGCAGTGGTGAAATTTGCTTCTCCTCTAAATGTATGGAGAACTTTGTTTTTCATTAGCATTTTGATGGCATTATGAAATAAATCAAAATGAATGTACCATAAATTATAACATCTAATAATCGGTTTCAAATATTTTTTTTTTAAGTTTTATTTATTTGAGTAATCTCCGACCAGGTGTTGGGTTTTAATTCACAACCCCGACATCAAGAGCTGTACGATCCTCTAACCAAGCCATGCAGGCACCCCTTTAGTAACAGATTTTGAAATAAACTAATAGCGTTTTGTTTTGGGGGAAAAGAGCTACAATTTTTAGAACATGAATTTCAAGGCTGTTTTTTGAGGTTCACACCTTAGAGGTACAGATTGAGTACTTCAGTTAGGAGGTTTTCCTGTTGACTTTTAGGGCATTGTTTCATTTTAGTTCTCAGTTGTATGTCTGTATTTAAGTTTTAAGAGTTGAAAGTATTTCAGTATTTACTTACCTAGTTCCGCTATATTTCACTAATTAGACTGATTCGGTTGGCGAAATATATTCTCAAGTTTTCTTCTAAAATGGTTAGTTTCCACATATTTTTTCTTTCCCAGTTTGCTACATACATTTTCATGTAATAATGATTTGGGTTCAGGAAAGAGAACTTGTACTTTCTACCCTACCCTCTCCTAGCTCTGAGACTGTCTGGCAGTAAGATTATGGGGCCTAATTGGTTCTTGGTTTCGATACCTTGATTCAAGGTAAAGATTGGAATTCTTGTGGTTTTTGGAATGGTGCTGTATAGCCAGCCATATAATAGCCAGGGATGCTGGAGAAGCACTGTTTGCATTATGAAGGACATTAGATAATCTGGGGCTCCTTTCTAACTTTAAAGCTTATGATTCATAACGAATAACTTTATTTAATGATTACACTAGTACTCTTTCAATTGCCACTTACAATGTTCACTACTCAAGAGTAACTGTTAGTGAGAGTCATCTCAAATATCACCCTATTTGAGAGCCTTGCAAGCCTTGCTTTTGAATACTGATCCAGGAATTGATAGAGAGCACATTTGCTATATTTGTAGGTGATTGATGTCAGATTAGAAGAAATGATGGTTAGGCTTGTGAAAAATTAAAGTGAGTATCTTAAAAGATAAACAGAACACACAGTGATAGGTAAGTTAGTAGTATATTTAGATTTTTAACTAAATGAAAGCTAAGGTCAAAAGTAATGTTCTTTCTGGGGAGAGAAGTCAAGGAAAACACTAGTATGAAGGACTTACTTTAGTCAATTACAATGTAAAATTTTCTACTGACTATAGTTGTAAGGGTTGTAACATTACCTAGGTGTTTTCATTCAGATAGCAGCAATGAAGTATAAAGACCTTTTTTTTTTTTTTCTCTATCTCATCCTAGGGAAGTTTAGTGCTGTGGTTTAAAAGCCCACTTTCTAGAGTCAGACTTCCTAGGTTCAAATCCAGGCTCCACTACTAAATTACTGTTAGGGTGGGCAGGTTTCTTAACTGCTTCCTAGTCTGTAAGAGGAACGAATAATAATGCTTACTTTATACAGATTATTCAGAGGATTAAGTTATAAGGTACGTAAAGTGTTTAGCTAAGGAGTTACTAAGTACATTTTCAGGTGCTATTATTTTTATTTATTTTGGAGGTTTAAAATTAAGTGACACTACTGTATTATGGGTATCAGAATGTGTATTATTCTTAGGAAGTTTTAAAAATTTGAAGTTCTGAGCTATCATTTCAGTAGTTTTGTTATCTCTGTCTTTTCAGTCACATTACTAACCTGGCTATAAGTACCACCAGGGAAGGCTGGCTTACTGCAAATGAAAATTTTGTTTAATACTATTATCTTAATTCTCACTTAAAATAGTTGATACCGTCCTTTTCTTTTCTAGCCCTTAATTTTACAGTCAGTAGGATCCAAAACTCAGAGTGTGGAGATAACAAAAACAGACACGGAAAGTAAAATTAAAGGTAAATTTTTGAATAAAATTTTCATGTTGGCAAAGAAGCATGCTCAAATGTATTAGATTTTTTGAAACTGTGTATCAACACTGTACTACTTGATCAGAGTATTAGATCCTACTAGAGGTAAGCACTGCAGGGTCGAAGAGTTCAGTGTGCTTTGTTCACTGATGTATCTCCCTACAGTTAGAACCAGCGCCTAGAACATATTAGCACTAGGAACTATTTGAAAGTATGAAGTAATGAAATTGTTACTTAATTCAGTAGATAGTGTCGGCCGACATTATTAAATTCATCTTTAACAGCTTCTAGTGTACTTTTTTTTAACACAAAGTAGAGGCTTAATAAGTATTGTTAAAAGAACCAATTTATTTAATCTGCATTATTTCCTTTCTTTATTTTAGCTAAGGAATATTGTAGAACATTATTTGCCTATGAAGGTACTAATGAAGATGAGCTTTCTTTTAAAGAGGGAGAGATAATCCACTTGATAAGTAAGGTAAGATACTTGTCAGGTGTTTGGTGAATTATTTAATTTATTCATTCTTCTATTTCCCCTACAATGTAAGCCCTGGAGGAGCTGGGATTTTGTCTTGTTTCTGTGTCCTGAGAACATGACACATAGTAAATTCTCAGAAAATTTTTTTTGAGTAGATTTTTATTGTCTGTTTGTATAATAATTGATGTTTTGGGGATTACTTTTGCCAGCCTGTTATATTTTTTCTCTAGCCCCACTCCTCTAAGTTTCTGTTCTCACTTCCTAGTTTACCCCATTACATTTTTTTTGCATCTAATGTTTTTTGTATCGTTTATAATATAACAAGAAAAAGAATGGGACCCCTGGATGGCTCAGTCGTTTAAGTGTCTGACTCTTGATTTCAGCTCAGGTCATGATCTCACGGTTCATGGGATCGGATAGAGCTCTGCATCTGGCTCTACACTGACAACAGGGGAGCACGGTTGGGATTATGTTCTTCCTCTCTCTCTCTCTCTCTCTCTGCCCTTCCCTCACACCCACACTCTCTCTCCCTCTCTCTCTTTCTCTCAAAAATAAACTTTAAAAATTAAAAAAAAAAATGAATAGGGAAACAGAATTCCATCAATATTGTAAACGTTTATGGACCATACTGTGTTTGGAAAATGATGCAGCTATTTCAAAGAGTTAAGTAGTTTTATAACTTAGAATGAATTATGGCAAAAGAAAAAGAAAACCCAGGAGTATTTGGGTCTGGGCAGAATCCTTTAACTATTTTTTTTTGTTGTTATTGTTTTATTTTTGAGAGAGTGCAAGCGAGGGAGTGGCAGAGAGAGGGGGCTCTGCACTGACAGCAGTGAGCCTGATATGGGGCTCAAACTCACGAACCACATGATCATGACCTGAGCTGAAGTCAGATGCTCAACTGACTCAGCCACACAGGTGCCCCTGTAACTATCCGTAATAGAAGAAAACTATAAATAAAATACAGTTTTTGTTAATGACCATATAGCACAATTTCTGAAAAATTTTCCCTTGTCTTGAATTGACTTTGTTATCGGATGGTTTAGTATATGTAATTTTTAATATCCATACAGTTTTGGACTGGTTGCACCTTATTTCTCATGGCCAGGTGGTATTTAGAAGGAATTGTAGAATAACTTGTTAATTTCTAGAGAAATGAATAATATGATTGTGTTTTGGTAGATAAAGTGTTAAGAATGTTAAGTAAGATACAGGTTAGAAAGTCATATTCTCTGTCCACCCTCTTCTCGCACTTTGTCCTTTCTCTTCGCTGAAAACCTTTTATCCTCATAAACCAAATTTTAAAATTATTTGACTCATGTGTTTTTTATTTATTTTTTAAAGTTTATTCATTTTTGAGAGAGAGAGACCTAGAGCGTGAGTGGGGAGGGACAGAGAGAGAGGGACACACAGAATCGGAAGCAGGCTCCAGGCTCTGAGCTGCCCGCACAGAGCCCGATGCAAGACTCGAAATCACAAGCCGTGAGATCATGACCTGAGCCAAAGTTGACGCTTAACCAACTGAGCCACCCAGGCGCCCCTAAAATTTTTGACTCATTAAAAAAAAATCCCAATTTTATAACTACTGCTGGAAGTAATGTATGGGTAATATTTGCTTTTTAGGGAGGACCTTATGATCTGTTTAACTCTTTTTTTTCTTTTTCTTTAAAAAAAATTTTTTTTTAATGTTTATTTTTGAGAGAGAGAAACAGAATGTGAGTGGGAGTTGGGGAGGGGTGGGAAGGAGACATAGAATCTGAAGCAGGCTTCAGGCTCTGAGCTTGAGCCCACAGACTGTGATATCATGACCTGAGCCACAGTCAGACGTTCAACCAACTGACCCACCCAAGCTCCCCAACCCTTTTTTTTTTCTTGTAAAAATAATGGAATTCAGTATTTTTATATTTTGTTGTGAACTTTTTTCTTATTTAAAGATAACACCTATTATTAATATTATATAATATTTTGCATTGTGAATGCTATATTTATTGTTTTTCAATTTTAAATATAATACTTGTGTATAGTTTATAGTATTTATATAAATAAGTTTATATAATGTTTAATAAGTAAATATATATTTAAATAATATGAAATTAATGTAATTATTTGATTCTTCATTTGCATTATAGGAGACTGGAGAAACTGGCTGGTGGAAGGGTGAACTTAATGGGAGAGAAGGAGTATTTCCAGATAATTTTGCTATTCAGATAAATGAACTGGATAAAGACTTCCCAGTAAGCTTTTGTTTTTCAATGATGATAACTGTTTAATGAACCTTTGGCCAGTATTTCTTTACAAACAGTTTTGTTTGCATTATTACTGAACAACTTTATGAGGCGGTTTCCAGTTTACATATTCAGGTAAAATTGATTTGAGCTGTAGTAAAACAAAAAAATATTTCAGTTCTGTGCTTTATTTCAGGTTTTCTTTCCCCACTGACTATATTGAAAAGTAACCTTAGACTTCATTACTTTATTATAATTTAAAGAAAAAAGTCTCTCATACTAGTTAGACAAATTAACACTTGCCTGGAAGAATTTGTACTTTAATTGTACTTTTGTTGAAAATCTTATTTTAAGGAACTGTTAATCTTACTATATTACTCTGTAGTGCATTTTTGGGAGGGTAAGAAGCAGTCTTTGCTTTCTTACAAGACTTAAGACCTCTGTCTCACTTCTTACAGTGAATGAAGTGAGGCTGAGTCATTCATCAGTGATCTTTTGCTTTTCTGCAACTTGATCCCTTTTTCCCCCATGGAAGAATGGATCTAATTGAGGATTGATTGATTGACTGAAGTATAATTACATACAGTGTCCTATTGGTTTTAGGTATTGTAGATCATAAGGTTTAGATATTTTTATATACTACAAAATGGCACCTGTGATAAGTCTAGTTACCATCTATCACCATACAAAGTTATTATAACATTATTGACTATATTCTCTATGTTGTTCATTACAGCCCCAAGACTTCGTTATTTTGTAACTGGAAGTTTGTACTTCTTACTCCCCTTAATCTTCTTTTATCTGCTCCCTATTTCACCTTCTCCCTTACGGTAACCAGGATTTGTTTCCTATGTCTATGGGAGTCTATTTCTGTTTTGTTTATTCATTTGTCTTGTTTTTTAGATTCCACATATAAGTGAAATCATACAGTATTGTCATTACTGTCTGACTTATTTCACTTAGTATATTATTGTGTAGGTCCATCTGTGTTGTCATAAATGGTAAGATTTCATTCTTTTAATGGCTGAGGAGTATTCCATTGTGTATGTATACATCATCTATATATAATATATTGTCTTACAGTAGTGAACAGTTTTACTTCTTCCTTTCCAATTTGATGCTTTTCTTTTTCTGGCCTAATTGCTCTAGCCAAGGTTTCTAGTACTATGTTGAATAAGCATGGGGGAGTCCTTGTCTTATTCCTGATCCTAGAGGAAAGCCTTTTAGCTTTTCACCATTGAGTATGATGTTAACTGTGGGTTTGTCATATATGGACTTTATGATTTTGATGTACATTCCTTCTATACCCACTTTGTTGAGAGTTTTTATAAATGGATATTGTATTTTTTTAAACGGTCTTTCTGCATCTGTTAAGATGATCATATGATTTTTATCCTTTATTTTGTTAAAATGGTGTGTTATGTTGATTGATTTGCAAATGTTGAGTCATTCTTGCATCCCTGAAATAAATCCCACGTGATCATGGTATATGATCCTTTTGACATATCGTTCAGTTCATTTTGCTAATATTTTGTTGGCGATTTTTACATCTATATTCACCAGGGATACTGCCTGTAATTTTCTTTTTGTGTGTGTGATATCTGACTGGTTTTGATATCAGGGTAATGCTGGCCTTGTAAAATGAGTTTGGAAGCATTCCTTCTTCGATTTTTTGGAATAATTTGAGAAGGATAGTTACTAACTCTTTAAATGTTGGTAGAATTCATCTGTGAAGCTCTCTGGTCCTGGACCTTTGTTTCTGGGAGTTTTAAAATTACTGATTGAATTTTATTATTTGTAATTGGTCTATTTATTATTTTTTTGTAATCAAGTCTTGGAACCCAGAAGAAATGGATACATTTCTAGAATCCTACTTTTTATGTGGTTATCATGATTATCCATTTCTTCTGTGTTTGCCAATTTGTTGGCATGTAATTGTACTAATTTCTTAGGATCCTTTATATTTTTATCGTGTCAGTTATAGTTTCTTGTGTTTAATTTATTTATTTGGGCCCTGTCTTTTTTTCTTCATGATTTTGACTAGAGGTTTATTGATTTTGTTTATCTTTTCAGTAATCTGCTTTTAATTTTATTGATCTTGTCTGTTTTTCAATCTCTGTTTCATTTTATTTCTGCTTTGGTCTTTGTTCTCCTAACTTGGGGTTTTGTTCTTTTTCTAGTTTCTTTACATGTAAATTAATACTGTTTATTTGGGAATTTTCGTATTTCTTGAGATTGCTATAAACTTGTCTGTTAGAACTGCTTTTGATGTGTTCTATAGGTTTGAAAGTTGTGTTTCTATTTTTCATTTGTTTCAACATAGTTTTTTATTTTCTCTTTGATTTCTTTGTTGACCCATTGATTGTTCAGTAGCATTGTTTAGTCTCCGTATGTTTGTGCTTTTTCCAGGTTTCTTCTTGCAGTTAATTTCTAATTTCATACTGTTGGGGTTGGCAAAGATACTTGTTATGATTTCAGTCTTTGGAATTTATTTGTTATTAATTTTTTTTTTTTTTTTTTTACTGTTTGAGAGAGAGAGAGAGAGAGAGAGAGAGAGAGAGAAAGGGAGGGAGGGAGAGGGGCAGAGAGAGAGGGAGGCAGAGACTGAAGAAGGCTCCAGTCTCTGTACTGTCAGTTCATGGCCTGAACTGAAGTTGGACACTTAACTGACTGAGCCACACAGGCGCCCCTAACTTTTGCCATTTTAATTATAATATATCTTTGTGTGGCTCTCTTTGGTTTCATCTTGTTTGGAACTGTCTGTACTTCCTGGACATGGATGTCTTTCCTTTACAAGGTTAAGGATGTTTGTAGCCATTATTTCTTCAAATAGATTTTCTGTCTCTTATTTTTATCCTTCTGAAACCTCTACAATGTGAATGTTAGTACAATTATTGTCATTTCTGAAGTCTCTTAAACTATTCTCATTTTTTAAAAATTCTTTCTTCTTTTGCTGTTCTGATTGAGTAATTTCCACTATTCTATCTTCCATTCAGGTGATCCATTCTTCTGTATCCTCTAATCTGTTGATGTCCTCTAGTGTATTTCTTAGTTCAGTTATTGAAATTTTCAGCTCTGACTGCTTTTTGGTACCTTCTTATATTTTCCAGCGCTTTGTTAAGGTTCTTACTGTATTTCTTCATTCTTCTAAGTTGAGCAAGCATCTTTATGACCATTACTTTGAATTGCTTATCAAGTAAATTAATTATCTCTATTAGGGTTTTTTTTCCTGAGGTTTTATGTTGTTCTCTTGTTTTGAACATTCTTCTGTTTCCTTATGTTGTTTGTCTTTCTGCATTTGTGTCTGTAAATTTGGCAGAACAGCTAACTCTTGGTCTTCAAGGAGTGGCCTTATGTAGCAGTGTCCCCTTTGTTTACTGTGTATGCCAACAGGATTTGGTTGGGCAGCTGGAGCTGGAGTAGGCCTGAGCTAGGGTTGCCCTGGGGCTTGCTACAATGGGCAGGATGGCTGCGGCTAGAGCTGGCGCGGGCTCGTTGGTGTATGACTTGAGCTGGTGTGGACATGGGACCAGGCATTCCAATGTACTCTGTGCCAGGGCCACACGGGCAGGAGGGCTTGAGCTGTTGTGTGCAGGCCTGGGGTATGCTGGAGCTTCCAGGGCCACCTTGTTGGGATGGCTAGAGCTGGGGCTGGCAAAGGCAATAGACTGTCTTGGTGGGAAAGCTGATCTGGGTTAGGGGCCTGGGACTTGCTGGAGCAGATTTAATAGGCCAGCAAGAGTGCCTGGACTCTGCTTTCATTGGCACTGTCAAAGTAGAGCGTTGGGAAAGAAATAGTGGCAATTTCAGGCATCTCCGACCCTGGAGAGAGTTCTAGCAGTTCCTTCCACCATTTGGCAGAAGCTCTATGGTTAGTAAATGGATTTTCTTCACGTATAGTCTAGTTGCCCTTTAAATTGCTGTTTTGTTTCTGTGCCCCAGGGCAGGTGTGTCTGCTTGGGACCCTCAATGATACCCCCTACTGCAAGTCCTTACATCTGGGGTGTGGTTTGTGTTGTTACCTTGTCTCCTACTGTTCTCTGTGTGGTCCCTCTGTTGTTTGTTGTGCAGGGGCTGTTCAGTCCACCCTCAATTTTTAAGGAAGAATTGCTCTGTATGTAGGTGTAGTTTTATGGTGTCCAGGAGAGAAGGTCAGTTCAGAGTCTTCCTATTCCATCATCTTGGACTGCCTCCTCCTTGCTCCTTTTCTAATGGAGTTGGAGAGTAGACACTGAGAGCAAGATAGTCTGCTGGATTTTATTTAAGCCAGTGTTGAAATTTCTAAACTTTGCAGTCTTTATGTAGTTAAGTGAATCACTAGAGGTTACTCTATGGGTTAATGCTGTCTGAGGCCCTTCTTTTGCTCGATTTCATTCAGTATTCAGCCTTCTGGGTGCTTTATTTTTATACCCAAGGAACACATTATTTGGGAGGGCTTATTTGGTGTTCATACAGCACTATCAGTTAATTTTAATTTGGGAAGACCTGATTGACATGTCTCAAGTTTTTGATGTCATCAAGTCTTAAAAATGAATAAATGCTAAACCCAACAAATTTGAATAAATTGAAGAAAAACAGGCTTTTTCCTTGAATCTTCTGTTCGAGAGTTCTGAAGAACCAAGAGTATAAGCTAGATATATTTATTAGGTGACTCTTTTTTTTGTTGTTGTTTGTTTTAAAAACAGTCTCTTCTCTCTGCTTTTCCCCAGTACTCAGCTGTTAAAGAGAGATAAAATTGTGCCTTGGAATCTTAAAGTAGGGGAGGCAATAATGAATATTTTTGATTAACATTATGATTTTTTTAATGCTTCTTTATTTTAGAGAGAGAGAGAGAGTAGGGGAGGAGCAGAGAGGGAGTCAGAGCATCCAAAACAGGCTCCGTGCCGAAAGGAGGGAGCCTGACGTGGGGCTTGAACTCACAAATTGTGAGATCATGACCTGAGCCAAAGTTGGATGCTTAGTCGTCTGAGCCACCCAGGCACCCCTGATTATCATTAAGATTTTTTAGATTTATCATAATCACTGGTAAGTTTTGACATATTTGAATTTTGATCAAGAAGGCATTTGTTCTAATAGAATAAATTTTTTGTCAGTGGCCTTTTGGTTGTTAAGATCTTACTATTTTATAACAGATACTCATATAATTTAGATTATTAACGATCAGAAGTTATTTTAAGCATTTGTAAGATGTAAGTATTCACATATTTTTACCATTGTTATTTTAATAGAAACCAAAGAAACCACCACCTCCTGCTAAGGGTCCAGGTATGTAAGAAACACATTATTCAGTTTGCTGTTTTTCATATTTTCAAGTTATAAAATGGTGAAATTGGGTTTTAAGTAAACCATTTATTTATATGAGCAAAAACCAAATATGATGTAATATATACAAATTCTAGAAATACATAAAAATTGAGTGTTCACATGCATTAAGTCTGTATTTTTTAAGTGTAAATTGTATAAAATAGGATGTTAAAAATAATTTGTATACTTTAGTTATGACTTGTCATATTTCCCCCCCACACACACACACAATTTAAGTTTATTAGTCTTGAAAGAGAGAAAGAGAGCAAGCAGGGGAGGGCCAGAGAGAAAGAGGGAGAGATAGAGAATCCCAAGCAGGCTCTGCACTGTGCAGAGCTTGATGTGGGGCTCGAACCCACGAACCGTGAGATCATGACCTGAGCCGAAATCAAGAGAGGGACACTTTGAGCCACCCACGTGCCCCTGTCATTTCTAATTAAGAAAATTGACCAAGTTTAAATGCATTTAGAATAGTATACTTCAGGGGCACCTGTGTGGGTCAGTTGGTTAAGTGTCCAACTTCTGCTCAGGTCATGATCTTGCAGTTTGTAGGTTCAAGCCCCATGTTGGGCTCTGTGCTGACAGCTAAGAGCATGGAGCCTGCTTTGGATTCTGTGTCTCCCCCTCTCTCTACCCTTCCCCCACTCATATTCTGTCTCTCAAAAACAAAAATAATTTTTAAAAATTAAAAGAATAGAATACTTAATATATTGACCTAATTAGTTATTCCACTTTTTCACATTAAATTCATTTGTTAATGTCTCATATAAATACTAATTATTTGTATTTCTTCAGAGAGTATGCTGAAGGGTTAAACAAACTTGAAGAGTTTATTTTTATTTTTTTAAGCAGTTGAATATATTATGGTATATTTAGAAGAGTTTTCCAGAGTTACAGTTTCATAATCTGGCCCTTTGTCTATTTCTGTAAGTTTTAGATCCTAATTTCATTTCTTCTCCTTTTTTTCTTTTTTTTCTTTTCTTCTCTTTTCTTTTTCTTTTTTTCTTTCTCTTTCTCTTTTTCTTTTTCTTTTCCTTTTCCTTTTTCTTTTTCTTTTTCTTTCTCTTTCTCTTTTTCTCTTTCTCTTTTTGTTTCTCTTTTTCTTTTCTCTCCTCTTCTGTTACTTTCTAGTTTTTTTGTTTTCTTTTTCTCTTCTCTTCTCTTCTCTTCTCTTCTCTTCTCTTCTCTTCTTTCAAGGGGGTGGGGGGGGAGGGGCAGAGAGATGGAAAGAGAGAATCCCAAGCAGGCTCTGAGCTGTCAGCATGGAACCCGATGTGGAATTTCATCTCACAACCAGGAGAAGATCATGACCTGAGCCCAAATCAAGAGTCCACATTTAACTGAACCACCTAGGTGTCCCTAGCCCCTAATTTTTGATTTTTATAAGTGAAGTACAATTATTTTCTTGAAAGATTTGCTCTTTTAAGAAATAATACAGGTCCTTTCCTACTCCCAAGTTTTCATCTTTGTATTTGCTGACTTAATCCCAGAGCAAGGAAAGCATAAGTTGAAAGTAATTTTTATGGAAGTTGGTGTTCTAGGCTTTTTATTCACTAGTCATATTGGGGCTTTCAAAATTTAATTAAAGTTAAATCAAATAAAATATTGAATTCCCCAGTCACAGTAGTAGTATTTCAAGTCTCCACACTCAGTATTGGATAACACAAAAATAGAATATTTCCATCATCATGGAAAAGTTCTACTGGAGAGTGGTGTTGTAGAGGGTATGAACACCTTCATTTGGCAAAGAAGGAACTGAGACCAGAGTTACTACTCAGCCATGTAATGGTGGTAGGTGCAGGATTAGATAGTTAGCCTAGTGATTATGGTACATTGTTGTTTCTGTTAAGTCATGTTTTCCTCTGATGTTATTTTTAAACTGACCTTTTCTGCTTAGTAGTATAATTGTTTTTGTGCTTTGAAACTAATTTTTTTAAGTACTAATTTTGGCTTTTTTCCTTAGCTCCAAAGCCTGAGCTAATAGCTACAGAAAAGAAGTATTTTCCTATAAAGCCAGAAGAAAAAGGTAAGGGTAATTCTTCCACTTTTAGAAAAATAATTCTTCTTTGGATTTGTCATTGTGAATAATAATATCTCTCCACATTGATTGATTTACACTGATTTTTTTATTATTAAATATAATTTATTGTCAAATTGGTTTCCATACAATACCCAGTGCTCATCCCAACAGGTGCCCTCCTCAATACCCATCACCCACCCACCCCTCCCTCCCACCCCCCATCAACCCTCAGTTTGTTCTCAGTATTTAAGAGTCTCTTATGGTTTGCCTACTTCCCTCTCTGTAACTTTTTTCCCCCCTCTTCCCCTCCCCCATGGTCTTCTGTTAAGTTTCTCAGGATCCACATATGAGTGAAAACATATGGTATCTTTCTCTTACTGACTTATTTCACTTAGAATAATACCCTCCAGTTCCATCCACGTTGCTGCAAATGGCAGGATTTCATTCTTTCTCATTGCCAAGTAGTATTCCATTGTGTATATAAACCACACCTTCTTTATCCATTTGTCAGATTTACACTGATGTTTAACAACTGTTCAGTATTTATTTGGAGTTTTCTGGGAGGAAGTACTTTATCAAGAGTGATAGGAAATTAAGGTTTTATTCAAACTGATACCAATTTACATTCATTAAAAAGTTAAACCATTACTTCAGTAAGGTTATAGTATTTCATTATATTATTATTTGTTTTTTCAAAAAATAACGAAAGTAAGCATTAAATAGTTATACTTTATCTTTTTTGGAGTCTCAATTAAAATAAATTTTAAAAAATTCTTAGGTATAAGAGTGAGTTATGGGGTGCCTGGGTGGCTCAGTCGATTGAGCGTCCAACTTCGGCTCAGGTCATGATCTCACAGTTTGTGGTTTTGAGCCCTTTGTCAGGCTCTGTGTGGACAGCTTGCTCAGAGCGTGGAGCCTGCTTTGGATTCTGTGTCTCCCTCTATTTCTTCCCCTCCTCTGCTCATGCTCTCTCTCTGTCTCTCAAAAATAAATGAATGTTAGAAAAAAAATTTTTTTAAAGTGAGTTCTAACATGGAAGTGATTTGTTATGTATTATTTAATTTTCACTGTCTGTATTTGTCATATAAACTTGGAAAGTATTCCAAGGTACCATATCTGTTTTGTTAAAAACATCATTTTGTTTTGTTATTATTAATTTGGAGAAAATAACTATTTCTCTTTGTGTACAGAAAGATCTGCAATGGTTGTATCTAGTATTTTAGGTTATATATACAGTTGACCCTTGAGCAGCATGGGTTAGAACTGCACAGGTCCATTGGTACGTGAATTTTTTTCGATAAATAGGATACAGCACTGTAAATGTACTTTTCTTATGATTTTATTAATAACTTTTTCTTAAGCTTAATGTATTATAAGAATAGAGTATATAATGCACATAACATATAAAATATGTGTTAATTGACTGTTTATGTTATTGGTAAGGCCATTTATTCAACAGTAGGCTTTCAGTTAAGTTTTGGGGAGTCAAAAGTTATATTCAGGTAATTGTATTCAGCTGTGTAGGGTATTGGTACCCCTAACCCTTGTGTTGTTGACTGTACAAGCAAAACCTTGAATACTATTTTAGAATGCTTCTGTTTCTACTGCCAATATTGTTTCTGCCTATCCTTGTGTGTTGCCTGCAGTGTTCCTGTATTCTCTTAACTGATTTCTCTCACTTTAGTCCCTTGTCTGGCTTCTATTTCATATTTTTGCCAGATTCATTTTTTAATAAACTATTTTCTAGAACAGTTTTAGATTCACAACAAAATTGAGCAGTAACTACACAGAATTCCCATACACTCCTTGCCCCACACTTGTACTGCCTCCCCCACTATCAACATCCTGCACCAGAGTGGACCTCCACTAACACATTATCACCTGAAGTCCATAGTTTATATTAGGGTTCATTCCTGAGTTGTACATTTTATGAGTTTGGGCAAATGTATAATTTGACAAATGTGTAATACAATGTCTAACAGAATAGGTCTTATTATTCTAAGAATCTTCTTTGCTCTGTTATTTCATTCCTCCCTTCCCTCAGCCCCTGGTAACCATTAATTTTTTATTGTCTCCATAGTTTTGCAGAATGTCATATGGTTGGAATCATACAGTATGTAGCTTTTTCACTTTAATATGTGTTTAAGTTTTCTCCATGTCTTCATGACTTAATAGCTCATTTTCTTTTAGTGCTGATTAATATTCCATTATCTATCTATAGCACAGCTTATCCATATTTACCTACTGAAGGACATCTTGGTTGCTTCCAAACTTTGTCAGTTATGAATAAAGATGCTATATATAATTAAACATCCTTGTCCGGGTATTTGGTGGACATAAGCTTTTAGTTCATCTGGGCAAAAATAACCAAGGAGTATGATTG
Source organism: Panthera onca (assembly GCF_046562875.1). Taxonomy (NCBI): domain Eukaryota; kingdom Metazoa; phylum Chordata; class Mammalia; order Carnivora; family Felidae; genus Panthera; species Panthera onca. The sequence continues at coordinate 45,076,864 of NC_138343.1, forward strand.
CCGGATCATATGTTAAAAGTATGTTTAGTTGTATAAGAAACTGTCACATCATCTTCCAAATTGTGCCATTTTGCATTCCCATCAAGAATGAATAAAAGCTCCTGTTGATCCTTATCTGAGCCAGCTTTTGTTGTTATTGGGAACTGACGCCCCCCCCCCCCCACCCCAAATTACAATTTTGGTATTATCTTCTGCCCTTTTCATTCACTAAATACAGTAACCACATTCTTGTCCCTGAATATGCCATGTATTTTCATAGCTTTATCTCTTTCTCGTTATCTGTGCTCAGCATGGGAAGTTTTTAGATTCTTTTTTTCTTTATGTTTGAGAATGTTTTATTTGTCATGCAAAAACAACTTAGTAAAAGTATTTTTTAATTTCAGATGTAATATGGCTATTGTTAGGTCTGAGCATTGGATTGGTTTATATTGGTGCCTGGTTATAATACCGGTCCTACATGAAAGACTCATTTTACAAAGATACTGAGAACTAAATGTAAGAACTATGTTGTTGGCTTCATTACCTACATTATGATATTCCTTTTATAGTCTCCTCCATCAAGTAAGTAGGGATTTTATTAAAATGTAGTAATGACTTCCCATATTCCCTGAAATCAGTTGTGTGGATCCCTTTAACAAAATGGAAGGTGATCCATTTTTAGATCATTTATCTGCTCAAAAACCTGGCTTGGTGAAGTAACAAGGACTGAATTTGCCCTCCTGAGTTGAACAACTAGAAGACTGGACAAAATAGATGAAATAGTGGTTTCGGGTATTGGGCAATAGATCATTTAGGACTTATCACTGAAGGAAGTTATCACTGAGCCAGTAAGGCAAGTCCTAACATTACCCCAGCTTATTGTCTAGAAGCAGTTTATAGGCAGTAGAAAGGAAGAAGCCAAACAGAGTCTGGTTTTCCTCTAGAGCTGAGGAAACAGGAGAAAAGGAGTTTAGGGAGGTCAAAGCAGCTACAGTTTGTGGGGCAGAGTGCCAGAATAGAGGGAACTGCACAGAGAACATTCTGAGATCTCAGTACAGCTTACCATGAGGCTTTGGCTGAGTACTGTGAATTATATACACATGAAAGGAAACTTCCACAGGTAGAGACATAACTACTAGAAAGCATTTGGTGAAGCAGTTTTTGGAACTCACTAATAGTCCATGTTCCCACAAGCCACAGGGGAAAGACTTCATAAAGTGTAGGATGGAGTCCATAAAAGATTATATCACCTTAGACTAAAGTCGTCTTCACATTTACCTTGGAAGCAGATTGAACTATTTCTTGAACAGGATTCTATACAATTTGGAAGAGTATAACACCTGAGAGTGTTAAATATATAGTGTCTGGGGCGCCTGGGTGGCTCAGTCGGTTAAGCATCCGACTTCAGCTCAGGTCATGATCTCGCGGTCCGTGAGTTTGAGCCCCGCATCGGGCTCTGGGCTGATGGCTCAGAGCCTGGAGCCTGTTTCAGATTCTGTGTCTCCCTCTTTCTCTGACCCTCCCCCGTTCATGCTCTGTCTCTTCCTGTCTCAAAAATAAATAAACGTTAAAAAAAATTTTTTTAAAAATATATAGTGTCCATTATCTGATAAAAAATTATTAGGCATGGAAAGGAGCAGGATAATAGCAACCTGTAACTAGAAGAATTAGTCAATGAAACAGACCCAAAAATGGCAAGAGATGATGGAAATAGCAAGGACATTAAAACAGCTATTATAGGGGCACCTGGGTGGCTCATTTGGTTGTGTCCAACTTCAGTTCCGGTCATGATCTCATGATTCATGGGTTCGAGCCCCACGTCAGGCTCTGTGCTGACAGCTCGGAACCTGGAGCCTGCTTTGGATTCTGTCTCCCTCTCTTTCTGCCCATCCCCTGCTCATGCTCTGTCTCTCTCTCTCTCTCTCTCTCTCTCTCAACATGTAGATTTTCTCAAACCTGCTTAGCAGTTTTCTGCCCCCTAATTTCTCAGAGATACCTGAATGCTGGCCATATTATGCTTCATTAGAATAATAATATCAACACTTTTGAAGCAGAAGTTTTTCCTCCTGCTGTTTGGAAAACATTTCTTGGACATACCTCTCAGTAACTCACTCCATTCTCAATGACTTGTTCTTGGTATGAACTATGTATGAAAGGAAGGGAGCAACTAATGTTTATTTTGGAGTGCCAGGCAGTGAGGCATATAAATGTGTAGGAGCTCTATTAGGCTTGTAAGTCATTTAAGTGTTTACCTTTATGTACATGTTCTCCTTGGTAGCCTCAGTCACATCCATAGGAAGGCATAATGGGCTAAAGTCCAGCCATTCAACACTTACTGGTAGAGGCAGTGAATCTGCGCTCACTTGCTTGAGGAGCATTTTTCTCTAGAGTTTCTATACCTACAGGTGTTAAGACCGGGTTTGTTATTTTTCAGTCAGTTCATAAGTTCATAAGCAGAACATAACCAGATGGCACACACCTCCAGGCAGGAAGTAAACACCAATATGTTAATATTGGCAGTATTGTTTCCTAATTAGGAGAATAGGAAGGGAGAGTTGTGCTGGTAGATGTTCCTCTTGAGTTTTTTTGTCTCTGTATCTGACATTAAGGGAGACAAGTTATTGTTGCTGGGGAAATGTAGTCACATGCTAGGAATTCATTGCTAATACACGAGACTACAGATTTTCAGGGTCTAGTTGGCCGATTTCTGGGACTCTGAACCCCAGTAGATTGAATTGTGAATCTTACCCTATCTTTTGGAAACAGTTATACTTTACTATGTAAGATTTTCTCTTGCAGAAGGTTGCGTGACTGCTGCTGGTTCCCACACAAAGGTCCAGTAGCATCATTAATTAATTCATTTGCTCAATTGCTGAACTAAAAATTAATAAAGACTATCAGAGTTGGATTTTTGTTTTATTTTTGATTCTTCGGACAGTCAGATATATAAAGCTCATGGCTTAACCGTCATCTGCATTCTGCTGATTCCCAGTCAGTGTTTGGATTTGTTTATATTCATTGCTGTTTGTACTTTCATTTGTTTGTATTTCATATTTTCTACCTATATGTGTGTGTGTGTGTGTGTGTGTGTGTGTGTGTGTATTTTATGTTTTTTTTTTAATGTTTATTTATTTTTGAGAGAAAGGAAGACAGAGCGTGAGCAAGGGAGGGGCAGAGAGAGAGGGAGACAGAGAATCTGAAGCAGACTCCAGGCTTGGAGCTGTTAGGACAGAGCCCGATGTGGGGCTCGAACCCACGAACCGTGAGGTCATGACCTGAGCTGAAGTCGGGTGCTTAACCGACTGAGCCACCCAGACACCCCATACTTATATTTTTAACGAATTTCTTTTATGGAGGGCCTAGTGGTAGAACATGTTTTGTTTATTTTTTTCTCCTCATTCTTGGTATTTTTGCCTTACGTTGAATTCCAAGCTGGCAAAGTTGGTCTTGGTACATAATTGAACATATTGCCTGTAAGTCTTGAGGTCTTGTTTGCTTAGGAGTGTTCTCTTCTTCCTATGAGCCAGTAAAAGGAATGCAGAGTAAAAACTTAATGGAATTGAAATGTGATAAAAATGTGTAGTTTTCTATTCATGTGCTGGCTATGGATAGTATTCTTCATATTACAGAGTGATTTGGAAATCAGTATTCAAAATATGCTTTTCAATTAGTATGTGTGCTGGAATTTTGGTGTAATACAATTTAATATGGAATTAAAATCAAGATCTGTGTGTTTGACTCATTTAGCAGCAGTTATTATTGGAGACCCTGATCTCAAATGCATGCCTTTTTATCTGTGATGCAGTCTGTAGTACAGACTCTTGAGTTGAGAGACCTGTGGTAGAACTCTATTGTATTATATATTTAGTATGCTTACCAAAAAGGAAATAGTACTTATCTCTAATGTTCTACAAAGAATATTTTGGTATCTGTAATATATCACTCCTGTTTGAACCTAAAAATAATCTTGACCTCTTAAGAAGTAGCAAATATTCTTTATTATACTTAACCCACACATGGGACAGACTTTTAATAAATGTCAAATATGCAATAACATAAAACCAGTAAATATGTATGTATGAGGCAACTGGCTTCTGTTAATCACTAGGATTTAATTTTTTTTCCTATTTTAAGTGATACTCTAATAATTCTAGTTGAATAGTTAACATGTGCATGGTAATGAGGAGATTGTAATTATTCAGAGACTTAGAAAATGAGCATAATGTGTTGACTGGAAAAGAGAAGGTAGTTCCAGACCACAGAAAGAATGTGAAAAGAATGAGAGAAAGCATATTCAAGAAATGGCTATAGGTAACTTAGGAAGCTAGAAATTAGCTAGAAATGTAGCGTGGTGCAGTTGTTTTTGGTCTTGGTGGCATATTAGAATTACCTGGGTATCTTTTAAAAATATGCTGATACTAAGGATCCTCTCCAGAATTTTTATAAGGTAGAACTCAGATAGTAGTATTTTTTTTTTAATATTTATTTATTTTGTGGGGGAGCACCGGCGGGGGAGGGGCAGAGAGGAAGACAGAAGATCTGCACTGACAGGTTGACAGCAGTGAGCCCTATGTGGAGCTCGAACTCACAAACAGCGAGATTGTGACCTCAGCCAAAGTCGGTCGCTCAACTGAGTGAGCCACCTAGATGCCCCTCAGGTAGTAGTATTTTTAAAGCTCTTCTCAGGATTCTAATCTGAAGATAAAACTAAGAACCACTTATGTAGTTCATAAAAGGCCTTTAAGTGCTATGGCAAAGAGTTGTATTTAACTATCTGTTTACATGTTGCCTTGCACCAAAAAGGATTTAAAGTAGTGATAAGGATTTCAGAATTTATATTATGGAAATAAAGCGTATATGCACATGTTTCATATAAGTATGTGTTGGTCATTATGATGCATGGCACATGAACTTAATATATTTGAACATTTTCTGTTGCATTTGGGAAAAAACTCTAGCCTACAGTGTTTTCTTCCCAAAAGCAGACTTTCTTGACTACATTAGCCTTAGTATAGCCTACCAGATTTTGAGTGATCTGGCTCCCTATTGAGTTTTCTCTTGTTAACTGTTTGTGGTCAGGTCCCCCAGTGTATAACATTCATAGAATATCAGTTTTCTGCCCTCCCAGTTACATGGTATAGTATCCTTTTCCTGGCATCTCATCTTTATCTTGCACTCCTTCAGATTCTTTCCATACGTGATTCCTTCTCATTTTTTCGGATTCCAGCTTAAAACAGCCATCTTAATGTCACCTCTTTGACATTAGTCTTTTCTTTATTACTCTGTCTAAAAGTAGTTATTTCTCATTATTGTATGTTACATGTACATTAGATATTTTTTGTATATTGTCTTTTTCCCACATTTGACTAAACCACTAAACCCTATGGGGCAAAGGTGTAGTGTGTGTGTGTGTGTGTCTGAATCTTATTTGACATTGGTTCTGTAGTTTCTTGCAAAATACATAATGAATAAGGGATATTTAATACAATAATTACTATGTAATTGGAAGGCTTTTAAAAACTGGTGTGACATGTTCAGATAGGTTTTTCTGAAACTGTTTTAGTGCTATTTGAATAGGTTTGGTGATGGTATGGATAAAAAGGAAATTGGAATGGTTTCAGAGCAAAGAATAAAAATCCTTATTCAAACTGAAATAATAGGGAAACAGTCTCATATAATTGGAAGTCTAGAAGTAGGAGTCTTATGACCCTCCATTGAATAATTTCATTATGGACCTGGATTATATCTCTCCATTTGCCTCTTTAGTGTCTACTTTGTCTTCAGATTGGTTTCCCTTGAGGTCACAGGAATGCTGACTGTGACAATCAGGGCAACTTGATATTTTGTCCATTTAATAGGAAAGAGGAAAATCTCTCCACATCTGTGGAAAGTAAGTCCTTTTCAGTTTCTTGGACCAATTTGGGGTACATGTTCAATTCCAGATAAATGTAAAAAGAATGCTGTCTATTTAATAGCTTGGTATGATCGTATGAAGGTAGGATAGATTTGAGTGAATCAGCTACATATCTGCTAAAGATGTTGAGATATATTCAGGCTCTCCCATAAGGGAGGTGGTTTAGGTTTATGGTAGTACATCTTGTTGACTAATTAGATCCTAATGGTTGTGAGGATGGGAAAATGAGATATGATTTATAAAATAAAATAAAGACAGTTTCTAGGAGAAAATACATGAGTTCAGCTTTTGATACACGATTTGATATGAATATAGGAAATATGGGATGAATCTTGTTGAGAGTTTGTATTAAGCATTTATTTGTAAGGTGCTGTCTTGGAAGTTAGCTAGTTAAATTTATGGATACAGGTAAGGTTGTTCAAGAAGGTTGCTTAAAATCAGAATAGGAAGAGTTTAGCTTAGAGTCTTAGAATGTGTACATTTAAGAAATTGTTAGATGAACTGGAACTCTTGAAGAAAACTGATGAGTGATCATATAGACAGGCAGAGAATGATCTGAGTGAGAATAACTGGAAAGGTTGTGTGAAATATATACATATATACTAGACATAGGAGAGCTATGAAGGGTACAAGAAATTACAGGCTCAAGTTGTAGGAGAGGAGGGGAGCCCAGGAAAGTGAGTCTGGCATTTGAGCCTGTGTTTCCTTTTGAGGCATTTGCCATTTCTGAAAGTGCTAGCTAAGACTATGAAAACAACTTTCAATGTATTTTTGGGTTTGAGAAGACAAAAATTGGAGTTTGGGGCCCACAGAAAAGGAGATACATTAGTAGACTCTTGAACTTTAATTGGGTTCCAAAAAAGACTCCGTTTAATGAGAAGTGTGAAATGGAAGTAGAACTAGCTCTCAAAAGTACTGAAGCCCACGTGCTGATTGTCTCAGTCTGATTGGAAGAGAAGGTGCTCTGGGATTTTACCGTGGCTTCGCCTTGCTGCCTGAAGCAAAGTAAACCCTTATTCCCTGGAGAAGAAGACATCATCTAGAATTTTAAATTATCTTTGTATATTTTCACACAAATGTTTTATGTCTCTTACTCATAGAGAAATAACCAGACATACTTGGAGATACGACACATGACTAGAAACAGAAAATAAACCTGGTCCACAGTGTTCTAGGTATTTGAAATATCAGACACAGGCTATAAAGTATCTATGCCTAATTTATGTTCAAAATAATAAAAGATGTGATTGATAATTTTGGCATAACTAAAAACCATGTAAGTGTAAATGAATTTGTGTAACTATAAAATATACAGTGGACCCTTGAACAATGCAGGGGTTGGGGCGCTGGCCCACTGTACGTACAAGTTTGACTCAACAAAAACTTAACCAATAGCCTACTGTTCACCAGAAGTTTTACTGATAACAGCAATCGATCAACACATATTTTGTACGTTATATATAATATGTACTGTATTCTCACAGTAAAGTAGAAAAAAATGTTAAAATCATAAGGGAGAAGAAATACCTTTATAGTACTGGACTGTATTTAAAAAAATCTGTATATAGGTAGGCCTGCACAGTTCAAACATGTGGTTCAGGGTCAACTGTATATGATATATGTGTGTGGGTATATGTTAATATATATGTGTGTGTGTTTTCAAAAGAAAATTTCTGAATTGAAGCTTATGGTGGGAAGAAAGATGGAAAATATAGAAAAGATCTTAATAGACATATAGAATAGAATGAAAAGGTTTAATGTACATGTAATTGAAGATCCAGATGGGGAGGAGAGAGAAGGGACTAGAAACCTTATTTGAAGGTATAATGGTTTCCAGTCTTCCAAAAATGATGAAGCAAAAAGCTACAGAATCAAGAAATACTGTGGAGCCCAGTCTGGATATATACAAAGAAAACTACTCCATATACTCACTATTAGTCATGCTGCTATAAGCAAAAAATAATATTGAAAACAGCCAGAGAATAAGACACATTTAATTTTAGAGTAACAAAAATAAGAGTGACAGTTGCTTCTCATTGGAAAAAGTTTGAAGCTGAAAGACCATGGAATCATGTCACCAAAGTGTTAAAGGAAATAACTGCTAACCTATAATTATATTGCCAATGAAAATATCTTCGGGAAAAAAAGATGAAGTAAGACATTTTTAGGCCAGTCAAATCTGAGAGAATTTATCACTGGCATGCCAGTACTTTAGGCAGTTTTAAAGGATGTTATTCATGCAGAATGGAAATGATTCCAAATACCAACTGGGAGATCCAGAAATCAAGAGCAACAGAAAAGCTTAAATAGGGATGCTTGGGTAGCTCAGTTGGTTAAGCTTCCACCTCTTGATTTCCAGCTCAGGTCAAGACCTCATGATTCATGAGTCAGGCCCTGAGTCGGGCAGTGAGCTGGCAGCACAGAGCCTGCTTGAGACTCTCTGTCTCCTCTCTCTGCCCCTCTCCCGTTTGCACGTGTGTGCGTTCCCTCGCTCTACCTCTTTCAAAATAAATACACTTTAAAAAATGCTTAAATAGATAGGTAAATCTAAATATTTACTGTATAAAATGTTAATAATCCCTTCTGGGCATTTATAGAAATAAAAATGCAACAAGGCAGCAGGGGTGTAAATCGAGTTAAAGTGTTAGGGCCAGTAGAAAAATTTATATATGACTTCAAGGATATGTGCTATAATCTCTAGGCAGTTACAAAAAAATAAAATAATGTATAAAAAGGTAATGGGAGAACATAGAATAATGAAAATACAAAAAAGCAAGGAGAGAAAATGAAACAGACCAAGCAAGAAAAAATAAATACTAAGTAATTACAGAAAATATAACTGGACTAAACATTCCAGTTAAAAGAAAAATTGTTAGACTCAAACAAAAAAAAAAAGAAATCCAACCATATTCTGCTAACAAGAGACATATCTTAATGATAAGAATTCAGGAATGATTAAATGAAAAGAGTAGACAAAAATATGCCAGACCAATGCCAGTCAAAAGAAAGCTGGTCTAATTGTAGTAATAGCTGACAAAGTAGTCAGGGTAACAAGAAGCATTTAGAAGGACTTTAAGTCCTTGTGATTTATAAGCAAAGTTGCCATTGTAGTAGCGAAAAGATGAATTAAATGAGTGATACTGATACCCATATAAGAAGTAGGTCTTAACCTCTACCTCTCATTTTACCTAAATTTGAATCCAGAAATAGATTGATAGGTACCTGCCTTATGACCAAAGTTGCAACTATGGAGAAGTGGTAAAGGGCATTCTTCAGTAAGTGAAACTTACATCTTAAACCTACCATCTAATTACCTTATACCTTACCTAGTAACTTCTACCTACTTTACAGTATGTATTAAAAAAGGCAGTTCTGTGTGGATGGCGGTGCCACAAATATTTTGCAAGATACCATAAGCTAGTATTTCTATGCACTTGGAGTAGGAAACTGTTTCTTTAATGGGATGTATACATACACGCACACACACACGCGCGCGCGCGCGCACACACACACACACACACACACACACACACACACACACACACACACACACACACACCCTACTACATCTTCCTTATCCATTTGTCTGTTGATGGACACTTAACTGGCTTCTGTATCTTGACTATTGCAAATAATGCTGTTATGAACCGGGATGCATATTATCTTTTAGTATTTTTATTTTCTTTAGGTAAATAACTAGTAGTGGAATTATTAGATCATATGGTATTTCCGTTTTTAGTTTTTTGAGAATTTTATCTATTATTACTCATGCAGGAGGGAACTAAGCCTCATCTGAATTAACAGATGGATTAATTTACTACATACAGTGTTAATAATATATTTTTGTATTCTGTAATAAGATGTGGAATTTTTCATTTATTTTGATGACATTTTTTTAGCTGCCGTATATTTTAGCTGTTTTCAATAAAATTATACTCTTACGGTAATTCTTTTCTCTATCTTAAATTATAACATCTGTATCTTACATATTTCTTCCTTTGGGCATTTGAAGAAATAACATAAGACTTTTTTTTCTTAAATTTCTTCTTGTTTTTGGTGAATTTCTACCTAAACTGAAATTCTGCTGTGCACACTTGGATATCCACATACAAAAGAATGAAATTGAACCCCTGCCTCATACCATATATAAAATTTGACTGAAAATAGATCCTTCACCTAAATTGTGAGGTACAAAACTAAAGCTCTTAGAAGAAAACATAGGGCTAAATCTTGATCGCCTTGGGCTTGGCAATGGATTCTTAGATATGACACCAAAAGCTCAGACAACAAAAGAAAAAAAAAAACTAGTGGTGTATATATATACAATGGAGTATTACTCGGCAATCAAAAAGAATGAGATCTTGCCATTTGCAACCACATGGATAGAACTAGAGGGTATTATGTTAAGCGAAATTAATCAGAGAAAGACAGGTATCATATGACTTCACTTATGAGGAATTTAAGGTACAAAACAGATGAACATAAGGGAAGGGAAGCAAAAATAATATAAAAACATAAGACTCTTAAATATAGAGAACAGAAGGTTGCTGGAGGGGTTGTGGGAATGGGGATGGGCTAAATGGGTAAGGGGCATTAAGGAAGACACTTGTTGGGATGAACACTGGGGATTATACATAGGGGATGAATCATTGGAATCTACTCCTGAAATCATTGTTGTACTACATGCTAACTTGGATATAAATTTAAAAAGTAATTAATTTTAAAAAAGAAAAAGCTAAATTGTAATTCATTAAAATTAAGGACTTTTGTGCACTGAAGGGACATTATGAAGAAAGTGAAAGATTTACCAAAGAATGGGAGGAAATATTTGCATAAATCCTATATTTGGTATCAGGAATATATAATGGGTTTGGTATTATGATATATAAAGAGTCATTACAACTCAGCAAAAAGACAGCCTAATCCAAAAATGGGCAAAGGACTGAAATAGGCATTTTTCCAAAGGAGATACACAAATGACTAATAAGTACATGACAAGATATTCAACATCATTAATTATTAGGGAATTGCAAACCAAAATGACAATGAGCTACTGCTTCACACTCACTAGGATTGTTGTATTAATAATAAAAATGGAAATAACAAGTGTTAACATGGACATGGAGCAGTTGGACCCCTCACAACACTCCTGATGTGAATGTAAAATCTTGCAGCTGCTGTGAAAAACAGTTTGATAGTTCTTCATAAAGTTAAACATGGAATTACTATATGACCCGGCCATTGCTCCTAGATACTTACCCAAAAGAATGGAATACAGATACTCAAATATTTGCATGCAAATGTTCATAATGGCCAAGAGGTGGAAAAAACCTGGATATCCTTCAACACATGAATGGGTTGTGCTGTATGCATATAGTGGTTATTACTCAGTCACAAAAAAGAATGAAATGATGATACATACTACATTGAGAATGGACCTTGAAAACACTGTGCTATGGGAAATGAGCCAGACACAGAAGGTTACATACTGGATGAGTCCTTGTATTCGAAATGCCCAGAATACATAAATCTGTAGAGACAGAAGGAGGTTGGTGATTGCCAGGGGATGGGTAGAGGAGCAAATGGGGAGTAACTGAATAACGGGAACCAGACTTGACTTTTGGAGTGATGAGTTTTGGAACTTGAGAAAGGTGGTTGTTACATAACATTGTATGTACTAACTGGCACTGAATTTTTCGCTTTAAAATGGTTAATTTTATGTTATATAAATTCCACCTCAATAAAACTAAATAAAACCTCGTACATTGACATCATATATGATAAATCAGCATACTGTAGTTGATTTAGTCATGGCTGTACCAGGAATGATGAATCTTAGTTTTGTCACCTTTGATTTCCATGAATATTAAATGTATTCTTTTGTTTTAGAATAGACTACACAGTTTAATTGATTTCAAGCTGTTATTTATGTATCTGTTAAAAGAAGTATGTTCAGTTAATCAGTGAACTTCTATTTGACCTTCAGTATTTTTCCTGATATTTTATATAAAACATCTTTCTTAATATTTTCTAAAAATTTGATTGACTGTTTCAACTGATACAGATGGCTATGTTGGTTTATAGTTAGGATTGGGTGGTATAATTATGATGTAATTATATGATGCATTGTTTGTTTTGAGGCCATTTAAAATTGGATTTTTGTACCAAATGATGATCGTGGTTTTAATAGACTAAGCTGTATTTTCAAATGATCCAAGGAAACTATACATAAATACTAAAACTAAAACAATGGTAGTTTGTATTTTCATTATTATTAAATTAAATCTCTTATTTTGAATGAGGGGTTACCTGTGGCTTGCAGTATTCAAGATTCATAATCAGCAGTTTCCTATTGGTATGAAATCTCGTGAAATTCTTTGTGGTCCTGTGATATTCTTTACAAAGACCAAGTAAATTTTGAAAATTACTCAGTATGGCACATAAGAGTTTCTTTTTGCATTATATGTGTTAGACACATTTTTGCCGACTCCTGTGTTATCATGAATATCTAGTATGTATGCACCTGTGTCAATTAAAAAAATAACCTCTTTTGCCCACGCCTCCACCCACTTACCCTCTGGCAACCACCAGTTTGTTCTCTGGAATTTAAGGGTCACGTGTCAATTTTAATACTTGTTCTTAGTACCTGAAAGATCAGGAATCAAGTATGTCATTATACATAGTATCATGCCTTTTTGGTGATAAAATTATTTTTATTAACATGGCATAAAACTGTTCCCTGTGTTGTTTATGTCCAGCATATTTTCTTATCTACTTCATAGGATTTTTAAGTGTGTTAATCAACTGGAAAAAAATGAAATTGTGTTAATGCATTCCTAGTACAATTATGAGGGTTATAAGTACAAGCCTGTAATTTTCTCTCCTGTGTCTAATCAAGCTATCCTGTTAACATTCTTTGTCATTGTGATCACTTTTAAATAAGTATATTAAATGTCACTGGTTTCCTATACTTCCCTTTCAGAAAGTGGTCTGGATTTGAATATAGATAATATTACTTTCTGCTTCGAGTAAAATCATGTGATTGTATTGAGTAGTATACCACCCCTAAAAACAAAGGATGCTGGGAAGACAGGAAAAACCAGGCATTATTTGTTTCTCAGAAGCTTACTAGTGGTCCCCCTTCTTACCAAACTAAACTTAATTTTTTTTTTTTTTCCTTTGAGAGTGCAAGCAGGGGAGGGGCAGAGGGAACAGGAGGGAGAGAATCCCAAGTAGGCTCCATGCTCAACATGGAGCCCCACAGGTCCATCCTGCCACTGTGAGATCATGACCTGAGCTGAAATCAAGAGTTGGATGCTCAACTGACTGAGCCACCAAAGTGCCCCCAAAATAAGCTCTTTTAGGTATTTAATCTTACTAAGTTATAACTTTAAAACAGTGTACACTTATACAAATAATGTCTCTGTCTTTCTATTTCACATGTTTCCAGCCTGACATTAACTTTAGGAAATAGAAGAACCTAAATAATTTTGATTGTTAATAACTTATTAAATATTTTTAAATAATCAGATGAAAAATCAGTCTTGGAGCAGAAACCTTCTAAGCCAGCTGCTCCGCAGGTCCCACCCAAGAAGCCCGCTCCACCCACCAAAGCCAATAATTTATTGAGATCTCCTGGAACCGTGTACCCAAAGCGACCTGAAAAACCAGTTCCTCCACCACCTCCCACAGCCAAGTAAGTTTTACCTAATTTTAAGTTATACCTGATTATTTTTGCTAATTTACTTTATCTCAAGTTTATTGATTACCTGCTTTTCTGAATCTCAAAATCATTTCTAAAGTATTTGTTTTCCAGATTTTTTCTATAGACTGTGATGGTTCTCTGTTAACTGTTAACTTTATATTCATACTAGGTGAATACACACAGATGAGGCTGTTTTTACATTTCTGATTTTATTGTGATGAGTCTTAATGTGGAGATTTATGTTTATGGAAATAATATTGTGGAACAAAGAGAAAAAATTACTATTATGCTATAATATCCTTAGTGTCATTAATTCATAATTTAAAAAAATGGTTATTCATATACAAGTGATTTCTACATATGTTTTGATTTTCTCATTTCAGGATTAATGGGGAAGTTTCTACCATTTCGTCAAAATTTGAAACTGAGCCAGTATCAAAACCAAAGCTAGATTCTGAACAGTTACCACTTAGACCCAAATCAGTAGACCTAGATTCATTTACAATTAGGAGCTCTAAAGAAACAGGTAAGTTAACATGTAAAAAGGTGGTGCATTTAAAAAAAGTTGCCAATACAATTTTCAGAAACTATTTAAGAAATTTGTGCATGCATTTTATATCTGCATAGATATAGTGGAAATTAATTAAAATTTATTTAAAATCTATGAAGCTGGAATAGAAAAATAAAACTAAAAGAAGGTAAATGGGCAAAAATACTTGATTCACGTAAGGACTGAGAAATGGATTAAAAGATAATCCATTTATCATTCTGTCCCCTCATGATGGAACGTCTGTACTATCTAACTTAGGCAGATAGGAATACATTTTAGTTTGAAAAATTAAGAATAAAGAGATCACATTGATTTTTAATGCCAACACTAGATTACATTGAAGATTATTTTTACTTCTTCACTTTATCTCAAGGTGCTTTTGTTTCCAGTTCAGGAAAATATGCTTTTTATATCTGCGTGTATGCGTGTGTGCGTGTATAAGCAGGCTTTACTTCCTTAGCTAAATGTTGTTCCTTAAGTTTTAGGACAGATTTTTTTCAACCAATCATTTTTGTCTCCTGGTCTTTTATACCTCTTAGTTGTAAAATGGAAAACTTGGAACACAGAAGTTTTGATAAAGGTCTCAGTATTAAAACATTGCACAATCATTTGTGGTAATAGTTATTATGTAGTACTTTGCATTTATTTTTAGTTCTTTTACATTTTCCAAGCACTTTATCATTTATATTCTTATTTTATCTTTATAGTTATTCCAAAAGGCAGATGCTATTTTGTGTCTAAAGTAATCAAACTATTGGACACATTACATGTCCAAGATCATGTAAATCAGAAGAGAATTCTTTAAATCCCCTAAAGTGCTCATGATATTCTTTTAAAAGTTTTAATGTCTTAATATATTTTTTAGCCTTCATGTTAACATTTCATAAATACATTCAGACTTAAAGGTCAATTACGCTTAGATTTTTTTTGTCACTATATTGTAAGATGTGCTGCTTACTACCTTTTGAAAATTGTAGGTGATCTTATTATTTTTCCATATTGTCATTTGCCAATGTAAAAGCTCTGACCTGTGCATGGCCTCCTTCAGTTTTTTTAACTTGAACATTTTATAAAGATCCTTTCATTCTATATTTGGCTCCTGCCTGCTCTGACTGAAACCATATTCATTAATAATTTCTGGAAAGTGGTGAGATGTTGATTATACTTTAGAGATATTCACTCAAATATATTTAGTGTGTTTTATCTGGTAAAAATTGTTTACCGTTGGTGAAATAAAAACAAAAATAAAAATCCTTCTTATAACAGGTTTTTAAAAAATATCCTTTATTTTTTATTGAAGTCAGTAGTAAAAAAATAACTCTATCAGCTTTTACTGTTTTCTCTTTGATTTAAAATGTTTCAAAATAATATTTCAGCAAAAATAATATTTGAGCAAAAAAGATTAAGTGCACACTTTTAAATTTTTATATGAAAGAATCCATTTGTATCGTCTTTTGAAATTCTACCATTTTCTGCAATCTTTATCACAGAAGCCTTACATTTTGAGGAGTCTCTTCAGGAGCTGAAAGAGTAATATTTAGAGCCTGTATTTTTCTGTTGCTTTATAACATTCTTAACTATTTGCTTTATTTAGTTGTCTCAAGGTTATGGAAATTATTAAAAACTTAAGATAAATTTTCGTCTTTTAAAAAACTTTTCTATATATAATCACCAGCAAGCTTTGTTTCCTTTGCTACATTTTTAGTAGAAATAACACATGTAGTAATGTCAAACTGTTGGTGGTTATATAGTTTAATTTTTTTTTTTTTATTGCTTTTGGTCCAAATTTTTTCTTTTATCCATAGCCATTATTTACTCTTCATTAAAAAACAAAGAGGATTTGTGAAAGAGGGTTTGCAAATTCCTAATTTTTTTTTCTTCAAATGAATAAGGAAGTAAGTTAGAGGAGCCAAGACGTATATAAGGACAGAAGACTAACATCTGACTTCTAAACTGTTGTACTTCATTCCTCCCATGATCAGGCTGCCTTTGGTACTACACCTAACACCCAGTTAAGTTCAGAAAATACACAGACACACCACAGAGATATTGATGGTTCCATTGCAGACCATGCAATACAATGAATATTGCAGTAAAGCAAATCGGATGAATTTTTTAGTTTCCCAGTGCCTTTGAAAGTTATGTTTACACTATACTGTAGTCTGTTAAGTGTGCAATGCAGTATGACTAAAAAAAATGTGTATACTTTAACTAAAAAATACTTTAGCTAAAAAATGCTAACCATCATCTGAGCTTTGAGTAAGTTACAACCTTTTTGCTGGTAGAGGGTCCTGCCTTGATGTTGATGTCCGCTGACTGATCAGGGTGGTGGCTGATGGGGGTTGAGGTGGCTGTGGCAATTTCTATAGTAAGACAACAGTGAAGTTTGCTACAGCGATTGACTCTCCCTTTCATGAACAGTTTCTTTGTAGCATGTGATGCTGTTTGATGGCATTTTACCTACAGTAGAACTTTTTTCCAAATTGGAGTCTGTCCTCTCAAACCCTGCCTCTGCTTTATCAACTAAGTTTATCTGCTATTCTGTATGTTTTCTTGTCGTTTCAATAATTTTCATAGCATCTTCACCAGGAATAGTTTCCACCTCAGAAAACCATTTTCTTTGCTCATGGATGAAGTTTTATCATGAATTTGCAGCAATTCAGTTCCATCTTCAGACTCCACTTGATTCTAGTTCTTTTGCTGTTTCCACCACATCTGCAGTTACTTCCTCCTCTGAAATCTTGAACCCCTCAAAGTACTAATCCATGAGAGTTGGAATCAACATCTTCCAAACTCCTGTTAATGCTGGTATTTTTACCTCTCCCATGAATCCTGAATGTTATTATTGGCATCTAGAATCATAAATCCTTTCCAGAAGGTTTTTAATTTATTTTGTCCAAAGCCATCAGAGGAATCACCATCCATGGCAGCTATATATAGTCTTATGAAGCCTTTTCCTTAAATAATAAGACTTGAAAGTTGGAAGAAATTCAGAATTAGTCCTTGATCCTTGGGCTACAGAATGGATGTTATATTAGCAGGCATGAAATCAGCATTAATCTTGTCGTACATCTCCATCCGAGCTCTTGGGGAAGTAACAAGGTACATTGTCAATAAGCAGTAACACTTTGAAAAGAATCTTTTTTTCTGAGCAGGTCTCAACAGTGGAATTAAAATATTCAGTAAACCATGTTGTAAACAAATGTGTTGCTGTCCTTTTTTTGTTTCATTTATAGAGCACAGATTTAGCATAATTTTTTTTTTTTTTACTTTATTTATGTTGAGAGAGAGAGAGCCCACACATGCAGGGAAAGGGCAGAGAGAGAGGGAGGGAGGGAGGGAGGGAGGGAGGGAGTCAGTCAGTCAGTCCCTAGCAGGCTGTGTTCTGTCAGTGCAGAGCCCATCATTGGGCTCCA
The DNA here is from genome assembly GCF_046562875.1 of Panthera onca. Lineage (NCBI taxonomy): Eukaryota > Metazoa > Chordata > Mammalia > Carnivora > Felidae > Panthera > Panthera onca. The sequence continues at coordinate 45,094,428 of NC_138343.1, forward strand.
TCCCACGAACTGCCAAGTCCTGACCTGAGCTGAAATCAAAGAGTTGGGCCCTTATCTGACTGAGCCAACTAGCCAACCCAGATTTAGCATAATTCTTAAGGGCCTGAGGAATTTCAAAATGGTAAATGAGCCCTGACTTCAACTTCAAGTCACCAGCTGCATTTGCCCCAACAAGTGTGTCAGCCTGTCCTTTAAAGCTTTGAGCCCAGACGTTGATTTCTCCTCTCTAGCTTTGAAAGTTCCAAATGGCATCTTCTCCCAATACAAGGCCGTTCCATCTACGTTGAAAATCTGTTGTTTAGTGAAGCCACCTTCATTAATTAGCTACATCTTCTGTATAATTTGCTGCAGCTTCTACCTCAGCACTTGCTGCTTTGCCTGTGGTCTTTTTTCGTGGAGACGGCTTCTTTCCTTAAACCTCAGGAACCAACTTCTGCTAGCTTCAGGACTTTTTTCCTGCTGCTTTCTCACCTCTCTCAACCTTCCCAGAATTGAAGAATTAGGGCCTTGCTCTGGACTAGGCTTTGGTTTAAGGGAATGTTGTGGCTGATTTGATATTCTATCCAGATCACTAAAACTTTCTCCCTATCAGCAATAAGTCTGTTTGCTTTCTTCTCATTTATGTATTCATTAGAGTAACACTTAATTTCCTTCATGAACTTTTCCTCTGCGTTTGCAGTTTGGCTAGGTGGCATAATTGGCCTAGCTCTTGGCCTGTCTCGTCTTTCTGCATGCTTTCCTCACTTAGCTTAATCATTTCTAGCTTTTGACTGAAAGTGAGATATGTGTGACTCTTCATTTTACTCCAACACTTGGAGGCCTGTAAGGTTATTAATTGCCCCATTTCGGTGTCTCAGAGAATAGGGAAGCTCAAAGAGAGGGAGAGAGATGGGAAACAGCTTCTCCATGGAGCAGTCAGAACACACACACCACTTACGGATTCAGTTCAACATTTTATGTAGGCACGGTTCATTACAGTTAAAATAGTAATACCAAAGATCACTGATCACAGATGACCATAACAAATACAATAGTAATGAGAAAGTTTGAAATAGTGCGAGAATTACTAAAATATGACATGGAAACTCAGGAAATACTGTTGGAAAAAGGACACCGATACACTTGCTCAACACAGGGGCGCCACCAACCTTCAATTTGTAAAAAAATGTAGTATCTGCACAGTGTAGTAAAATGAGATATGCCTGTAAATTTTGGAAATTTTGTTTATATTACATAGAAAATATTTACTGAGCAAGTATACCCAGGTATTATTTTAGTCACAAGTACTATTCTAAGACAAAAGGCCTGGCTGCTGATAACATACAGCTCATGTTTCAAACTTCAACTCAGGCTGTTCCTCATTGCCTTTTTTTATTGGAATGTTATGTTTTTAGTATTTGTAGCATAAAAGGGTTTGAAATCCTTTTTTTGAGGTATTGACACCTTAAAAAAAATACTGTCCTGCATCAGATAACTTCAGATTTGGCAGTAGGTTTAGATATATTTTAATTTATATTTTTGGCTCAGTTTGAGGTTTCATATCTTTAAAATGGTATGTGAAACTTGACCTTTCACATGTTTCAGAAAGTTTAAAACATACATGAAGATCTTCTTAGAATCTCATTATTACATAAAATAATTTCAGGTGATGATACAGTAATAAGGACACTGACTTCGCTATTAAAAATGGGGGTTTTAAATTATCAGCTCATTGATCATGGTCTTGTTTCTTAATCTGTTTTCTAGCTTAAATAACAATTGGTCCAATGTATCTACTAGAATATGTGATGTGGAAGTTGTTATAAAGTGTTATTTCCATTCTTTCCCTTTCCTCTGTTAATCCTGTTTCCTGTTTCTGCTCTCATCTGTAGAGGATGTAAATCTGTAACACTCCTCTCAGATATGACTTTCCTGTATATGAAGCCATTTGTAAACTATTTTAAAAATAAATGTCCTTCAGTATATATTCTCACATATAAGGTAGTACTATAAATTGCATAGTTGTTAGAACCATGTTTTAATTTTTCCCCTCTTTTTCAAGCACTTCATCAAAAATTAGTTTAGAATAATCTCACTGCTACCACTGGTTAATTATAAAGTTCACATGGTCTAAATATTTCTAAAGTAGTAAGCTTTCTGGGACATAACATTGATTTAAAAATTAGTCTTAAAATATAAGATAGAAAATTTAGTGGTAACATACCTATTACAGTGAGAAAGCACAGCTAATGAAGTATGCTTATAGTGTAGTATTTTATCCTTTTTGACTTTCTGTGATAAATTCTTGGGTTAAAAGGAAGTTGTAGAGATGTATAACATTATTTGATCCCAAAGCATTACATTGTTAAATGGTGAAATATTCTTTCTCTTTAGGTTTGCTTGATAATTGATCTATTTTTGTTTGATTGCTTTCCCAATATTTATTCATATATTTCTTCCAGAAAGAATTCAAGGTGGAATTTTTCTAATAAGATGCCTACTTGTTGAGTGGTACACACTATAAAAAATGAGTCTATATACAAAAACAAAACACACCCAAAAATGTGGAACTTACCTGGAGAATAAGAGCAGAGATTAAAATTATTTTCTTATAATAATTTTCTTGATGTTTATAGAGAGTATCATATAAAGCATAATTGAAGTTTCATTTATGTATTATGTGATTTTAAATGTTGCATAAGTTGTATTTTTATAGTGATATTTAAAAATACTGTTTGTCCTAGTTTTCTTTTATTATACCAGAGAATTAAAATTGCCTTTTTCATTGTAATTACTGTCATACGCTAAAGACTAAAACTTGACTGAAAGGTAGTTTAATTTTAGTTCTAACTATAGTAATGAGTTGTTGATATGTTAACTATCAATTTATTACTCTCACCTCTAATTTTTTACTAAAACTCCTTTCGAAGCTGTGTTGGTGTTCAGTGAGTAATTTTAAAAAGGCTTCTTTCTACTTAATGGTGTATTGAAATTAATACTAGTCATCGTTTTTTCTTTTGAAAAGACAATAAATCTAAAATCTACCACACATCTTATGTAAGTTTAGATAAACTGCAGTAGGTATATGCTAAACATTTAAATGGTTCTATTCATTCTACAGCTGTTCTTTTTTCCTGCTTTGTAAAATAATTTTTTTGGTTTAGTCTTTTTTCTAGACATTCCTATCCTTGACTTTTCTTTCCAGATTTTGTTTCCTAGCCTGTTTGCCATGTTTCCCTTCTTACGTGTCAGGAAATTATCCTACCTTTCTCCATTTTGGTAAGATGACAATTTATAAAAGAAATCAAAACAATATATTCAATATAAATAGGTGGTGCACATTGATTTTTCTTTGTAATTGTACTAAAAGTGTACATGTTTGTCTGTCTATTCTAACCCTTTTGGTTTTCCATTTGAAAACAAAACTGATGTTGGAAAATTTTTCCTGATTAGTGTGAGATATTCTTTTGGTAAAAGTTTTTTTTGTAATTGAAAACTGCAAAAGTCCATTTATTTTCTCCCAAAATTTGATATTTCAGTTTGACTTTTTAAAATTCCATGTCTTCTTAGACAATATGTAGAAATGTAAATGGCTGGCAGAGGGGCAACGTAATTGCAAGAGTTAAGTGACTATCATGCCTTTCATGCCATGTGTACAGTATAAATCTACTCTTATCACTCTTAGGCAAATTTAAATGTGTTCAAGTAGATCATGAGTCCAAAATGTGCACTATTTTACTAACCTGGTGGCTTAAATGGAGGACCTGAGAGAGTTTTAGAATAGTAAAATTATTTGTCTTGGTGTTGTAGCCCCAAACTGGACATATGGAAGGCATTTTTACATGAGCATGGTCTATAATTTTATAGATCTACCTTTTATTTATCCTTTCAGTTTCATTTCTCTTCATTCCTATGTTTTTCTGTTTGTTTCTTTTTCTTTCTGCAAGTTGCTTAAATATGCATTTGAAAATAATCTTCACATGCCAAAATTATTGGATTGTACTTTTCTAGATTTTTGTGTCGGTTGTCAATACTCACATGTATCAGCAGTTTTTTTAATGTTTATTTTTGAAAGAGAGAAAGAGAGAGCATAGGAGTTGAAGAGGGGTTAGGGGGGGTGGGGGAGACAGAAGATCCAAAGCGGTCTCTGTGCTGATAGCAGCAAGCCCGATGCAGGGCTGGAACTCATGAACTGTGAGATCATGACCTGAGCTGAAGTCGGTTGGAATGCTCAACCAGGCACCCCTCAGCATTTTTTAACCCTTCAAACCATAGCAAGTTTTTAACATCTTTTAAATATTGGTTTTCTTTATGAAATTTACAAATAAAGTGAAATATTTAAAAATATATTTAAACTCAAGGTCTTTCACATTATATAATGCATTTGCCATTAAAGCCACTGTGTCTCTTATTATGGTTTATTATATTTTATAAGTACATATGAACAATTATCAAGACTCAAGACCAAAATTAAACTCCTTTGATTCCCTCTTGTGATGTATTAACCTCATGACTAGATAGAAGATAGAACACACAAAGTAATCCAGAATGTGAAAATGGAAAAGAATTAACAGATCAACAGATCCTTAAATTTGTTATAAAATGCATATTGTCAAACAGTGATACCTTTGTTAACCCTTAAAATTTTTTTCTAAATTAATTACTTTGAATATGAAAATTGATGAATAAGCTTTGAGGGGAGTAATAGTAACTATTTGTAGATGTCTGTTAAGAAATACAAATCACTGAGTTTGGATATTTAAATATTCGACAGAAAACATTATAAATATCCAGGCAATGGTAATATACAGAATTTTTTCTGTCTTCTAAACCAAAGATAGCTGTTGGCATATCAGTTATCTTGACTGTGATTGATAGCCTTAGTTTGGAATGTAGGATAAAGGAAGATTACATTGACAATGGAAATGTCTGGAGTTATCCTTAGGATACTTGGATCACTTACAGATTTCTAGGCTTCAAAATTAAAGATCACCTCTTTCAGCAAGGTTTTCTAGATCATCTAGAAAAAGGGAAGATACTATATACCATTGTTTCAGAGATACGAATTACATAGGCTTTAAACCCAAGTTACTGAATCAAAAGTTAACCAGCCTCTGATGGTGGGGAAACATGTGAACCATCCTTGTAGCGTTTTTCCTTGATACCCAGTTTGCCTTCGATTTGTAACTTATAGTTCCTAAACATGGTAATGTCTAAGCAAAAGTGCAGTGAACTATGAACAGTTTGAATCCCAGCTACAACATGCTGTGCACACACAGACACACACACACACATATAAAGACTCATTATGCTTTCACTTTACATTGAGAAATGCAATTGGAAAGCATACAGTTGAGTCCTTAAAATTCGAATATTAGGATACTACTTGAAATTTAAGACAAATTTTATGTGTTGAGTTTCTGATATATTGTAATCAATTATGAGTTGAAGTAGATTATGCTTTTTTTATTTTTTAAACAAGCAAGATTTAAGATTACAAGCTTTTTTATGATGCCACAATTTTGGGTTCAGATTTATATGTTTCAGTAAGAACTTTTGTTGAAGTCTAAGTCTCTATTAGAAACAGGAACTCTATGTTGTTAATAAAGTCTTCTAAAATGTATTCAGTAAAGAGGATGTTTGTTTCTAAGGGTGAGTGTTGTTTTCCAAATGCATATGAAAAGCACAGGTTAACTTGTGAGTCCTAGTGGTACTCTTTTTAATGTATAGTTTGTTAAAAATCCAGAAACATTCTTTTTTATCTTTTAAAATGTAGTTATCTCTTAGTAGATGTGTTTAATTTTATTCTCCAGATCTTCTAAATTTTGATGACATAGCTTCCTCAGAAAACTTGCTACATCTCACTGCAAATAGGCCGAAAATGCCTGGAAGAAGGTTACCTGGCCGCTTCAATGGTGGACATTCCGTGAGTTACACTTGCTGTTGTAAAACACAGAAGTTTCTAAGAATGAGGGAGGATTTATGCCTCCACCAAAGTTTAAAAATCAGGAAGATAGCTGTGATACTTAAGTGGCAAATGGTTGGTTATATTTAGGGAGATACGAGGTTATGTTCATTGCAGAGAGACTTGGAATGGAAGGTTACAGAATCAGGAATAAAGAATTGTCCTGAGACCATAACCACAAAAGCACAGTGTCAAAAGAGGTCAGAGTATCTGTGTAATCTACCCATCTAACAACAATAATTAGAATTGAGTGGTACCTATTCACTTTAGGAAGGAATGAAAACATTTTTTTCCTGTGCAATAGTCAGTGGTTTTTTGGTAGTATGAATGCTGGTATCAAAATGTGTGGCTTCTTTTTATGCTTTCTGGACTTTGCCTGGGATACTGGTAGTGCCTTAATACACTAGCTCTTAAGTGTTGCAGTGCTTTTAAATTACTTAAGTAGAGAAAATTTTTGTTGCGAAGAGGCAGGCTATTTTTACCTTGAAGACATGCAAGTTTGTTGTTCAGCTTGAAATTACGTACTATCCTGTTAACAATGATGGAATATCTGGAATAGTAGCTGCTACTGCTAAAAACAGTGATAATAGTTACTTAGTTTATTATCCAAATGTTTATTGCCTTTTCCTTTTTTGGTATTTTCTGTTTCTTGATTTAAAAAAATCATTTAGCCAACTCAAAGCCCAGAAAAAATCTTGAAGTTACCAAAAGAAGAAGATAGTGCCAACTTAAAGCCATCTGAATTTAAAAAGGATTCATGCTACTCTCCAAAGGTGAGCTGAATTGTGGCCCAAGATTTATATAATTTGTAGGATTCTTTGTGAATAGCAAAATTGTGGAATTTAAAGTGTCTTTTCTTCTTTCTTCTTTCTTCTTTCCTTTCTTTCCTTTCTTTCCTTATTTTTGGGAGAAAGCACAACAAGGGAGGGGCAGAGAGAGAGGAAGAGAGAGATAATCCCAAACGGGGCTCAAACTCATGGACCATGAGATCATGACCTGAGCTGAAACCAGGAGTCAGACGCTTAACCAACTGAACCACCCAGGCATCCCTTAAATTGTATTTAAGAAAAAAGTTGTTTCTACCAAGAAATAAAATAATTCCTGCTAAAAAATTGAGTTATGAAAGTCACACTATCCTCTGTAGCTCATTTTGTAGAGGACCTTATTGTAAATGAGTAATATAAATGTTAAATACTTCATACTATTTTTTAAGGCATAGCTCATCCATCTGTTTCATTTTCTTTTTTTTTTAATGTTTATTTATTTTAGAAAGAGTGTAAGCAGGGGAGGTGCAGAGACAGAGAGAGAGGGAGACCCAGAATCCCAAGCAGGCTCCAGGCTCTGAGCTGTCAGCACAGAGCCCGATGCAGGGCTGGAACTTGCAGACTGCGAAATCATGTTCTGAACCTAATTCGGATGCTTAACTGACTGAGCCACCCAGGCGTGCCCATCTGTTTCACTTTCCCATTAAACGTACACTCTGTGTTCCAGAGGCCATCACTTGTTTATTCCTAACCTAGCTTGTTGTTTGGCACCATAATGAGCACTGAATATATCCTGGAATAATGGCAGAATACATGGATTCTTCCATTTATTACATGGTGTTAAGACTCTTCTAAACTCTTGTCATTTTTATGTAAGGTAGTATTATCACATCCTATACACATCTTAAATTCAAGTTCATGTTTCCTCCTTAAATTCATTCCCGGGCATTTGGCTACTGCTAAAATTTATCAGATACATTTAGTCTGATTCTCTCAACTGTCATCATTAGACTGAAATTCTATTTCGTATTACTTTAGTGAAATACTCCAAGAGCATCAGGCCGTGGATTGATGTTAATGCCTTGCTAAATTGTTCATAATTACTTTTAAGTGAACCTCTTAGGATATGTAATATGGAGGATCAAAACAACACCCTAATGGGGCACAGGGCACCCAGACGGCTCAGGCCATTAAGCATCCACCTCTTGATTTTGACTCAGTTCATGATCTCATGGTTCATGGGATTGAGCCCTGTGTCGGGTTCTGCACTGACATGACTGCATGGAGCCCGCTTAGGATTCTCTCTCTCACCCTCCCTCTTTCTACCCAACCCTGTTCGTGTGTGTATGCACATTCTCTTGCTCTCTCAAAGTAAATAAACATTAAAAAAAAACCCCACAGCACCTTAAAAATGCTGATATATTCTTGTCTCTAGATGCACCACTGGGAAAACCATTCGTAAGATAAATCTAATAGATTTTTCTTTTCTTTTCCACTTTTTTGTTCTTTTTATTGATAAAGCCCTTGACATTTCTCACATAAACCCCTAGTGATTGCAGGTTTATTCTTTGGTGGTTTGGTGGTTTTACCAGTTGTGAATATTATCAAACTGATTTTTGAATTTTCAAGTTTATCATTTATCTTGAAGTATTATTTTAATTATCTCCTTGCTATAAAAATTTTTATGAAAGTTTTATAAGTATAAATACAATAAATTAACATTTGCTATTATGTTTTCAGCCATCTGTGTACCCTTCAACACCTTCAAGTGCTTCTAAACCAAATACAGCTGCTTTTTTAACTCCATTGGAAATCAAAGCTAAAGTAGAATCAGATGATGGGAAACAAAATCCCTTGGATGAACTTAGAGCTCAGATTATTGAATTGCTGTGCATTGTAGAAGCGCTGAAAAAGGATCATGGGTAAGTAGTCCTTGTTTTCTTTCAATACTACTTACAAGTATGTAAAGAATTCTTTCATGTCAAGCAGAGATGTAATCTGCCAAATTTCTGGTATAAGCAAGTATATTTTCAGTGAAATTTTCATTAATAGTACTCTGCAAAAATCTTGAATTTGAAAATTTGTTCTTGTAGCTTGATTATAGAAAAGGTATAATATGTAGGTATAATTTAAGGGTACAAATTTTCTGGTCAAACAAAGGAGTTAATTAGTCTCAAAAATATTAGGAAAAGTCCTATTTTATTTTTTTTTATTTTTTATTTTTAAATATAAAATTTATTGTCAAATTGGTTTCCATACAACACCCAATGCTCATCCCAACACCAATTGTATTTTAGATCTGGAGTGTATCTATATGTAGATTTACTTTTCAGAGGAACTGGATCACTGTCTCTGCTAGGGTTGAGATTGGTATTTAAATAAAACCAATGGGTTGTGTTTAGGTGATTTCTAAGGCTGTTCTCTTAACTCTGAAACTTTTGGTAATGGCGTATGATGAGATCCTAAGTGAAAGTTAGGGACTGTCTAGAGCCAGAATAAATGTAAAAGGTCACCTCTGATAGCCCCCCTCTCTTCTTTTAACTAAAGAGAGAAAGGTTCAGAGAGATAAAGCTCTTTACCTAATATTACACAGTTCTTAATTTTTTTTTTTAACGTTTTATTTATTTTTGAGACAGGGAGAGACAGAGCATGAACAGGGGAGGGTCAGAGAGAGGGAGACACAGAATCTGAAACAGGCTCCAGGCTCTGGGCTGTCAGCACAGAGCCCGACATGGGGCTTGAACTCATGGACCGCGAGATCATGACCCGAGCCGAAGTCGGCCGCTTAACCGACTGAGCCACCCAGGCGCCCCAAGATTACACAGTTCTTAAAAGGCAGAGCTACAACTCAAATCCATTTTCTGTTGGTTTAGAGATATTTTCTATAACCATTATTATTTGAATTTTAAAACTTGTTAACATTTTAAACATAATTCTGCAAAGGACCAGTAGGTAAAACGAATCAGAGATCAGCTGATCTAACTGAACTGAGGCTGAGGGCTCAGGTTCTCTTCCCCTGTCTCAGCTTCCCTTGTAGCCTCTAAAAGTATTTGATGGAATCCGAAATCTGGAATAAAAGTCATTGCCAGAGGGGCGCCTGGGTGGCTCATTAAGTTGAGTGTCTGACTTCGGCTCAGGTCATGATCTCTTGGTTTGTGAGTTCAAGTCCCCCTGCATTGGGCTGTCTGCTCCCAGCACGGAGGCTGCTTCAGATCCTCTGTCTGCCCCCACTCCGCCCCTCTCCTGCTCGTGTGTGTGTGTGTGTGTGTGTGTGCGCGCGCGCGCGCGTGCACGCGCGATGGCACCCTTTCTTTCTCTCTCTCTCAAAAATAAAATAAACATTAAAAAAAGTCATTGCCAGAAACCATGTTACCTCTGAGCTGAATTTATCATTTCTCCCTCAATTCTCATTTGCATTGGGTTGTTTATTAAAAACAATATTGAGATTAACAGTATGACGTATTTATAGTTGCAGAGCACTTTTATAAATGTCTCTTTAGGTAGAAACAAAAAAACTTACCTTGAATGACTACTTAAATAAACGTACTTATGTGTGTATATATTAGAGAGAGTGTGTTTATAATTTGACACATGATGGGCCTTTTCTTGAATCCTTCAGTTTATCTGAGTCCTGCAGATTTTTTTCACAGATTCCACAATATACACAGTATAAATCGTAAGTTCATTCATCTAGTAAGTATTTATTGAATACCACCCATGTATGAGTTAGAGAACTCTCCTAATTTGTTGATTTTGGCATTTACATTTTTGATACCAAGTATGCTATTTTTAATGAACTAATAATTATGTTTACAAATTGCCTGTAGGGTTTTTTTAATGTTCGTTTATTTTTGAGAGAGAGAGAGAGGGGGAGGGAGGGAGGGAGGGAGGGAGGGAGACACAGAATCCGAAACATGTTGGAAGCTCTGAGCTGTCAGCACAGAGACACTGGGAGATGCTTAACTGACTGAGCCACCCAGGTGCCCTTGCCTGTACGTGTTCTTAAATTAGCTATTGGATGAATAAAATCTTTATGATTTATATATATTTTAAAACATATATATCAGATATTTTAGAAGTCTTTCCAAAGGCCAAATGTTTTCAAAGTCTTGTTTCCTCTGGGAAAATGAAATGGATAGCAGATTTTTTAATCTGAAAAATACAGGCATCACAGGATAATGGATAAATACATACTGGTATGTTGATACAACAAAATACTATACAGTGTACAGCAATAAAAAATAAATGGATTACGACTACATATGTCAACATGTAATTAATCTGAAAAAGATTGAGGGTGGAGAAGGCAAGTCAGAGAGCGACATGCTACAGTATTTACGTAAAGTTTGAAATCAAACAGTAAGTGTGTTGTTTCAAGATATATTCATATATGTGGTAAAATTAGAAAGAAAAGAAATAATAAATACTCTAAAACTTTTCCTATGAAGGAGAGGGGGAAATAGATTTGAGGGACACTGAGTATCAGAGGTACTGGTAATAATAACTTATTTCTTAAGCTGACTTGGAGTTCCAGGGTTTTTGTTTTATGATTATATCTTTATAGCTTACAAATACATCCAGAGTCTTTATGCATTCAGTATTAAAATCTAAAATGTTTGGAACAAATCATTTAAAAAATTTAAATGATATTGACATGGAAAGATTGACAAATATATTAGTAATTTCTTTCTTTAGTTGAAAAGTTACAGAACAAGATACATAGTTTGATCTGTTCCTGTAAAAAGGAAACAATGTTACATAAAAATTTTATATTATAAATGTGTTTTTAAAAAGAACAATAAAAATGTGAGAGTGGTACTAAATTATCAGATCAAAGAGCAAATAGAATGATGTAATGCTATTACAAATATAGATAAACAGAGCAGGATAAATATTTTAGGAATAGATCTTCATTTAGGTATAAATTAAATGTATAATAAACTCAGAATAATAGAATAATTAGAAAAAGGAAGCATTATTTAATTTAGTGATAACATTTTGAAATACAAAGTTAATATTTTAGCACATTTTCTATCATATACCAAAATAAACTGTAGATAAATTTGAGTTAAATATTTAAAAAATTATAGTCAGCTGAAACAGTAGAAACTCTCAATATAGTTTTATAATCATTAAAACCACAGAAGAAACTAGTTCAAAACTATGTAATTGAAAACTTCCTTTCTTATATATTCTTTCTTCCTTAGCATTTTCATGTGTTTCTCAAGCTCATATTTCTATAATACTCTTGAAGATCATTTTCAAGGGGCTGAAAATGTCTGTCCTTGTCCATACTTTTTGATTTAGAAATTTGATATATCTGGTATATTAATGATGTTAAATAAAATTCCTATTCTTTCCATCTCCCCAAAACCCAAGTAACCAAACAAAAAAACTTGGATATTTGAGTGTCAAGCAATAGTTATCAGAAATATGATAATTTTAGCAGCACGGAAGTATTTTTAAATACTTTGTGAAAAGACACAATATGGAGTATATACTTACAGCTGTGGAGGGAAAATGACTATAGAAAAAGAAGGAAACACAGAAAAATGAAAACATGAGTTAAGGAGGAAGGATTGTTGGCTAATGTTTTTTTATTGGTTTGGTAATTTTAATGTAATGTTTCATTTGAAAAAATACAGAAAGAGAAATGTACAGGTAATCGTGTTAAATCATTTGCCTTGTACTGTGACATGTTTTGACATTACCAAATCACTTGGGTTTTGTCCAGCCTGGGAAATGCATGATAACTGAATATGGAAAGCTGCTTCTAAAGGCCAGTTATTATTTCTTTATTTTATCATGAGCTGCTCTGTATTCACTTAAAAAAATTGCTTTATTGCAGATAGGTTTGCCATGGTATTGCTGAGCTTTTAAGTGTTGGGTTGAACCATTCCAACCAGAGAATTTGAAGTTTTTCTCAATCAGTATGGCTATTTTCTTTAAAAAAGTTTCCCCCATGTTTTGGTCTGTCAGGTAACAGATCCTGTTAGTCAAATATATTGCTTAAATGAAAGACTTAACAATAATAAATTGTTTTTAGGAAAGAACTGGAAAAACTACGAAAGGATTTGGAAGAAGAGAAGGCAATGAGAAGTAATCTAGAGGTAATTCATTTCTCCTAACATTGAGATAGTAGTCAGCATAAATAAACTAGTCAGCATAAATCACCATCCCAGCTAGGTGATTGATTTCACTACAAATTATGCTATCTTAAGTTGGACACTCCCTGCTGCTTGATAGCCATTTAATTAATCTCTTGTTGACTCCCTGTCACATTCCGTTCATTCATTCAGCAAATACTTTTGAGCACTAACTCTCTTAGGCAGTGCATGAGGCATAAGGTATATATATTCTTAAATAAAACAAACATGATTCTTGCCTCGTAAGTGTGTAGTTCTAGATCTTTTGAACTCAACATTGCTTTCTTGAGCTATTTCTCTCTTTTTTACACAGTTACCTTTTTTTTCCCCTTTCTTTTCTTTCTTTTTAAATGTTTCCATTTTTATTTTTTGCCTGGAGGCAAGGGTGGAGGGGGGTAGGGGTGATAATGGGATGGCTCTAGATTTGTTGACTTTGATTTCTTCACTGAGAGTTCACTTCATAACCATCATGTTAACATCTTCACTCTGTGCTGATGACCGACAATTTCATTTATTTTATCTTAACTTTTTTTCCATCCTCACTGACTTTGGTCTTCATTTGTATACTTCTTTTCTGCATATTTCAAAGAAAGCCTATTCTGCCTTTTTTCAAAGGCTCTTCCCATTCTGTATTTAAGTATTTCATACGCTTCCCTGTTTTTACCTGTTTCTCTTGTTTGTGAAACAGAACATGGGACTTGCTAAGAAAAACTTGAGCTCCTCTTCTGACTTACAGTTGTGACTTTCAGGTCTAAACTATGAGTCAGGTTGGCACCTTCTGTACATTATTAATGGACACACATATCAACTTGTAAGGATTATTGTTCTCGTTTTAAGGATGAGGAAGCTAGGGTTTAGAGTGATTTAAGTCAGCAGTGGAGCTGAAATCTTTAAAATTTTTCAACGTTTTTTATTTATTTTTGGGACAGAGAGAGATAGAGCATGAACGGGGGAGGGGCAGAGAGAGAGGGAGACACAGAATCGGGAACAGGCTCCAGGCTCCGAGCCCTCAGCCCAGAGCCCGACGCGGGGCTCGAACTCACGGACCGCGAGATCGTGACCTGGCTGAAGTCGGACGCCCAACCGACTGCGCCACCCAGGCGCCCCCTGAAATCTTTAAAAGAAACAGCCAGACTTCGGAAACTTTGCTTTTAGGGATTAAGTTATACTGTTTGAACTTGAGTTATACTGTTTAACCTCCTTTTAGCTTTAGTTGTTAATACATGTGAAGGTATTTGGCAGATTACCAAACTGCATTTTTACTCTTATATTGGACATACCCATTTTATTGGCACTTTCCCTTTTCCTATGAAAATATTCTATTTTTCCCCTTTTCCGAAAAAGCAAAAGCCCCCTTTCAGGTCCAGCTGCCCTCTTGATCTACTGTAGTTTTCACTTTTCGTTTGAAGTTCATTTATTGCAAAGCAGAAACAACCAAGGTAAAATGTTCCTTCAGAACTGCCCCGGCCCTCCTTTCTGTATCTGCTCTCTTTTCCTACCTGTGCCCACAGAGTATCTATCGTGATTAGCTCTGTGCCTCTCCCTTCTGAATCTAATTCATCTTTTCCCACCTTCTGTCCTGTTTACAGCTGCTAGTCTCCCTGGATGTTCCAGGGTGAACTTAGAACTCTCATGTCCCCTTTGACACTCATCATCTTCTGATTTTCTGTTTCTGTTGATGGTTTCATTGACTTTCAAGTCTTGAGACATGGTACTTCCATTCTAAAGCCATTCCCATTCAGGCCTGCTAGCTTGACTCCCTCACCTTTATCTCTTTGTTTCTAGTGTTTGCCTTTTTCCCTTGCTCTTTATCTTCTCTTTAGCTGTTTAAGTTTCTCTCATTCTTATCTCAGATTAATCTTTCTTGCTCAGTACTTTGAAGAACTTTCTGTTACTTGGTGAATGAAATTCAGACTTCTCAACTTAGCATATGAGGTCTTTTATATCCTGGTCCTAGTTTATCTTTCTTTTCTTGTTTGCTGATTGATCTCAGTTGCCCCTCACAGTTAATTTGTCTGAATTTTTGCTCTTATTGTATTTTCTTGGATTTTCCTTTTATGTCATCTTCTCATGCATAAGTTCTACAGATTCTCAAAGCTCCCCAACAACAATCACCTTCATTAGTTAGTACCAGTCATCCTCTGATTCAAAGTAATTTTGTCTTTTTCCACATTCATGTTCTTTAGTTTTGAAAAGGATAAATAAGTAATAATTTTGCATCTTATCACTGTGACATTAAGGACTTATTTTGCCCATCTTGTAGACTGTAAGACTGTTCCAGGGAGATCTCTGTTTCATCTTTGTCCATAGCTCTGAGCACAGTGCTTTACGCATATTAGATAGCTAATAAATTTTTTCAAATTAAAGAATACATATTAAAAATGTCTTAAATTCCCAGTAATTGCCAGTGTGTAACATAGTAGAAATTCAAAAATAATAATAAGTTTCTTGAGGCACCTGGGTGGCTCAGTTGGTTAAACGTCTGACTCTTGATTTCAGCTCAGGTCATGATCTCACGGTTGTGCGATTTGAGCCCTCACATCGAGCTCTGCACTGATCATGGAGCCTGCTTAGGGTTCTCTGTCTCCTTTTCTCTCTGCCCATCCACCCCCCCACTCCCCGCACTTTTTCTTTCTCGCAAAATAACACATTTAAAAAAAAGTTTCTTGATTTTTATTCCTCATCTTTCCTACATACACATATGTATTTCCTACATACACAAATATTTCCTGCATACATACATGAAAATAAGGTAACAAGGTAAGCAAGAGGAAACTAATAGAGTGTTAAATTTGTATATATGATTTAATTTGTCATAAAAATCATGAAAAGAGTCCAATGAAATATTTCTTTTTTGAAGACTTTCATTTGATTCGATTTTTAAGCAAAATCAGCTGTTACTTAGCCTCACACTGATTTGTGTTATAATTTTTTTTTTTTTCCTAATGGGGAAAGTTTGACTCTTGTATTTATAAAAGCACACTTAATAAGACATTAGAGTTTTAAGATCATACCTTTAGAGGAGAAATTATATTTCCCAAAGATTAAAAGTAGTACTTTGAACTCTGAAGTTAACATATGGTATTAAATTATCCTGAGGGATGATAAAAAAACTAAAGGTGAACAAGGAACATAAGTGCTAGAAGAGAAACTCTAGCAATAAAAATACCTGCTTGAGGGGCGTCTGGGTGGCTCAGTCAGTTAAGCATCCGACTTTGGCTCAGGTCTTGATCTCACGGTTCATGAGTTCGAGCCCTGCGTCAGGTTCTGTGCTGACAGTTCAGAGCCTGGAACGAACTAACAAACCATTCTTGAGTAGTTAGAATCCCTTAGGAGATTGTGAACATATGGAAATCATACATTTTGACCGTGACAAAATGTTTATCATTTAATAATAAAGTATTTGTCAGAGGTTAGCCATAGAATGTGTTATTTGTATGCAATGTTGTGGACAGGGATAATGCTATCAAGAGAAGGTAAGGCCTAAATATTCTTGCATGCAGTGAAAGGTCAGAGATCATCAGCACCTTATGTAATTGGGAGGATTAGAAAATTGTAGGTGTCAGAGTCTGAGACCCTATCTATACAAGTTCCATACCACTTGCTAGTGTGGAGCTGTTGGCATGGTATTGAATCTTGTGCTCAACTCTGTTAGCTGTTATGTGTCAGAATTAAATAATTCTGTTCTCAGTTGTGAACATGTAATGAATTTTCCTAATTCTCTTAAGTTTCTTAAATTGTGAATTTCAGTTAAGTGAAGGATGCCTTCTGCCTATAGGTGAAAATATTTCCAACACATTGACTGAATCTTAGGTATATTCCTGTGTTTTAAATAATAATTTAATCTAGAACGTACTGTTTATAGATAAGGAAATTGAGACCAAGTGAGGTTAGTGATTTACCAATATCACATAGGTAGTAAGTGATAAACATAGAACTAAATTGGTCCTTTATTATTATTATTTTTGTAGTTCTATATGGCCCCCCTTTGTTTAATTACAGGTACTTGTACATTTCTTAATTTGGTTTCAAGGATTCTCTTGTTCTTTGGAGGGTTAATTTTCTTACAGTTCTTTCAGAGACTCACGTTACTTAACATTGTTCTGGCTGAAACAACTGTAGTTACTTTTTGGTGTTTCCTGCCATTTAGGAACTTGCACTGTGATGTGACCTTCTATTAAACTTGTTCTATACTGATTACACCATTAGGAATTGGATCTTAGAATGGAAATCAAAATCTGGAGGCTTGAAAGTATGATTGGATCTTAATGACAGAATACAGTAAAATTTACTAAAGATATGTTATCTATTATCAACTTAACATTTTGTATTTTAGGTGGAAATAGAGAAGCTGAAAAAAGCAGTCCTGTCTTCTTGAAATGGCATGGGCCCATGTTCTTAATGTTCCAGGGATTCAGAAGCAACACTATGAACTTCACCTGACTTGTTACTTAAAAATAACAAATGCTGATATCCTGATAAATATGAGTATTTGAACTATAATCTGTAGAAAAGTAGGGAGAGGGTGGATTTTTTTTATATATATTTTGTTTTGCCAATATGAAAAAAAAGAGGCCTTAATTCTTATGTGCTGGAATTGCAAACTTTTTTTTTTTTTTTTAGTTTGCTTGAAAATACTACTGAATCTGTATAAAAAGGAAAGTTCACAATCGTTTTTTTATTGAAACTTGTAGTATTATTTTTAAAGAGATCTATACTATAAATATGGGGATATCTTTACAAATAATCTGTAAAATATACTATTTGAGAGGGACAAATTAGCTTTATAGTAACTATAGCCACTACTTTTCCCATAATATGTAAGGGATATAAACTTTGTATATATATTTTTTTTACTTTTAGCTTCTTACCCAGGATACACTGTTGTGCCTGTTTGTTTGCAGTGCTGTTTATACTCTGGGTGATGAAATAGGAGTTTCCTAGCTATAAACCAGATTACTCACCCATGCATATAGTAATAACTAATGAAATAATCAAAATAATTTCAACTTTTAGAATATTTTATATTGCTTGCACTATAGGATTCATAAAAGGAATTTAGTTAAAATGTATTGGATTGTTAACTATATTTGGGAAAATATGAGCTATATTTTAAAAAATCATCAGGTCTAAGGAACTAAAAATGTCAATTTAACCCTTAACTTGTGCCTAGAAACTACAGCACATATAATATGCAAACACCAGCCTTACTGCTGTACTTTCCTGCTTATTTTACAGGCTCAGATATTACTCATTTCATGATCTTGTGATTTACTTCTTCATGCTCCTCCCTCTGATTTTTAATACTGATAACACAAGGAGAACAAAACTAAGAACATTCAGAACTTCAGTGTGAGGTTTCATACTTTGACAAATTGTCATCATGTAAATGCTCAGGTTTTACAATGTGTAATTTACCTAAAAGACCAAACTAACTGGTGGAGATAGTTTAGGCTGTCATTTATAAAGGTACCAACTTTATAAAGAGTGTTAATATATTATTATTATATTAAGCTGTAGCAGTACAGCTTATTTAAAACCAAATGTAGTTGACCATATTCAAAATGCATTTTGAATGCAAGATGGATGAATTGGTAGTTTCTTCAGAGTCACTTATGAACAGCTGAATGTTTTAAAATGTTACGTCTGTAGGTAATAGGTCTTAAATATGTGGGTTCATATTAAAAATAGAAAAATTGACTTTTCATTTGCAAAACAAATTGATTTTCAGCTTTATTACACAACAAACACTTTGAGATTTTGAATACCACCTATCATGCTTCCATTTTGTGTTATTTTAAACCACCAAACCAAGATTTTCCCTTTAAGTTTTAATTTTATATACTGAAATCTTGTGTTAAATGAAATTTTGCCATGTTGTCTCATGAAAGAAAACTGAAGTAGAAAATAATAGAAATTCCAGTAATTACTTAATGTTAAATTCACAACTTACATTAGTGCTTTTGGGGAAACCTGATTGTGCATTGATTGTTCATTGAGTATGTACATTTTAACTCTTTGAAGTCCTTGGGCTTTTCTGATGCGGTCACTACTGAACAAAATTGTTTACTCCTGTTCTAATGTCTTTAAATGACTTGTCAAATGAATGATTTCCTTCTTGCTAAAAAATTAGATTTTATTTTCTTTTAATGAAAGTCCTTAGGTAGAAATAAAAACATTGTATCCTAGAAATCATTCTCCAGCTTTCTGACTGGAAAATCTATTAAGTGACCCCTCCTCACCCTAATAATGGGCTGAAGGAAGTTTCCAGTAGATTTCAGGTCACCCTTAAAGCTTTTCTTGGTCATTTTCTCACTAGTGCGTAAAATGAAGATGGTCATGAATGCCGAAATACATTTAGAGTATTTGCTTTGTATACTCCTCAGTCAGAATAGAAAATTAAAATACTGTGTCTCTTTTAGAAAATTATTGTGTCTCTATTTTATTGCCATTGACCAAATAGTAAAGAAAAGAAAGCCAAACTCAAAGGGAAAAAATGATTACTTCAGTCTAGCAATTTACCAGTGTTCGCTCTTGTTATGGGGATTTTAGTATTTTTATTCATAAAGTTCATATCACAAAATGGTATGTAATGATAATAGCCTTTATTTGGCAATACATCATTGTTTTTCCTGAGTGAGTATAAATGACAGACTAGAGATAAACAGCATGGAGTCTGTCATTGCCAAATTATTAGTGAATGTATTTTTCAGGTTTGCTATTTGAAGCGCATAATACTACTAATTTTCCTACTTGTATTTCAATATTAGGAGTATTGTGTGTGTGTGTGTGCTTGTGTGTGACCACTAAACTTTAGTGGTTTGGTCTTACTATAAAGCTGTTACCTCTTCACAAAATTTAAGTCTGAAGATAGGAAGAGAGAACGGGCCTCATCGAACAGAGGGTTCTCTTTTTTATGCTTCTTACTGTGATCACAGAAAAAAAAAAAAAAACCCAAGTGCTCTCTTGATTTGTTGGTAAATGTTTTATGCTTGCATTTAAACTTGAAATGTATGAACAGAATGAGACAATCAGTTAAAATCAGAAATGAGAAGCGTTAAAAATTTAATGGCCTTGTTTTGCTGTAGCAATAAAATGACCAAGTGCAATGACTTGATTTAATAAAATCATCTTTTAAAAGTTGCTGCTATGAATATTTTTAGCCATAAAATTTTACCCTTGTTTTAGCCTGACTTGCCTTCAGTAACTATAATGTAATGCAGTTGGTGTTGTGGTATTCTAACATTCCAAAAAAATAAAAATAATATATATGTGGGGAAACTCAAAATAGTATACTTCACTGACTTGTTTACAGGTGCTGTAAAAAAGCATGCTACTCCCTCAAAGAGAAAGACAATAAAGAATAGTATTGCCAGTTGTGTCGGTCTTTATTGGTTATTTTTCATTAACATCAGCATATGTTTATTGCACAATATGATGGAAATTCTATTAGGTTGAGCTTTCCAATACAAGAAACCATGCAAATGGTAAAATGGAAGCCTTAGAAGTTCTGGACCTATTTGACTTTTACTGAATCTTTGTGGTTCTGTTTTTCCCCTGAAACTGTGAGATAGTAATTTCTACCTCACAGGTTAATTGGGAAAATTTGAAATGATTTATCTAAAGTATGTTAGAGAATACTTGGCATTGAGTAGATTTAAAAAAAAAAAAAGTGGAAGCTTGTATTGTACTCTCCTCAACAGCATTTAACAGTGATATGTATGATGAAAATTAGACAGCTAAGATTAAAAGAAAGGAGGCATAGTACTTACCCATCCTCTGCTGTTTTGGAGTCCAGCATCCCTTTTTCTTGGGGAAAGATAACTCCTTACATTTGCATTATATTGAAATGAAACTGCTCCCATCCTACAGATTCTGCCTTCCTGACCACCAGGGAGGTGATTGACCCAAGGGAGAGTACTTTGCCCAAATTGAATTACTGACTCATAGACAGATTTTTAAAATTCGGATTTTTTTTTTTTTTTCTTTTTTTTGAAACAACAAGCACTGCTCTCTTAGTTAAGTCTGTTATCTGGAAAAAGCTGATTTGAAAGAAGAAATCTTAATAGACCATAAAGAGAAAGAAACAATCCAGAAGGATTTTAAAGCATTCTAGTCCCAGCTATCCATCCACTGCTGGATTCCTTAAGCATAAATTTGCTCATAAATGTTTTTGGTCTTCTGAACTCATAACTGGAAGTCCTGGTAAAAATAAAAAAAGAAGAGTCCTGAAGACATCAAGGCCGATGTCCTCTTGCTGAAAATACACCACGCACATGACTCTAGCTTTTTAGAATCCGCTGGAAGATTTGAATCCTCGAAAAGGAATAAGACACCACGATGAAGTCCTATAGAAAAAAACTGTGGCAAGTCATTTCAGTTAAAATTTTAGTTTGAAAACTACATGTTTCTTACTGGCCTTTATAAACACTGGGTATAAATTAAGCTTTACAAGCACAGGATGATGAAGTTTTGGATTACAGAATTTTATTTTTTTTTAATTTTTTGGATAATAGAATTTTTGTATTTGAAGGGACATTGAAGGTGTTGGACAATCCGATGCCTGTGCATATGGTTTTATATGAAGACACAATTGCACATTTAGTCTTATTCTAGGAAATAAATGCAGAGAGCAGTTTAGTTTAACTGAAATGGATCTATTTGGTGTTATTACTTACCAATTAAGATTTAGAGAGTAGACTGGGCCTTGATGTTAAAATTTGTTTTTGAATCCTAACCACTATTCCTTTTCTTTTGTGACTAACACCTTTATTGTGAATATGCTTGTTGTATATAGGAAAATAAATTTAGAAATAGGTATCAATATTTTTTGTATAGAGCCAATAATCTTTTCTATCACAGAAGGTGTTGTGGTTTTCATTTTGCAACTATTGGGTGGTATTCTTTCCTATCGAATTACAAGTGGTTTTTATTAGCCACATTTCAGTTCCTAAAAAAGATGTGTGAATAAAGTCATTAAAAGTAAAACTCATTTTTTAAGTGTACTGAGTAACTTAAGTCTTCAATAAGGAAATCACTTTTTAACATTTCATGGTATATAATGTGTTTTTAGTAATATTCCTCAAACATTAACTGAACAGAATGCAAATACAATATATGACAGAGTAATGACATTTTTATTCATCTCCCTTGAAACTGAAAACAAGTAGGTTGAAAATTAGATTTAATAGATTAAAAAAGAGATGTAAAATAAAAAGTCACTCTCCAATAAGGAAACCATCACAATTTATAATAAATTACCTCCCAGGGGTGCCTGGGACTTAAGCAGCTGACTTTGGCTCAGGTCATGATCTTGCAGTTCAAGAGTTCCAGCCCCACATGGGGCTCTGTGCTGACAGCTCAGAGCCTGGAGCCTGCTTTGGATTCTGTGTCCCCCTCCCCAACTTGCTGTCTCTGTCTCTGTCTCTCCCAAACAATAAAAATAAACATTAGAAAACAAAAACAAAAAACCTCCCAAATGGTTTGAGATTTGAAAAAGGAGGAGGAACAGCGTGAAATCTGACATACATAAGCCTCCACAGACCTTGTGTCCGACGCAGATTCCTCTGAAATGTTTATCTGATTATCTTAGGCCCAAATCCGATACAGCAGAATGGCAGCGGAAAGAAGCCAACTAACTACAACTATTAATTTGAAGGCTGAAAACCAGGGGGAGGGAGACGTGCTCTTAGGAAAGAAAACAGCCCTGATGAGAGGGTGTTTTACGTAACAGACCGAATTAACGTTGTGGTTCTCTCCCTTGCGCTCCTCCTGGTGCTAGTCAGCAAGTCCCTGACGCCATTCAAAGGTGAGTAATCAGACACACCACACACAAGTGCCTTTTTAGATGCATGTGCTATATTCAAATGTGTAAAACAAATGGTCCTAAAACACAGGCTTGATCATGCAAGTAGAAATCCCGGTGTCCCAGGGAGAAAATGGAGTAAGTTGGAGAACACCAAGACCCATTTTTGTTGTTCTGGAACTTTAGGATAATGAATATTGACCCAAAAAGAAATCAATATTTTTAACTGGCTAATCATACCATAAATAAATAGGATATGTAATTAAAGCTCTACCACTAAGAAAGGCAGCAAAGCCAAAGTGAAATCATAGCTGTTTTAACTGCTTTAAATTACAGCTTTAGAAAATGGAAAATTCCTCAATTCATTTTATTAATCCAACATAACTTTAAGCCTGATCACCATGACCAATCTCACTTGGAAAGATTCGGTATCAGGTAATGTATCTATCTTCATGCATTGTATGAAGTGAGTGAAAAGGGCAAGGATCATGCTGACAGGCAGGGCAGGGCCGAGCATTTACTGGGAGTGTGGCTGCAGAGAATATGGCCGTTAGATACCACTGCCTTGATTCACGGAAACAGCAACAGTTCTACCCACGATAGCATTCATACCATCAGTGCAGATGTCAACAGCGAAAAAAGCAACTAGCATTTTAGTATTATTTTGAAAGTTCTGACCTCCTGGACCACACTTTAAGTACTGCTGACCTAAAATTACCTGGTGTTGTCCCTGGCCTCTGGTACTTCATCACTAAGTGTTTAGTGGATGAATCGATAAATGAATGACAAAGAGGATGTGGCCTCTTTTCTCTCCCCATGTCTTTCCCCTCTCCTCCTGCCTTTTCTGTCTTTGACTATTCAAGGATTCAAGTTGAAATAGCTTCTCAGGACTAACCACTATCATGCCAATTGATATAAAATAGCCATGCTTCCAAGGCTTGTCCGCACTGGGCTCTTGAAATGCTTTTAACACATTTTGTACTTGGCTTTTGGTGGTCCATTTAACACCCTAAGGGTAATAGCAAACTTATCTTTACTATAAAAATAGGCATCATGTCAAATACTAATAGCTAATGTTTGTGTTGTGCTTACCATGTTCCAAGCACTGTTGCAAGTGACATCTTTACCTATCTATCTCAACAATTTTATGTGATAGGTACTATTATCCTTCACAAATGAGGAAACAGGCTTGAGAGGTTAAGCAACTTGGCCAAGGGTGCTCAGTTAACAAGGGATGGAGGTAAACTCAGACAGGTTTCGAAGCCTGTGCTCTTGACGGTGTGCTAGCCCTACATAGATAATGTATAGGAAGGAAGGAGCCTGAATTGAGAAATTCTTCTATTTTTAGTTCATTCTTTGTAATCCTTTGAGTATCAAATTTTTCAATCAGACTATGATCCCATAGTCCGTTTAGATTTCTCTGTGTGACACGGTAACACATAAGATTATAGGGAAGATTCTTGGTTTCTTAGTGTACATCTTTGCAAACTTCAGTGATTTTCATGGCTTTTCAGCAGACGTGGGGAAGGAAAAAATCCTACTTAGCTTTCATAAAGAGATGCCCACTAGATGGCAGCCTAATAAAGCTCAGCTTCTTTTGTGTCTTGAGTAAACCACTCAGGCTTGTAGAAGCTGCAAATGAAATCCTTGGGCTCCAGCCCACTGAATTCATGTAGAAGTGGGGCCCAGCACCACACTTTCTTGGCCTAGCCACTTCTGCTGGGTTCCACAAGATGGAGTGAAAGGACCTGAGGCCTTGGAATCTTGAGAGATCGGGCTTTGAAACGGGCTTTAAAAATTAGTAGCTGTGTGAACATGGCCAATCACTCAAATCTCGTCTCTTCCCTGATCTCTTAGGAGACTTAAAAAAGAAATTACTGCTAAAACAGCCTCATAGACTCCAAGAAGGGAGAGGAAGGGGGCTCTGAGTGCTTTGTATTTGTTTTTCGCCTGCGAGAACGACCCTATCACAACAGCAGCAACAAAACCTCTTTCTCTTGTTTGTCGTTCCTGTTGGATGTTGGTACCATGAAGGCTCCAGGTCCCAGGTTGCTATAGGGGGTCTTCAGCCTTTCTCACACATGTGATTTGTCACTGTCAGCCCCTGCTTCTTGGGAGCTGCTCCCGTATCTCCATTTGGTCCTGCAATGTGTACCCGTACCCACCAGGCCAAAGGAACAAATCTCCATGGTCACTTCTGTAACAAGCTCACAAAATCGTGAGCATGTGCTGTGGGCTTCGTGAAGACCCCGGAGGCCTAGTATAATTGCCATAAAGTTGGAGTCTGGCACGACAGCCCGGAGCAGGTGGTCGATGGAGGCTCCGTGGTGCCGTGACTGTGCCTGAAAATGCAAATCTATTTTCAGCTCAAATTCTAAGCCTAAAATGACTTCTCTCTCCAAAAAAGAATGAAAATGTCCATTTCATGGTGCTGACGTGACTACAGGGTCACAGAAGCAGAGAACAATAGCACCGCAGAAAGGACATGGTCAGGAGGGTGCAGGAGGGCAGAGCTGAGAGAACATCACGTAGCCCCTTCCACTAACCAGTAGAAGAACAGCCAGCCATCGGCAGTGTGCTTCCAGGAGAAGAAAGCTTCCACAAATATCAGGCGGGAAACAAAGGTCCAAGGCTTAGACGGTCATTTTGAGCAAGTGACAAAACTAGAGGTTATCTATGATGCTTAACAGTGATAAAGGTTCCGGAGTGTGACAAAAACAACGTGGGACACAAAAGTATTATGTTGTAGAAAGCCATTTCCTTAACCTCACCAAGAATGTCACCTGCCCCATGTTGGGAGGGAAGGAAATGAAGAATGAAATAAAATAAGGTGTGTTTACCTTCTGGCATGTGTCAATGTACATGTAGTGCAAAAATGCTTTGTGCTTATTGATTTCATCTTGATCTAAAAAGCCCTTGCTCCTGCTGATGGTAGGAGAAAAGACAAAATTTGTCATTCAAAGGCAACAAATCCTCTATAGCTTACATTACTAAATATATAAAGTAGTAATGAAAGTTCTTCTCAAGCTGTTTACCCCGACCCAAGAGCCTTTGTTCTTAGTGTGGTGTCTGTGTTGAGGGGAATTAGATACATCTTCTTGGCAGCAGGAGGAGACAAGACCTCAGGTCTGTGCTCTGTCCTTTGAGCCATCATTGTCCATCCCCTCCCCTCCCAGGGCAGTATCTTCACTGATCCCGTGTCCACTGAGGTGCTGCTCGTCCTGGCTAGTTTCTCATGGCATCGCACTGATCATGCGCTTGGTTCCCACCAAAATCTCCGGTAATGAGTCTCTGAACGTTGCCTCATCCCATGCCAATTTTCTAACAGTTCTCGAAGCTTCCCCTAACTATGGCATCCACAGATTTCCAGGTAAAGTTATACCCAGGCAGGGGAAAACAGATGGTCACGTAACATTTGTCTTACTACACGCTTTCCTTTCCTTCTACTATTTGTATCTTGACTCAACATTAAGCAACATGCTGGGTGCCTCGGGAGACCCCTTTGGTTAGTTTGAAACTCCCTGTGACATGTTGAGGGAAATAGGGCTTTCATCCTTGTTCTTGGGTCTCCTCAAGTGTAGCTGTGTATTTCTGAGCCCCTTGCTTCCCTCTGCCCTTTCCTTCCCAGGTGAGTGTAGACCTGAGAAGATACTTAATCTCATCTCCTTGCCCTGCTCTTGCTCTCTCTTCCGGGCCCCTCCTGTCCCAGAAGCAGAAGGGCTCTGTAGTCAATCCCGTGGCTTCCGGGATCACCACAAACTCAAACTAGTGGCATAAGCAACAGAAGGTACTGTCTTACGTGCTGGAGATCAGAAGTCTTACTGGGCTAAATCAAGGTGTTGACAGGGCCAGGTTGGTTTCTGGAGGCTCTGGGGGAGTAATTCCTTCCCCACCCTTTCTAATTTCCACAGGCTGCCCACGCTTCTTGACTCCAGACTCCCTTTCTCTGTCTTCATAGCCAGCAATGTTTTGGGGGGGCGGGGGCTCACATTGCATCTCTCCACCCTTTTGTGTGGTCACATCTCCCTCTGACCCTGACCATTCCATCTCCTTCTTCCACTTCCAAGAGGCTTTGTGATTGCATTGGGCTCACCTGGATAATCCAGGCTAACCTCCCCCTGGCAAGGTCCTAACGTAATCACATCTGCAAAATCCTGTTTGCCACACAAGGGGATGTATTCACAGGCGGACATCTATGGTGTGGGGAAGAGACCCCATTATTCTGCCTGCCACAGGCTCTCTGCTTCCTGTCAAACTGAAATGTTCCTATAACCCAGCCTCCTCCTCTCTGCGCTAAGGCATTCGCCGTTCTCTTCTTTTTGGAGCAGCTGGAAAGGCCTCAGGGGAACGATTCAGTTCGCATGTGAGAGAAAAGTATGTTTCTAGGGGATGTATTTTAAAAAGCCATCCGCAGAGTTTGAGCAGTGAGTTGCTCACAGAGTTCAGTCAGACACGAGACTGCAGGGTGCTGTACAAATCCCTTGGCACGAAAACAACATGGACCGAACAAAGAACCCTTTACGTGCTGTTTCACGTATAACAGACAGCTGGACTGGCTGCACACCACTTTTCTCGAGACCCCCAGGAGCTCCTCCCCCGGTACACCCCCAGCACTCTGGTGCCCCAAGTGGGAAGTTCGAGGTAAGTGGAAACTGTCATGGTGTTATCACTTTTGAAACTTTTGTTGTTGCGTTGCTTGGTTTTACACACACACTTTCCTCTTTTGCGTCTCCGTATGGCCTTTACTTTACGGTGTGGCCTGATGGCCGCTGGGGCCGCAGGTAAATGGGGGGGCGGCCTTCAGAGCAAGAGGCGGAGCCTGTGGGCCCCACGCACACCAGAGCCGCTGCCGCCTGGGCTTCACGTGCCACAGCGCGGTCCTTGGACGCCCTCAGGGGGCGCCGCGTCCTTCCGGGCGCTTTTCCCTCCCGCCCCTTTTGTCTCCAGGACAAGGTGAGTCCGCGTAGACTCTGTGACTTCTGGGGCACTCTTGACACCCGCGGGCTGCAAAGCAACTTTGCAGCTACGGGCTGACCCTTTTGGGTGACAGCTTCCTATTGCTGACCACCCCCCCCCCCACCCCCACCCTGCCGCCACTTCTGACAGATGTGGAAGCTTCTCCAATTCTCTAGATTAAAACCCTCCGTACCCGGAATACCAAGAACTGCTTGTAGTTTTCGGAGCTGAATTCCGACTGGGGAAAGTTTTTGTTTTGCACCTTTTTAAACTTAGAAAATATATGCATTGTAAAAACTTGGAAAATATGAGAGTCTAAAAAATTTCCCACAAGCCCAGGTACCAGGAAAGAGAGAACAATTACAAATATTTTAACTTTTTAAAAATAGTTGCCCATGTCCGGGGGGATATATTTTTGGATATTTTATTACTTGACATTTTGTTATTTTTTTCCCCACATCATTAATATTGCTCAAAACATGAATTTACATGCTGTGTGTTATTCCATCATATGGTTATACTATATAATATAACTTACTGTTTGATTGTTGGACATTTACATAGGTTTCTGTTTTGCACTATTATAAGGCTGTGATAAACCTTCTTTTATGTGAATATTTGGATATATCTCTTAAAAAAGACCTAGGGACACCTGGGTGGCTCAGTTGATTAAGTGTCCGACTTTGGCTCAGGTCATGATCTTGTACTCTGTGAGTTTGGCCCCACGTTGGGCTCTGCGTTGATACCTTGGAGCCTCGAACCTGCTTCAGATTCTGTGTCTCCCTCTCTCTTTGCCCCTCCCCCCCCGCTCGTGCTCGTGCATGCGCAAGTTCTCTCTCTCTCTCTTTCTCTCAAAAATAAACATTAAAAAAAATTTTTTTTAAAAAGACCTAGAAGTGGCATTACCAGCTTAGTTAATGGTATGAACACGTTTAATGCTTTTAATATATGTGGCCAGAATCCTTTAAATGAGTTGTACCAATTTATACTCCCTACATCTCTCTTAACAGCATCACTCTGCATGGGTTCCAAGTGGGCTGAGCCCCTATCCCGAGTTTACCCTTGGTAATAAACTCTATGGTAGCTATAGCTGGACATGACATTAATACAAACCCATTAATACACGCCCAGGGTGAAGGAGAGAGGAGAGCGAGGCTAGAGAAGATCTAATGAGAGAATGTTAAGTTCATTCATGCTCTGCTCTAGTCGAACCCCCTCCAGACCCTGGTGCATTGCCCCAGGCTTTTCCATCTCAGGGGAGCTTTTTTTCTTATCAGGATGAGCTCTTTATCATGCAACATTGAGTTCCTAAGGCTAATAGTCTGCTAGAACCCCTGCCTTTCCGTTCCACTAGATCTGTAAGAAGGCAGATTAGCTTCACAAGCTGGTGCATAGAACTCCGATGCCTGATCTTTAAAGCACATCCCAGTGTGATTTGTACTTTTCCAGCTTTTTTCTTCTGTTTTGCTCTTCTGTTTTACTTGCCCCTACAAGGCAAGTGTGCTCCAAGCTTACACCGAAGCAGCACCAGTGGTGGAAGAGATAGTGGTAATAAGGGTAGTAATTGAAGCAGTAGGTCGTAGTAAAGATAGCAAACACATGTAACGACTTGTGAAATGCCAGGTACTCTTTGAAGTGATTTTAGGGGCGCCTGGGTGTGTCAGTCATTGAGCGTCCTACCTACCTAGGCTCAGGTCATGATCTCGCGGTTTGATAGTTCAAGCCCCAAATGGGGCTCCCTGCTGTCAGGGAAGAGCCTGCTTTGGATCCTCTGCCCTCCGCGCACTACCCCTCCCCCCGCCCCCCCCCCCCCCGCCTCTCTCTGCCCCTCCCTGGCTTGCGGTCTCTCAAAAATAAATAAAACATTAAAAAAATTACTGAAGTGATTTTAAATGGATTCACTCAAGCAATCCTATGAGGCAGGTAATATTATCAAATCCCGTTTGGGGCTGCATGTAAAACAAACAAACAAACTGAGGTGCAGTGTAAGTTTTTCTCATAATGGTCACAAATCAGGAGGCAGTCAGCCCAGAACTTGTGCAGAATGCTCAAGGAAGTCGTGAAGAACCACAGCTTCTCCTGTTTCTGTTCTGCCATCCTTAGCCTGTGGCTTTCATTGTTAATTTTACAACATAGGTATTACGTCTGAATCCCAGGTAGAAAGGGGGAATACCTGCTTTCATGTGCCTGCTGAGTCTGTCCCCCTTCCTGGCACCGCCCCCCCCCCCTTCACTTTCTTTTAGTACAAAAGAACAGGAAATTTTCCTAGAGCATCACGCAGTGGCTTCAGTTAACATCTCATTGACCAGAACTTGGTCACATCCGCAGCCCTAGTGGCAAGGGTCTGTTGGAATGTGTGTATTCTAACAGAGCACACGGCGACTCTGAAAAAGATCAGAGCTTGTTAGTAAGGAAAAGGGAGTATAAATATTGGGTAGACAGATAGGAGTCTGCCACACCCCTATTTACAGATGAGAAAACCTTGGAAAGGAAAGATTAAATAATTGGCCAAGTTCACATAGCTGGTTGGTGATGGAGTAGGCATAAATGTGCCTTTTAGAGAATCAAGCCCGGGTGCCGTGGGTCTGTACACTTTGACAATCCCTCAACAGTTCTTTTGCCTCAGAAGAACACACTCATGCACACATACGATTTTCATATATTCAAGGGCTTGGTGTGTCTTTACAGCCTATTTTATTAGATACTATTTGGGGACCCCCCCGGACACCTCTCTGGCACTAAATTGAATTAATAAGAACTAAGACTTTTTCTTGTAAAGTTTTGTAAGACAGGAGCTACAGACAATGCAAGGGGCAAAGGATAGATTGCATTTCAGTGTTTTTATTCGCGACTGAGTAGGTTTTCTTCTACTCTTGAACTAGGAGGTAGGGGTTGAGGTCTGCATTCTAACCTGCCCTTGTGTTCACCATCTCAGGGATCTTGAGTAGATTTTATCACACCTCTGGATCTGTTTCTTCAAGTGAAAAATTAGAAACTTGAATTGTAAGGGCTGTTAAAACTCTAACGTATGCAGGTTAAAAGTGGAGTGTTTAGTATTACCCTTTCTTGCCCTTGATGCCACCTATATGAACTGTTGGGTGTAACTCTTCTTCAGAGTTACCGTTGTTTAATCTTAGGGAGGGTTTCTGTAATCCACAAGTCAGCAGTGTCTACCCATGAGTCCAGCAGCCCCTGAAAAGGCAGGGAAGCAGAGGCTTCTGGAAGCCTTCTGCTGAGCCCCAGACCCACTGGACCCCAAGCAAGACCAGCAGCATCTACACTACACTCGATGAAGGCATTGCAAGATACATCTGGAAGTGAACCAGAACTGGAGCCGCCATTAAATATTACACAATACAGGAAATCAGCTGAAAGAACCAGTCTTTTAAAAAGGAAAGCAAGGAGGGGGCCGGGAGGTGAACTGATGAATACAACGAAAAGGAAAAGCATCTCCCCATGGGAGTCATTCACCATTACAGTCCCTTCCAGCAACCTGACTCGTCAAGTTAGCCAGTGATGGTTAATTTTGTGGTAGATAATGACACTGTAAGAGAAAAATAATAGGATCTCCTACTGATCAAATTTGAACCTAAAAGCCTATTTAGTGGTTAAGATGGTAAATGAGGTTATTGACCACTTAAACAATGGAGTTGAAGAACAGTGAGGGGTGGGCGAAGAACTGGGAATGAATGCAAATTAAATTTGTGAGGGTGAGCTTTAGAACTTGACAAATAAGCTTTCCTGATGGCTGAGATTTCAAACCAAGTACTTTCCTGTGTGAAACAATATTGGAACTAAACATTCTTTCCTGTCCCAGTGTGAAATAACACTCACACAAATAAGCAAAAATAGCTCAGGTACTTGCTCTCCAGGCAATATTTTCTCCTGGAAGATAAGCTCCGAACC
Organism: Panthera onca; assembly: GCF_046562875.1. Lineage (NCBI taxonomy): Eukaryota > Metazoa > Chordata > Mammalia > Carnivora > Felidae > Panthera > Panthera onca. Next base: position 45,125,949 of record NC_138343.1, read on the forward strand.
GCACAGAATAGCTCAGTATCGACCGCAGCAGCTTGTTCATCAAGACTTGCTGGAGACCTCTGCTGTGTCGTTCCCACCCAGCCAAGCCTTTATAGTGTGGACTGCCCAATCCCAGCCAGTTCTCCAGTTTTCGAGGCCTGAAAACCCTATAGATATCCTCGCTTAACTTCCCTCTTCAGAAACCAACTAAATCTACCAAGCTGGTATACTCTGACTACATACAACAGTGAGACTGTGAGTCTCACTTTGTTCAGCTTTGATCAGCTTTGTTCAGCTGATCACTTTGATCAGCTTTGTTCGAGCAATACATTGGTAGTCATTTGGGCAGTTGACATGTCTAAAGTGAAGTGTTGCTCTCCTGTATGAAACTTTACTGTATAGTGTCAGAAATGAGGCCAACTGTATCATACCAAATGACCTTGAAATTTTGAATATTGGGTTAAATGTCGAGATCTCTTTGGATTCTTCCAGGATCTTGGAAATCCTTGAATTTTTTTCACCCTTGGAAATTCGAAGAGCTTACAGAAACTGTATTTCCCATATCCGTCCTGTGGCAACTCCTACCCTTCTCCCTTCTACCCTCTCCTTTACCCCCAGAAGGCAGAAGAAGGTGACCAGAGACTGATAGGATTTGAAGCAGTGTTCTTTCGAGGATGGCTGAAGTAATGGTGGGTATTAAATGCATTCAAAACCAAAAACTTACTGTGTGTGTAGAGCTCTGGTTTTCCTGGGGAAGTGTAGGATAAGCAGGCAACCTCCAAATAAAGAAATATGTAGATAATTTTAACTTGGAGTAAATGAACTGAGAGAAACAAATGGTGCAGTGATTCAGGATTACGGGGAGCTGGATAGATGGATGGAGGCTCCTATTTAGAGAGAACGGGCAAAGAAGGCCTTTGTGAGATGCTTACCGGAGTGAAGACCTGAGAGAGGAGCCAGGCTGGACTGAAGTGAAGCAGGAGAGGGGCCTTGCACATGACACAGTTTAAGGAGGTTCTCACTCTCAGAGTCACTCAAGACTTCCCTGAGAGAGCCTCCTTAAGGCTTGCTCCCAGGTGCATGCTGAAGCAGAGAAATAACCAGTCCCAAGAATGTGGAGCGCGCATGTGTGTGCGTGCATGTGTGTGTGTGTGTGTGTGTGTGCACGCACATGCACGTGCACTGAAGAAGGCAGAAGGACAAGTGTGTGGGGAGAATGAGGCATGGAACAGTGGTCTTAGGCAGAAGAAACAGGATACACAATGGCCCAGAGGTGGAAAACAGCTTGGTATGTTTCTGGAGCATTTCTACCACTGGGCCCTTATGTCTAGATCAGAGTGGATAAGAGGTAGAGAGGCCCAAGGTGGGGCTGGAGAGGCAGGCAGGTCCCAGGTCAACTTGGCCTTGGAGGGTACATGAGGCGCACAGACCTTATTCTAAGTGCAATGAAAATAGGTCTGGGGTGCCTGGGTGGCTCAGTCGGCGAAGTGTCTGACTTTGGCTTAGGTCATGATCTCACAGTTCGTGAGTTCGAGCCCCACATCGGGCTCTGTGCTGACAGCTCAGAGCACGGAGCCTGCTTCGGATTCCATGTCTCCCTCTCTCACTGCCCCTCCCCTGCTCATGCTCTATCTCTCTTTCTCCCTCTCTCAAAAATAAATAAACATTAAAAAAAAATTTTTTTTAATACGTTTAAATCCGGGCAATGGTATGATTGAGCATATGTTTGAGCAGATTTTTGAAAGGCAGATTGGAAGGGGGCAAAGGTAAAATCAGGGAGACAGTACGAAAGTGTTTGTATTAGCGTAGGCAAGGGGAAAAGAGGACCTGGATGTAGACTGGACGGATATAGAGAGAAATGGACAGATTGAAGATATATTTTGAGGAAGAAATCATAGGACTTGCTGACAGGCGAATGTGGAACTGAGGAGAGACGTGGCCTGGGGATCTAGGCCGTGGAAGTGGATGAGCTGCTCCAGGGAAGGATGGAGGAGGAGAGAAAGGAGAGTGGAGTGAGTCAAGGGATGAGGGGAGAGGGCTTGGGAAACCCACACTTAGAGGTCAGCAGAGAAGGCACCAGAGAGGAAATAGGACGGTGAGAAGCATATGGATTTACGTAGGTGTTTCAGCAACCCAAATGTCCATTGGTGGACAAACGGATAAATATGTGGTATGTACACACAATGGAATATTACTCAGCCCTCAAAAGGAAGGAAATTCTGACAAATGCTTACAATTTGGATAAACCATGAGGACATTCTGCTGAGGGAAGTAAGCCAGTCACAAAAAGACAAATAATGTATGATTCTACAGTGTATGAGATATCCTGCCAAGTCGAACTCCTAGAAACAGAGAGTTTCTAGACCACTAGAATAGTGGTTACCAGGGGCTGGAGGGAGGAGGAAATGAGGTGTTATTGTTCAGTGGGTACAGTTTTAGTTTTATAAGATGAAAAAGTCCTGGAGACCTATCGCATAAAAATGTGAATATACTTAACACTATTCAATGGCAAAAATGGGCAAGGTGGTAAATTTTAAAATATATTTTTTTTTACCACAGTTACCAAAATAAAGACATTTTTTAAGTGTTAAAAAAAAAAAAAAAGGAAGAAGTGGTCAACCAAGTTGAGGGCTGCCAGATCAAGCAAGAGGAGAACAGTTGATATGTTGATTTATTAAGATGGAGAACACTGGTGACCTTTCCACATTGGCTGTGGTGGCATGGAGGAGAAAACTGGATTGAGGGAGATTGGAAGGCTGGGAAGTGGAGACAGCCATGAGACAGTTCTCAGGAGAAAGATGGCTAGGAAGGAAAACCTGGGGCAGAAGCAACAAAGAGGGGCTGTTGTTTTAGGAAAGAAGATACTACTTGAACATATTTGAGTGTTAATGGGATGATCCATTGTAGAAGGAGACATTGATGATGCAGGAAATGGGAAATCTAAAGAAATGCCATCCTTGACAAAGCCCTGAGGAGAAGGGCTAGAAATCCTGGGGAGGACAAATTTTGACCGGGAGACAGATACTTCCTCTAACATGACAGGAGGGAAGGAGGAGAACGTGGCGGGTACGTGCAGGGGGCCTTGTGGGGTTGGAGGTGAGACGTGGATAGAGTTCTCATCTGATGGTTTCTATTTTTCTCTGTGAAATGTGAGCTATGGTTGGTCCCACGAAGGGTGGGGAGAAGTTATGTCAGTGGTTTGAAGAGAGCAAATTTATTGTCATCAGTCACGCAGGATCCTGCAAAAAAAGAGCTTGCCAGTGAATCATAACAGTCTGCATCCTCTGTGTGGAGCAGCTGTGGGATTCTGTATTCATTATTTTAAAGTAAAACTACCGTATTTTATATTTTATCAATTCTAAGACACACCTCTGAAATTGAGATATAGTCTAGTATTGTTCTATGGGATTGTATAGTTTCAGGACATGAGAGACTCCATTTTGAAACCCCATTTTCCTTTCCGACCAATGGACTCTTGATCTGGGCCGGATGCAGCACCTGTTCCACAAGCAGTTGCTCATAAAGTTTCAACAAAGCAACTGGCATCAGAGTTAATCAATAGATACCAGGGACAGTTTTGATGACACCAATAAAATAATCAGTAAGATAGTAATCAGAAGTGGATCAAATTAGCCATTTTTTTCCCTCTTCTCTTCTTTATCTAACTCATGTAATCACCCTATCCTTCTCTCATAAACACTGCTTGTGTTCCCCACATGGGGCACTTTTCTGGTTACTCCAGAATCTCTGCTCCTCTAAGTGCAATTCTGAGACCCCAGATAAAGGCTTTTTTTTTTTTTCAGTTTCTTTTTCCCCAAAATATACATCTTATTCTCTTTGCATACGGGGATGTTTCCCTTATTATTTCTACTAGTTTAATTATATTTATTAGAATATAACTCTTAGAAACCTTAAATTCTTAATTTTTGTTTTGAAATTTATCAGGCACATATTTCCTTCTCTCAAAAGGAGGAAATGAGTGTGTTAGCTAAAATTTAAATTAAAAAAAAAGGAGGAAACGGTTTTGGAAATTACAGATCAGCGCACGGAAAGTTCAACTTACCTTCTAGATTGTGACACTTCTTTAAAGTTTCTAAAGCAGGACGGAAGGAGTTCGTAAGTCTCACAAATGTGCCACCTTGGTAAGTGGGCTATTTTGAGCTGAAGTTGATGTGGAGAACAAAGGCAAAAGGAAATGTAGATAAAATTAAATTTCCTTATAACCTGCAGCCCATTGACAAATACTTGAGGCAGGCAGACTATGACATTCCTCCAGGAACTCCCAATTATCTTAACAGAAAAACCTTACCTTGACAATGGCTAGGCCTCCAGGATCCAGGGATTCTTCTGTAGCACATGAAAATCCTGCAGGGAACTTCCTTTGTCTTTACTCTCCCAACTCCCAAGTATATAATCAATCGCTCCTCACAATCCCAGTGCAGCTCTTTCTGCCCAGGGGACCTGTCCCTGTGCTTTAATAAAACCACTTTTTTGCACCGAAATGGTCTCAAGCATTCTTTCTTGGCTATTGGCTCATGGACCCAAAGTTCAAACCACATCATTTTGGCGTCTGAACGGGCGGCCTGAGTCTTCTCATCTTCTCATCTGGACCCCAAGCCTTGGCACAAACTTAGTAACTCCTCTCCTCTCCTTTTACTTTTCATTTCAGGGGCTTTTCAAGGAGTATGGTCTTACTGGAATACTTTCATTCGATTGCTCAGCCTGCCATCCTCTAGCCCTTGGCTACTCTACCATGAGGAGAAAGCCTGTTGTCTGCCTGGAAGTTAGTATCCTGGTCAGAATGGTAATAAGACCCATAAACCTGATGCCCTTCATTTCTGTCCTTAAACAAAGTTGTCTTTCTTGGGTATGGGACAGCCACCTAAGTCCCCAGGATGGTTGCCGATCTTAAGCTTCCCGTGTGAGGTTTCCCCCTAATGGTCTAATGTGATCCCCTACACATCTCTGTTCTAGCCGCTTCTGGCAGTGAGACCTCCACCTGGAGCTGGCCGAAACCAGTACCTGAGTGAATTAAAACCCAACCTTGGATGGTTTCCTAGGGAAGTTGGCTGTAAAAGACTGCATGTGTTGGAATATCTCTAGACCATGATGGATTTCTGTCTTTACTGTTTGCTGTCAGTGTCCCCTACTAACTACTTAAATTACAAAATTGGGTAATATCCCCTTGTAAAACCTTTCTAGTGTTTTCTCTGGGTTAAAAATGGCAGGTTTTTCACAGCACAGCCTTCAGAGCAAGGCAAGGCATGGCACGGTATTTTGGTCTATTCACCGGCACCAATTTGTAAACTAGATGGGGAAGGGGGACTTTAGTATCCTCCTACTGGGCCTTTATGACAGGGAGGTTGGTGATCACAGCGCTTTTGTTCGAGGGACACCTCCAGTTGCCTTGACACCAGGAACCTCTAACATAACCTGTGTGGGGAGCCACCTGACAGTCGGGGGTAGGGGGTTGGTAATGGACCTTTTCTACTTTTCTAGAAGCATGGGATCTTCTTCAGTCCCCAAGGATTCTCGCTTGGGATGCCTTTTAACCAACTGTAAACAATCCGGATTGCAAAATTTAAGAAAGGACTGATCTTCTATAACATTGCATGGTCTCAGTACTCCTTAGGAGAAGAGAAAAAATGGCCCATTAATGGAACATTAAACTTCAATATGATCAGTTAGATCTCTTCTGTAGGAAACAGGGCAAATGAACGGAGGTACCCTATGTCTAAGACTTCATGGCCCTAAATCAGCAACCTGACCTAAAGGCCTCTTGCAGAAATGTGTTTGGCTAGTAAACCCCTTCCTGATATATTGGATGGTAATTGTCTAAACAGTCTTCCTGATGAAGTTTTTGGGGGTGACAGCAGGGTTCATGGGGTCCAGAGCTGATAACCAAGAAAGAATTCTTGAAGACATCTTTGGTACAAAAAGGTGATTTTATTAAAGCACAGGGACAGAAAGAGCTGCCCTGGGACCATGAGAAGAGATTGGTTATACACTGTGGAGTTGGGTGGGGTAAAGTCCAGGGGAAGTTTCCAGTGAGATTTTCATATGTTAAAGAAGGCTCACAGGATACTGGAGGCTTAAGCTCAGGTTGTTTTTCCCTCTAGAAAAGCATTAGCATTAAGACAGTAGGAGTTCCTGGAGAACATTTGTCTCTGCCTGCCTCAAGTATTTGTTAATGGGCTGCAGGTTATAAGGAAATTTAATTTTATCTGCCATTTCCTTCTGCCTTTGTTTCCCACATCACTCCTCCAGGGGCGCCTGGATGGCTCAATCAGTTGAGTGTCCCATTTTAGCTCAAGTCACGATCTCACAGTTCATGAGTTTGAGCCCCACATCAGGCTCACTGCTGTCAGTACAGAACCTGCTTCAGATTCTCTGTCCTCCTCTCTCTCTGCCCTTCCCTGCTTGTGTTCTCTCTCTCGAAAATAAATAAAACATCTAAAACCAAACCAAAACAAACAGTCCTTCTCTGAATAAACCCAGGTTTCTAGAGGAAACACAGGCCACTCCTAACAAAGGGGACGCTGACTCTCTCTCACTGCTCCTTCTAACAGATCCAGGTTACTCCAGCTGTATGTGAGGGCTTCTCCCTCATTCATTTCCCTAGTTAATGGCTATGAGAATTGGAGTCTACTGTTTCTGGTTAGTCTACCTTGGGATGGGGACTTTAAGGAATATTCCCAAGCAGCTGCCGAGGCTCCGTGTTTTGGCCAAGTTCCCCGTCTTCTCTGGCCAGACATGGACTGCCTAATTCCACTTCTTGGTGGAAAAAAAAGTATGTCTTTTCATCTGTCCAAGCTAATGAGCTCTAGAACCAGGAGACCTCTTTCTCGGCCCTCTGGACTTTCATCTGCCTCCAGCCTCCCTGGGGGCACCTCACCTCTTCTGCCTCCCTCTCCCCTTCCTCCTGTTTCTGCATCACCTTGGGCAGGGCCTGCATAACTGGCTTCTGTAGCATCCTTGGTGCCTCCAGCATCACTGGCTCCTCCTCCTCTCCTCACTGTCCAAGACCAAAGAGCACCCCTCCCTGGACTTAAACCACCCACTTCAGATTTCCTCAGCAGTGCCCCAGGCAAAACTTGACAATGGGGAACAAACTGACTCTTAAAAGATCCAGGTGGAACATATTTGGTATTTAAAGTAATTTGTTTGTTGGTTTAATTCAGATGGACAGGTCTGTCTTTAGAGTTATCAGCATTAAATGTGAAACTTATTCTAACTAGGTTTACTGAAGGTCAAATAAACTCATGTTATCTCTGTTGCAATTTGTCGGCAAAAAGATGATGGCTAATTTTGTCAGTCTCAAAGTTTTCATGGGTAATTGTTAAGATAGCTTTCAAAGTCTTTGGTAACTTGAAACTTTAAAGTTTTTGTTTGGATGATAAATTAGATTGATTTCGTTGGACATCTAGGCCTTTTCCAAATGAGACAAAATACTAAAGCATTGATTACTGAATGTAGGTTTTCACTCTCCCTTCTCATTGCAGAGAAACTAAGAATATTTGGGTCTGTTGGAAAACATGCTTTGTGGTTAATAATAGATTCATAAACTTGCCATGTAAAGAATCCTGGTGTAACAGCTCACAATTAGTTTTCACTGGAGACTAAGGTTTCTAAGAGTAAAAATTCCTCTGCTAAATGTAGTTAAGACTGATGGAAAGAAGAGAAGTAACGCTGAATAAAAAAGTTGTAGAAAGCTTATGAAGGGAAATCTTTGGAAAGGAATTTAATATGTGGTCAGGACTATAGTTGAAGTGAATGGATTTTATTTAAAGTATATTTATTTGTTTTGCGAAAGAGAGAGAGAGAGAGAGAGCATGAATGAGCTGAGGAGGGGCAGAAAGAGAGAAAATTTCAAGCAGGGTCTGCACTGTCAGCGTAGGGCCCAGTGCAGGGCTGGATGTGGGGCTCGAACTCATGAACGGTGAGATCATGACCTGAGTCAAAATCAAGAGTTGGATGTTTAACCAACTGAGCCACCCAGGCACCCTGAAATGAATGGATTTTAAAAGCACATGGGTATGAGATTGAAAGGACGGGCCTATGCCTGCCGACTCCATCTTGTTCTGTGTCCTTCACCTAGACCATGCCTCCTCCCCTTGAGTAACCTCCTGCTCACCTGCCTAACAGGACTCGGACCCTTCCCCAGCCAATCGGCTGAGGCCACAGCCATTACCTCACCAACTGCCCCTAGACCCCTATAAAACCTTTGTGCTTTTGAAACTCGCTCTCTCTCCCCAGTATCTCACTGCAGCGTCGGTGCAGGTAGGGGATTGAGCTCGAGCTAGCTTGAATAAAGGCTCTTTTGCTTTTGCATCGGACTTGGCTCCCTGGCGGTGTTTGGGGATCACGAATTCTGGGCACAACAAGATTAAAATGCTGCTTTTCTCTCTGTTAAAAAAAGTTTTGGATTGCTGGTTTGCTCTTGATAAGAAAATATAAACAAAGGTTTTTTTTCTCTTTTGTTTGCCTGGAAAACCAGTTTCTTTGTTTTGTCTTGATCAGATCTTTGATTACTTAGTTAAAATGTCTCAGTATGAAAGGTGCTAAGTTTTGCTAACCACTATTTAACCCTACATATTTGCCTTTGGAATCTCTTGTTGCACGTTGGTTAAATAAAGAAGTTTTAAGTTTTATGATGATCTGTAATCCTATTCAGGCATGTGCTCTGTAACTTTGAGGTCTTTAAACAAACTTCCCCAAGATTTAAATGTAAATGAAGACTTTATGACCAATTAGGCTTGTTTATTTGGTATAAGTTATTTGGAAAGCATTGTCAACAAATAATTAGCCTTAGATTGTATTGCTTAAGTAAATGCTATAGCTGTTCAAGTATATATATATCTAATTCCTAAAGCTTTAAGGCATTTTCGTAATAAAATTATCACTTAACATTGCAATTACTGAAGTGTTAACTGTCACAGAAATAACCAGTCTTAGTCTTGATTTGGCTATCTCTGGAAATGAGGGTAATTGTAGAGAAAAATTATGTTTCAATAACACATCTTTGTAGATATTATATTTTAATACTGCTTATTATATATAACTAGATCAGATCCTGAATTCTTCTGGTTTCCTCACATATTTGGCTATGACTCTCCAACTAAGGAGAGTCCTTCCATTCTCTTGACTTAATGTCACTAATAATTAAAACTGCCTTTTTCTTAAAAGTATTAAAAAACTGATGCTGGACAACTTGACGTAAACTTCAGAGAAATAGCTCATGTATAGACAATCTTCTTGCTTATTATTCTGTGGGTATAATCAAAAGAACCCATGGACATAGGATTATTTGAACAACTAGAAAATGGGAGAGTCCCCCCAATAATTGTATATGAAAAGTCTTTTCCCACTGTAGACCAATTAATAGATAAAGAATATAGTGCTTTATTAAATTACTCACTTGAGGCTGGGTTAATTCATAAATCTCTAAATGATATGCAAAATCATATCCCCTCTAAACTTGATCTAACAGTTATTAGCAACCTACAGCCTATAAACCCAAGAGAAATTGTTTATTTAAAGAATTGGAAGTCTAATACAGCAGGGGATTTAATTCCAAATGAAAAGGCCCCTATCAAGTCACATTATGTACTCCCATAACCATAACATTAGAAGGATATTCCTCATGGACTCATATCAAGAATTAAATCTGTACCTTCCGCAAAGGAATCCAGTGTGCCAGCTAACGTACCTTCTTATTCCTAAGAACCCATGGAAAACCTCAAACTTCTCTTCAGGTGAAAATGATGGTTGTTATGTGGTTTTGGAATGGTAGTGGGGTCCAGAGCCGCCAGCCAAGAAAGAATTCTTGAGCTGTCTTTGATGCAAAAAGATGATTTTATTAAAGCACGGGGACAAGATGGCTGGGCAGAAAGAGTTGCACTGGGGTTGTGAGGAGTGACTGGTTATATACTATGGTTTTGGGAGGTGGGTAAGGAAAGAAGGTTTCCAAAAGGACTGTAATATGCTAAACAGGACTCACAAGATACTGGAGGCCTTACTATTGTTGACCTAAAGTTATTTTAACCCTCTAGCAAAACATTAACATTAAGACAGTAGGGAGTTCCTGGAGAAACATTTTACTCTGCCAGCCTCAAGTTATTTGTCAATGGGCTGCAGGTTATAAAGAGATTTAATTTTACCTATCTACATTTTCTTTTGTCTTTGTTCCCCACATCACTGTGCTGTTAGGGCTCCAGGAAACAGTCTATAGGTTTCTGGAGATTGCCTTTTCCTTGTAATTCACTGAGACATTTGTAAACTGATGGAGACTCCTGTCCGGCATGACTGTGATCTCCATCAGTTAACCATTTGTTTTTCCCTTTCCTCTGTTCTTGGGTAGCCAGGAGTGCCTGAGGAATGCACACATATCCCACCTGGGGGTGTTTACCAGTTGGGTTGTTAGCTTGTACGTTACTCCAGGCTTGCCTTTGGCTCCCTCACCAGCTGTACCTTTCTTTTTTCATTCTCCTTTCCCCTGTTTATACTGACAATTCATCCTTACAATGGGCCATTCAAAAGGATCACCAGAAACATTTGAATTACAAAACAGAAAAGCCCTTCTGATTCCCGCTGCCTGTTCCCACTCCAAACGAGGATGCTTCAAGCCTGACACCTAGAAATCTCACTGGTAGCATTTGAGACCCAAACACTGGGTTTATAATTTGCTCCAACTATTAACCTATGTATTTTTTATTTTGTTTCTATAAAAGTGCCTCTTGTTAATTACCTGATTGCTTGCTAAACCAAACAGGGTATCTGATGGCTAACACCATTAAGGTCTCAAAGGCCTCTCAAAGTAGCATTACGTGTTTTAACTGCCGCACAAGGTGGAAAATGTGCTATCTTAAAAACAGAAGGGTGTATGTATCCCAGATAACACAAAAATGTAACAGGATTGCTAAAAGGCATGGATACTGAAATTGGTGCTTTACACGATCTCCCGCTTTCCTTTAGTGATTGTTAAGCTCATGGACTGGAAGAAAATTTTGGCCAACTGTCAAAGGTCATTTATTCAGGCTTCTCTTTCTCTTAATAATAGTAACGTTATTTCGTGGTCTTTTCTGCTGTCTCCCTGCCTGGTGACAAGACTCCTTCACTGTCATAACTTCTAGCTGACAGATCATCCTTTCTACTCGAGGAGGTTCGTATATGTCGTCTACCTTGGGCTGGCTGCCTCTGCCTTCGGTAACTCCTGTATGTAAATTCCACAACACACCAATGTTGACCCATAGGTAGGGACCTCTCTATGCCCTATCCAGCAGGAAGAAGTTACAGAAAAGAAGACCTTCCACCTTCAGCAACCTTAAACACTTAAGGGTCAAAACTGTTCTGGAGGGAATGATGTGGAGAACAAAGAGACAAAAGGACATGTAGATAAAACTACACTTCCTTATAACCTGCAGCCCATTGACAAATACTTGAGGCATGCAGACTATGACATTCCTCCAGGAACTCCCAATTATTTTAACGTTAGTGCCTTGCTAGAGGGAAAAACAAGCTTACCTTGACAATGGCTAGGCCTCCACATCCAGGGATTCTTCTGTAGCACATGAAAATCCTACAGGGAACTTCCTTTGTCTTTACCTGTCCCAACTCCCAAGTATATAGTCAATTGCTTCGCACAATCCCAGTGCAGCTCTTTCTGCCCAGGGGTCCTGTCCTTGTGCTTTAATAAAACCACCTTTTTGCACCGAAAATGTCTCAAGCATTCTTTCTTGGCCATTGGCTCATGGACCCAAACTTCAAACCACATCAAAGGCACTCGAGACCCTGTGGGCTCAAGAGAAATAACCGTGGCCTTCCTACTTGTCTCATTTTGTCTGCCTGCCTGAACATGCAGGTTGTCAGTTCTTTGTTCTGGCTATCTTTGGGGGTGATTCTGGATCTTGGGAAGGTAATACCCTTTGCACCCTCTTTGGCAACCTGTCTTCCAGACAGTGGGTACTTATTTATTGAATACTGTCATATTCAAATACTGAAATATTTACTGTTTGTCTTGACTGAAAATCAACAAGAATTAAAAAAAAAAAAAAAAAAAAAAGCTCTGTAGTCATTGGAAGCTGATATTCAGAGCCTGATAGAAATTTTTTTTTAATGTTTATTTATTTTTGAGAGAGAGGGCAAGCGGGGAAGGCACAGAGGGAGAGAGAGGGAGACACAGAATCCAAAGCAGGCTCCAGGCTCCGAGCTGTCAACACAGAGCCTGATGTGGGGCTCAAACCCACCAACCATGAGATCATGACCTGAACTGAAGTCTAACGCTTAACTGACTGAGCCACCCAGAAGCCCCAGTAGAAATTTTTAAAAGCCTTTTCCCCTAAATTAAAATTAGAACTATGTACCTGGAGGGAAAGAAAGAAATTGATTATAATGTAGTCAGATGAATAGATCAACTTATGGTATTATTTAAATTGCAACTCAATTCCTCAAAGGATTAAAAATGTCCTTGTCTTACAAATCTTGGCAAAACTAGAGATACAATCCCAGAAATAATTCAAAGGCCTTCAACCTATACTTTTCACCAATCCCAAACCTCCCCCATTTGTCTCAAAAGTCTTGTAACCCCTCTGGGAACCCTTACCTAGATCATCCCCTAGTCCTAACACTGAAGAAAAAAAAAAAAAATACAAAAGGGAAAAAAGAGACCTTTTAAAAATACAGCATCCCTGCCCAAATTAGCCCACAGCTTCTATAAGGTTACTTGTCAAGGATAATACAAAACCTAAGTGTCTTCTCCACAGATATTAGCAGAAAAAAAAGCTTTAGCCATCTGAACAGATAACGTTAACTTACTCTGTCTGCCAGAAAAATAGTTTGGATCCAACTGTTGTTTTATAAACAAACTAGTGAGTTCTGCATCATTGTCCCGGTCTCGTGGCTAAAAAGGTGACAAAATAGCTATAAGCTTTTTGTGTGTGTCTGTCTGTATGTGGATGTGCGCTATTTTCTACCTCTGGATGGTATTGCCAAAATTAGCTTGTAAAAGAGCTCTGTTAATTAGCTTAAAGAAAGTTAAGCACTTGTATAAATTAAATTTTCAAAATTAGAATAGAGACCAACCCAAGTGAGTTTCAAATTCATGTGATCTGGATTAACCTTTAATAAATAAAAGCAAATTGAAGTTTGTTGGTTGAATTGACACTGGCGTGTTTTTAGAGTTGTCAGCATTATAATTCTTTTTCACGTGAAAATGTTGGGGTTCAGAGCTGCCGGCCAAGAAAGAATTCTTGAGATGTCTTCGGTACAAAAAGATGGTTTTATTAAAGCACATGGACAGGACCCTCGGGCAGAGAATGCTGCACTGGGGTTGTGACAGGCGACTGATTATATACCTTCAAGTTGGGAGGGGGTTAGGGATGGCATACACCTCCAAGATATTTTGGAAACAAGGTTTCCAGGGCCCTGAGGCGGCTAGCTATTGTTAGGAAAGGGTCGTTTGTTACTGTTTAGCAAAACCTCAGTCATGAGGCCCTTCAGATGTATATCAGGGGGCCATATGCTTGGAGTATGTCTGCCAACATACAGATTGGGGGTTTGAGATAAAGGAAGTTTCCAAAGGAATTTCTATATGTTTAAAGTAGACTATGGGGTGCCTGGTGGCTCAGTCGGTTAAGTGTCTGACTCTTGATTTTGGCTCAGGTCATGATCTCAAGATTCCTGAGATCAAGCTCCACAATGGGCTCTGAGCTGACAGCACAGAGCCTACCCGGGATTCTGTCTGCCCTTCTCTCTGCCCCACCCCTGCTCACTCGCTTTCTCCTTCTCTCTCTCTCTCAAAATAAATAAACTTAAAAAAATAATAATAAAGTAGACTCAGAGAATCCTGGGGGATCAGGCTAAGATTGCCTTTTGCCCTTAGCAAAGCTCCTCATGGAGGCAGCTGAACTTCTAGAGGAAGGTCCACTCTGCCTGTCTCAAGGACTTGTCAATGGGATGTAAATTGCAAGGAAATTTAATTTTTTTCTTTTGCCTTTGTTTCCCACCACATTACTTTTTATTCTACTTAGGTTTACCCAAAGTCAAACAAGCTCATGCTATCTCTGTTACAGAATTTGTCAGCAAGAAAGATAACTTACAGGTGATGGTTAATGTTATGCCCAGAATTCGTGATCCCCAAAGACCGCTAGGGAGCCGAGTCCTATGTAAAAGCAAAAGAGCCTTTATTCGAGCTAGCTCGAGCTCAATCCCCTACCTGCACCGACGCAGCAGAGAGATACCAGGGAGAGAGCGAGTTTCAAAAGGACAAAGGTTTTATTGGGGCCTAGGGGCAGTTGGTGAGGTAATGGCTGTGTCCTCAGCCGATTGGTTGGGGAAGGGTCGTGGCCTCAGCCGATTGGCTGGGGAAGGGTCGGAGTCCTGTTACGCAGGTCGCTGGGCGTGTTTTGATCAGGAAGTTTGAACGGGTGAGCGGGAGGTTACTCAAGGGGAGGAGGCGTGGTCTAGGTGACGGACACAGAACAAGATGGAGTCGGCCGGCGTAGGCCCGCCCTTTCAGTTAACTGTTTAATGTCTCATGAAATTTTCCTAACTAATCTGAGAATAATTACGGAGAATAAATGAATTAGATAAATATAAGTAAGATAAAAGTTTATAACAATTTTTCAGCAACTTTTGTGCCGCTTAAAAGTTTCTCCAAATAATTTTTTGGTAACTTTAAAAGCTTAGTTTTGCCAGGTTAAATTGCGTGATGGATAATCCTTAAATATTTAGGTTATTTCCAAAGATGATGAAATACTGCAACATTCCTAACCATGGGTTTATCTCCTTTTCACTTCCTGTTACAGAGAAACTCAATTAATAAGCATGTTTTCTGCCATGTTGAGAAATGTACTATAAGAAGGTCTTTCTTTCTAAAAATTGTGAAATGTATTCATAAATTTGCCAATATAAAGAAGGCTGGTATAACAGTTCACAATTGCTTACTTCTTAGCTTTCGTTAGTAATTAAGGTTTCTAAGAGTTAAAAATTCTAAAAAATATAATAAAACTACTAGAAATGATGAGAGAACCATCTTTGTATGGAGAGAGAATAAGATGTGTACTTTTTGGTAAGAAAAGTAGGAGCAATGGAGATGCATTTTTTGCTGAGGGAAAAGAGTAATTTTACCCTAAAGTGAGGTTGGTTGTTTTAAGAGGAAACACACAGGCAAAATCTGAATGGGAAAAAAAAAAAAAAAGTTGTAGAAAGTTCGTTGAAAAGGCATCTTTGGGAAAGAATTTTATGCATGGTTATCACTGACGAAGATTGTAATGAAGGAGCTCTTTTGGTTTTCTTGATATCAAAAGTACAGTGGTGCAAGATTAAAATTTCATTTTTCTCTGTTAGAATGACAAAATTTTCTTAGATTATTGGTCTGCCCTTAGTAAGAAATTGCTAACACAGATTTTTCTTCATTTTTAATGTAATCTGCCTAGAAAAACAAAGTTACCGTGTTTTGTCTTGATCAGGTCTTTGGGAATGAAAACTGAATCTTAATACTGAAAGAAGTTTTGGGGCGCCTATGTGGCTCAGCCAGTTAAGTGTCTGACTATTGACTTCTAATCAAGTCATGATCTTGTGTTCGTGAGTTCGAGCCCCGTATCAGACTCTGTGCTGATGGTGCGGAGCCTGCTTGGGCTTCTGACTCCCTCTCTCTGCTTCTCCCCAATTTGCTCTCTATGTATCTCTCAAAAAAATAAAAATAAAAAGTGAAGTTTTACTAACAACTATGTGACCTTCAGTATTTGCCTTTAGAATTTGCTTTTTGTAAAAAAAAGTTTTTTTTTTTTTAATGTTGATTTATTTTTGAGAGACAGAGAGAGATAGAGCACAAGTCAGGGAGGGGCAGAGAGAGAGGGAGACACAGAATTCGAAGCAGGCTCCAGGCTCTGAGCTGTCAGAGTAGAGCCCCATGCGGGGGTCAAACTCATGAACCATGAGATCATGACCTGAGCCAAAGTCAGATGCTTAACGAACTGAGCCACCCAGGAGCCCCTTGCCTTTAGAATGTTCTATTGTCACCTTGGCTAGAAAGTATTAAGTTTTGCAATGATCTGTGATCTTATTTAGGCATGTGCTTTAAAATCTTCTGATATTTTTAACAAAATTCCCCAAATTCAAGTTCTAAATGAAGTCTTTTTAACTAATTAGGCTTATGTATTTGCTATGTTAAATTACATGGAAAGCATTGTCAGATAAGTGAAGATAAACCTTTTTAGATTATACTGTATAGGTGAATGCTATTAATATCACTGTTCTAGAAATTACATGAAATTCCTAAATTTTTGATATGTTTGGTATAATGTTACCACTTGTTAATTCTAATTATTGAAGTGTTGTGTGTCACAGAAATTACCATATTTCCTTCTCATTTGCATTACAGTGAACTCTCATTGGATCTGTAACCATGACCATTTTTGAGTCTTTTGTCATTTGCAGTTACTGTCTTACCCTGATGGTCTTGCAAAGGTGTTCCGTTTTCAAGGAGATTCTTGGAAAAAACTTTGGACAAATACAGGCTTCTAATACCTTTAAGATCAGAAAACTAAATGGAGAATTTCTGAAACTAATGGTGCAACTAGATTCCAACAGAACAAGAATTAATGACAGGGGCTGAATGGACTGAGGAGGGTAGTTATAATTTCTGTGACTTTTGCTTGAAACCTTGCTGGTTCCCTAACATTTGCTCTTCTAGATTTTAGCAAATGTGTTCTCTTAAGCTATCTACGACTTACAGAAATTTGGTAAAATATTCCTTTGTAAACAAACATAAGACATTTCTCTTTTTCTCCCTACCTGATCCCTCTAGGATTTGAAAACTCAGTGAGTATTCTTACTTTCAGGGCAGTTATAATTATTTGCATAAATTCAGTAAGAATCTGTTCTCTTCACTGATGGTGGGAATGCAAACTGGTGCAGCCACTCTGGAAAACAGTTTGGAGTTTCCTCAGAAAGTTAAAGATAGAGCTACCGTATGTAATAATGAAAGATAGAGCTACCATATATAACAATGAGATAGTAATCAGAAGGGAGCCAACTGGACAGCCCCAAATTAGTTTTTTTTCCTTCTTCTCTTCTTTATCTAACTGTGTTAACCCAGCAATTGCACTACTAGGTATTTACCCAAAGGATAAAAAAATACTGATTCAAAGGGGCAGCATTATCAGCAATAGCCAAACTATGGAAAGAGCCCAAATGTCCACTGACTGATGAATGGATAAAGAAGATGTGGTATATATATATATTATATATATATATATATATAATATATATATATATATACACACACACATACAGTGGAGTATTACTTGGCAATCAAAAAGAATGGAATCTTGCCATTTGCAATGACGTGAATGGAACTAGAGTATATTATGCTAAGTGAAAGAAGTCACTCAGAGAAAGACAAATATATGATTTCACTCATACATGGATTTTAAGAAACAAAACAGATGAACACAGGTGAAGGAAAGGAAAAAAATCAAATAAGATAAAAACAGAGAGGGAAGCAAACCATGAGAGCCTCTTAAATACAGAGAACAAACTGAGGGCTGCTGGAGGAGAGGTGCTAAATGGGCGATGGGCATTAAGGAGGGCACTTGTTGGGATGAGCACTGGATGTTAGATGTAAGTGATGAATCACTAAATTCTACTCCTAAAACAAATGCTACATTGTATGTTAACTAACTTGTATTTAAATAAAATCTTGGAAGAAAAATAAAGAATCTGTTCTCCTTGTAACATGACTCCATTAGCAACATTGGTCATATTACCAAGACTTTGGAATGTCATTAAAATTATTTTTGTTTAATACTTATTTTTGAGAGAGAGAGAGAGAAAGACAAAGCATGAGTGGGGGAGGGGCAGAGAGAGAGAGGAGACAGAATCCAAAGCAGGCTCCAGGCTCTGAGCTGTCAGCACAGAGCCTAACACGGGCTTGAACTCACCACCCATGAGATCATGATCTGAGCCGAAGTCCGATGCTCAACCGACTGAGCCACCCAGGTACTCCTGGAATGTCATATTTGAGAGAGGCATGCATAGACTCAGATATGACCATACAGCTTTAAGGAACTGAGGTTGACTTTATGAAGCATGAAGCCCATAGAATCCCTTCAAAAAATCTGCCTGATACTTTGCCTATAGGGTTTCTGGGAGTCTCACCAGATAAGTAAAGAAGGTCACCTCCTGGCAGGCTCAAGAACCTCAGGATATTTGGGGGGACCTCGGGAAGAGTCACCCAAATCTATAGGTATTGCAGGTGAGTCTGATGGCAAATATTTGGCTTGACTTATTATCCTTGAGAGTCTGTTCAAAGTTCAATCTGAAATTCTTTATGAAAAGTTCTAGCAAAGCCAATTTAGAAGAACCTATATGGTCAATCACTATTCTTGCTGTGCTTAAGTAAATAATCAGGCCAAGTTTGTTGAAACCAGACTTACAAACAAAGTAGTCTTATTTTGGCTATCTTTGGTAGTAATGAGGGTGATTTTATTTTTTTATTTTATTTTTTTTTATTTTTAATTGAAACCTTTTTTTTTAATTTTTATTTTTATTTATTTTTCAATATATGAAATTTATTGTCAAATTGGTTTCCATACAACACCCAGTGCTCATCCCAAAAGGGGCCCTCCTCAATACCCATCACCCCCCCTCCCCTCCCCCCCACCCCCCCTCAACCCTCAGTTTGTTCTCAGTTTTTAAAAGTCTCTTATACTTTGGCTCTCTCCCACTCTAACCTCTTTTTTTTTTTTTTTTGTTTCCTTCCCCTCCTCCATGGGTTTCTGTTAAGTTTCTCAGGACCCACATAAGAGTGAAACCATATGGTATCTGTCTTTCTCTGTATGGCTTATTTCACTTAGCATCACACTCTCCAGTTCCATCCACGTTGCTACAAAGGGCCATATTTCATTCTTTCTCGTTGCCGTGTAGTACTCCATTGTGTATATAAACCACAATTTCTTTATCCATTCATCAGTTGTTGGACATTTAGGCTCTTTCCATAATTTGGCTATTGTTGAGAGTGCTGCTATAAACATTGGGATACAAGTGCCCCTATGCATCAGTACTCCTGTATCCCTTGGGTAAATTCCTAGCAGTGCTATTGCTGGGTCATAGGATAGGTCTATTTTTAATTTTCTGAGGAACCTCCACACTGCTTTCCAGAGTGGCTGCACCAATTTGCATTCCCACCAACAGTGCAAGAGGGTTCCCGTTTCTCCACATCCTCTCCAGCATCCATAGTCTCCTGATTTGTTCATTTTGGCCACTCTGACTGGCATGAGGTGATATCTGAGTGTGGTTTTGATTTGTATTTCCCTGATGAGGAGCGACGTTGAGCATCTTTTCATGTGCCTGTTGGCCATCCGGATGTCTTCTTTAGAGAAGTGTCTATTCATGTTTTCTGCCCATTTCTTCACTGGGTTATTTGTTTTTCGGGTGTGGAGTTTGGTGAGTTCTTTATAGATTTTGGATACTAGCCCTTTGTCCAATATGTCATTTGCAAATATCTTTTCCCATTCCGTTGGTTGCCTTTTAGTTTTGTTGGTTGTTTCCTTTGCTGTGCAGAAGCTTTTTATCTTCATAAGGTCCCAGTAATTCATTTTTGCTTTTAATTCCCTTGCCTTTGGGGATGTGTCGAGTAAGAGATTGCTACGGCTGAGGTCGATTTTAGAGAGAAAAATCATGTTTCAGTAACACACCTTTATGGATGTTAGATTCTGGTTTTGATCGTCTTTGAGGGTTTTGTTGTTTGCCTCTAAAACTGGGCTGGATCCTGAATTCTTTGGTTTCCTCAAATATCTGGTTATGACTCTCCAAGCTAAGGTCTCCAATTTTCTCCCATTCTTTTGAGCTGGAATCATTGAGAACGGAAACTTCCCTCTTTCCAGAAGCTCTGCAAACAGAAGCTAGGTGACTTGAGGTAAACTTCAGAGAAATTGCCCAAACGGCCCATGTTTACACAAAAGATCACCAGAGACATTCAAACTGAAGACCAGGCATGCCTGTCAGACTACAGTGACAGCCCTCACTGCATCTGAAGATGCTCCAAGCCCAACACTAGAAATCTACTGAGGGTGCTCACGACTCAGACACTGGGTTTTATCATTTGCTCCAAACATTAGACTTTGTTTTTCTTTTGTTTCCAGAGAAATGCCTCTTGTTAGTTACCTGATTACTTGTACAGGAAAGGCCTAACTTTGGGAGCCTACCTGTGGGACCACCTCCTAAAATGAGACAAACTGTTTCACAAAACTGAGCTGTTTTCAAGACCAAGACTGAGTGGGTAATGAGAGACGAAACAGGCTTCTTACCTAAGGTCCAGAACAGAACAGACTCTGGCCAGGAGGGAACAATGTTGATCTCTGATCGTTTTCTAAGAAAAAAAACTTCATTGAAAGGGGGTATTATGGGATTGTATAGAGTTTCAGGACAGGAGAGACTCCATTTTGAAACCCCATCTTCTTTTCCGACCAATGGACTCTTGAACTGGGCTGGAAGCAGCACCTGTTCCACAAGCAGTTGCTCATAAAGTTTCAACAAAGCAACTGGTGCTGTGATCATGTGAGGACAGTACATTTAATTAATACATGCCAGGGACAGTTTTGTTTGATGGCACCAATAAAATAATAACACAGTAATCAAAAGTGGGTCAACTGGCTGGAACCAAATTAATTTTTTTCCCCTTTCTGTATTTAACCCGTATAATTACCCTATCCTTCTCTCTCATAACCCCCCCTTCCTTTTCCCACAAGAGTGGGACACTTTTCCGGTTACTCTGGAATCTGTGCTCCCCCCAAGTGCAATTCTGAGGCCACGAATAAAGGTCTTTGCTCTTTTTCAGTTTTGCCTCCTTCTCTCGGCTGACACTTCCATAGGCTTATATCATTGTTTAGAGTTTCATCATCAGCTTTGCTTTTTCTTAGTGGGTCATAAAATAATGGGAATCTTAGAATCTGTGGCATCTTAGAGTCAGTGACATATGACAGTTTTATCCCTGCCAGGTTCATCTGCTTGTGTGCAGACATGGAAAAGGCATTTCTTTTGGGGTTGGGTTTCACAGACAACATAAATAGATAACAGCGTGACAGTTGTCAATAGCTGTCAGTTGCAAAGAAGCCTATTTGAGCTCACTCGGGGAATAATGTAATTGATATGTCACAGTGAGCACTGGTTCCTCAGGTGATCTGCTCCTCATTATTGGAAGTATTCCATCTGGAAGTTTGGTCTACGAGGCCAATCCCTAAGATATTTTGCCGGGTTAAGACGTTATCATAAAATTTTCTTGTAAGATTAACTATCATGAAACAATAGTCCAGATTTCCTTTACCAAGGTGTCCCATATTGGAAACTCACCAGTTGTATCCCAACTGGAGTGTGGTTACTAAGAAGGGTCTAGAGAGTACATGTCACTATTCGTTAAATGTTTACTAATTACCTGCTGTATTTCAAGCAGTCTGTTTTGGGGGAAAAAAAATAGAATCTGGGGTGCCTGAGTAGCTCAGTTGGTTCAGTATCTGCCTCTTGATTTCAGCTCAGATCATGATCCCAGGGCTGTGGGATCAAGCCCAACGCTGGGTTCCATCCTAAACATGGAACCTGCTTAAGATTCTCTCTCTCTCTCTCTCTCTCTCTCTCTCCCCCCCTCCCTCCCTCCCCCTCCTTCTGCCCCTCTCCCCCCCTCATGCTCTCTCTCTCTCAAAACATAAAAATAGAAAAAATGTATTATAAATCAACCAATCAATCTGGATTTCTGATCTAAAGGAGCTCACAGTCTGCTATGAGACAGAGAAGAAACAGAGTTGTCCCCGGAGGTATTCATTCATCTAATCACTTGGGTAACACATATTTTTTGAGCTCCTACAAAGTGCCAGGCACCATTCTAGGTGCCGGAAATATAGCAGTGATAAAATTGACAAGGTTCCTGCCCCCAGGGTCTTTACCTTCTAGTGGGGGAAGACAATTAACCGATAGCATCCCAATAAGCACGATAATTTTGACTAGTGACATATACTAGGAAAATAAATGGAATATAATAGAGAATGATTGGGGTGCTACGTAAGATAGGGAGTTAGGAGTATCAGTTAAACTACTTTGGCTATGAGTGATAGAAAACCTAACAGTGACATAAGACTTAGGAGCCTTAACTATTTAAAAAAGGCAGATGCTATTGATTTCAGTAATTTAGTGGAGTCATTAAGGGTCAAGGCTTTTTTCCATTCATTTCCACTCCTTAGCATGTTGGTATTTTCCTCATTTTCTTCAGCCTCGTGTTTTCAAGATGACTGCCATAGCTGCAGACATCACATCTTCTTATGGCTCCCAGAACCAGAGAGAGAAGGAGGTAGGGGAAAGGAGAAAAGTTAACTTTTTTTCCTTCTACAGTAGCTCCCTCATTTTATCAGGAGAAACTTCTTCCTAGAACTCTGTCATCTCCCAGTGGACTTTCCCCTGAAACTCACTGAACACAGTCACCTGCCCACATTTGATTCGGTGACTAGCAAAGGGGACCCGTATTGGCATAGTTGATTCAAAATAATCATGAGTCATCAGATGTGGGTTTTGGGCAAGGAAAAGGACAGAATGGCCTTGTACGGGTAAATAATGACCGCCAAATCAGGGAGTGCTTCTCCGAGGAGATGATATTTGAACTGAAACCTAAATGATGAGGTGGTGCGGTCTTGTGTGCCACGGAGCACTGCGGTGTGAAGCAGGGAACCGGGCCAGGCTAGTTGGTCCTGGAAGGTCCAGCAGTGGAGGAGACTGGGGATGAGAGTGAGGAGTGAGTCATCCAGGTGAAGCTGTGGGTGGGGATAGCCGGATGCCTTTCAGGCTGCAGAAGAGGCTAATAGAACGGAAAAGGGATGTGAACCAATTTGGCAGCTAGAGCAAGATGGACAAGACAGGCTAGGTTGCAACTCTGATGAAGATGACTTCAGAGGGGAAGGTTCAGATTCTGCCATCGCAAAATTAGCCATAAAGATGTGCGCAGAAGGAAACGTACTCATTTCACCTCAGGCTCTGGAGGAGACTTGCTCAAGAAAGAGACAGTGAGTTTGAATCCTCACTCGGGACAAGGAGTTAGCCAGCGAACAGAAGTGGGTAAGTTGTCCTAGGCATAGGACACAGTATGCCCAGAGGCCTGGACCCTTGAAACATGATGAAAACAGTAAGGCATTACCAGCGTGCAACACGTGAGGCAGGGCATGACTGGTGATGAGGCTGGAGGCATGCTTGTGAGCGCTGCTTTATTTAGTTTAGGCCAGGACTTACCTTTTAAAAAGGTAAGAGCTCCAGGTAGGAAGAGCCGAGTTGGTTTCTCAGTGTGCAGTGTGAGGTTGGGCTTGGATGATCTCTGGGAACACTTCCAGCCTTTACATTCCTGGTCTCTAGTAGGGGCTCAATAAAAGTTTGCTGAGCAAATGAACTATGAACAAGCCTCATTCTTTCCTGCTGCCCAAACTTTGCTCATCCATATGAATGGATGTGCCCTGGCCCAGCCCTGCATGCTCCAGGAAGTGGCCCTGACCCCCAGCCTCCATCAACTTTCCCTTGCACTGGACTAACTGCTTCAGCTCTCAGCAGAGAAGGCCTTGTCCACTTTCATGTGTAGGTCTCTTCTCTTCCAAACTAGACCGTGAGCCCTGAGACATCAGGGGTCATATTCATGTAAGGCAATATATCCACCACTATATGGCACATTGGGCACATTGTATATACACAACAAAAATGCTGGATTTTCCCATTCGATGGATGGACTCGAGTGGATTTCAGCCTCAAAGGGGATT
Source organism: Panthera onca (assembly GCF_046562875.1). Classification (NCBI taxonomy): domain Eukaryota; kingdom Metazoa; phylum Chordata; class Mammalia; order Carnivora; family Felidae; genus Panthera; species Panthera onca. The sequence goes on from NC_138343.1 coordinate 45,149,711, forward strand.
CTCAAATCTCTTGCCACACCCTGGAAGATCAAGAACTAGCCAGGAAGCAAACGTGGGGCAAATGTGCCAGTGACTTTGCTGCTGGGATTAAAAATAAGGGATGTCTCCACAACACTATAAGAACTTCTTAGGGTTTTGAAAAATGCCACTCCATAAATAAACATAAGTGTGGTTTTTGAAACACAAGCTTGGGAGAGCTAGAAAGCCCATGAATGCTGAAAAAGAGAAAAAAATTAGAGTGTTTTGAAGTTAGAAAGATACATCACTGCCCATGTTGCCTTCCAAATACCTTGGTCCTTGTGTCAGTGAATAGAAGCTGGGTTATGCTGAGGTAACAAATGGCTCCCAAATTTCAGTGACTAAGAACAATGAGGAGTAACTTTTGCTCATGCCCATCAGAGGTCAGCAAGGCCCTCTGCTTTTCACAGTCATTCAGTGACCCAGGCTACCATTTTGAATTGCTGGTCACCATGGCCAAAAACATGCATGACCCCATCAACCCACAGAGAGGTTAGGAACTGCAGTGCTACCTTGTGCCTGGATCTAGGGACAACCAGAAACAAGCAGAGACCCATAGTCCCATAATCCTAGTGACCAGAAAGTCCGCCAAAGACAGAGCTCCAGGCATAGATACTTGTGTTTTCCATTCCCCATTTTCAGGCTGAGGCAGACTCGTAAGGATGTCAATAGCTATAGTCAAGAACGAAGGATCCTGAGCCACCACTGTAGTCCTGGATCCATTGCCAAAAAGGGAAGCCTTTGCTTATTGTGAGAGTCTGTGAGTGTATCATCTAGTGTGTGACTCATCCATTCTCCGGTACTGTGCCCCTCCCACTGCAGGAGCTACTCCTATGCAGGACTCGTCTGTCGGGCTGTGGGGCCCCTGTATTTGGGGCTGGCGCTAGGGCAGGGCCCAGCCTGAATGCCTCAGCTTGAGTATCCGCCATTCGGGGCTAAATTGACTGGTCAGAGGTACAGGAGCCTGCTGATTTGTTGCCAGATACAACGGAGGAGAGCCATTGACACCTGTGTCTTCAGCTGCCACGGAGTGGGGCAAGTGTGCCAGTGACTTTGCTGTTGGCTAGCCACAGTGAGTACTCCCACGTCCTCCTTCTCCCTCCAGTGACTTCCTTCAGAGAGGATTTCAGAGATGAGCCATGCGTTATGATTCTACACTTTAGAGGCTTTGTAATTTGGGATTTAATTAATAACATACACAGTGAATAAGTATTAAAAAGGAATTTGATCATTTGAAGGCGCTTGACATAATTCATTTAGAGCTCCAGTCCGGTAAGAAAATATTTTGTTTTTATTACCCTCTGCTCCTCGGATTCCATCCAAGTATCAGAGTCCAGGAAATTGGATTCTTTGAAGACATCATTTTGTTTTCTAATGGCCTCAACATGATTAAGTGCAAATAACAGAAGCGAATTCACTGTTTATTAAATCATTATTTCCCCTCATCAACCTTTGTGATGTTTTCTCTATAATTTTACTTATTACTGGATATCACCCGCTTTCAAAGTCTCTCTGAAAACAGGAATATTTTTACACTTTTACAAAAAAGATCCTGCACTTCCAACGACTAACCTATGGCATTGAGAATTTGATCCTGAATCTTACTTTCCTCAGATCAGACTTTCTCAGGAGGCCTGTAAACTTTGGGGACATTTCTCTCAGCTCATAAGCTCTTCTGCATTGCGTCAGTCTCCACAGTGGGCAGGGGATGCCCAAACCCCTCTGTTTCCATTGACTTTCACATCCTGCTGTAAATTACTGTGGTGGCTGCTTAGCTCTTCCTGCCTTTTCCAGAAGGATTGTTTATCGCTATTTCTTGAATGTGAATTTTGAGAGTTTAGTTTTGCTTAAAAACTCCTATCTGTTGAATTTTGACAAAGTGTGTGTTTCTACAGTAAACTCACAGATGAAAGAGTGAGGCTTGAATTCATCTCACACTATCTCTGGTTAACTGCGCTAAATCTCTTTCGGAGTTTGTTTTTATTCTTCTAGTTTGGAAACATCAACTTATTTGTAGCTCAGAGAAATGATTTCAAGTACATTGCAGGGCAAATAATTAGCCTTAAAAGACTGCAAAACTTGTACGTTATGCCTGTAGGGCTAGTATCCTAAAATGGCACTAGTCCAAACCCTGTATTTGCATGATATACAGTTACAGCATCATTGTTTTTTTTTTTTTTTTGCAAAATGAATGAACATCTGTAATACAAACCACAACTCTTATTCAAATGTATTGAGATTGGGGGTGGGGGGGGGGCGGAGGAACAGCTCCAAGCCTGGTGACAGCTTGGTCTTTCTAAAACGTGATCACGAATGGGGCACCTGGGTAGCTCAGGCAGTTGAACCTCTGACTTTGGCTCAGCTCGTGAATCTCGCGATTCGTGGGTTCGAGTCCCACATCAGGCTCTCTGCTGTCAGCACAGAGCCCACTTTGGATCCTCTGTCTCCCTCTCTCTCTGCCCCTCCCCTGCTTGCACTCTCTCTCTCTCTCAAAAGTAAATAAATATTTAAAATTGGACCAGGGAGCAGAGGCACAGGGTCTGGGGTGGAAGTGGTATGTTCCTGGTCCAGGAGATAATGGATTGCAATATCTATGGAGAATAATATTTCTAACTGTGTCTTAAAAAAATAATAGAACCAACTAAAATTCAGTCTCGCTTTTATTATCAGCATGTTCTGGTGGTTCTGAACCACCTCACTGATAGAATACTTAGTTCCCACCATTGGGGCAGGGTACTCCCACAGCCACCACCCCCCCCCACCCTTTGGTACTGTGTCTGCATTGTACAAGACGGGACTTAATTCACCAGTGGAAAAACAGTCTGCTTTAGAACACCAGTGGCTTCTTCCACAGAACCCTAGGTTAGCATGTGGCATTATCTGTGATCCCGTTATCTTGGGAATTCATGACTTAAGTGCATGTGTGCGTGCGTGCGTGCATGCGTCTATGTGTTTTAATGTATTTGATCTCTCAAGTCAATAAACTCTGGTTTCATTTTTAGTTAGGGGTGAGTCTGTAGAATCATACTGCCTTTGCATATTATTCTTGAATTTTTTGGTTGCACTGAACAGGCTCCTAAATCATACTACTTTAAGTCCCAAAGGTGATTTTATTATAAAGATACTAGGGTATCTCGTGGAACCCAGGGCATGAAATACAAAATTCTGAGCATTACCAGGACTCTCTTGTTTTAAAATCTTTTTCCTTCTTGGTGTATCTGCTTCATTTTGTACTGTCCTTCTTTTTTGTAGTTGGATTCTTCTCAATTCCAGATCGCTGGGCGGGGAGGGGGGGGGTGATCTCATTTCTGTATATTAGTATCAGCTGGGGAGTTTTTAAAAACTCACTCATTCTGAATGATAATTAATGTAATCTAAATGAAGGGGTATATTAGAGTTCACTGTATAATTCTTTCAACTTTCCAGTAGTAACGAAATTATTCAAAATAAAATAAATAGTTTTGGAGAAATATTAGTGCTGAGCCTTACTGCCAGAAATTCTGATTCAATGGGTCTAGACCGGAGTCTAGAAATTGGCAATTTTTTAAAAAGTTCTTTTGGGAATGTGCAACCAAAGTCAGAAATTACTGCTATGGGTGGCTTTCTTTTTCAGCTTCTCTAGAAATGAGTGACTCCCATTCCCTTCCTCCTATCGAAGCCTGAAAGTCCCTGGGGTGAGGACTGATTGGCCCAGACAGGGTCAGCTCTGGCCTGGCCCATCTTCAAAATGGCTGCATGAACAGTAAACATGAATGACATAAGCAGTTTCCAGACGTATGTGAGTGCTGTGGGGACGGCTAGGCAAATTATTAATAGCAATAATCATAATAGGTGTCCAGTGTATTCCTCCAAAAGAAATGCACATTGAGTTCTGAAAGGCTACATTCAAGAACACCTGACTGTTGAGAAGTCAAAGCCATTATTTCCTATTGTTGGTATTTTTCAAATTATATGTCATTGTTTTAAAAGAATGGAATGATGAGGGGCGCCTGGGTGGCTCAGACGGTTAAGCGACTGACTTCGGCTCAGGTCATGATCTCACGGTCTGTGAGTTCGAGCCCCGCGTCAGGCTCTGTGCTGACAGCTCAGAGCCTGGAGACTGTTTCAGATTCTGTGTCTCCCTCTCTCTCTGCCCCTCCCCTGTTCACGCTCTGTCTCCCTCTGTCTCAAAAATAAAAGAATGGAATGATGGAGAATGATTCTGTTCTTTTGAGAGTTTTGTATAGGAAAGTACAAATTAAATCTATTTAACAACAAAATGAAAACTCTGTCCATAGCAAAGCAGGCCTTATAAGTTACTATGCATTAGACAATGCGTATGAGTAAATACCATTAAAGGCCCCTTCTTGGGCATAATGTTCCAGTTGTGGCAAGCATACATTTTCCCCCAGAACACATCTGGTCTTTAAGATTTCATGTTTCCATATAGAAATTCTCTAAATCGGTTAGCAGTCTCTGAGTCACCCCTCCCCCTGCAATTGTCTTGCAGCAATTTCTATCTCAGCCTTGTCTTTGAAGGGGTTCCCTCTTGAAGAGTCTGGCAAGAATTTTGAAAGTCTTAAGCAGTCTTGGATTGTCTCATAGCTGGAAAGAGAGTGGCACCATCACTTCTGTGCAAGCTTTGTCATGCAGATGTTTTGTGACGGTCCCTAATGCTGGGTATCTCAGCATTTAGTGCTCCTTGCCCCTGAGTACCCATGGAAGGTCCTGTCACCTCCAGGGGAACTGGGTTGCCAATGTCCAGGGAGTCTCTGTGCTCTGGGGCATGGGGGTTGGGGAGGGAGAATAACTGATGAAGGAAAGCAGGAGATGCACAAAGCCAATGCAAAATGGCTGAATGGTGTCCTGCTTCCAGCTGATTCCAAAAAGAAGACTGGGCTTCTTCGAGCAAGAACTGGACCTTAGGGGAGAGAAAGATTGTGTTCTGAATCAGAGCAGGGAGAGAGAGGAGCAGTTCCCCATGTCCCTGGGAAGTTGCAGACCGGACCTGATCTGGGTAGTTTTTTAACATTGAGAAAATAATCAGTGTGATCTCTGTGGACCTGGCTGCCAGAGAAAAGAGTGGGGCACAGATGTGCAGGCTGAACACCGAGGCCCAAAGACCAGCCGTGATTGTCCAGAGCAGCAGAAAGTAGCATGGCTGGAGGCTTAGCCTTGCATGCCTCTCTTCTGATGCTAGGATATCATCCCTGGGGAGAAAGGAAGAGGAAACGAAGGAGCAAATGTTGAATTGCTCAAAAGAGACCTACTTTAAACTGAAAATCGATGAGTTGATCTTGTATGGGCAAATTTTCCATCATTGGTTCAAATAGGGCTCCGGTGCTGTTTACATTCAATTGTAGTGCAAAACATAGTTATTACCCCCGTGCCAACCTGGTTTCATGACTGCTAACTGTGTGCCTGCTACACATGGTCATCACGGTCATGGTGTGCTTGTCCTAAATATAGAAAGTGCTGACTCCTCCCCGATGGATTTATCCAGAAGATCTTGCTTTCCTCCAAAATGCTGGCTGTGCCTGAGACGCCCTGCCTCATTCACCTGAACTCCCTGTGCCTTGGTTCTTTTTGCCTGCTGTCCTTCTTGTGGGATCTCCTCCATGAAAGCCATTTCAAAACTTACTTGGTGCAAGTCTCTTTCTGTCCAAGAACCAAATTATAAACAAATCACCCTTTGAATAGAAACACTGCTGCCTTAGGGTGCCTGGATGGCTCAGTTGGTTAAGCATCTGACTTCGGCTAAGGTTATGATCTCGCAGTTTGTGAGCCTAAGCCCCACGTCGGGCTCTCTGTCAGCACAGAGCCCATTTCAGATCCTCTGTCTTCCTCTCTCTCTGCCCCTCCCTCTCCCCCCTATCAAAAGTAAATAAACATTTAAAAAAAGGAAACACTGATGCTTTGATCATTACTCATTCATTGAATCATCCAAAATGAGAATAAAGTAAGAATATTTTTAGACATTCAAAGTTTAAGAGAGTTTGCAATGCAGACATCTTCATCAAAGGAAGTTTAAAAAGGGGTGCCGCGGTGACTCGGTCGGTTGAATGTCAGACTCTTGATTTTGGCTCAGGTCGTGATCTCACACTTTGTGGGTTTGAGCCCCACGGTGGGCTCTGTGCTGACAGCCCAGAGCCTGCTTGGGTTCTCTCTCTCCATCTCTCTGCCCCTCCGCTGCTGGGTCTCTCTCTCTCTCTCTCAACATAAATAAATAAACTTAAAAAAAAAAAAAAAAAGGAAGTTTAAAAAGATACATTCCAGCAAGAAATGAAGTGAATATAGAGAAAAGGCATGTAACACAAGAAAGAAAGTAAAATGTAAGGAACCAAAAGTGGAAGGATTTTTTAAAAAAAATTTTAATGTTTATTTTTAAGAGAGAGAGAGAGACAGAGTGTGAGTGGGGTAGGGACGGGGAGAAAAGGAGACGTAGAACCTGAAGCAGGCTCTAGGCTGTCAGTATAGAGCCTGATGCAGGGCTGGAAATCATGAACTGTGAGATCATGACCTGAGCTGAAGTTGGATGCTTAACCAACTGAGCCACCCAGGTGCCCCAGAAAGATTTTTTTGTCCAATATGTAGAACTAAACAGGATGGAAATACCCTTTCAGGTTTCTTAGTGTTTTTTTGTTTTTTTGTTTTTTTGTTTTTTTTACTGTTTTCTTACTGTTTTTTAGTTTTTGAAGATCTACTCAAGGACATTTTTCTTTTTCTATTTGTGTTAGAAAAGAATAATTCATGACTCTTCCATACATATGAGTTATAGATAATTACTTTCAAATAAATGTAATATAAATGAGAGATACCAAATGTCAAACGTGACACACGTAGAGCACCAAAAAAAAACACAGACCTTTTTCATCTGAAATAACTATTTTCAGTTTGAAATAGTAATCAGAGGGGCTCCCGGGTGGCTCAGTTGGTTAAGTGCCAACTTCAGCTCAGGTTCTTGCAGTTCAGGAGTTCAAGGTCTGTGCTGACAGCTTGGAGCCTGGAGCCTGCTTCAGATGCTGTGTCTCCCTCTCTCTCTGCCCCTCCCCACTCACATCCTGCCTCTCTCTCTCTCTCTCTCTCTCTCTCTCGCTCTCTCCCTTCCTGTCTCTCAGAAAGAAATAAAAACATTCAAAAATAAGTAAATAAAAAAAAATAATCTAAAACTCCAACCTGTGATCTAATGAAAAATATCTCTGGTTGAATGAGTGTGCATATTTTAATGTAATTATTAAGGCACTGAGTCAAGAAATCCACATTTTTAATCCCTCCACTACCATGTTGATCAGAGTAAGAATGCTCTTTAAAATTTCTCACTTTAGGGGGTGCCTGGGTGGCTCAGTCGGTTAAGCGGCCGACTTCGGCTCAGGTCACGATCTCACAGTCCGTGAGTTCAAGCCCCGCGTCGGGCTCTGTGCTGACCGCTCAGAGCCTGGAGCCTGCTTCCGATTCTGTGTCTCCCTCTCTCTCTGCCCCTCCCCCGTTCACGCTCTGTCTCTCTCTGTCTCAAAAATAAATAAACGTTAAAAAAATTTTTTTTAAATTTCTCACTTTAATATTCTCATTTTGTGAAAAGAAAATGGAAATATTACTCATCAAGGAGCATAATTATGAGGGTTTATATTGTACAAAATTCAAATTTAATGCTTTTATTGACATCCATAGTTCAGAAATCATTCTTAGGTGATGAGACTTATGCTTTTTGATCATCTAAGAGTTGTTTTATAACGATTAGTTATTATGCACTTTTATGCTGGGCTTGTTCACTTCTGAGCCTTCACTCTTGTGATGATACAGCTCTGGGAGGCTTTTGCAGAAGGATAAAGCATTTATGGCTCCATGTGGTCCACAGCCATGACAGTAGTATGGCTTTTATAGAAAAAAATGCTGACGACTACTGAAAGCTGAAAGCTGATAGGAGTGCTTTGGGAGCAAATTCACATTAATGGAAATACATAACTTTTGAGACATATTTTTCCAGGTATGTACTACCTGAATATTATTATTTTTTTTATTTTTTATTTAAAAAAATTTTTTTTAATGTTTATTTTTGAGACAGAGAGAGACAGAGCATGAACGGGGGAGGGTCAGAGAGAAGGAGACACAGAATCCAAGACAGGCTCCAGGCTCTGAGCTGTCAGCACAGAGCCCGACGCGGGGCTCGAACTCACGGACCGCGAGATCATGACCTGAGCCGAAGTCAGCCGCTTAACCGACTGAGCCACCCAGGTGCCCCTGTACTACCTGAATATTAGCTCAGCTATCTCTTTTGTTTCTCTTGTCTTCCAGACTTGTTTCTCCTTCTGTACTTCCTCTCTTGATTAAGGTCACCTCAACCCACCTGGATGCTTAGTCTAGAAACAACCACCTCACGTTTTTCTCTACTACCTTTTTCACGAATGCTGTCTTTCTTAAACTTTTGCTTACTCTTCTAAACCTAAGTTTTAATAGTAGTCACTTCTTCATCCCTTCTTCTTGCTCTTTTGGGTTCTTTTTGAATCCATCCGAATGCCGTTGCCATGGTCCTGGCTTTATGATTGGTCTCCTGGATTAAGGAATGGCCTCCCCACTGGCTTCCTGGCCCTCATCTCTGCCTTCTTTCCTACCCTCTACACTGTTGGCAGAATAATTTTCTTTTTTTTTTTTTTTTAACGTTTTTTAATTTATTTTTGAGACAGAGAGAGACAGAGCGTGAACAGGGGAGGGGCAGAGAGAGAGGGAGACACAGAATCTGAAACAGGCTCCAGGCTCTGAGCTGTCAGCACAGAGCCTGACGCGGGGCTCGAACTCATGGACTGTGAGATCATGACCTGAGCCGAAGTCGGACGCTTAACCAACTGAGCCACCCAGGCGCCCCAGAATAATTTTCTTAAATGACTTCTGATGCTGTCACTAAAGGATTTGATGGTTCCTCATCATCCATGGAAGAATCCCATTGCTTTCCTGTGGCACATAACCCACCTCATTTTGGCATCAGAGCATCAGAGCTGATGAGCTACATATATTGCTTTTCCATCACACACCTGTTGTTTCAACTTCGTGACCTTCCCAGTCATCTCCGAACATGCCTGGCTGTTTCATGCTTCCTGCTTTGGACCTACTATTTCTCTGTCTGGAATACTGTTCTTCCTCACCTCCTGGCAAGATCCACACCAAATGCCACCTTGTTTGTGATGCTCCCCAAAGTCCCTGGAGGGAGAGCTTATGACTTTTTGCCATAGGTTTGTAAAGTATATTTTGTAGACCTCAGAGGGAATACTTATAGCATTAATGTATACCCTTTATATTTTCCATCTTCCTTAGTTAGACTTCCGATTCCCAAAAACCTTGTCTTGTTTGTCTTCCTTCATAACTGTCTCTGGATCCTCAAGTTTATTTGCATGAAACAGACCCAAGATAAATGTTTTCTGAATGAATGAAGAAATGAGGCTCAGAGAAGTTCAAGATCTTGCCAAATTTCAGAACATGAATCATGACAGAATTGGAGGAAGAACACAGATCTTCTGACTTTCAACCTACTTCATGCTCTTTCTGCCACAATGCTAAAGAATTTATTTTCCCCCAATTATAAATCTAATTATTTGTGGAAAATAAAGAATGGAGTATGTGGAAAATTATTCGATCATTTTTTTTTTTTTTGGTAGTTGCTAATACTTTGGTGTCCTTCCAGTGTTTGACAAAATATTATACTTGCCTTTACACGGATTTATCATAATTTCCTATCCCCTTCATTGTTGTTTGACATTGATACTGTTCCCATATTCTTTTTTCTGCTACTGTCTGTACAAGTGCCATCAGCAAATTTGCATACCGTGCTTTTTGCCGTACCAGCTCTTTCTGTATGCTAGGGTCCCAGAAGTGTTGTAGTCCTACAATGATTTGGGTTTCCCAGGTTTTTCAGCATTCCTTTCCACATTTTGTATACTTGCATGATCTCTTTAACTCATCCTGGCAGCCTCTGACTATTAGATAAATCCTCTCCTTGGTTTTGTGGTGACTCATGAGGGAGTTGATTCTCAGGGCACACCTATACCAAGCGCTTGACATCGGTGCCCTCTGCACACCTTCATCCCTGTTTACTATTTATCTTTCAGGTATGAGTAATCATCCATTACTTAGCACTGCTTGAAACCTACATGCCTAAGGAGGAAAGCAGCCAGTTCAAAAAAGATTTAGGGAAGCTGGCCAAGGTTTGGGGAAACCAATGAAAATGATTTAAAGTTTTAAAAAAAATTGGGTTTCAGGAGAAACCTGAGGGCTCATCTAAACATGTGAGTATGGGGGCGCCTGGGTGGCTCAGTCGGTTAAGCGCCGACTTCAGCTCAGGTCACGATCTCGCGGTCTGTGAGTTCGAGCCCCGCATCGGGCTCTGGGCTGATGGCTCTGAGCCTGGAGCCTGCTTCCGGTTCTGTGTCTCCCTCTCTCTCTGCCCCTCCCCGTTCATGCTCTGTCTCTCTCTGTCTCATAAATAAACGTTAAAATTAAAAAAAAAAAAAAATAAATAAACATGTGAGTATGTAGCTCTGTGGGTGTGGTTTGGGGCATGGAGAGCCATCCTTACTCCCAAGAATCTGGCCTACTGACCTGGGTCCCTGCCTTTATTTCCTCCTGTGGGAGAGGTTACCTCTAGAAAAACCCTGTTAAAATGTATACTTACCTGGGATGACTAAATCACATCACCACTGGTAGTCATTTTCACTTCACTGGGAGTCAGCTTATCTGATTGGTTAACTGTTCCTTTTTGTCAGTGAAATGAATTTCTTAAGACCTAGGAAAGAGGGCCTTGATGTGAGAAAGGTTGCTTCAGAGTGAGGAGTTTTGTCCAAGGAGGGAGCTTCTAGACTGCAGCTGAAAGCAAGAGCCTGAGCATTTGGGCACAGCATGGGACATGACTCAGGAAAAGGACAGAAGGAATTCTGAAGGCAATTCTATTTAATTTTTAAGTTTATTTAAGGTCATTTAAACCTAGATCTCTCTCATTTATCTATCTTTCTATCTAATCAATCAATCAATTTATTATTATTATTTTTGCTAGAGATGATGGCCAGCCTTTTTATATCTTTATGACAAGAAGGAGGAAAGGACAGAATGATGTAGTTAAAAGAGCCTGGATCGGGGTGAAAAGAGTCAGGGTCTTCCAATAACTTGGGGTGCCACTGTGGGGAAGCTACTTGGTATCTGGACAATTTCTTCTTTGATAAAAAGGAAAATGATAACTTCTCTGCCTAGCTCATAACATTTTATGATGGCAAGATGAAAGTTACCTGTGAAAATGTTCTGAGAGAATTAACCCCATACAAAGATCAACTCTTTCTTCTATTAGAAAAGCCATATGACATACCAAAAAAAAAAAAAAAAAAAAAAAAAAAAATCACAGACCTGGGTCCAAATCCCAAGTGTGCCACTTAGTACCTGTGAGGTTAGGCAGGGTCAACTTTTAGCCCCTTACTTTTGTAAAAACATGAAGTCACTTCAATGTCACAGAACTACTTGATGACATTAAAAGAGTTAATGCAGTGGCACCTTGGTAGCTCAGTCGGTTGGGTGTTAGGCTCTTGATTTCGGCTCAGGTCATGATCTCCCAGTCTCTGGGTTTGAACCCCGTTTAGGGCTCTGTGCTGACAGCTTGGAGCCTGTTTGAGATTCTCTGTCTCCCTTTCTCTCTGCTGTGCGTGCGCGCTCTCTCTCAAAAATAAATAAAATAATAATAGTAATAATAAAAGAGTCAATGCAGACATAGTGCCAGACACAGAGTAAACAGACAGTGACTATTTGTTTTATTCTCCTCTTCCCTTCTGTGATGTCTGATTCAGGCAGGACGGGTGGGATTGGCGAGTGACTAGGAGGTAAGACAGTGGGATGGCTAAATGACAGACAGACGCAGTGGGATCATCCACCCCTGAGATCATCCGAAGTGTATTCCCAGGCTGTTTGGGAGCTTTGACAGCATTTTGCAGATCTCACTGGAAGCCTCAGCAACTCACTGCAAAACCTAATTATGCAAGTAATAGCTGCAGACTGTCGGCTGACAGCTGGTGATTGAAATACTCCTGAGTGGCTGATAAAGTCCTGTCTGGACTTCTGTTTCCTTTTGTTCGTGATTGCCATGATTCGTATTCCAGTATACCTTTGTTTTTTCCTAATCAAGATTTGTTATTCCCTAGTCAAGCTATTATAAAATAGCTCTGGTCTCCCTCGCTGATGTGTGTGCGTTTAAATTAAGCAAATGTTTGTTTCTGATGGAGCCACACAGAGAACATGTCCCAGCGTGCAGCTCACCTGCTCTTCCTGCCTGCTTTGTCTTTCATTAGTGACCTGTGCCTGTTGCCAGTCAACGTATGGCTTTGGGCTGGAGGAATTTGACATAGAGATAGGAAGAGATATTTCGAAATTAAATTGTTAGCAAAGATGAGAATCTTTTTGTGAAATTTGGAACTTTGGAATCCTTGCTGTCATGCCTGTTTGACTAGCTTTGACTCCTAGAGTCTGCAGGACTTCTGGGAACAAAGCCCATCCAAGTTCCCAAACCCTTGGAGATGTTTCAGAAGCCTCATTAGCCTGTGGCTTCCCCAAGGTAGTGAGGAGACAGGGAAAGAAGTTATCTTTGTGGTTGTTTAATTTCGAGCTGTTAGGACATTGCTTGCAAATGAGGAGCCCATTTTCTGTCTGTTGAATAAACATACATTAAACACCTTAGGCACCTTTTTCAGATTTCGAAAGCAGACAGCAGAGAATGGGAAAACGTCTTCTAGTTTGGATGTTTTGGAAATACTATCTCTTTGCAGATCTAGCCAAGTTACCAGTACCTTTACTGTTCCCCTCCTCCTCCTCCTCCTCCTCCTCCTTCTTTATAAAGGAGAAGGGAAGTGGTTTCTTAACTAAACAATAAAAAAAAAAAGTAACATTTTGTATTTGGCACGTTTTACCTTGTGAAATGTCAGTGCTGATGTAATTGCTTTTTTTTTTTTTTTTTGGTGTGAATCGCATGAGATGACTGTTCTTTCAGGTTGTATGTTCTTGAGAGATAAGCCTCCTCTGAAGTCAATGTCTGCAGCAAATTGTTTGGCTTGGGCTACACGAAACTAACATTTACAAACATTTGTTTCAGAGGGAAGAGTTACATTCCCCGCCCCCCCCCCCCACCCCCACCCCTTGCATTTCAGAAAGGTGTGAGGCTGAGCTGGTGGAAGGAGGTCTGAACCATTAGAAACCAAAAGCTTTTCAGAAGGAAATTGGAAGAAGGTGGGAGGCGGTGGGGGTCCAAAGATGGGATTCTTGCTGCTGTTTTGCCCCTATACTTTTGTCTTCTTTCAAACTTTTTGCTTTCACAGGATTGGAAAAAGAGCTAATGACTATGGCTTAATATCAACAAGTCTGGAAGAAAATTGATTTTATTGAAGTCCACTTTACTTAAAGAGCCGTGTTTAAGCAAAATGCCAAAAAAAGCCAACTTTAGAAACTGTTTCTTCTAAGTAAAAGAATTAAGAAAAAGTTCAGAATGTACTTAGAGTTCCACTGTTGTTGAAACTTGGGCAAAGATAGCATTCCAGAGTTGTGGTCTCCAGTCCTTCCATGACAAGCTAGTCCCGGATAGCAAAGAAGTTGTTAGAAAATTCTGGGCTCCAAAATTTTAATAGCAGAATAACTATCAAAAAAGTCCATACTGTAAGGTCTGTGAAGGTCATTACCACATATAGCACAAAGTGCTCATTTTGCCATGCATAAAAATAATTTTATTAATAATCAAAATGCATATTGATAAAATTAAAACAGCTGTGTTTAAAATTTAAAACAATGGGACCATAAAATAAGGATCTTTTTTCAATATAACACCTTAACATTTTAAGCAAACAGTAGTTTTCATATTGTTTTGTTGAACTTATCTAGTTATTCAACTTCTTCCCAGCCCTTAAAGAAAAATCTGAGTGTTTGGGCAGAACAGTGAAAGTTTGTTGTCTTCTATCATTCTTTAAATCTTTTTAAAAAGTAGTTTTAGTTAAAGAGAAAACATTCTGTATAATGAGAATTTTAATATAAAACCAATGAAGGGGCACCTGACTGGCTCAGTTAGAGTAAAGCATGCGATTCTTTTCTTTTCTTTTTTTTTTACATTTATTTATTTTTGAAAGACAGAGGGAGACAGAGCACAAGTGGGGGAGGAGCAGAGAGAGAATGAGACACAGAATCTGAAGCAGGCTCTAGGCACCAGGCTCTGAACTGTCAGCATAGAGCCTGATGTGGGGCTCGAACTCACGAATTGTGAGATCATGACCTGAGCTGAATTGTGAGATCATGACCTGAGCTGAAGTTGGACGCTTAACCATCTGAGCCACCCAGGTACCCCAAGCATGTGATTCTTGATCTCAGGGTTGTGAGTTCAAGCCACACATTAGGCACGGAGCCTATTTAAAATGAAGTAAAATAGGGGCAACTGGATGGCTCAGTCAGTTAAGCGTCCAACGTCATCTCAAGGTTTGTGATTTTGAGCCCCACGTTGGGCTCTGAGCTGACAGCTTGGAGACTGGAGCCTGCTTCCGTTTCTGTGTTTCCCTCTCTCTCTGCCTCTCGCATGTTCATACTCTGTCTCACTCTCTCTCTCTCAAAAATAAAATGAACATTAAAAAAATGAAATTAAATTTGTGTAAATCAGAAAAACATGGACTCATGTTCTGATTTTATGAAAATTATGTTAACAAATTCATCAGTGGCTTTTAATTTTTTTTTTAATTTTGACGGTTTTACCCAAAGCAGTAACTGCATTGGTGATCATTGTGGTAAGACTGATGATTTTCATACTGAATTGTTATCCGTTTGGAAGACTTGGAAAAAAAGGATGCCAACGTGGCTGAAATTTATTTGAAATTGTATGCCCATGTGGGTTGCAACTAAATATACTTAAAACTGATGAGCAACAACATAATCCTTGTGCTTAAAGAACTAGGGACCTTCAGCAGAAAGCCTTTTTTTTTTTTCTTTTTATATCACAACATTGTTTATTATGTGAATTTTTTAAAACTATTTATTTATTTTTGAGAGAGAGAGAGAGATAGGGAGTGAGCAGGGGAGGGGTAGAGAGAGAGAGAGACAGAGAACCCCAAGCAGCATCCACATTGTCAGCTCAGAGCCCGACGTGGGGCTCAACCTCATGAACCATGAGATCGTGACCTGAGCTGAAATCAAGAGTTGGACGCTTAGCTGACTGAGCCACCTAGTCGCTCCATTATGTGAATTTTTTACAATACAAACAAAAAAATATATATATATGGAAATGCAATATCTGAATACAGCTAAATGCAGAATGGTGACTTTTTTTTTCTTTTCAAGAGGCCAGGATTCCATTTCTAGTAAAACAAAGAGACTGCACATAGGTAGAAATAGGTTGGTCGTTAGCCTCACAATTAGAAAACCACTGAAAGAGGCTGCAGCAGGCAATGTAGAATATTGTAAATAACCTTTGGATTTCAGTGGAATTTCAGTTAGGTTAGTATTTCAACATAGGAAATATGGCTAAAAAGACATTTTGCCTAGTCTTTAAAATAATGGCCTTATTTGCTGTAGAATTATGCACAAATAGGATAAAATCTATTCCTTTCTGGCTAAAAATGGTCAAAGAGCAAATATCAGCCATTGCAAAAGCTCCCGGCCTTTCTTGATGACGTCCAAGTCTTCTGAACCCTGCCGTCTAAAAGCAAAGAAATATCAAATACATTTCAAAGAGGATTTCACCCAAAATGAAAAATATTAAAATTATTAAAATTTACTATTAAAAAATAGAGATCTGATATGGATCAGATCTGATAGAGCACAGATCTGATATAAATCATCAGTGTTTCTTGCCCACCTTGCCTTCCTCTCCTTTCCTCTTTCCTCAATGAGTATATTGTGGGCACCACCATGTTTCCAGCGCTATTCTAGGTGCCAACGAATCATTTTAGTTTTGAGATCAATTTTGGCAGAAATAACAGTAGCAGGACTTGTCTAAGATCAGTTTGGGAAGTTTGCTACCTACCTACGAAAATCCAGTTGGGTGGGAATGAGATAATAGGCCAAGCCTGGTGTTACTCTCCTTCGAAAGATGTCTCTGGGCTGAGTTTGCACATAGGCACCCCAACTCAGCTTCCACCACAGCCACCCACACGTTTCTCAGGCCTGCCTAACCCAGGGAGTGAACCATCCTTCTGGATCCCTGAACGCGGGCTATTATTCATTACACCCCAGCAGGCAGCTTCCTTTGGAAGGATTCCTACCTCAGGTGTCAGGTTGCCTGTGCTTCCTGGCACCAGCCGCTCACACCTGCAGCCTCCTGGTGAGGTCCATGGGAGGCCACAGGGACGCCACCTCTGGGGCAGAGAAGTCTGAGTTGACAGCACTCAGGACAGAACCCAGACTTACGGGCTGACTGCAGTGAGAGACTTTGAAAGCTTCAGTTGGAGACACTTTGCTTTTTCATTTATTTTTATAGAAGCAAGAAAGGCAGCGGTGTGGAAGACGATGACTCACATGCTTTTGCTCTACTGCTTAGTGTTTCTTTTGCCCACAGAATCCTGCAGGACATTATGCCAGGTAAGCAAAGGGAGGTGGGAGAAGGAACCGGTAGGGAGAGAGCAAATGGAAACGAAAACCCATCTGTCCGGCAGCTCGTAGTTACCTGTGCTCAAGTGTAGGGAGAAGATAGTGGTCCAGCCCGAAGAAATTACAGCTGTGGGTAACCAAAACCTGTTTTAGCTAATAGCTTCAGACTATTTTTCTTTTGATTTTTTTCTACAAGTTTCCGAGATGCAATGAGGCTCAAATGATTTAAGGTTGATAAACTCTTTTTTTTTTTTTTTTTTTCATATCCTTTGACGGTGATGACTTTTCATTGCTCACCGCTGGACAGTGCTACTTCCGTAGAGGCACTTGAAAGTGTGGGGGCGGTGAGGGATGTCACAATGACTGGGAGATACTTAATGGCATTTAGTGGGCAGGCCCTAGGAATGGTCTGGCTCAATGAGGCATTGTCCCACCCAGAATGAGAATCGTGATAGTGAACACAGTGGATGGGCCAGAAGGAGAAATGAGGAACTCTGACAGCCAATGGTTAATCAAGGTTTAACTGGGGTAAGGTTTGTAGCAATGTACTATTTGTAAGTTTTGTGGGGCAGTGAGCCTTATGACTCTCTCTAGAATATTTTCACTCATACCATAAGTCATTTTAATGTCCTTAACAGTTACTTACTTCAAATTAGGTGTGGAGAATCATTGAGCGATTGAGAGAGGGAGAGAAGGACTAAGACTACTTTGACCTTCTTAGGAACAGTGTATTATTATTGGACTACAAGTTCTGGACAGGAGTTCCATCTCCTACATTCAGATAGGGAAACTGAGGCCCATGGTGTGGAATGTGATTTTCTTGAGGTTCCATATCTACCCAGCCACAGGACCAAGGCCAGTGCCCCGGTTTCTTCAGATTCTGTTTCTTATTCTTTCCATTTTAATAAGTGCCTTCTTAGCGAAAGCCTCCTTAGGAAAGAATGACTTTGGAAATTCTTTCTGGGAATTTCCAAATGATATTTACTTTATCTTCTGAGTGGTGTGCCACTGGATGGGAATTTTCTCCATGACTTCCCTTTTCCCCAGCACTGAACTGGTATCTGGCTTCTGGGAGAGGCTAAAGACTCTTTCTGAAAGACCTCTTTCAGAAGACATCCCGACCCCACAGTTTGGTTCTCTTCCCCTTCTTCATTTCCTCATCCATATTTTCCCACAAGGCAGAACTTAAAGAATAGGCAGAGCCTGGGAGATTGACTTTGTTTTCTTGGTTATTGGGGATCAAGTTATGAGCATTCCATCCTTTTCTTCTCAATTTAGAAGTTGCTGGATGCTGAGTTTCTGAGTGCTACCCCTCTCCTGACCTGTCTACGCACTCAGGCAGCTTTTCAGTTGAGCAGATTACAGGTTTTCAAAGGGTCTTTTTCCTACTGTTATGGTGAAGATTGTAGACCTTTTTTTTTTTCTTTTTGTAGATAGAGCACTAGTGGAGAAGAGGGGCAGAGGTATTGAAAGAGAGAGAGAGGGAGAGAGAGAGAGAGAAGCCCAACACGGGGCTCAATCCCATGACTCTGGGTTCATGACCTGAGCTGAAATCAAGAGCTGGATGCTCAACCGCCTGAGCCACCCAGGCGCTCCTGAAGATTGAGGACATCTGAAGCTCAAGTGGCTCATATAGGATGCCACCCTAGAAATGAAATGACCAGGAGTCATATATGGATGTGCTTTGGCAAATTCACTGGGAAGAAGTAAATCGGATCTTTCACTTAAGAAGGTAGAATTTCTAGAATTCTTTGTAAATAGCATGCCACGGTCTTCTGCCCACATATGTGATCAATATAATGTGACTTCACTAGAGTCTGTATAATGGGCCAAGTATTATCTGGAGTCGTTCACTTTTTTTTTTTTTTAAAGGCTTTATTAAGTAATTTCTACACCGAACGTGGGGCTCGGGCTTACAACCTCAGAATCAACAGTTGCACACTCCACTGACCAAGCCAGCCAAGCGCCCCCGGAATTTAACTTTTAAGTGCTTTATTGTGGTGTATTAGAGACCATGACCCTCTCAGGATGAGTTTAGAGCATCACCTCCCTACACCCTACATCCTCCTCTGCTGTCTCCACATGCATTTGGGATGGCTTGGTGGAAAGAACAGTGTTGTAGGATTGAGAAGAGCTGGGTTCTAGTTCCAACTCTAAGAGGAGCCCCCTGCATGGTTTTGTGTAAATCACCTCATCTATCAAAGATGCGCTTTCTTTATTTATAAAATAAGAAGGTCTTTCAAAACTAAAAAAAAAAAAATGCCATTTTATTATTTTTGTTGGGGTCAAAAGCCTTTGAGTCTCCCAGGTATGAAATAAGGCTTGAATCTGTAGACCGTAAAATGGGAAGTCAGCTTGCCTCAGTGCTTTGAAGGATATTGTAACTCACGAGTCCGCAGTGATACCCTTCACTTTAGACAGACCCTAAATGCTCAATTCAGATTCTCTTAAATTCTTATTTGGTAGAGAAAATGGAAGTGTCAGGCTTGCTTCTTGATAACACAGAGAGAAACAATATAGTGAAGGAGAGAGGGACATGACCTCTACATGTTAGTCACACCGTTGAGTCACTGAATTTCTAATTCCTTCCCTAGTGGTTTAGATCTTGGAATGCAAGTTGGAGAATTGGACCATGGCTCTTCCCAGCCACTAGAGAGCAAACTTCTGGTACAAACACAGGAAGTTTCAGTCTCTCTCTCTCTCTCCCCGTGTACACACACATGCACATGTATGTCAGTATATACATACAAGCTAATATGTATATACACATATATGTACAAAACACAGAACTAGCATCTTATGGGGGTATAAAAAACACAATACAAAATCCATCCGTGGATTTTGTTCTTAAGGAACATACAATTTAAATGAGATAATATGCATATATAAAAATGATTAGAGAGTCAAAGGCAGGAAGGTGAGTATATGTGAAGCATTGAATGAGAGGTATAGTGGTGTAGACAACAAATCCTACAGGAGACAGAGAGGGAACGATGTACCATTTGAAACTGGAAAGACTTCTTGGAAGGGACGAACTTGAGCTCTGTATGTAATAGATAGTATGTTCATATTCAGAGAATAGTAACAGGAGCTAAATCTTAAGTACCACTTACGATATTCCAGGCCCCATTCTAAGTGTTTTCCATAGCTGATCTCATTTATTCTTCATTAAAGTGCTCTGAGGTACCACACAATTCTAATAGTATCATTCTCACCCTGCTTTATCGATGAGGACCCTGAGGCCCAGAGAGACGAACTTTTTCAAGATTTCAAGTAGTGGTGTTGGGATTTGGACCCAGGCGGTCTGCTCCAAGACTATACCCTTCGACCACAATATGATACTGCTGCTCAGTGAGGGGTCTAGTCTGATGAATGGGTGGGCTAGAGAAGGGTTTTTAATCAGGAGGGGTGGGAAATGCTCAGGATAGGGGGCAGCCAGATGTGAAGAGAGTTCTGTAAAAGGAGAAGAATACAGGGGTTCCTGGATGGCTCAGTTGCTTAAGTGTCTGACTCTTGATTTCGTCTCCCGTCATGATCTCACAGTTTGTGAGATTGAGCCCTGAGTCTGGCTGTGTGCTGACAGTGCGGAGTCGGCTTGGGATTTTTCTCTCTGTCTGTCTGTCTGTCTCTGCCCCTCCTGCCCTCTCTCTCAAAATAAAATTAAAAACATTTTTTTTAAAGAAAAAGAATACAAAATTACAAATACAAGATTGAGGGTAAAGTGAGAATCTACTTAGGAAAGTAATTGCAACAAATTTCAAATTTAGAAATGCCGAAGAGAATTAGATTTGGTAATTACTCAGCATTATTCAGTAATAAATCCAGTAAAATAGCAATATTTTAATTAATGAACTGCCCACATTTTTGTCTCTACATTTTTAGCTGCATACTTGCATGCCAATAATTTTGTAATATTTTTTTCTGGATAGAAAATAGAAAAATTATTCAGTTTTCACTCTAGCATTGCTGATTCAATTTGTTTTTTATTATTGTTGGTTTAGAAGAATATCTTTCAGCTTCTCGTTTCATTATTAGTAACGCCATGTAAATATGTAAGACTTTTGTCAGCTTTGGGAAAACATCTAACGAGTTTCTTTCATATATGACCTGCAAAGTGTCCAGAACACTTAGAATTTTCTTGTTCTGTGACTAATTGTAACTACTCTTAAAGTAAATACCATTTATATGTTGATGTCCTCCTTGTAATGTGCTGATGACTGCAAATTACATAAATATATGCTATTAAATTCAAACTAGATGTATCCCCAACTCAACTTCTACTTCTCTAGATTCTCTAGTGCTATCCAGAATGAGGGAGAGTGTGAAGTAAGGAAAGGTGAAGTGGCAAAAAATAATAGTCTGAACAGATGGTGGTTAAGCTATTTTGCTTTTGAAATTTTAATGAAATACACGATCAGTGAACACATTGCTAACCCTCTCTCAGTGCTTGGAAGGGGCCCATACACAAAAGGAATTCTACAGCCTAACCTTCATTAATCTCCATGTAAGCTCACCTCTGCTCCTGGTGCATTTCTTGGATAGAATGTTGATCCTTCTTGCCGGACTGCTCCTGCTGAGTAGCAGTGGGAGAGAAAGCCATCCAGGCTGATGAGGAATGGGGCCATGGGGACTTACTTCATGGTCTCAGCTTTTGGAGGCATCTTGGCATCAGAACTGAGTCCGATGTGGCTGTTAGTCTGTGACTAGAGTGAATCATTGGGCTGGCATATCAATAATTAATTTTCATGTGAATTTTGATTTTCCCTTTCTAGGTTGCTAACAAAAGCAAGGAGATGTCTCCCAGGCCACAAGGTATGTCGGCAGCGGTTAGTAATCAAATGGAAGTTTTTATGTTTATTATTGTAATAGCCAGGCTCAGCCCTCTGTTTATTGGCATGGCAGACGGGACGCCTGGATGGCTGGCATGTGGATTGTTTATCTTTCTCCTATTAAATTGTACTTTTGACCCCTGCTCCCCTCTCCTCTCAGCACCTTCTGCTCCATCCTGGCCTGAGAGTTCTTTGCCATAAACTCTTTCAATTGAGCCAACTCAGATGGGAGCAGTGGCTAGGAACAGGTCTGTGAGAACTCGTTGATGACATACTCATTCCGGAGCTGGGAGCTTTCTCCAAGAACATCGAGCGCAGTGGCTTCCATACTGTTTTCTAGGAAGCTAGAGGGGTTACAGGACGTGTCCAGCGGGTTCCTGTGGAGTGTGACAGACCTAGTGAACTGAACACGGGCTCTTGCTTCTCACTTCAACTGGGATAGTTCCACTTTTATCTGCCTTACATGTGTGAGTTCTGGATAATGTTTTGTTGGAAGCAATAGGTGTTTGCCACCAAAATAGTATGACAATCACTGATCTATTTCAATCTCCCCCCACTTTGCAAAGAAAACACACCCGATGTCCGCAGGGTTTATGTGCCCTCGCTGTGCTGACGTCTTGGTGATTGGCCCGTGCAGCCCAGAGCCCCAGCCTCTCCATCTGATGCTGATACCTTTTATTTCCCCAGGTGTATGCGATGGCGTCTGTGTGGACAACTCCCACTGCAGTCAACCTTGCCCTCCAGACTCACAGGGAAATATGGGGTTCTTATGCAGGCAGAAGAAATGGCACAAGATCACTGAAACCTGTCAGACTCTTAATGCCTTCAACATCTTTGAGGTACTATCCTTTCTCTCACACACAGAGTGGAGTCCCCATGTTAGCAACGCATTGCGTGGTCAATAAGAGAGAGGGAGAGCACAAGGCAGGGCTGGTAGGCGAGTGTGTTTGTACGTGAATACATAAACACACGCTTATCTTCTCTCCCTGCACAAGGAGGGAGGTCCTAACTGTGGGCATCTAAAAGTTTGTGCTCTGGTCTCCCACACGCTTCATGACACAAAGAAACCTGATCCTGAGGTCAGAGCTAGAAGGGCTTTCTGGAGGGATCATGGCCTACTTCTCCATCTTTGCTCATAGCTTTTTAAAATATTTTTATTTATTTATGTTGAGATAGAAAAAGCGCAAGTGGGAAGGGGGCAGAGAGAGAGGGAGAGAGAATCCCAAGCAGGCTCTGCACTGTCAGTGCAGAGCCCGATGTGGGGCTCGAATTCACGAACTGTGAGATCATGACCTGAGCCGAAGTCGGATGCTTAACCGACTGAGCCACCAGGCACCCCAGCTTTTAGCTTTTAATACGGAGCTGTGATATTTAACATAGCTTTCACTGACCAGAAGCACAGGCAACCCTGAGAACTTTTAGATATGCAGAATTCAGACCCCATCCCAGATCTGTTGAATCTGAATTTTCATGGTATCAATCACCTCAGGTGATTTCTGTGCTCAGTAAAGCATGAGAAGCAAGCTGACCTAAAGGGAAGGACTTCGTCATCAAACAAATGAGCACATTTCCATATATACTTAAGTAATTACACATTTAAAAAAATCGCGTTTGATAAAATCAGGACAAATACTTTTTGTTCTCTTTGTGTTTCATTTACTCCTCTTATTTCTTGTTTTTTATTTTTATTTTTTTTAATGTTTATTTATTTTTGAGAGAGGGAGAGAGAGAGACAGCATGAGTGGGGGAGAGAGAGACAGAGGGAGACACAGAATCCAAAGCAGGCTCCAGGCTCTGAGCTGTCAGCACAGAGCCCGACCCGGGGCTCAAACTCACAAATGGTGAGATCAGACCTGAGCTGAAGTTGGACCCTTAATAGACTGAGCCACCCAGGTGTCCCTTTTGTACTCTTTTTCTCATAAGGGCTTTACCTTTTCTGAAGTTCAGCTCCTGATTCCTTCAGAGGAGCCAATGCTTTAGCATCTAGGAACATCCCCCTTCAGTGGTTTTGCATGTGGCCACGGGGAGTGCCAGTGGATTCTTCACCTGAAGTCCCTGAGCAGACTTCAAAGGCTGCCCTCTCCAGGATGTCTGTCACCGGCCCACCCCTAATTTGAGGGACCTTTGCAAAGATACTCACAGAAAGCCACGTACCATACACTTTAATATCTAAACGCTTTCAGTCAAGCTTACAGACCACTAAGTAGAATATATTCTGCTGACCTTTCATCCCAGATTCCATCCTGCACCTGTAGGGTGGTGGAAAGCCAAGGCCACCTGTTCATAACCCTGGAAACAGAGGTCCCTGTGCCACCTGTCGGGCCTAGTGGCTAGCACCCCGGTGGCTTGGTCCATCCTTGGTAGCGTTTCTAAGAAGTTCCCAGGGGATGTCTATGCTGTTGGATGGAGGGCCATGCAGGCCTTGGAAGTGGACTTGGGGTTGCTAAGCAGGGACTTTGAGTGTCTAGATGCAGGGACATGAGTTCTGAGTAGGCGTATCCTCTAGGCCCACGCAGACTTTTTGTCTTGTGAAGGGCCAGGCTAGAGGAGGCCGGAAAGGGGTCCTTTGAAGTAAGGGCTGGCAGTTTTTTTTTTTTTTTTTCTGTTAAAGGCCAGACAGTTAATATTTTAGTCCTTGTGGGTCATGGGGTCTCTATTGCGAGTATTTGACCCTGCCATTGTGGCATGAAAGCCGCCATAGACAATACTTAAACAAATGAGCAGATTGGGTCCCAATAAAACTTTATTTACAAAAAACAGGCAGCCAGTCGGGGGCCATGTTTGCCACTCCTGCACAGAGGTGTGGGCCCCAGAGCCTGAATCTGTAGGCGATACTGTTGATCATTATTTTCAGTCATTCTTTTGTCTTGGTGTCAGTTGATTCATCTAAATCTAGTTCAGAATTTCCATTTTTAAAATACGCTCGTGCCTCATGCTCTGCCCCTCAGGAATAGTAAAAATAAGCTTAAATGACACTAGAAATATATCTACGCGCACAGGACATATATACGCTATAGAGACGCAGAAGGGGTCTGAAGTGGTATGCTAAAGATAACATTTACTCTCTGGAGGGAGGGGATTAAGGAACAGGCAGCTGGCAAGCTGGGACTTTCATTTTCTGTCCGTGTGCCTTGGTATTGGGCAAGTTATTCCACAGCAGATGTGACTTTGAAGATGTGAAATTGAAAAACACGCTGCAGTACACAATTGTGTGATAAGGCTGTCCTCGGTTTTAGTAAAGGTGCTTTTATTTTCAAAACAAAAGTAACATAATCAAAACTTTCTTTTTGCCACTTCGTAGACAAATTTATATTCGATCCAACCACTAGGAGGAAATACAAAAGTAGATGAGTATGCCAGAAAGCCTGAGACCATCACAGACAGGCTGATGCAAACGTGTCCGAAGGATTTGTCCTGTGTAATCAGGAACATTCGGCAGTCTCCCCGGATCCCGGGAAACATTGCTGTCATTGTGCAGCTCTTACACAACATATCCACGGTGTTATTGACAGATGTTGACGTGGCGAAGATGAAGGTGAGTAGCCTTGATTTGGCAGAATGATACCTCAGTGGAAAGGAATGCAGGTTGATTGGAATATTCAGTGGGCTTTTTGGGGTCCGAGGACCACCTCTTTCACATCAGTGTCTGTAATGCGTAGCATAACAATAAGTGTTCAATAAATGCTCAATAAGTGTTCACTGAACAAGGAACAAAAGACATAGAAAAGTGAACATGCTCCATCAGTAAGCATTTAGAGACAGCACTTATTGGGTACTGGATCAGATACCGGAATAAGCTTTCCCAATGTGTATTTTAGCCACTGGAAACCTCTAAGAACCATTCTGGTTCTTGCAGAGACTTTTCTTACTTTTATTTTTGAGTCAGAATAATAGATTGCTAAAATAGAAAATGACTGAATGCAAAGAAAACAGCCATACATATGTGCTGCAGAAGTGTGAAATGGAATTGGACTTCTTTTCTTTTCTTTTCTTTTCTTTTCTTTTCTTTTCTTTCCTTTCCTTTCCTTTCCTTTCTTCTTTTCTTTTCTTTTCTTTTCTTTTTTCTTTTCTTTTCTTTTTTTTCTTTTCTTTTCTTTTCTTTTCTTTTCTTTTCTTCTCTTCCCTTCCCTTCCCTTCCCTTCCCTTCCCTTCCCTTCCCTTCCCTTCCCTTCCTTTCCTTTCCTTTCCTTTCCTTTCCTTCCTCCTTTCCTTTCCTTTCCTTTCCTTTCCTTTCCTTTCCTTCCTCCTTTCCTTTCCTTTCCTTTCCTTTCCTTTCCTTTCCTTTCCTTTCTTTTCCTTTCCTTTCCTTTCTTTTCAATAATGTGTTTTTTAAAAGTTTTATCTATCTATCTATCTATCTATCTATCATCTATTGAGAGAGAGAGAGTGCATGCGAGTGGGGAAAGGGCAGAGAGAGGAAGAGAGAGAATCCCAGGTGGGTCTGCGCTGTCAGCATAGAGCTTGACGTGGGGCTCAATCTCACAAACTGTGAGATCATGACCTGAGCCAAACTCCAGAGTCGGCTGCTTAACTGACTGTGCCACCCAGACACCCCTTATTTTTGATCTTTGAGGCAGAGGACAAAAAGCAGGTTCAGCCTCTGGGGTTACTTGTCAATTTGCTATGTTTCTGCACAGGGTCTTGCACACAGTTGGGATTTAATAGATGTTAATTGCATGATGGGTACGCTGAGCAGGGTAAGCGAGTTGCTGGCTTCACCAAGATGTGAAGTGGGACCGATGATGTCCACGAGCTGTCCACCTGGCTGCCTCACAGGGAGACATTGCATATGTGACACGAGGGCAACTCACTCCTTGCTCTATCCCTCAACTTACATTTTGGTGGCGTGTGGGTACCCTGGGGATCTCATTACGATGCTGATTATGACTCATCGGGTCTAGGGTGGGCCCTGAGATTGCGTATTTCTAAGAAGTTCCCAGGGGAAGTCTATGCTGTTGGATGGAGGACCACACTTGATGAAAGTGACTCTTGACTGTTCTGGCAGATGCCCAGAGCAGCTCAGTACTAATGCTGGTTCTTCCTTGGCAGAGTTACAGCATCATGGCCAACCACATTCTTAACAGCAAAAGCATCTCAAACTGGACCTTCATCCCGGACAGAAATAGCAGCTGTGTCCTGCTACACTCAGTCAACTCCTTTGCCAGAAAGCTATTTATAAATAAATATCCGATTGACATATCAGATGTCTTCATTCATACTATGGGCACTGCCATATCCCCAGACAACACTGGAAAGAATTTCAGTTTTTCGATGAGAGTTAATGACACCAGCAGTGAGATCACTGGGCAGGTGTTGATCAGTAGAGATGAACTTCGGAAGGTGCCCGCTCCTTCTCAGGCCATCAGCATTGCATTTCCAACTCTTGGGGCCATCTTAAAAGCCAGTTTTTTGGAAAACGTCACAGTGAATGGGCTTGTCTTATCTGTCATTTTGCCCAAGGAACTTAAAAGAATCTCACTGATTTTTGAAAAGATCAACAAGTCAGAGGAGAAGAGGACACAGTGTGTTGGCTGGCACTCCTTGGAGAGCAGATGGGACCAGCAGGCCTGTCAAATAATTCAAGAAAACTCCCAGCAAGCTGTTTGCAAATGTAGGCCAAGCAAGTTGTTTACCTCTTTTTCCATTCTTATGTCACCCCACATCTTGGAGAGCCCGATCCTGACTTATATCACGTACATAGGCCTGGGCATTTCTATTTGCAGCTTGATCCTTTGCTTGTCCATTGAGGCCTTGGTCTGGGGCCAAGTGACAAAGACAGAGATCTCGTACTTACGCCATATATGCATCGCTAATGTTGCGGCCACCTTGCTGATGGCTGATGTGTGGTTTGTTGTGGCTTCCTTTCTTAGCGGTCCAGTGGCACATCACAGTGGGTGTGTGGCAGCAACATTTTTTGTTCATTTCTTTTACCTTTCTGTGTTTTTCTGGATGCTTGCCAAAGCGCTCCTTATCCTCTACGGAATCCTGATTGTCTTCCATACACTGCCCAAGTCGGTCCTGGTGGCAGCTCTCTTTTCAATCGGCTACGGGTGCCCCTTGGTCATTGCTGCTATCACAGTTGCTGCCACTGAGCCCAGCAAAGGCTACCTCCGGCCTGAGGCCTGCTGGCTCAACTGGGACATGACCAAGGCCCTCTTGGCCTTTGTGGTCCCAGCTCTGGCCATTGTGGTAGTGAACCTGGTCACAGTCACACTCGTGATTGTCAAGACCCAGCGACCTGCCATTGGCAGTTCCATGTTCCAGGAGGTGAGAGCCATTGTGAGAATCAGTAAGAACATCGCCATCCTCACACCGCTGCTGGGACTGACCTGGGGATTTGGAATAGCCATGGTCGTTGATGACAGCAACCTTGCCTTCCACATTATCTTCTCTGTGCTCAATGCATTCCAGGTAAGTCTAGATGCTACTGACCAAGTACTGAGAGAATTCAGGAAGAAGTTTTGTGATTCGGAGCTTTTGGAATCATATTTCTTTATTTCTGTCTTTTTTAAAAATTCATTTATTTATTTTGGGAGAGAGCGAGCACGAGCAGGGGAGAGGCAGAGAGAGGGAGAGAGAGAGAGAGAGGGAATCCCAAGCAGGCTCCGCATTGTCAGTGCAGAGCTTGATGTGGGACTCAAACTCATGAACCGGAAGATCATGACCTGAGCAAAACCAAGAGTTGGAAAGTCAACCGACTGACCCACCCAGGAGCCCCATAGAATCATATTTCTTTATAAAAGACAATAGATTTGGAATAGAATTTTTTTTTTAATTTTTTTAACGTTTATTTATTTTTGAGACAGAGAGACAGAGCATGAATGGGGGAGGGTCAGAGAGAGGGAGACACAGAATCTGAAACAGGCTCCAGGCTCTGAGCTGTCAGCACAGAGCCCGACGCGGGGCTCGAACTCACGGACTGCGAGATCATGACCCGAGCCGAAGTCGGCCGCTTAACCGACTGAGCCACCCAGGTGCCCCTGGAATAGAATATTAAGTGAGGAAATAAACTCTTTTTCCCCAGAAAGGCCTGGATGCAAATCTTGACTCTCTCATTTACTGATATATAACGTTCTTTTGAGGTATTTGATTAACTTTTCTGAGCCATATTTTTCTCACTTATAAAATGGGTATTACCACTGCCTGCCTGAAATACTGAAATAAAACAGTGGGTGGAAAGCATCAAGTTCAAAAATGACCTAAAGATCATGAATAGCACTACAGTAGGCTGAGCTGCTACTGTTCAGAACTAAATACCACTACTTCCCCCAAATCTAGGTACCCAACTGGAGGTATTAAAATGTGCACATTCATGGCATTTCTTTCCATTTAGAATTTTTGGTTCCCATTGGAAACCATCTTATTGTAATGAGGCAAATCATACAGAATGATATTAACGATGGTTTCTCTTCTCTTCTCTCACCTCTATGAATTAAGCAATGTTCACAGTTTCACGGGTATCTTTGCCAAATTTTTTATGCTTATATACAAATATATTTTCACATAATATAGGGGTTAAAATATACATTATTATGCACCTTACTTTTTCACTTAAAGATACATTGTAGCATCTTACCAGGTTACCATGTAGAAATATGACAGGATAGTATGCTGTATTCAATAAGCCTCTACTTGACTGAATTTTTTTTCATTTTTTTTTTCTGTCACCGGGTACCAAGGAGCCAAAATTTATTACACTGAATGTTAAATATGTAGATAGGAACTAGTTGATAAGAAAGCTTTTATCTTTCTAAAGACCTTTAAAATAATCCTTTCTTCTGAGTGTATGCTTATTCGGAAATAAATGTTTTACCTAATGGATAATAGAGATTTTGGGTCAAATATTTTCTCCTTTTTCTCTTTTAAGATTTGTGTATAAACAATTTCATTAAAATTTTTTTTATTTTTATTTAAAAAAATTTTTTTTATGTTTATTTATTTTTGAGAGAGACAGAGACAGAATGTGAGTGGGTTAGGGGCAGAGAGAGAAGGAGACACAGAATCTGAAGCAGGCTCCAGGCTCTGAGCTGTCAGCACAGGGCCTGATGCAGGGCTTGAACTCATGAGCTGTGAGATTATGACCTGAGCTGAAGTGAGACGCTCAACCAACTGAGCCACCCAGGCGCCCCTAAAAAGTTTTTTTAATGTTTATTTTTAAGAGAAACAGAGAGAGAGGGAGACACAGAGTGTGAGTGGGGGAGGGGTAGAGAGAGAGAGGGAGACACAGAATCTGAAGCAGGGTCCAGGCTCTGAGCTGTCAGCACAGAGCCCGACACAGGGCTTGAACCCACGAACCGTGAGATCATGATCTGAGGCTAAGTTGGACACTTAACCGATTGAGCCACCCAGGGGCCCCCAGTGATTTCATTTTATAATAAGCATTTTGATGCCTTGGAGAACAAAGCTAATAATAATGATAATAATGGTTCCTTGTCTTTGGGATCTCTGTTTTTATGCATTTCTATAGAAAATATGAATAGTATCCTATAATTTTTGTATAGCTCTTATCCATGTTTATGTGGCTAGTCATGCATAGGGCTGGGAGAACAACCTAGTGTTCTTAAATTTCTGTTCAGTATATTCCCATGGCTATTTGTCAGGAACCCTTAAGGAGTTGATGTATCTACTCCTCAACATTTCCCTTTCCTTGTCACCCGGTGTTGGGGTTGCAGATCTTTACTGTGATTTTTGTTGGGACTAGGCTCTGAGCACTCGTATTTTGGTGCCATGAGTTCCTTTACCTGTCATGACAGGATCAACTTGTAATTTCAACTCAGTTTTTGTCTTGACTCCTGGCAAGGGGGATGGAGCTCATCCAAATGCCAGTACTGATGGAGGTGAGAAGCTGAGAGCAGGGTGTGGGTGAAGGGTAGACCCTGGGCATGAGGACTGGTAGGTATTAGGCACCGGTGTGCTGGAGCTGGTTTGCCCTGGCTCAAGAGAAATGACTTCTATTTTTAGGAATTTTGCAAAGGGACATCATTAAAAATTAAACATATAAACTTTTAATTAAATAAAACAATGGCTCTGTTTAAGGTCCTACATCCTCCAAATGCATTACTTCCTAATTATTTGTCTACACTTTACTTTGCTTGTGAGGGTATTTGCATCTACTGTATGTGTATGGTGGAAACCCTGTATTATGATGTGTCCATCCCTTTCTAACTCCATCTTCAGTGATGTCATGTTGTTAGATTTAAATCAGCCAGGGTGGGAGTATTTAAATGGAGACTGGTAAGTGCTTCAAATTAGGAGAGCTGGTTACTGCTATTTACCAGACCCGTGGACCAGGGCATCCTGAGGATGCCCAGTGTTGGAGGAGAGAAAGGAGAGCCACAGATCTGTTGAAGTGGGAGACACAATGAAGTGAGCAGAAGGAAGCAGGACAAGCAGAGTCCTAGGAAGAGCCAAGATGAGGGGCAGCTGGGGCTGATAGAGCAGAGAGGGGAGAGAGACTCCTAAACACACTGGGAGGTCCAGAAGATGTAAGAGAAAGACTCTTCTGAAGCTTTCCTGGTCCTAGCCTCATGTGAGCACCTCCATTGGTTTTAAAGCTCGATCATCCCCTTTACCAGAGGATAATTATTATGTAGTCAATTGCTGATTTGACTGCTCACTTGTAATCCATAACTTCTGGTTGGTATCCTCTCTTGTATTTACTGAATACAACTGTAAATACAGTTCCTTTCGTATGCCTTCCATAACAGTAACTGTAGGTTGGGTAAGCTGTGGGGACCCCCTCATAGCTGTTGTGGCTAGAGAAAATAAATGTCTCAGTTCATTTGAGCTGCTGTAACAAAAATACCGTAGATTGGGTGGCTTACAAACAACAGAAATTTATTTCTCACAGTTCTGGAGGCTGGGAAGTCCAAGATCAAGGCACATACGAATGTGGTGTTTGGAGAGAGCTTGCTTCCTGCCTCATAGATCGATACCATCTTCTTGCTAGAACATCACATAGCAGAAGGGGCAAGGGAACTTTCTGGGGTCTCTTTTGTAAGCGCACTAATCCTTTTCATGAGGGCCCCACCCTTGTGACCTAATTACCTTCCAAATGCATGTCTCCACTTTGGGCATTAGGATTTAACATACAAATTTTGGCAGAGAGGATATGAACATTCCTTCCATAGCAGTAAAGCATATATTTTAAAACATGGGAGAACACCTTGACATTTATCTGCTCAAATTAAGCTTTATCTACTAAAAGAAATGCAAAGAAGCGACTACCAGTGTATTTTATCAATCAGATACTAAACCTTTGACTAATAATCTATCCAAATTTTCTGAATGATATTTCGTGTAACTTTTCCCAAGGTGGGACCAATAAAAAGTGATCCTACTGGAATATGTTCCTGTTACATGTTTATGAGTGTACAAATTCAGGTTGCATAATAAAGCAGTTAAACAC
This sequence comes from Panthera onca, assembly GCF_046562875.1. Taxonomy (NCBI): domain Eukaryota; kingdom Metazoa; phylum Chordata; class Mammalia; order Carnivora; family Felidae; genus Panthera; species Panthera onca. Next base: position 45,181,520 of record NC_138343.1, read on the forward strand.
ACACAAACACAGATATAGATGCACACACACAAATAGAAACACACATTTACTGAGTACTTATTGTGTGTCAAGCATTATGCTAAATGTTGCAGATATGAATATAATTGGTTTAGCCTCAAGAAATTGAAAATCTAACAAGGAGAGAAATTCCTCTTAGTCCTTTAGCCAAAGGAATGCATGTTTTGGAAGAAACGGGCTAAACGTACAGTTCCTAGATATTTTAAAAATTTAACTCCTGGGCAAAATTCATGGAGATTCTGATTTAAAATGTATTCCCGGTACCAAAACCAGACCTGGTTGTATTTGTTCCAGGCATCTTTATACGAATGATGCTTTGTAACCTATATGACCATGCTAGCGATGACATTTTCTTGGTAGACACAATGACAGATTTCAATAGTTATCTTATAGGCTAAGAGTGTCACACAGAAAAGCAATCTGATAGAAGGTCTCCAAGCTTTGGAGTGCTTGCTGGACTGGCTGAATGGAGAGGTGGATTTAGTATGTTTGGGGATTGGATGAGCTTCGTGGTCAGCACTGGTCCCTGTGAAATCCTCCACCTGTCAGCTAAGCTTTTACAAATAGAGGTAGCAGTGGGTTTGATGTTGCTGTTACTGAGTTGCAACATCTTTATGGCACCACTTATATTAAACCCATGTGTCCTCATAGGCATCTGCTTAGCTAAGGGTTCACATTCGATTATGAGATCAAAGCAGCTTAACAGAGGGATGCCTTGCTAATTAAAGTCATTATCTCACTTCTCCTCTCAGGTGGGCCAGGACTCAAGTAACCACGCCTTCAGGAGAAACTATCTAATGAATGTTGCTATCTGTTACATTTTGAAAGTTGAATCTCTGAGTTTCTTTCTACTTGTCTGAAAAATGGGATGAATACTTTTTCTTCCTTCTTCCAGGGGGGTTCTGTGCCAATTCAAATGGACTGTAATGATAGAGGAACAGCCTCCTTTTGACTTTAATGGGGTCTCTTTTTGAATGGATGGTAAGGGATAGGAGAGCTATAATTCCCTCTATGTCATATTTGGAGCACCTGTTTCTGAGCACCTGTTATGTGCTTAGAAGCTCAATCTGTTTTATGTCTTAGGGCCCATGTACTTGACTTTTCCTTAAATTTTTTTTTTTTTTTTTTTTTTTTGGTTTAGTTATTTATTTTGAGAGAGAGAGAGAGAGAGAGAGAGAAAGCAGGGGAGGGGCAGAGAAAGAGGGAGAGAAAGAATCCCAAGCAGGCTCTGCACTGTCAGCACAGAGCCTGATGCAGGGTTTGAACTCACGAACCGTGAGATCATGACCTGAGCTGAAATCAAGAATGGGACGCTTAACTGACTGAGCCACCCAGGCACCCTGTACTTGATTTTTCTTTTCAAGTTTTATAATTTTCTTTGGTTGTGGATGGGGGAAGGAAGTTGAGAGTGCTAACAGAAGCTGAGCATAGCTGCTTTGCTTTTTTTGTGTGGAAGTTTCTTTCATTAGTTTGTCCAAGGACTGCAAAACTGCTGTCCATGGCCTAACATCTCCTCTGAGTCTTGCTCAGACTATTGTGTTCTAGTGAGATATATGTTCTGGCGAGCTCCTGGTCAATGCTAAATGCTTTTAGTTTGCCCTACTTAAAAAGAAATCCCCATAATCTTCTTGTATGAATCACAGACCTTGGTCTGTTGGGTTTAGTGACGTATCCCAAGTGTCGAGAACAGTGGCTGGCACGTGGAAGAGGCTCAATGAATATTCATTGAGTGTATGAACCCAGGTCGTGTGGCCTTAACAGAGTCAAAGATTTAATAAATTGTTTTTATTTCGTTTGTTTTTTAAACTAGAAAAGGACTGATAAATACCAATATTTATTATTATTATTATTATTATTATTATTGTAAATGGCTTTTCTTTCCTCTTCTTTCTCAGGGCTTCTTCATCTTGGTGTTTGGAACAATCCTGGATCCAAAGGTATTGTAAATCCTCTTCCCCCCCTCCTCCCTCTCCTCCTCCTCCTCCTTTTTCTTCTTCTTCTTCTTCTTCTTCTTCTTCTTCTTCTTCTTCTTCTTCTCCCCCCCCCTCCCCATTTTCTTCCTCCTCCTCCTCCTCTTGCATTAACTGTATTTGGCCCTGGAATTCTCACTTGGAAGGACCCCTTACTGAGCATCTTTGACTTCAGTTATTTGTGCACACACTCAAACAGGGCATCACTCTTTTTTATGATGGAAGTAATATCTATCTTACAAACTCTTACAGAGCTGAGCATTTTATGTGCATTACCTCTAATCCTTAAAACAATCTTGGATATTCTTATATTCCATTTTATGGATGAGGAAACTGAGACTCAGAGTGGTTAAACTTGCCCATGATCTCTACAGAAACCCACTCTAACAAGTTGAAGCAGAAAGAGAACTCATGAAATCTTACAATATCATCTTTGGGGACGTCCCTCTGGCTTAGAGCCTTGGAGGCTACATCCCAGGCACAGTTCCCCATCCATAGCATGGAACTAGACACCAATGTTCCTCCTCATTTTCCTGGGCCCAGATGGCACAGCTTGCCAGGCCAAGGTCAGGTAGCAGATGATAAGCTAGAATTGCTGCTACTGTTGTCTTGGAAGTCACCTTCACCCTGCCTGTTGGGGCCCCCTGGCACCTGCTTCTTTGCACTGACATGTCTGATTGGCTGAGTCCAGGTCACATGGCTGCACCTTAGCTGCAAGGGAAGTTGGGACAGTGAGTTCTACTTTATAGAGCGGTGGACCCAGAGAAGGGAATTTCCCAAATACGGATGAGTGTGTATAGGTGGTGAGTGGTGAAGACACATAAAGACTAAACATGAATAAAATATCAAATGGTTACCCAGCCTTCTAAGATCACCCTCTTTCACCCCCTGCCTCCTGGAGTGAGAAAAGCAAGCCACCCTCTCAAATGTAGATGCAAACACTTCCCCTGCAGGGGCGTTTAATGAATTATTTTTTTATCTATGCTATTCTATTATTAAGTTAATGTCTGGGGTTTGTGAAAGGGGCAATTCACACCGGTCCTTTCATTTTGTTATGAGGATACCATATCAACCTAACAAAAATTATTTAGAGGTGGCAGAGTATTAGTGTTTCAGTCTTTCTATGTACTATCTCTGAGACACTGGGGAGTCCTTCACTCTCAGGAACCCAGATCCCCTAAACAGAATGCAGAGATAATGATGATTTTCCTGCCTCTTCTGCCAGATGAGGTAGAGAACCAATGTGATTTTGCAAGTGAAAAAACACAGAAAGCATTTAAGGTGGTACACAGTTGCATACCGTATGATTGTGGGTTTTTTTTTTCTTTATTAACCATAATACCACAACTAGTATTTGTTGTCAAAGCATCAGCAGCAACATTTTTACTTACTGATTTACCAGGTGTTATGAGATGTGCAAAGAACTCTAAGACCTACAACTTTCTATCAAGATCAAAACCTCTTATATTTAAAATTATAATAGGTAAAGACTCAAAGATGTCACAGGACCATACATGATTAATTGATACAAAGCTGTATATGCCAGTAGTCAAATTTTTACATCAGTAAAAAACAGTGAGCATGTGTCCCCAGACGTGTTTATTATTAATTTACAAAGTATGTATTTTGCACACTGTGAAACATAAAAAGAAAGAATTGTAAAGAGAACCTCCAGTATGTCTTCTCATATCCCCATGGGCCCTTGAGGGCACAGCCCCCAAACCCCGGGGGGTGCTCCTTCCTCTCCGGAGCCTGTGTGTGGCAAAGAATATCACATTTTCTGCGAAGGGTGAAGTCACTCTGAGCTGGAGGACTTGGGCATCCATTAACTGTCAAGACAGAACTATAAGGCCTTGGAAGATGAGTGGCATTTTGTAAAGTAGAAGGGAAGACAGAGTAAAAACAAGAAGACACTGCCTGCGTTCAGCCAGAGAGATTGAGGGAAAATGACAGGTTGGTCTGGAGTCAGGAGACATGAACTCAAGTCTTGGCTCTTCTCTGCAGTCAACTGACTTTTTGGCTTTTCTCAGCAGTCAACTGACTTTGGGTGTCCCTTCATCTCCTGAACTTAATGTCCTCGGTTATAAAATGGAAATAATGGTACCTATTTGACAGGACTGTTTTTGGATAAAATGAGATGGCGGGTGTGAAAAGGACTTTAAAGTGCTTTTTCAAGACAAAATATAAATATACAATAAAATACAATTAAAGAAACAAAATATATTTGACACTAATATGCTATATTAATATTCTATTAATTTATATTATATATTACATTAGTGTTAATAAAGAATATATCATCATATATTATATAGTATTGAATATATATTAAATAGATTTACCTTTCATATTTATATGTACGTTAAATCTATTTAATATATATTTAAAAAACAAAATAGAATTGTTATTTATTATTCTTATTATTCTCCGTTCCACGGGCTTTTGCCATATTGCATAAGATTCTTTTTTTTTTTTTTTTTTTTTTTAGCTTTGGATTGACCTCTAGAAAGCAGGGTTTAAATAACTGGCAGCTGTGGGAAATGTTCAACTATTCAAGGGCTGCAAAAAAACTACTCCCAGTGCTAAGTCAAAGATTGCTCTAACCCGTGGCAAAATGTGCTTCTTAGTCACTGGGTTCATGTTGAAGGCCCCTGAGTATGAGTGTCCTGAGCCAGCCTCATCTTCCTTGTGCTTCCCCCTCTCTCCACCTTTTCCCGAACCACTCCTCCAAGTTCCTGATCCCTCCATGACCCACCGACAGGACCCAGCTGGTAACACCCTCCCTTGCCAGAGTGTTCGCCAGGCCCCAGCACGTGTGATGGCCTCTCGTAATTTTTTAAATTATTAACCCCTTTTGTTCTCTATCCAGATAAGAGAAGCTTTAAAGGGTCGAGTAACTTCTGCAAAATGGATCTCCAGAATCTCAGAGGTAAAGCCTTCATGTGCATTATTGCATTTAGACGTTTGACAAGATGACAACAGTGTTGGCATTTCTGGCGTATGGACTGTTAATAAACCAAGCACCTTAACGCTTTGTGGTATGGGTTTTTCAGAAGTGCCAAGGGAGCACCTCTTTGAGCTGTTCAGATTCTTTCTGGAGTGGTGGGACCACATCCAAAGAAAGGAAAGCAGGCTTAAATGCATTTAGAGGAGAGTGGCCAGGCAGGGGGTCGGGAGGGGGCCTGGAGGGACAAACCGTGACCCATGCAGCAGGAGAGCAAGCCTGTGATGAGGCAGGGAAATGAGAGAAGGGAAAATCTCAGCTTCCCGTGATAGGCTGTTCGTTCTCCATTACTCCAATCGGTTGAACCACATCCACAGTGTGAAAGTCCAGGGAAACAAATTCTGACCCTCCACAAAGAACTTCCTCATAGCTTGATTTTCAAGAAGGGTGACTGCCATGGTTACCGGAATTGTCAGAGAAGGTTCGGGGCTGCTCAGCGGTGTTGTGGAGAAGGCTCTACAGTTTAGTAGCCCACAAGCCCTCTCCTTGATGTTCACTTCCTACAGTGTAGAAATCATGTATTGTTATGCAAAGGTTCGCTCCCTCAGCTCTTCTGAGTGAGGGAAAAACTAAAAAATGTTTAAATGGCAGCACGAGGGGATCAGTGTTGGCCCAGGGAACATACTGAGTCACAAGAGAAGAGGCAATCTAGAGTTTCCCATGCCAACATCGGATGGGATCTATACCACCGTGCGTGGACTGGGTTGCAGGACATGTGCATGGAGAGGGGTGCCCCATCACTGTAGAGCTGGTACCCATGGCCCTGAGTAGCAGCATTGGCCCCCCATATGTCCTTTGCCTTTCTATTCTCTCCTCTTTAGGCCCCCTTTTATCTTCCCTCCTTTCTCTTCCCTCTATTTTCCTGTCTCCTTTCCTGTTACTCTTACCTAAACTTGGTCCTTGGTCTCCAAACCTGGCAGATTGTTGACCTCTCTATATCTTTTCCAGCTGAAATTTTCAAAAGCTAAGTTTTATTGAGAATAAACGTCAATAGTTACCCAAAGCAGTGGTTCTCAACATTACCCGAAGATCAGAATCAATTAGGAAGGTTCAAAAAATGTTGCTTGAGTCTCACGCCTGAAGATTCTAATTGGATCGGTCTGCGATGTGTCTGGGAGTTTTACAAGCTCCCCAGGTGGTTCTAACGTAGCCGATGCTGAGACCCTACCTAGCATTGTACATATTTGCCTCCGATCAGTCTGCCTGGCATAAGTATCCCCTTACCACCTCACTGGGTCTGTCCCCTGCTCTCAGGAGAGGCTTGGCTCTTCCAGTCGCTTCCAGTCTGTCACTGTTCCTTTCCCTATGCATTTCTAGTACTGATCCATTCAACCACCACAGGGGTGAATTGCTCTCTGATCATCTGGCCCACTTCTCTTTGTGTCTGTACATAAAATACAAGTCAGGATTATACCCAGAACTTTATTACCAGTTTGTTGGTTGTTTGAGTCAGTGGTTTTCAATGCTGGCTGCACCTTAGAAACATCTAGAGAACTTTTAAAAAATACCACGTACGTCCAAGAAAATTTAAAGCAGGAGTAGGGCCTGTCACTTTTTTTGGTTTGTTTTAAAGTTTCCCACTGATTCTGAAGAGCTGCCAAGGCCATGAACCACTGGTCCAGGAACCTGGTAAATTTATCCTAACGTCTTAAAATCCTTCCCCTGCCCGCTAGCTGTAGGCTGTTCCAAGTCGGTTTTATCAGCCCTCCTCAGAGGAAGTAGGGCTTGTCTGTCTTCTCTCCTACTTCGCAGACCTCTGCTCCCCGTGTAGCAATCTCCTACAGGCCAGGCTGAACTCTTTCCCCTGTCACAGCTGTCTGCGGGGCATCAGTCCCAGCTCCCCAGACTCAGGATAAGAAATGTGTTCTTTTGGTATCCGGTGTGGTGAGTTAGTCCACGCTCATGCGGTAATCATTTCACCAGAGAGCTGATGCATCTTAAGCAACATTTACCTAAAACACGAGGATCTTTTAGACTCAGGTACATTATAAAAGGATGACTGTATCATGGAAGATTCCAGCAGGCCTGCTGAGAAAAGCTATTTGAGGGCGAGGAGGCGTTCCGGTGTTGCTCTGTCTCTCCACGCCACTCAGCTGCCTTCTCCCCATCTCCCTCCCAAACTAGAGACCCCTCAGGACCGGGAGCCAGGCCAGGTGGGAGCCGGAGGATCTCTCACACGGGCCTGTTACTGTGTTGTACGTGGTGCTAATACAAAGAAGGAGGGGGTTAGAGTGAAGGGATAAAATAAATTGCTGTGGGTCACAGTTCTCTATGTGCTTTGACTAGTTGTGATAATTGAAAAGACTACTAATGATAAATGCAATTATGCCTCTGTCATCAACAGAATCTTTCTACTGATTTCTCTGGTCACCCCACCAAAGGGCCAAGCTAACACAGCCGGCTATACTCCTAACTTGGGAGGTGAGTGCAAAGGAAGGGGTTCCCAAATTCATGACATTGTAATTAAGAATGTTTTTTGTTTTTCTTTTTTTAATGTTTCTTTTTTTTTTAATTTTGGTTTTTTAAAGTTTATTTACTTTTGAGAGAGAGAGAGAGAAGGAGAGAGAGAGAGTGCGAGCAGGGGGAAGGGGCAGAGAGAGAGGGAGACACAGAATCTGAAGCAGGTTCCAGGCTCTGATCTGTCAGCACACAGCCCGATGCGGGGCTTGAACTCATGAACCTCTGGATCATGACCTGAGCTGAAGTCAGACACTTAACCGACTGAGCCACCCAGGTGCCCATGAATGTTTTTTTTCTTGATTGAAAGGATTCTTCTTATACAATCTATTCTCCTCTAGCTATGGTTGGAGTTACATTCACACTTCTAATTCTTGCATTCCTGAAATTTTTGTTGTCGCTATAAAACAGTGAGGCGTGTCTGAGAATGGTTGTAAGTTAGCCTGAGTGTATTTAAAGGGGGGTATTTGCACAGCTCTACATGACTGCTGCCTCTCTTCTCTCTCTAATTCCCCATCCCCAGGACATGATATCAATAATATCCCCACACATCCTACTGTGGCCCCTCTCGTTCCCTAGTGTTGAAAGATCAAGGAATTATCGTAAACACCACCTGTGAGAGGCTTCAGGGATAATGCAGAAGTTAATTCACTTTTGAGGTAATGTCTGAGAGACAGAGATGTAGAAACAGAGAGACGGGAGTTACAGGGGAAACAGAAATACAGAGACACCGAGGGGCGTGGTGACTCTGGGTCGTAAGAGAGCCACCCAGACATGTGGACATGTGCAGGCAAGTCTTCCAATCCTCTGTGTCCAGGTCTCTATAGATCTAGAGAGAGAAGATCAGACAGAAAGATGGAGACACCCACAACAGGATGCCCACATTTGCGGTGAGTCAGAGAGATACAGAGAGAAGCCAACGGTTACAGAGAGAGACCCAGAAAACACAGAAAGAAACAGAAACATACACAGAGACTGAGGCTCACTCAGAGACACACATAGAGTGACAGCGACAGAAATGAGGACAGATGCAGAGAGAGGCATTCAGATACATAGACAGAGACCCTCCCCTCCCCCCATCCCAATACCTCCTGGCTCCCATGAGCCTCTGTGGCTGAGACCTTCGGTGGCAGCCCAGGGCCATGTACAAAGAAAGGGGTCTTTTCCAAGAGGAAAGGAATCGGTCCTGCTTACAGAAAGACAAGGTTTGTAGCTCAGCATTTGTAGGCTGTGGAAAACCAGCCTGTTCCCTGGATTTCAGAGTGACTTAAAAGAAAGAGACTCTCCATTTGCCAAGGAGGCTCTACCCAAAGGGGCTTATTGTTCCAGAAAGAGTGAGCCTGTAGTGTTGTTGCTGTGAGGCTTTTGGGTCTTGCCACCTGTTCATTAAAGTTGTGGTTTTCTGTTCTTGACAAGGTCGTACATCCCGGGAATGGCGGAGCCCCAGGAAAAATGTGCTTACTCCTGTCTTCTTGCCTCTGGGGAGTATGAAGGAAGCCTCCCATGCTGTGGTGCTGATGGAGGAAGATGTGAAGTGTGGGGAGGGTGGAAGACCCCTCTGTCCAAGCTGCTCTGTGATGCTGAACATTTCTCCCCACCAACTCTCAATGTATATATACGCCATGCCGGGCGTCCACAACGGGACAGAAAGACACAGTGGGCCGCAGCAGAGCCTTGGTCTTGTGGAGCCTCCAGCTCCATGCTGTTGGGTCATGTTTATCCTCAGGAAGAGAGTCTGGTTCATCTTGGCAAAGGTGGCCTAGGATGTCACCTGGCTGGATTCTGTGCGTTGCCAAGGGAGGGGCCCTCATGAATAGCCACCAACAGTTGGGCTGACTCTAAGTAGGTCATGGCTGGTTCTTTGTACGAAAGGAATCCAACTGCCAGCACAGTCCACCTGTCCAAATTTAAATTGATTACACGGTTAGCCTGGCTTGGGCTTAGAGGCAACTTGGCCGTGAGACAAGTGAAAAACATAGAGCTTTTGAACCAGAAAGATGCTCATTGTAAGTTAAGGAGACTGGAGCCTGGAGTGATGGACCACAGCTAATCAAGGCTCAAGCCAGAGCTAGAAACCCAAGTCTGCAGGCTCCCAGCTCTGGACTCATGTCATCTGAAGACATGGAGCCACTGAGGGACGCTGTCAACTCTGATGATGTAAGATTAACCCTCACCAACAATATGTGATGTGATGAGGAAGAGGAACCATCATATTTCAAGTGGAGAGCTGCTCATCTTCTTAATGTTGTATGTAAACAAATTTGACATTCAAACAAAGAGAGAAGTACAATAGATAGAAGCCCCTTCAGAGGAAAAAAGAAAGCTCCTTTATAAAGCAAGCACCCAGGCTGATGCATGAGACCAACATGAGTGGATAAAGGAAAAGGAAGCAGCGAGTAGCCCCTAATTATCCTACCACAAAGCCAGTGTTAATGATGTTATATTACAAATGGGAAAATGAGACTCACTTGTGAATGAGTAGGGGTCTCTCTCCATCTTTCTTTTTTTACTGTAAAAAACTTTCTCTAAGTAAGGAAGCTTGAAAAAAACAAAAAATACAATAAAGAAGTCAATCCAAAGGGAGAAAAATACACCAACCTGGAGAATAAGTCATCTTTCCAGTGGCATGGCTTATCTTGTGATAATAATCGCATTTTTCTCAAATGAAGACAGAAAGGAATTTTAATTTGACATTTCCTGGTATTTCTGTAGAGTCGCTCCAAGGGAAGGGAGTGGGGCAGGCATAGTCCTGGTTTTCGTAACACAAAGATCTCAGTACCAAGAAACGTGACTTACCCAGAGCCAAGGTATTGAAGCGAGGACAGAAGCTCATGAAACTAGATAGTTCTAGAATTAGAAATCTGGATAAACTTTAGAAAAGGCGGAGTCCAATGGCCTCATCTTGCAGATGGGAACGCTGAACACTAGCGAGAGAGAGAGATTGGTCTTCCATCAGTATTATGTGTTAAGCACTTGACGGTCACATCTAATATGAGACCACATTCTGCTCCAAGGTGCTCACTTCCTAGGATGGGATGGCCGTAATGAAGATATTCTGTCTTGGGATTCTTTTTAACCAGGAAAGCGCCCATGGATGCTAACAGAGAAACTCCAGGAGTTTTTGGAGCTCCCTTGAAAAAACGTGTGCCTTCGCTCCTATAGCCCACAACCTGGTCTGCCCCCTCCTGAAAGGTGTCGGTGAACCGCATGTTTAGGTTGACTTTGGAAGACCCTGAGTGGAGACATTTTCAATGTCCTACTCACACCTCATGGAGGAAGGGGCTTGGTCAGGTGGCTCAAGGACAGATTGGTGCTAAGAGTGTCTAAGGCAGATTCACTGCTAGACACTCGATACATGGTGATCCTTGGGAAAGTTATTTAAATTCCTTAGATTTTGATTCTCTCATTCATAAATTGAACACAGTAGAGTCTACCTCATAGGGGTGTTGTACAGACTAAATGAATAAGTGTAGATAAAATACTTAGAATAGTACTTGGCCATTGTAATGTCAGCTGTTTAATTTTATTAGAGTACCTGTGAATTCACGGACACACACAACACACACAAACCCAAGCAAACACACAACCGTGGCCCTTTGCATGAGTCTGGAGATAGACAGTCTCATGGAAGTTAGCTCACTGACTTCTCAATAAAAGAATGAAGCATTTGATTCGGTCTGTTCAACATCGAGGGTATCGGCCAGCAAAATCTGCCGAGCTTACCATTAGGCTATTCTTTCATTCAGTGTTACCATGGTGGTTGAAACACAGAGTCCCCTGACTGAGAAAGCGTATACATCATGGGTTTCTACTGAGGGTGCACCATGTCTGAGCTCTGCTTTACTTTTTGCCTTCTCTGTGAACTCTTCCCTGAAGAGTCCAGCCAGAAGTGCTGGTTGTCCTCACCTGATTTCCTATAATATTTATAATCTGTGCCGTGCACTTTAGATTTAGTATTTATTGTTTTATTGTTTGTTTACTTTTACCCTTTCGGTGTACATATATTTTCTCTCTCAGATAATTCTGTAAACCTGGGGGGACAGCATTACTCACTTTATTTACTCACTATGTTACTCCCTTCTGCACGCCCAAAGTGCAGAGCAAAGCGTCTTACACATAGAACGTGTTCAATAAAGTCCTTTGATTACACAACCAAAGGTTTGATGATACTGGCTTTTCTGATTCCCAATGACCCGGTGCTTAATTAGCAACCTCAGTAGAAATGACCTATTTTCACCTATTTCATGGCCTCCTTAATCTTCACTATGGCAAAAAGATGTAACCAAACTGTCTTTCCCTTATTTCTCCTTACTGTCAACATTTCCCCCATAATATTTAAATGCAGGTTTGCGTTAGATTTTCTGGCTGAGAAGGTATGTAAATAGAAGGCACTAGAATTGGGATGTGTGGGTTTTGGTGGTGAAGAAAAGCCAAATTGTCTATCCTGTCGGAAGTCAAACCATGTGACGTTTCCTGCAAGTGGAGACTGTACCTTCTGTGTCTGAATTTCCCGTGGCCGTGGCCCGAGGCTCAGTAACAACTGTTGGCCCGGTTATTAAAAAAGTAAAACAGGGGTGCCTGGGTGGCTCAGTTGGGTAAGCATCTGACTTTGGCTCAGGTTTGTGAGTTCGAGCCCCACGTCAGGCTCTGTGCCTTTGGATTCTTTGGATTCTGTGTCTCCCTCTCTCTCTGACCCTCCCCCACTCGCACTCTGTGTCTTTCTCTCTCTCAAAAGTAAATAAACATTTAAAAAATAAATAAGTAAAACAAAAATCTCTTTGGCGTAAGGTAGGGATTAGATCATGATTTACCCATCCATTTCCTAGCCAGTTTTCCCCCACGTTCACCATCAATACAGGCAAAAATGTGACAGCCTTCTAGAATCATCTACAAGAGTGGCACAACTTCGCCTTCTGTCCCCTGTGTTCTAATTACACCAGTGCAGTAGATGCAACACAGCCTCATGTGATCATCCGAGATAAAGATGAGGCATTAAAGCACAAACAAGTGACTCATTTTAATGGATTTGCTTCAGACGAGAGAAACCTGTAATTTCTCTTAGGCGTGCTTGATGCACCCATTGTGGAGTGAATCACACACTTACACAAGCCTTGAAACCCTGGGCGGTTTTACTTCTCAGATAGGCTTCTCACAACAGGTGGCTGTTTTGCACCGGGGCCTCTTGGATTTCCCTTTCAAAAATGGAGAAGAGAGATCACAGCCACTGAAGGGGGGACCATGAGAGGTGCAAAGGCAGGCACGCATGATGGTGGGGCACAGCGGTGGGGAGCTCAGTGCCGACTTCCCTGCTGGGCTGCTAGATTTCCTGGATGCGGTGAGTACACATGTCACAACAAAATCTTTCTCCTACCGAAGACCGGACTGTTTTGGCATGCATTCCGGGATGGGGAAAATGTGTGATTTATGGTGGTATTGTCTGGAATGCTTGATTGCTGCAGGAAACTTCCCTAACATTATTTACAAGTTGGCTAGCTCAAGGTTAACGTATTTCCTAGATCTCTTTTGTGTTTGTTTTTCTTTCAAAAAGCATTTGTCAGGGTCCAGTTGCTCACTCCTAGGAGTGAAAATGCAAAGCACCAGGCGATTAGACTCTCTGTTCTCTGATTGTCCCTTGCTGGATAAAGTGGATGAGCAAAGCAGCTTTCGATTGCCTTCCTTTAGGCTCATTGTAAAGTTGTGTGTGCGTGTGTGTGTGTGTGTGTATAAATAAATATATAATTAAGCATTCTTTAGTAGTTTCTTCTTTTAATGGGGCTGATAAAGCTGTCTTTATACCAACTTAAGACATTTCCTTCAGTTACTGCTGAAACCTCTTTGCAAAGGCATCTACCCTTGTTTTGAGTGGTCTATAGTACCTTTGATGACCTATCTTCCTTATATTCTGAGGACAAGTGTGGCCTTTCAAGTGTGCGTCCTAAGGTGCTATTTTGTGTGTGTTGCAGTACTCCAGCGAACTTTCTTCCTGGAGCAGAGCAATTGCCCCGTCTGTCAATTACTTTAAAATCATATAAATCTCAAGATAGTTGGCCAGATGCTAGATCCCTTCCGGACTCTGAAATCAAGTGATTCTTGAAACTTAACAGCATCTGAATCCAGACTGCAACTCTCAGAAAAGATACTGGGCTACAAAGAGATGGGCTGGAAGCCATCTAAAATAGGCGGGGATAAGATGCTTCTGATTCTAATAGATCTTTTGTATCTTTCTTTCCTCCAAGGCTCCTTATGAAACAGCTCCTCCATGGCAAGGGACAGCTGGTAAGAGTGACTGAATCCATCTGATTGCTGAGATCAAGAACACGCAAACAACTTGTTTAGCCATCCGACTATATAACCAGAGTTCTAATTACACCAGCGCAGTAGATGGGATGCACGGTTATGAAATTCAGCTGAAGGGAACAAAACACACACACCCCAACATGTGGGTCAGCAGACTCTAAGGTCCTCACCCTCAGTTAACCTTTCTGAACTGGTTCTTCCCATCAAAGGGATTGGCCAAGGAGTGTGAGGTGAGTTGCTGCCTGGAAGGTTAGCCAACAAGTGGGTAGGCCCTCCCTCTCACCTTGGGGTGAAGTTCACGGAGGGGAACCCGTTGGGAAAGGGTCCACTTCGTTTGCAAATATTCCCACCCAGCTCACCTTAGGGTGTTCTGTGTGGAGGGGTTTGAGAGATCACGGCTTTCAGCGCGTTCCTTCCTGGTTGACTGTGGTTACCATTCCCAGGCTGTGCCTTCTTAATTTGCTTTGAGAGTCCTGATGCTAGCCCTCGCACGGCGTGTCCAGGCAGGTCTGGGGTGCCTCCGTTTCATGAGTCATTCCCCACAACCCACCCCATGCTAGTGCATATCAGAAACAAGCCCTAGGACCCAGGCAGACTAATTGTATTATTTAATTCCAAGTCATTCAGAAACTCAGCTCTTAGGACAAGGGAGGTGGGACAGATAGGAGACGGTGTTTCGGAACAGCTGGGGTCCCCTAGGTCTGTTCAAGAAAGTGTTTTGTGAGTTCTGACTGTGGAGACTGGGCAGAAAGGATGGCTGCCTGCCATGCCTGTGGCAGACATCACTAATCTGGCAGGACGTTGTTCTTCGCTGCACCTGGATGGGACCTCACCATCCTGTGTCACATAAGGTTCCAGGTAATATAACAAAAAGGTAGGCTAGGAGCATTTCTTTCTTTCTTTTTTTTTTTTAATTAAAAAAAGTTTTTTTAATGCGTATTTATTTTTGAGACAGAGAGAGAGAGAGAGCAAGCATGAGCAAGGAGGGGCAGAGAGAGAGGGAGACACAGAATCTGATGCAGGCTCCAGGCTCTGTGCTGTCTGCATAGAGCCCAATGCGGGGCTCGAACCCACGAACCGCAAGATCATGACCTGAACCAAAGTTAGATGCTTAACCGACTCAGTCACCCAGGCACCCCTGGCAGCATTTCTACTTAAATCACCAGGTTTCAAAAGCATCTAGAGTTGCAAATATGCTCATCTTCCCCTCTAAGATAGAGAAGTTGCCTTGTGATTTTTAAACAAAAGCTTCAGAAATTGGCATCATTCTCTGCATGGGTCATTCACTGATCCATCCATTTATCCAACACATGTTTATTGGGTATCAATTATGCATCTCACAGTCCGCGGGGTGCTGGGGACAGAGAAGTTATCCTTCTGTGTTCGCCTCCTGACTAATGACAACCTGATTTTTTGGTCCTAATCTGCCAAATGCAGGCTAACTTCTCTCAGGCTCTGGGGCTGGGAGGATCGAGTGTTGTGCTCTGCTAACCCCTTGTCATCAGGGCCTCGATGACACAGTGGTGCGGGAGGCATCTATTGATGTGACTGAGCCACTGGGACTACTGGGTCTAGCTAACTACATTGTCATCAGCCTCTGGGGCCAGCAAAGGCTATTCTCGCTCTCTCTCTTTGAAGTGATGCTCTGTTAGAGCAGAGAGTCTGGCTTCCATTCAATGGCCTAGAATTGCTGTTTATTCTCAAGTGAAAGACAAAAGTGGATGGTAGCCGGTAATTCACGCTTTTATAAGGATGCACAGGGAAAGAGAGGCAGGTTGGGGAAGCAGGGGGGAGGAATTTGGGATGCTACTTTTCTAGAACCTGAGAAGCTGCCAATGCAGGCTGCTTGTTGCTTCCACCTCTGAAATAGGTCATCTTTCAGGCACTTTGGGAACAAGATGCAGGCCTTGTTTCTTCCTAAGCATCAGATGACCCTTTATTTACCTAATTACCATGGAGGCCTCAGGCACAAGTTCTGCATCTTTTCTCCTCCTCTTTTTAATTATCCATTTCTGAGTCTGCCTTCCCCTTCCTGTGATCATCCCCAACATCTGACTGCCACCCACCCCATCTGTGCCTGCCTTTCCTCAGCTCTCCAGCCGGAGCATTATGTTTCAGGATAATTCTGACTCTTTTCACTGTTGAAGATGACCTCTCCACCGCCTCCTTCTTTCAGGATTCACTGAAGGCTAGGTCTGTTCCTCTCGGCTGCGCTGCTTTGGGTCACGGTGAATGACCTTCTATGAAGGTATTAGCATAGGGACTGGCCTGTGGTAGACGCCCAACAAATGCTCATGGAGCCTGAGTCTGGGTGAATTAACGTGTTCCAAGATGACATATGGTCCTCGAACAACAGCCTTAAATTCCCCCAGAGCACTTGAGATGATAGCGTAAATTTGGTCCAATTGGGATGAAACAGGTCTTTTTGCCACAAGGATACCCAGAAACCGTGTCATGCATATATGTATGTGTGAGGGGTTGGGGGTGCTGGTGCTGGCACGTTCTCCAAACCATTTGACCATGGAACCCCTTGGTGTTTTATGAGACTCGCGTTCCACAGAAACCCACTTCAGGACGCAGTATCCCGGCCAAACGCAATTAACACGAAACTCTGTAGTGTTTGCCTACTAGGAAGAAAACAGGCAGATTTCCTGAAATCACAGAACACTTAAGTCAGTGTATAAAAATGCCTTCAGCGTCAGGTTTTTCTTCCATTCTTTTAAAATTCAACTCTGGTGCCTGCTACGAACTTGGCAGGCAAGCGGGGGATGATGTGTGTCAACCCTAGGCATAAATATGTGTTGTTATAGCGCTATTCTGTCAGAGTTACTGCTCACTATTTTTATGTTCCCCCACCAGGGACTAGGATCTTGATGTAAATAGCCAGTGACAGATCTTCCCAACAAAGTGTTTTCCTGCCGCCATACCCAAGGGGTTTAAAGAGGCAGGGATTTTATGAAAACACATGATTTTGCCGTTAAACTGAACACACTGTTAAACCAGAAGTCAATAAATGGTACGGAGGTAATTTAAGCATACTGGAGATAGAATAACTCTGGATTCTCCAGGTAGGATAGGACCTGGCATTGACTCCAGGCTCTCTTCACTAGGAACTACCAGACCCTTGGGCCAGGCAAGTTGTCCTTGAATAGATTCACACTGGAAAGCTGCCTCTTTCGGTACTGTCCACGTTTTTGCTGATGTTCTTTTGGACAGTCCACTCGTGTCACATTTAATATTTAGATTTTGTGTCCTTGTTCTTTTCCTCATTATTTCAAGAGGTCACTTATCACATGCAGACACTGTGCTGGGTATTGGAGAAGTACTTTTCATTTGCAGAAAATTTTTAGCTTGGCATTACGCAAAACTCAAAGTTCACTTTAATTAAGTCTTTAGCAATGGTGAATCTCAGAAAGTATGTTTTTTCCATTTTGTCCTATGAAATATCAGCCTCGGATTATGAATTATTCTGGAAATGCTTCTTTTTATTTTTTAAGTCTCCATTTTCAGAGCCGTAAAGCTCTGGCTCATAGTGTTCCGTGCAGAATGCTCTGGATTTTGGCTTCGGCTATCCAAATTGTGATAGGATGGATCCCATTCTACTCTTTCTGGTGAGAAGAGAAACAATCCAGTTGGGGCTAACTTGAAAACATTTATCCATCCGACCCATCCCTGCCAATCAAAATGGACAAAAATAAGAATGCGGTGACTCCTCTTGGGTAACGTTATTAAACATCCCCCCCCCTTCCCATTTGTCATAATTGAAGGAAATTTACCATACAATTATCAGACAGAATGGTAGATGGGTTGCGTACATCAGACTATATGAACGTGGTTGATGGAATAGCAAGTTTATCAACCAAAACTCTCCAAACAGCTAGTTGTGCTCAGTTCAAAGTTTATGTTTCTTATGGTCATGCTTGTGATTTCACACTGCATATGGATTGTCTGCTAGTAATTTTTTTCTTAAAAAAATGAATGTATCATTATTTCATAATGTTCCACATAGAGCATAATGATCTACAGAAAAGGCCGTGACTATTGGATCCTTTCCTCTCTGAACACTTTTGGGAGCTGTGGACTTAGAAGTCCTAGCACTGGTTGGGAAAACAGTTTTGGACTTCCTAAATCACATCACATCACATCATTGTGCCAGATGTCTGATTTTCTCCCAGCAAGATTAAGTTTAAAGCAAACTTCTTATATTGAAAACTGTACACAGTAAAATCTTCCTCCTGAAGCCTTAGATAGCAGGCGTTCTTATTTATAAGTGGCCTCCTGTGGGCTTGCCTTCACCCATTTTGCTGTGCATTCCAAACCATGCTCTCCAGGTGGAAGAGAATTGCATTTACTCTCAGCACCAGTCCTATTATTTGACCCTGAATATAGGTATCTTTTTTCCCCGATGAATGCATCTTGGGAAGGAGATTTCGACAGAATTATGAAAAATAGGAAAGAGAATAGACCAAAGGGACCACTTCAGTGGGAGAAGTGAACTATTTTCGATTTGATAATGAAAATGAATCTTTTAGTCTGTATTTCTACCTCTAAGATTGTAGGTCACAATCCATTAGAGGTTGTGGAGTCAATTTAGTGGGTGGCAACCAATTCCTGAAAGAATGTCAGGTAGAGTGGAATGCAAGATAAAAATCACAGACATCCAGAGTGTCTTGCTCATAGATGGGAAGGATAAGTAATTTTACATAAAAGTTTTTGAAATATAAAGATTATGTATTTTTCAGTTTTATGTAGGCATCTCTACATATAGGTGTCTGTACACAATGAGTCATGATGTAAGATCTTTTTTTTTTTTTTTTATTGTGTCAGGATAAAAAAAATTTTGAAATCCACAAGTATATATGTGAAACATATGGATACTTCTAAGACAACTTATTCTGGTTCTTCTGGTATTTCCTTTTGTGATGACAGTTAAAAATCTACCCTAAACAATATTAATATTGCAAATTGCTTAGTGTATTAATCCACCAATTTGCTGCATACATGACAACTTCTTTCAACCACTCCTGTAAGATCATGAATTCCACACACATATCCCAACAACTATGCAAATCCATTACCGCACTTTGCCTGTCATTCTGCCATGTTTCCTTTCCCTTGCTCAGACTTGCTCTGCAAGATGACAGTATAAGTCAAAATACTTTCCCTATAGTTCATTGGTTAGGAACTCAAAGAATTTTAAACTCAAAGATAATTTGGAAGCCTTCCTGTAAATGCCTGTGGCTCATCGTCTCATGCAAAGGCTCACTGGAGTCATGAAAGTCCATCTTAGTCTTGACTCCACCTAGGAAGGGTTTGATCCCTGATCACTGAGTTTTGTTTGCTCCCTGGCTACAGATTGCCTGGTGGGCCTAGATGGATCAGAATTCGTTCATCTCCATTGGAGCATAAAGGGATTTATGTTTGCTGAGGCTCAGTTTCTGCCTCATGTGCAGCATGTAGATGATCTCTCTTCTCACTATTGCTTTGATGTGTCTGTATTCCCCACTGGACATCCTTAATGGAAATGACAGCAACCTTTATTTCCATACCCCAGCGGCTGGTACAGTGCCTGGCAAATAGGAGGCACTTGAAAAAGGGTCATTGGTAGAATAAATAATCACCCTACGTTTTATGAAATGAGTGAGAAAGAAAATTGGATCCGTGAAGGTCAAATAGTTCATCAATAGCATAAATATGATAACAACTTAACTCATGCTGACTCTAAGACCCATGGTATTTTCACTTTGCTGCATTTGTACTACCAAGAAAATCATTCTAAGGAACTTTGTTTCCAATAAATGGTCTTAGTTTCCACTAGCCTATAAGTATGATGGTGATGGTCATGATGATGTCCATGAATTCCAACTGTTGTAAAGATGCATTCTTGGAGATCTGTCTTTGCAAGGTGGGACTATCAAGTAAAAGGCTTCACCACAAGAAAAACATTTGTAACCATGTGTGGTGACAGATGTTAACTAGACTTACCTATCATGTCGCAAAAATACAAACATCAAATCATGATATGTTTCCATTAATGTAATGTTACATGTCAATGATATGTTAAAAAAAAGAACAAACAGGCAAGAAGCAGACATAGAGAACAGAGAATTATCTTCTAGTGCTTCCAGTTTCTCTGAGTAGTAGTTGATCTATCTATGAGAGAGTTTCCGTGCTTGTTCCAGTAGCAGACAATAGTGTATATTCATTTCATTTTAAGTTACTTGACTCCATATGCCTAGAGAGACAGTACACTGTAGAACAGTTGTTCTCCACGGAGGGTGATTTTCTCTCCCAGGGCACATTTGGAGATATCCGGAGACATTTTTGGCTGTTACTACTAAAGAGGAGGCTGCTCCTGGCATCTGGTGGGTAGAGGCCAGAGATGCTACTATATATCCTACAATTTACAGCACAGCCCCCCCAAAACAAAGAACTATCCAGCCTACAATGGTACCATTGCCGAGAGATTCTGCTCTCCAGCTGCGCCCTCTGGGTTGAACTCTGGGCTCCAGCATTTTTTATCTGAGTGAACTTGGCTCATAGCTGCTCAACACTTTGTACCTTAGCTTCTCCACAGGTACAATGAAGACAGTAAAGGAAGCGCTCAGAACAGTGACTAAGAAGTAAAAGTTCTTGAGAAATGTTACTATCGCAGAAAATTATCAATTAAATGACCAGAAACGATGTCTTGGTGAACATGTATCTTTCCTGGTGCTTCCATCATTCCCATGTATTATTTGTAGAAAAGTTAACATTTGAGAAAAAGTCTTTCTTTTTTTCTTTTCTTCCTTCCTTTCTCTCTTTCCCTTTCTTTCTTTCTTTCTTTCTTTCTTTCTTTCTTTCTTTCTTTCTTTCTTTCTTTCTCTTTTTACATGTTAGCTAACTTGAAAGTAGATATTGGTGTTCTTTCTTAGAGCAGGACGTTTTGGAGTGCATATCTCAGAGTATCCTGTAGGGTCACCATTGTTAGTCGGCTAAGTTTTGCATTGTTCGGCCTTATCACCTTCAGCTGGATCCACCTTCATTCTCCTGCAGGTGAAGATCCTAATGTGTGAAAAATGAAGTCCCAGGAAACGATGCTTTGCTGTTTAATGTTATTCCTGGCCACGGAATGTTCTCACCACTATAGATCCAAGGTGCGCATAAAAGTAAGTTTGATCCATTCTTACGTGGTCCCGTAGAGAAATCTGTCAGTTCTCCCAGATAGCTAAATTTATGATACAGGACATGATTTTAAATAAATGTTCAAATGACTACAGTTTTAGTCTTGCTAATAGTTTTTTGTTTTTGTTTTTTGTTTTAAAGGGAACAAAGAAACGTTGAGAGGTGGCTGGGCCTTGCAACAGTATATTTGCAGGGTGTGACATGGAACTATAAGAGAGTAGGAAAATGACTTTTCAAGCCCCAGAGAATGTAGACAGGCAGCCATTGGGAGGAGGAAGTACCAGCCTGGCAGCTACTGATTCAGCTCCAGACCTTAACTTTCCTTCTCATTAGCTGCACAAGTTGCTTTCCTTCTCTGAGTCTTAATTTCCTTATCTGTAACCTACAGGGTGTTTTTTTTTTTTTTTTTCATTTAGATAATGTTTATAGCCCTTTATAGCTACAAAAGAGTTTGTGATTTTATTATTGTCACCTACTGATTATTCCTAGCATCTGCTCATCTCTACCT
This sequence comes from Panthera onca, assembly GCF_046562875.1. Lineage (NCBI taxonomy): Eukaryota > Metazoa > Chordata > Mammalia > Carnivora > Felidae > Panthera > Panthera onca. The sequence goes on from NC_138343.1 coordinate 45,202,938, forward strand.
TTCTGGGGGATATAATGGTATCTGGAGGGTCATATAAGCTCCATTTCATAGTTACAGTTAATACAGATGGAGACCAGCTTAGTGTTACAATTGCTACATCTGTGTTCTCCCTGGGTACTTCAACTTTCCAGGGGCCCCTGGGTGCCTCAGTCGGTTGAGCATTGGACTCTTGATTTCAGCTCAGGTCATGATCTCATGGTTTGTGAGATCAAGCCCTGCACTGGGCCTGTGCTGACAGTGCTGAGCCTGCTTGGGATTCTTTCTCTCTCCCTCTGCTGTTCCCCCACTTGCACTTTCTCTCTCTCTCTCAAAAGAAACTAAAAAAAAAAAAAAAAAAAAAAAAAAAGAGTAATGTTCATTTTTTTTTTTTAAAGTTTTCCAAAATATGGATTCAGTCCATTAACCTGACCTTCAGAGCCCAAGTGACCACTGGCAAGCTTCTAGCTCTCATCAGAAAATAGTGTGTTCTTTGTCTGTGCTCACCTCTATGCTTCCCTCTGCAAGTTCCCATGATGTCATACATGGATGCCAGTTTTCTGGCCTAGTCCTGAACACGTTTTTACTTCATATCCACATGGAGCCTCTATGTTGAGATGAGAGAGGAGAGTCTAGTAAAGCGGACCTTTGGGAATTTATGTTTTACAGGATGGAGATAAACATCAACATCCTGAAGGGAAACTCAAGACTGGAACGATACAAGGTATGTGTCAACAGAACAGTCTTCTTCCATATGGAGACTGGACAGAGTAAAGGAAGACTTGGCTGTGGCCAAGCATGTCCCAGACCACAAGCTTTCAATTAGAATAACAGTCTCTCTTTCTCTGACCTCCCGTGCTCATGCTCTGTCTTTCTCTGTCTCAAAAATAAATAAAATGTTAAAAAAAATAAAAAAAAAAAGGGGGTGACTGGGTGGCTCAGTTGGTTAAGCAGCCGACTTCGGCTCAGGTCATGATCTTGCAGTCCGTGAGTTCGAGCCCCACATCGGGCTCTGGGCTGACAGCTCAGAGCCTGGAGCCTGTTTCAGATTCTGTGTCTCCCTCTCTCTCTGACCCTCCCCTGCTTATGCTCTGTCTCTCTCTGTCTCAAAGATAAATAAAACGTTAAAAAAAAATTAGAATAACAGTCTCTAACAAGTTCTCATTGTTTACCAGTATTGATAGACTCACCGACAATTGTACATTATCTATGACATAGTCACTGATGCAATTCAGCAAATATTCACGTGTGTTCTAGAGTAGAAGGCAAGTGTTCACTTTAAAACCCCGAAGGGAAATGTGTTTGAACTAATGAGCTCACAAGGCAGAAGAGGGAACAGGACAGAATTCATTCCTTCCTACAAAGATATTTTCAGAATGCTTAAATGTATGTAACACTGGTTCTGAGAGGTCTACTGAAGTGATGTAAGATAGGTATCATGTTGGTGAGACTGGTTGCTCTCAAGAAGTCAGAGATAAACTATGGAGATAATCATGCTATGATAGTGCAAACATGTGGTTCTCCCCCAAATAGTAGAAATAACTGGATTCTCCACAGACATGGCCAACTATATTTTTAGCCCAAACACATCTCTACATAGATGCAGAATTGAGAAAAGAGAGAGAAAGATAGGTAACCTTCATTGAGTATTTATGACAACAGCGTTCTAAGTGCTGGGCAGGATGCTATTTCCTTCAATGTTTGTAACAAGACTGTGGCATTGCCTCCAATTGTCTGGATAAAGAAATTGAGAAGCACTCAGCTTAAATAACTTGCCAAACCAGAGGCAGTTGGGTAGATGGTAAAGAAAAATGCAAACTTACTTGTTTCCTTTCTCCATGAATGGAGTCAACCATGGAGCTGTCCCAGCCGCAAATATAGGTGCATCCCTTGACTCACGGCCAATTACTCACTACATCTTATTGATTTCAACACCTTACCAGCTCTCATTATGATCTACCTCTTTTCATTCCACTACCACTCTCCTAAGGCAATTCTTCCTGTGACTACTTCAACAACTTCATTCTTGGGCTCCCTGCATCAAGTCAATCCACTTTGCCCCAGGGCCAAATTAGGCCAGCCACCAGGTTTTAGAAATAAAGTTATATTGGAACACAGCCATGCCCATTTATTTTACGCATTGTCTTTGATTGCCTTCATGCCACAAAGGCAGAGTTAAGTAGTTCTGACGGAGACCACATGGCCTTCAAGGCTGGAAATATTTACTCTCTGGCCACAGTTGTCATTTAGCAATTAAAAATATGGACTGCCTCGTTAAGCTTTCGTGTCAGACAAACAGTGAAGGATATTGCATGGGTCATGTGTATATTAAAAACTTATTCATTGTGTAACTGAATGCTTTCAGTGGATCGCTGTTGTTTGTGGATTCTGTATTTGCAAATTCTCTTGCTCATTGAAATTCATTTGTAACCCCCCAATCTCTACTCATAATGCTTTCTGGATCATTCACAGACAGAAAAAAAATAATTTGAGTTAGCTAAGGTGCAAGTTCCGAGTCAAACGAGGTGGCTCTCTGCCTTCTTGTTCCAGGTCTCCTACTCTAAACAAGTGTTCTTTTTGTGATGTATGTAGTGCCCTATGTTTTGCCTTTTGCGCTTTTTGTTGGTGATTTTTTTGGTGATTGGTGCAGTTTAAAATGGCTCCTGAGGGTAGTTCTGGTGTTCCTAAGAAGACTGTCGTGTGTCTTAAGGAGTAAATGCATGTGTTAGTTAAACTTTGTTCCTGTGCTGTTATGAGCGATGATGCTATTGGCCATGAGTTCAATGCTAATGAATCAACAACATAAATAAGGTGTCTTTAAATAGAAACACACAAAACAAGCCCATATACTGACTGGTTGATGAAAAGGCTGAGGAGAAGCTCGTAAGAACCTGCCTTGATTTCCCCTCATTCGATGCTTGTGGCAGTAGAACATAATTACCGCAAATAATGAGAATCGAGTGTATCTGAAAAATAAAATCAATATTTAACTGGGCTTCCTGTATTTTATCTGGCAACTTTATCTGGCCCTTTACAGAAAATTTGGCTGCCTACACTATCTTTAATTATCTTTCAAAAGCAACTCCAATCATGTTTTCTGGTAACCCCCATATTAGCACAGAATTTAAGGTCCTTCATGCCTTGACCTCTGCTTACTTCTCCCATCGTTATCTCTTGCTACACTCTGCTCAGATGCTCTGATCTAGCCTTTCTGTATGACCTGTGATCCCTACTTTCTATGTGCTGTTCTCTCTGCCTAGACATCAGCTTTGCAGTCTGCCTGGTAAGCCTTACTTGGTGCTGAGGACACTGTTCAATGTCACCTCCTCTGAAAAGCAACCCCCCAATCTCTGGAATGTTAGCTGCCTCTGTCAGAGTGCAGAAATGCTGAGTAGCCCCCTCCCCTTTCCTTTTCAGAGAAATGCCGTGGACCTTGCCTCACTGCTTCCAACTGCAGCCAGCCTTGTGCTCAGCACTTTCGCGGAGAAATAGGATTTACATGTCATCAAAACAAGTGGCAAAAATCAACTGAAACGTGTACAAGCTTATCTGTGGAAACATTCTTTAAGGTGATGCATTTGCATATTATTGGCTTCTGGGGCTCATAGCCCAGGATGTGGTAAAGGCATTCTTCATGTGTTCTGTTCAGCACGACAATAAATCTCATATCTGGACTCGGGAAAATGGTTCAGTGGGTGAAATTTGTCTCTTCTCCTTCCTTACCCAAACTCTCTGCTACTCTTCCCTCCCCCCCCCCCCCCTCCCTTCTTCTCCCTCTCAGAATCTTTTCTTTTTTTTTTTTTTTTTTTTAATTTTTTTTTTTTCAACGTTTTTTTATTTATTTTTGGGACAGAGAGAGAGACAGAGCATGAACGGGGGAGGGGCAGAGAGAGAGGGAGACACAGAATCGGAAACAGGCTCCAGGCTCCGAGCCATCAGCCCGGAGCCTGACGCGGGGCTCGAACTCACGGACCGCGAGATCGTGACCTGGCTGAAGTCGGACGCTTAACCGACTGTGCCACCCAGGCGCCCCTCTCAGAATCTTTTCTAAAAATAAGATCTGAAACTCATTCACACAATGGTGAATGCTTACAGGTTCAAGAGTGAGCTCTAAAGATGGATTTGTGCTTACTTTCTCCTAATTAGTGAACTCGAAACTTCTTGAAATGACACTTTAGCAATTCTTTGACCTGCCAACCTCCAAAAACCCATTCCCCACCCCACCCCTAAATTCCATGGGACCCCCCCTTTAAAAAAATCGAAAAGGCAAATTTTGTTTTTAGAATCTCTCCACATCTCTGGAGAAAACTCTCTTGCTATCATACTCGAGTTAAAATCACTGTCCTGGAAGCAACAGGTCAGTATCCTGATCTCTGGGGCAATTTTGGTGGAACCTCTGGTCTGTGCGTGACTCCACCTTCCTCTTGGTCTTTTCGGGCATCCCAACGACTTTTCAGGACCACTTGCTTCTCTGTTTTCCCCATGTGGCTTATTGTGCCTTTAGCTCCTTTACTCTGATATATGTTAGGTTCTTAATCACATTTGAACAAAGAAACTTTGTTTTTTTATTTTTGTTTTTTATTTTTTTTTTTTAAAAAACAGGACTTCAATAGTGCATTACGCCTTTCCGTAGCCGCAGCATCCGTCCCTCTGTATGTTCTTGACTTCCGAGCTCCAGAGCCCCTGGAGAGTGTAGCCCAAGGAATCCGCAGGAACTGTCCAGTTGATTACGCCTGCATAATTGATGTTGTGAAATCATCAGAAGCCACGTCTGGAAACATTGCATTTATAGTGGAGTTATTACGAAATATTTCTATGGATTTGTCCGACAATGTTACCCCAGAGAAAATGAAGGTATTCTTTGTTCGTTTCATTGAAAAAACTGACAGTCTTCTTCTTCTTCTTCTTTTTTTTAAAACAAATCTTGCATTTAAACAGTTTCAAGGGTACTCTTCAGGGTACAAGGTATGCCAACCACGGCAACCATAACAATGATGGGCATTTTATTTCAGCCTGGTGTATCAATTCACTCTAGTTTATGGAAGTGTTCGAGAAGTTAGCACATTTTTAATACATGTTTTTGTACAGACTATTTTCAAGGGAATGTCACAAAAGGATGGCTGTGAACAAGACTGTGTCTACTCTATTGTTGCCCAAATTTCATTCTGTAGAACATAATTATTTCGAGAAATGTTAACGGAGATTTCTGTACATAGCAGATGTAGGAAGTCTGGGTTAAACAAAGTTAAGCAGGTTTCCTTATGGCGGGACTTTTTAGAACCTTTTATATGTTAACGAAGTTTGGCCCTCTTTATAAGAGTAGGGGATATTGGGATGTGGCACACAGTATTTCTGAAATTTAGGTTTTTATAGAATCTATTCCCAATTCCCTCCATTAAACAATCATTGCTATCTCACGGGAATCTTGGGTTATAGAGACTGCAGTTTACAAATGCTGCCCCAGGGCACATAATAAAGCAAGTAAACTATACCTGTGACTTTTATTTGAGTTTAATTATTGTTTCACTTTTTTGCCTTCTCTGCAGGCTTATTAGCATGAAATTCTAATAAACAGGGAATTTGAAGAAAAATTTGTTAAATAAGATCAGATCGTTTGATCTTTACAAGTTTCAGATTTTAGAAATTGACTTTCTACAATAATGTGTAAATCCTTAGTGTAAATTTCCACTTTTGTCCATTGCAGAGTTATAGTGAAGTGGCTAACCACATCCTCGATACAGCAGCCATTTCAAATTGGGCTTTCATTCCAGACAAAAATACCAGCTCGGATTTTTTGCAGTCAATGAATCTGTTTGCAAGGCAACTCCACATCCACGAGGATTCTGAGAACATTGCAGATGAACTCTTCATTCAGACAAAGGGGTTTCACATCAACAATGATACCTCAGAGAAAAAGTTCAACTTCTCTACGAGCATGAACAATATGACAGAGGGTATCATAGGAATGATAGAAATTCCCAGGCAAGAGCTGTGGAAGTTGCCACCAAATGCATCCCAAGCCATTAGCATAGCTTTTCCCACCTTGGGGGCCATACTGAGAGAAGTCCACCTGCCGAATGTGAGTCTTCCTAGACCTGTAAATGGTCTCGTCCTTTCAGTGATTTTACCAGAAAGATTGAAGCAAGTCTTACTCACCTTTGAGAAGATCAATAAATCCCAGAATGCCCGGGCCCAGTGTGTTGGCTGGCACTCCAGGAAAAGGAGGTGGGACGAAAATGTGTGTGAAACCACGCTGGAGATCATGAACAAAGTAAAATGCCAGTGTAACTACACTGGCATGGTGATGTCCTTTTCCATTCTGATGTCCCCCAAATCTGTTGACAGCAAAGTCCTGGACTACATCACCTGCATTGGGCTCAGCGTCTCCATCTTTAGCTTGATTCTTTGCCTGATCATTGAAGCCGCTGTGTGGTCCCGGGTGGTTGTGACAGAGATATCCTACATGCGTCACGTGTGCATCGTCAACATAGCTGTGTCGCTCCTGATTGCTAACGTGTGGTTCATCATAAACTCTAACTTTCACAAAAAGGCCCAGGACTCCAAATGGTGTGTCGCACTGACATTTTTCAGCCACCTTTTCTACCTCTCTCTGTTTTTCTGGATGTTCTTCAAAGCACTGCTTATCATCTATGGGATATTGGTTGTTTTCCGTAGGATGATGAAGTCCCGCATGATGGCCATCGGCTTTGCCATTGGCTACGGGTGCCCGTTGGTCATTGCTGGCACCACAGTTGCTATCACAGTCCCGGAGAAAGGCTACATGAGACCCGACGCCTGCTGGCTTAACTGGGACAACACCAAAGCCCTTTTGGCATTTGCCATCCCAGCCTTGGTCATTGTGGCCGTGAACCTTGTGGTGGTTTTGGTTGTTGCTGTCAACACTCAGAGGCCCTCTATTGGCAGTTCCAAGGCTCAGGATCTGGCCATAATTATGAGGATCAGCAAAAATGTTGCCATCCTTACCCCATTGCTGGGACTGACCTGGGGTTTTGGAATAGCCACGCTTATAGAAGGCACTTCCTTGATATTCCATATAATCTTTGCCCTGCTCAATGCTTTCCAGGTAAGTTCCAAGAGGGAGACTTATTTTTACTAATTATTATTATTAATTGTCTTACTCATAAGATATTTTTATTTCATAATTTCTTATTCTGGCTATACAACAAGCTATGACTATGATTTAAAAATATAGAATACAAAATGTTCTTTTTAACTCTTTCCATGTCTTAGTGACATTTGGCTGTGGCCTCCCTTACCCTCTTGGTTGTCAAGTTGGATTTAGCTGATCGGGCTGGTTAGGTGGGCATCTCCTTCCTTCCGTCCTCCCTGATCCCTCCTAACGGTTCAATGTCAGAAGAAGGTTACCTTCATTTATCAAAGACTTGTCTTTGGCCAAAGATGTGTGAGTCTACACTCACATCTAATGCCTCAAAACAAGCACAGTTTTTTATCCTTTTTCAAGGAGTTTAGGGATTCAGTGAAACAGTCGTTTTCCATACTATGGAGAGAGAACCCTTGCCATTCTCTTTGAATGTTAACCAGTGAGGAGCTCTTACACCTCTTCCCTGCTTTCGCTGTGAAATAAATGTAGGCTGCGATTCCCTGAAATGGATCTTGCACATGTTGCCTGATCTTAGAGATGTCACTTTTCTCTGGGCCTCGGCCTTCTCCTTAGTAAGATAAAGATATGAATCTAAAATCCTCTATATTGTCTTTATCTTGCTTTAACCACACTTGGCTTGGCAAAATGATCCCTCTAAAAATTGTTGTACTCTATGTGACTACTGTGCATGTGCTTTTGGGAAGCCGTCGCTAGCCAGACCACTTTTTATACCTACGAATAATAGCAAATTGGGCAAGTTCATATCCTTAGTTAGGCTTTTAATCAGGGCTTGGCCAACTATGGCCTGCTGCCTGGTTTTGTAAGTAGTATTACTGGAATAGAGCCATACTCGTTTGTTTGCATTTTGCCTATGGCTGCTTTTGAGCTGCGATGGCAGAGTTGGCTAGCTGTAACAGAAACTGTAGAGCTCAAAATATGCATTACCTGGTTTTTCACAGAAATAAAATTTCCAACCACTGCTTTAAATATATAAATATAACTGCTTAGTAAAGCAACAATGTATTCCTATAGCATGTCCCTATTACCCTATTTTAAAACGTTATATAAAACAGAAAGCAGGCTTTTAAGAAATGCCAGCTCAGATCAGTTATATATCTTACTCATACATTCTTCAATAACTGTGGAGAACATTCCACTCTTTCCCTTGCATGGCTTTTAAGGAGAAACCTTTGACTTATGGTTTTTTTTGTTTTTTGTTTTCTTCGTCTTCTTTTTTTTGATCAAAAGCTCTTGGACTCATGTAAATCTCCCCAACTCTTGAAGTTACTTTGGTGACTGATGATCTCGTTTTATTTTATTTTATTTTTGACTTTGCAACTTAATTAAACCCTGAACATTTTATTCTGTTTCTTTTTCAAAAGAAAAACACTGAAAAACTTTTAGGTAAATACACTCCAACTTTTCTTAGCAAGCTTTTCCTGTGACTCACATTTAAAAATTTCAGTCTTCTGAGTAGTGTTTCTTTGCCATGAAACTATCCTCAGAAACCCAGGCTCCTTCCACTCTCATGGAAGGATGCAGAATTTTCTTAAAGTGCAACTTCCACCATTTAGAAAGATTGACTATCGATTATTATGACTTCATAGGAAACCAAAGAATTTAAACTTGAACAGACCCTGGCATTTTATATTTCTGTGATTTTCTCTCTTTTATATATAAACTTATTCCACCAGCTCAGAGGCCCTGCTATTTCTTGGCTTTTAATTCCAACTGAAAGTAAACTATAATACAGGTTTCATTTCTCAAGACACCTTCCATGATTGTCACTGTGAACTACAAGATTCCATGTCATGTTGTGTCATGTTGCTGTTATTATGAGTAAGATCAGCTACTTAAGGTTTGGAAAGTAAACAGATACAATAATGTAGAAAATACTCTCCTCCATCTGTAGCCACTCAATAAATATCAATAACTCTCATGCACAGACATGAAGGTGATCCTTTTTCTTTGAGGTACAATCACAGAGAATACTTGCCAATGCGTTTTTATCTGCATCAGTAGAAGCTGAAGTTTCTAGTACCCAATAACTGTCCTTGAAGACATCTAGAAGAGTGATATTAAAATAACAGTTGGGATATTGTCTGCCTAACAGTCCCTCATACTTCGGTTGAATTTTGCCACAGGGATTCTTCATCCTGCTGTTTGGAACCATCATGGACCACAAGGTAATTTGAATTTGTTTCACTCACTGTAAACATTTTCACACGGCTCAGGTAGCAGGGGGATGAAGCAGCTTTGAGAAGAAAGCCTGGTCCCTGGGTGTGAATTTTATGGGGGTGCTTCAGGCATCAGCTTAGAGGAGGAAAGCAGAGAACTATACTCCTTCCTTTCCTGCATTTAATCAAGTCAGCAGGAGGTGGTGTCTGAGTGTATCTAGGAATAAAAACCATAACCAGAATTTTAACTTTAATCGTAAATCCAATTATAATGACACCTCAGCTTTTATTGGCTAAGCATAGTGTTTCTGACGTTGCTTCTGCCAGGGTTATTGGTCTCGAAGTTCTGGGTTTTGGGGATGTTGTCGTTTCTTCACTGTCCTTGCTTCTTCAGATAAGAGATGCTTTGCGGATGAGGATGTCTTCACTGAAGGGGAGATCAAGGGCGGTAGAGGTAAGCCCTTCCTCTCAGTCTCAATACTTAAGGGTCAGTGTCCTCAGCAGAGTCATGAAGAGACAAATATTATAGCTTAGTATTCAGGATTTGTTAGCAAAGAGAATTATTAGGACATGCATTCAATCATTCATTTCTTCACTTGACAAATTTGGAGTATCCTGCTAAAGCTTCAGGTCAGTAGAATATCCCTCTCAAGAGAGTTTTCCACCTTGGATGTATTTCAACTTGACATCTGGATCGTTGAGATGGGACAACATGAAACCAGGGTCGTAGACTCATAAAACACTAGAGCTGGGAAATGAGAGATGAGTTAGAAATGAGACTCTAGTCCAACCTAGTCATTTCATAGGTAAGGAAACCAGGACCCAGTGTACTTATGAGATTTGCCCGAAGTCTCCCAGAGAATCATGGGAGTTAGCGTGCTCCTTTCTCAAGACTCTTCAGTAAGCCACATTCTTGGGCTGAAGTACATGTATATTGATCTTGAAGATGATTTTTGACCAAGCTGTCTGTCTTGTAAGGTACCAACTAAAATTACCATCATTGCTATATTAGTTAGAAAGAAGCCATTTACTCAACCAACAGTTTCTTAATAAGAGCTACTTTCTTAATAAACAAACAAAAAATTTTCTGCACACATTGAGAATCAGCATTTACAGTTAGCTACTACTGAGTGTGACTTTTGGTACCATAGTCCATCAATTCTAAGATAGGCATTTTCTTCACCTTGTAACAATTCTAAAATTGGAATGTGTCTTACAATCAGTGGCATGTCATGATTTAATTGGTAAGATTTTTTTTCCTTTCTTTTTCTTAGTGGAATAAAAAAATAATGATGTGGCTTACAATGTTAGGTTCAGTGAAATATGATAATTTAATTCTGTGTAGCTGTGTCAGTTTGGGTACTTCTTTTCATGTTTCCATTTTTACATATTTATATCTCTAGACAAGCATATACATAAATATGAATACATTTTGTCAATGCCCTTATTCACTGACATCAGTGTTCCTTTTTCCCTCCCATTTAGAATGCATCATTAAGCCCAACCAATGGATCTAAATTAATGAATCGGTGAAAATGACAGGTGAGTATTAAAAACTCAAGGAGAAGCTTTGCTTGCAAGTTATGGCAAACTCCTTAATGTTCCTTGTGAGCACACTATTGCCTACGATGTGATGCAGGAGTGAGGTGGGGAGGGAACAGGAGGATATATCTTTCAGAGATTAAAAACTTCTTCATTGCTCAGCGCATAAATGAAAATATGCACATATTTAAAACCTATGTCATCTCAGTTTACATGACCATATCTTTTTTTTTTTTAAAGTTTTAATTTAAATTCCAGTTAGTTAACATGGGGCACCTGGGTGGCTCAGTCAGTTAAGCATCTGACTTTGGCTCACGTTATGATCTTGCGGTTCACGAGTTCAAGCTTCACATCAGGCCATCGGGCTCTGTGCTGACAGCTCAGAGCCTGGAGCCTGCTTCAAATTCTGTGTCTCTCTTTCTGCCCCTCTCCCACTCATGCTCTCTCTCTCTCTTTCTCAAAAATAAATAAACATTAAAAAAATTAAAATAAATTCCAGTTAGATAACATAGAGTGTAATATTGGTTTCAGGTGTACAATACAATGATTCAACACTTCCTTACAACACCCAGTGTCGTCACAAGTGCACTCCTTAATCCCCATTGCCTATTTAGCCAATCCCTCCACCCACCGTCCCTCTGGTAACCCTCATTTTGTTCTCTCTAATAGAGTCTGTTTCTTGGTTTGCTTCCCTCTTTCTCCCATTTGCTCATTTCTTTTGTCTCTTAAATTCCACATATGAGTGAAATCATATGGCGTTTGTCTCTCTCTGACTTACTTTGCTTAGCATAATGTTCTCTAGCTCCATCCACGTCATTGCAAATGGCAAAATTTCATTGCTCTTTTATGACTGAGTAATCCATTATCTATCTATCTGTCTATCTGACTTCTTTTTTATCCATTCATCAGTCAACGGACACTTGAGCTATTTCTGTAATTTGGCTGTTGTAGATAATGCTGCTGTAAACATTGGGGTGCATGTATCACTTTGAGTTACTATTTTTGCATTCTTATATGACCAAATCTTAGGAATCCTTTTCTTTCCTCAGTGAGAGGATGATATCATCGCATCTGTACTGATGTAGCAACACCCTTACTGTCTACGGCACTCCACACACCCTAATTTCATCTTGTCAGTGAGTGGTGACACTTAGAATAACCTCATTGTTTAGAAGGAAGCCTTAATTGATTGAAATCACAAAGCAGCAAGCCTGTCTCTCCCTAATGAAGTGGGAGCCCACAATCATCCCTAAGGGGGTGTGGGTAGAACTGTAGCAAGTTAGCTGTCTAACAGCCAACCTATAAGACATATTTCTCCACAGGTGAAATGGAAGGAAAACAAATATTAGGCATCCACGAAGGGCAATTAGTCGCAGCATGGCAGCCAGAAGTCTGAGAGGTAGTAGCGGGGTGTGGGCAGGGGTGATCAATCTTGGTAAGGTCTTCATGGCCCTTGTACATGGATATAGATGAGTCTCAGATTTTTTTTTAAATTTTTTTTTTAACGTTTATTTATTTTTGGGACAGAGAGAGACAGAGCATGAACAGGGGAGGGGCAGAGAGAGAGGGAGACACAGAATCGGAAGCAGGCTCCAGGCTCTGAGCCATCAGCCCAGAGCCCAATGCGGGGCTCGAACTCACAGATCGCGAGATCGTGACCTGAGCTGTAGTCGGACGCTTAACCGACTGAGCCACCCAGGCGCCCCTCAGATTTTTTTTTTAAACACCATCTGGCGGCAGGCACATCTCCTTCTACATTTCATTCTCTTTCTGAGTCACAGCCGACTATTGAACAATGGGGCAAAGCAAAGAGTTGAAACAACCGCATGGCATCAAAGACATTCTAAGTTGGTAGGATCATGAAGGGACCTGCTGTGTTACAGGTCCCACAAACCCACGTTGTGCTGCTGTGCGACATTGGTGCACGGTCCTGGGAGAGGGTGGGAGAGAAAGAGGGCTTTGTCATATACGCTGACAGGCATGTGTGGGGGGCCGGGAAAACACCACCGTACTATTCTTTTAAAACAAAATTTTTTTTTAACGTTTATTTATTTTTGAGACAGAGAGAGACAGAGCATGAACAGGGGAGGGACAGAGAGAGAGGGAGACACAGAATCTGAAAGGGGCTCCAGGCTCTGAGCTGTCAGCACAGAGCCTGACGTGGGGCTCGAACGTGATCACGGACCGTGAGATCATGACCTGAGCCGAAGTCGGACGCTTAACCGACTGAGCCACCCAGGTGCCCCCATACTATTCTTAATTAATCTTCCTTACATTTGGGTTTTTGTATTAGAACTTTAAAGGGGGGAAGGAGGGATATTGTAGAGTTTTAAAAAAGTTAACTCTCCCACCTCTGCCCATTTCCTAGTCTAAAAAGTTCCTCCATAGTGGAACATGACTATAACATTCTTGATTAGTCACTAATCAAGAGGTGATTCAGATGACCTGTAAAAGCTGACCTTTCCATCAAGGTCCCAGTTTGACCTGTTTTCTGAAGTTCATTAGATATCTCAAGGGGAGGAGGCTCTGCCTCCTCAGGGGTACTAAATCTAACCATCCTAGAGAAGACAGGCATGGTTGAAGTCTAATCTCTAGCCAGTTGGGCATACCTGGTTGGCTGTAGTAAAAACTGGAGAAAACCAGTAGAATCCAGGATCTGGGCTGCACGACTTCCTGGAATCGGGGAGGTGCATAAAGCTTCCACTGGTACTTGGGGGAAGTGTAGGAAGGAGATGGGAATGCACTAACAGCTCCCCAAAGAAATCCTCAGCACATGATTCTTCAACTTCTGTTATTTAAAAATATTTTTTTTAATGCTTCTTTAGTTTTGAGAGAGAGAAAGCAGGGAAGGGGCAGAGAGAGAGAGACGAAGACCCAGAATCTGAAGCAGGCTCCAGGCTCTGAGCTGTCCGCACAGAGCCTGACAGGGGGCTCGAACTCACGAGCTGTGACATCATGAGCTGAGTCGAAGTCGGGTGCTTAACCGAGCCATGCAGGCTCCCCCTTCAACTTCTGTTTTTGAACCTGTGAGGTGGGGGATGAACCAAGGATCGCATTCTTTCAGTGTGTCCTCCACAGGTGGCTCTGTGCCTATTGAATTTTGTCAGGAATTGGAGCTGTGCCTTTTAGATCTGGATGGATGTGAAACCAGAAAGATCAGGAACAGCAGCTGTCACTGGGGCAGGCCGTCTTAGGGGCCTAACAAGTTAGAGGTCAGGGACAGGAAATTTACAGCAAGCGAATGGAAACCCAGCAGAACCAGGGAGTTCTGTCAGCAGAGGGCCTGCAGCCACGGGTTAAGGGCAGAGTTACAGCTCAGCAACGCAGGGTGTTTGGTAAGTGCAAGTCAGGTTGCAGCCCAAGGCAGGGCCCAATCACAAGGAGAAGAGTAGTATTTCCGGCCTTGATCAGAATACAAAATCAAAGAGTGATGCAGTCTGAGGAGATGGGCAGGATTTCATTGTTGAGAAAGGGGGCCGGAAGTCATAATGGGATTTGCAAAGATTTGAGACCCTGAACCTAGGGGGCAGCTCCTCATATCCCAGTGACCTCAGGTTTGATTGCTCTTGGAAATAAGGTCCAGAAAGTTTTGTCAGGAGGTCTTGAGGTCAGGGAAGGACTGCAGAGGTGTGGAGACCTGGCAGTTTGCTTCAGGTATAGATTCTAATTGGGGAAATCCCATCCTGGAGGCTGAGGAGGGAGGGAGAAGACGGTCTTACGGTGAAGCCAGCTGCACAGCGCCCTCTGCTGTTCATAGGAAGGGCGGGCCTTTGCTACAACCCAAATGGAGCCTGTTTTTACCCAGTGTTATTCCAGGGTCACCAGGAAGTCTCTTCGGTTCCTGTAAAATCTCTTCCACATATTTGTTTATGCCTGAATTCACCTCAAAGGATGCAGAACTCTTCATTCCGCAGTGGGAAATGAGACTGACTGAACAAATACCCCGAGGAAAGCAACAGCGTTTTCTGTGTTAAGTTGTCCATTCAGAGTAGCAGCCATTCCAGAGACCAAGCTTAGATAGCTGGAGAGGAAGAAAGGGCACCGAGCCCCGAGTTTAGGGCTAAGGGAGCAGCATGGAGAAGACAGAGGGTGCAGAAAAAATGAAGCTTGGTGGGGGTGGGGGGTGGGGGGGGGGGAGGAACAGCCTCCCTACTGTGTGACTTTGAGGAGATTGTCCGTGCCTCGGTGCATATCCTCACCTGTAAAATGAGGCTAGTAATAACACATACCTCCCAGGATGGTTTCAGGGCTCCATGAGCTAACATATTAAGGATTCAAAATAACTCCTGATTCGAATGAGCAGTAATTGCCTGTTGTTCTTCCTGTTAACACGAGTTTTGACCATTTTGCCTAGGCCGCTCCATTCCTCATGGACGTTCCCTGTCTTGGACTGAGAGTTGAGGTCTGGGAGAGGGAGACTGGAATGCAGGGACAACCCGTGCTTCCCCGGAAGACTTTCTCTTCTTGCCAGGCGTGACAGTTAAGCTGTCAGGGTGAAAATGTTTGCTGAGGAAAAAGAATACCGTTTGGTGACGGGGCTTCAAGGAGGTAGAACCACTGACTCTGCCCATGACTTGCAAGAGCCCGGCTTCTTGATCAGCCTTGGCAAGATTAAGTCAAAGAGCCATTTTCTGACCTGCTGAACATGCCTGGGGCTCTACTGGACATTGTGTGCTTTCACTCCTAAGGCCTGCTCTGTGGCTCCATAGGCCCTGTCATTGTCACTCTGGAGGGATCCTGGGCACTTTGGGGGACGGGAGTTAGATCCAGTTTCAGGGGTAGGGGGTGGGCATGGGTGTTGGGGGTGGGGTGGCAGCAGAAATACTGAAGTACTTTGGAAACAGTTAAGTTATGGTAGGTTTCCTAAAGATAGGCAACAGAGGCAAAATAAAAGGTCTTTTAAACGTGCTTATTATTTTATTCTATTTTAGGCCTTGAATAAAATAGTTTAACTGCTAGGGCTTTAGTTTCCTCATTTGTGAAACTTAAAAAAAATATTCTTGTAGGTATTGTTATTTGCGTGTGTGTGTGTGTGTGCGTGTGTGTGTGTGTGTGTATTTAAACCCCTATACATAAAACAGATTCTGGTTGTTAGTTTACAAATAAAAAACATTTACTTTTCACAGCTGGCTCATGTGTGAGTTCACTCAAGGTAAATGGTCCCAGTGTACCACAACATTCTTGGGTATCAGCCCTTTTATCAATCGACCTCAGCCCTTTGATCACACAGGAGACCCGGGAATGTAATCCTACCATATGCTTACAAGGTGATAACCCGGGAAAACTTGGCAAACAGCATTACTGTCTTTCAGACATGCTCAGTGATATTTTTATCGCCAATTTTGGTTTTAAACAGTCAACTAGTCAATAGGTCTGAAGCTGGCCACGTGGACATGAGTAGTGCAATTTGACCAAAGCAGAAGTCATAAAGGCCTGTTAAGTCATTGTTTTTCCACAACACACACACAAACAAGTACCTCTTTGCAGGCCTGCTTTCAGAGCCTTTAGTGTTGGTAGTTTGGAACCGGGACAGGGACTGGTTTTGAAAGGGCGGGCCTACGCCGGCCGACTCCATCTTGTTCTGTGTCCTTCACCTAGACCACGCCTCCTCCGCTTGAGTAACCTCCCGCTCACCCGTTCAAACTTCCTGATCAAAACACGCCCAGCGACCTGCGTAACAGGACTCCGACCCTTCCCCAGCCAATCGGCTGAGGCCACAGCCATTACCTCACCAACTGCCCCTAGACCCCTATAAAACCTTTGTGCTTTTGAAACTCGCTCTCTCTCCCGGGTATCTCACCGCTGCGTCGGTGCAGGTAGGGGACTGAGCTCGAGCTAGCTTGAATAAAGGCTCTTTTGCTTTTGCATCGGACTCGGCTCCCTGGTGGTCTTTGGGGATCACGGAATCTGGGCATAACAGTTTCAAATCGAACAGCAATTATTTTAGTGATGAAAAATCTCAGTCATTTGGAAATTGTGCCCCTCTCCTGAAATTAAAATAAATTATTCATAATGAGGGGCATGAACCTAACTTCCAGATTTATAAAATTTCCTGAATATTAATTTTTTGACCATATTTCCTTTTTGACTCTAGCCATTATGGAAACAACTTCTTACTTCTCTCAACCCCCCGAGATTTAGGAATTCCAGAGCTTCATGTAATTCCAAGCCCAATGATTGCCTTTAGTTTGGTAGATTTATTTGGTATTGTGTCTAGGTCAAATTAATAATTTCCTCATGATAGTAGCATTTAATCTCTTTTCTTTTCCCTATTTTCCCAAGCTCTCCATCTTGTTAATGAAACTGTGGTACGAGTAGCCAATTGTGCAATAACAGAACACATTCATTTTGAAAAATCACCACACTAAGCAAAATTGGCAATAAGACCCACAGAACTTATGGGAAACGTGAAATTCGGGATATAATATGGCAACATCCAGGCAGAATCTTAGGCAGAAGTATCTTAGCCCTGAGCAACTCAGCTTAAAGACAGATTTTCTCCTAGGAATTTCCCCCTCCTGGTAATGCTCATCTTTGAACACAACTCAGTGACTAAATGGTTGTACTTCCATTGAGAAATCCATTTTTCAACTTCATTATGTGGCCGAGTGATATTTTATCATCTCTTCCCACCTTCCCATATCCCATTCATTTCATTTAGAAGTGTGCCTGAAAGTTTGCATGACAAACAGAAGGGGTGGCTTTTATTTGGTGTTTGCTTTGCCATCCCAGCTCCTCAAAAGGTAGCAATCTGTTTAGGGACTGGGGCCTTGGTTTCCAGAGAGATACAGAATCTCTGGGACATAGTCGGTCAAGGAGTGGCACTAAAAGAAGCAGCCAGAGAATGGAACTCATATCCTGTCCCTTTCCCTTAACTTCCCATGGGAGGGGGCTTGCTAAGATTAAAGAGCCCTGAGGGCAGGACCTGAGAAGCCAGCACAGGAAAGATTTTAGCTGATAAAACACATGAAGGATGTTGAAACTCATTAAACAGGAAACAATCAAGGTACAGAAGACGTTTTAAGACAGTGGATAGAACCTTTGTTCAGACACAGGCATGGGCTGTGACCTTCAGGGAGTAAGGACTGTAAATATCTCAGCCTTTGGCCTGGGGAGTTTTGGATAGAATAGGTGTGGACTGGGGCTCTGGGATGCCCTTTACACATATGCAGAGTAGACCAGTGGAAAGAAGACAGGTGTTGAAGACAACCAGATGTATGTTTCAATTCTGTCCTTTCTACATCTAAGGGGTGACTTGGGCAGGTTATTTAGCCTTCAGGGGTCTCCATAAAATGCTTATCCTTAAAGTCGTGGTAATCGAAACTATACCTTATGGTATCGTGGACAGCGAAGAAGGTGATGTCTGTGAAAGTACCTTCCTCAGTGTCTTAACAGATGGGAGACTTGAACTTCAGAAAAGTTAGTTCCCCTTCCCCATCCTTCTATTCATCTGGGGATGGAAGTGTGAGTACATCGCCTTTTCTCCAAAGGTGCTTTTGGCTTTGTGTAGCAGGTGGGGTGGGGGTGTGGACAGGAGAAGTGGAATCAAGGGCTTGTATGCTAGGATTTTCACTGGACTCGAGAGCAAGAGCTGGAAGAGAGCTTCAAACGTCTTTCTAGTGGGTTGGCCCAGTCATAGGATAAGAATGGGGCAGGGTTTCAGAGCAAGTGATCTGCTTCAGGAACAAAATTCAAAACTAGATCTGGAGCCCAGTGCAAGAGAGTGAAGGATTCTGGATAACAATAATTTTCAGAGTAATGGAGAAGATAAATTCCACTTGTTTTAAAATTTTTATAAATGTTGTATTTATTTTTCAGAGAGAGCAAGCATGAGTGGGGGAGGGGTGGGGGGGTACAGAGGATCTGAAGCAGGCTCTGTGCTGACAGCAGGAAGCCCGACGTGGGGCTCTAACTCAGGAACCATGAGATCATGACCTGAGCCAAAGTCAGAAGTTCAACCAGCTGAGCCACCCAGATAAATTCCATTCTTGAATGATTTTAGTCACTTAATTCCACAATTTAAAGCGAGCTTTGTGGAAGATTAGCGGTAAGGGCACTCCATGTGCTAAAACTAATGAATGCACTGAGGGTTCTTCAGGGAGAGGCGGCTTTACACTTCATTACAGTTAAGAAGTTCATGGGTAACATGAGCTGTGTGCAGAGCTATCGATAGCCTGGGCTCAGTTTCTCTAGCTACAGGATGGTAGTAAAAGTATGAGCCCTTCCCACATACTGTTATGGGCCAGTTGCGTCCCCTCAAAATTCTTTTTTTTTAAACATTTTTAAAAATGTTCGTTTATTTTTTGAGCGATGGAGCATGAGCAGGGGAGGTGCAGAGAGAGAGGGAGACACAGAATCCGAAGCAGGCTCCAGGCTCTGAGCCGTCAGCACAGAGCCCGACGTGGGGCTTGAACTCACGGACCGTGAGATCATGACCTGGGTTCAAGTTGGACGCTTCACCAACTGAGCCACCCAGGCGCCCCACCCCTAAAAATTCTTACGTTGAGGTCCTAACCCCCAGTTCCTCAGTTTGTGACCGTGCTTGGAGATAGGGCCTTTTTAGAGATGGTTATGTTAAAATGAGGTCATAAAGGTGGGCCCAAACGAACACGACTGGTGTCCCTATGAGAAGCATCCATTAGGACACCGATAAGTACAGAGGCAAGACCAAGGGAACATGTAGAGAGAAGGCGGCCACTGCCAGTCACGGAGAGAAGCCTCAGAAGAAACGGACCCTGCCACACCCTAATCCCAAACTTCTAGTCCCCAGAATAGTGAAAAAAATAAATTTCTGTTGTTTAAGCCTCATATATATTGTGATATTGTATCATGGCACACCTAGCAAACTAATACACATGCCCAGAGATTAAAAAAAAAAAAAAAAAAAAGATAATTTTTTAGAGCAACTTTAAATTCACAGCAAAATTGAGAGAAAGATATGGAGATTTCCCACATACACGCTGGTCTCCACTCATGGCCAGCCTCTCCCATTACTGACATCCCCAACCTGAGCACTACACTTGTGACAGCGGATGAACTTACATTGACACATCATAATCACCCCAAGCTCACAGCTTGCATTAAAGTTCACTCTTGGTGTTGTACATTCTATGGGTTCGGACCTATGGTCAACGAGATGTATCCATCGCTATAGTGTCATACGGAGAATGAAGTATTAATATAACAAAGTGCCAACAATGGGGCAGATTTTACTTAAGACAAATCTAATCCTAATATTTGGGGAAGAGTATCAGAGCAGCTAGTGGAGTGGGTATAGACCAAGGCTATGTGAGGCCATTCTGCAAAAGGTTGGCTGTGAAAAGGGGTCGTCCATGTACCTTCTTGAAGGGAGCATTTGTCGTGGATGCCGCGGTGCACCGCTGGGACTCTCCCTTCAGGACTGAGAGAGACACTTGCTCCTCTAGCCGCCAGGCGTGTTGCTGGCTGATGGCTCGCAGCCAGGTTCCTCTCTCACGGTGCCCTGCAAAGGGTGCCCTGCCTCCCCGGAGGTCATGCAGGAATCCGCTTGCATCTAAAGACTGAGTGATGCTGCATGGCCCAGCCCCCTTGCCTAAACTGGGAACGTTTTGAAGGGCTACCTACCTCCAGACTTCCTGTGGGATCAGCGGAGGCCTCTGTTGTGACTGCACCACAGTTTGATCCTCTCTCTGCCCTCTCTAGCTCCCCTTAGTCCCTCATGGGTGTTTCCGTGCACGTTCCCCAATAAATTTCATGCAAGCGAACGTCAGTCTCAGCGGCTGTGTTCCTGGACATGTGACCAATGACATCACAGACGGTCTCCTGTTGTTACTGATGCACAAAGGCTGTTCTTTGTGAAGAGGAAGTTGAAGTATTTGCCAGTGTGAGCCTTCCGCAAGGCAGACTGAGGGAATGAATGGGGAAAATTTTTTAACATTTAATGATATGTCATGCCTTCTGAAAGGAAGTGTCACTTTTTCTTAATAAGCCCACGGCAGCCAAAGTCACCTGGGATCCACACATTTCAAGTTCCTCAGCCATAATTAGAGAGCTGCCAGTCAATGACCTTGCAGGCTGCTCTAGGACCCTGTAACATGGAAGCCTGGCTCCTGACCTTGAGTGTGGCCACCCAACGCGTTTTGGGATGTGGTTGCTTACCCGAGGAGTGAGGCCGCTTTGAAAGCAGTCTAGTGCTTTTCTTGATTTTTAGAGCGACTATATACTAAAGACAAACAAGGAAAAACTCAGGCTCTCGAACCTGCTATGAACTCTTGAGAGCACCCATGTGCTACGAAGCATGGGACCTAAGAAAAGTCAACCTTCCTGTTCATCTGTTTCCTCACCTGTCACTGTGGACAAAGAGGAAAGAAGGTTGGCTGTGATCCCAAATCTCCATTTCTTTGACCGACTGTTGTCAGAGGCTCAGAAGCAAGGGGAATGCTTTGGCTATTTCTCTTCCTCATTAGCACTTCTTTTTTTTTTTAATATATTTTTTTAATGTTTACTTACTTTTGAGAGAGAGAGAGAGAGAGAGAGAGAGAGAGAGAGAGAGAGATACAGGATGTGAACAGGGGAGGGCCAGAGAGAGAGGGAGAGACAGAATCCAAAGCAGGCTCCAGGCTCCGAGCTGTCAGCACAGAGCCCGACACAGGGCTCGAACTCACGAACCGCGAGATCATGACCTGAGCCAAAGTCGGACTCTTAACTGACTGAGCCACCCAAGCACCCTTCCTCACAAGCACTTCAATGGGCAATAATATTCCCACAGGGAAGCCAGACCTGGGAAGTGGGCTGGACCATGTTACTGGGAGCCTCAAGACACCTTTTGTTTTTCTGGTCCAAGGCCACAGGTCTTTGGTTTCTTTCCCCTCTAATCTTGACTCTCAATGCCTAAAAGGAACTCGGAGACAAGCGCCTCAAATATAAGCAAATATTTGCCTTTCAACCTTGGAACGGTGGCCCAAGCTGCAGGCTCCAGGTTCCTTACTTCTGCTACCACTGGGGTCAGTGGGGCCACCTCTGACCTGCGCCGTCTGTAGAGGATCTCCGCTCCAGCCCCAGCCTTCCAGCCTCTGTTGCTATGATACTGAAGCCTTTTACTTCTCAGTTCAGTTGTCCCCACGTCTAAGCTAAGTCCAACCATTTTGGAAAGCACGCTCGGAGAATCATGCACTCTGGGGCTTAGGGCATGGGACTTGCAGCTATCAGTCTGGGTTAGGTATGCCAAGGATGAGTCCTGAGTCCTGAGGGTCTTAGCCTGTTCTATTTCCTTTATCCCCTAGATCAGCGGTGTCAGGTTTACCGAACATCTGTCGTGCCGTGACTGTTCCCTACTCTCTTGTCCACCTTGCAGGACCAGAGCCCTGACTTCCTCTCTGGACAGTTCCTCTGTCCTGGCTGGAGCCCTGCTTCATTGGTCAGCCACTTGGGATCGATCGTCCTTGCCAGGCATGTTTGGCTGCTGCCCTCTGTAGTATCCTAGGCTCCTTAGGGCTCACCGTCCAGGTCAAGCACCTGTTACCCAGCCCCTGGGAACTCTGGGAATCTGATGACTGCTCACTCCCTGTGGGTCCAGCCCAGCTTTGTTTCCTCTCCTTCGCCATTAGCTTTCTCTACTGAGGTCTCAGAACACTGCAAGAAAGAGTTTTTTCTTCCTTCTAATCCTTATCCCTACCACTTCACAAGCTGCTATTGCTTTCTAGCCCTGTCCCAGAACGGAGCTCGGTAGAGAAGTTCTTAAAAATAACAAGTTCTCCCCAATAGATTTTTTTGAAAAACAGAAGAAGACCCTATTATTTTATGTCTTAATCAGTGTTGGTAGCAAGGCTCTCCCGTACATGATGGACCTACTTGGACTTTGGTGTTTTCTCCTAGCTGTGGTCCCCTGATCTTACAATTTAGGATCAGACGGGCTTTAGGCTTTAGGACTGATTTTGTTCTTAATCCAGTGGAAAGAAGCCTTGTGTGAACAAGCTGATTCAATAGTAACTAAACAGGTCTTTTTGTTTTGTTTTGTTTTTGACCATGTGCCCCAGTCGTGGCACCTGGGTCCACATTTCTCCTGAGACCTACTTTCCACAGTGTAGCAGGCCTAATAACAAGCCTGTGCCCTGTGTTGATAGACTTCTCTGACCTTAGGCCCGCATAAAGCTGGGTCTCCACCTAGTTCCAAACCTTCTCCAACCTTCTCTTTTCCTCTAGCTCCTCCCTGACCATAGCCAATGTCTGTTTCCAGATGTTCTTTACCACTAATTCTGCCCATTACCCAGAAACCTCCTTGACCTTCCACAGGAACGCCTTCTTGCCCAGTATTTGCTCGAAGTGCCATCTATTTCCCATTTCAATATTTCCAAATACATTTATTACTTTAACTCTTGCTGAGCATCTCCACTGTGTTTATGATTGCGGGAAAAAAAAAACAAACCCAGTCTCCACCTGCAAGGAGCTTATCGCGTACTAAAGGAAAGAGATAATTCACTAGAATATATTAATAGTGGATAACTCTGCAAAAGATGTTATCTACATTGGCCCATTTTATTCTCGAAACCCTACGAGGGAGACGTTGTCTCCACTTTATAGATGTGGAAGGTAAGGTTCAGCTAGGCTAAGTAACTTGGTCCGGATCACACAGGCAGGAAGGGGTGGAGCTGGGTTTAGAGCCCAGGTCAGCCTGACTTTGCCGTACTAGTAACCCTCATCTTGTGCGACCACAGGTCTAAGTACGGTGTGTCGATTCACACGGAAACAACCGACTGACTTCTGGTTGGACTTCCATTGACCTGGGAGAGACTTAGTGGCTCTGCAAGATGGTGCCTTCTAACTCATTAGCGGAGTTCATCCTCCCATGTTGGGCTTTTGGTCCATGGATCTTCTTTATAAAGTTTTTTTTTTAAATATTTTATTTATTTATTTATTTATTTATTTATTTATTTATTTATTTTGAGAGAGAGCTAGAGAGCAGTGGAGGGACAGAGAGAGAAGGAGACAGAATCCCAAGCAGGTTCTGCACTGTCAGTGCAGAGCCCGATGTGGGGCTTGCACCCACGAACCATGAGATCGTGACCTGAGCCGAAATCAAGAGTAGGATGCTCAACCGACTGAGCCACCTAGGAGCTCCCATGGGTCTTCTTTAAATTCTCTACATGTTTTATAATATTCTGTGTAGGCGTCTTGCATCTTTTTGAAAAATTGAAGTTGAAAGAATTGAAAAAGATTTATTACTCTTATATCCAGAATCCTTGCTGAATGTATTCACATATTCGAATGGCTTATCTTTAGATTTTTTCTAAAATTTTCTGCGTATGCAATCTAGTTATATGCAAATAAAGACAGCCTCCCTCTTTTCTAATACTTATATCTTTTATTTCTTTTTCTTGCCCTACTGTTTTCATATTATTTCATTATCTGAATAAATGAAGCATAGTTAGGGTGTCATAGGGTACACTTTGACTGATTTCACAAGTTTCTGTTGTCTTTACCTTATTAGAACTGAGTCTTGTTCAGTAGTGGCCCTTATGCGGCCTACACTCTGATGTCAGCCAGCGTTAGGAGTGGGTGGCATCCAGAGTTGCTAAGAGTTGGATCCGTGTAGCTATAGGAGAGCTTCTATGACTCATTTATTAGTAAGGGTTTCGTTCTATTCTGCATAGGTCACAGAAGACTTGTTAGCACCAGTTTGTGTTTATTTTTTATTCCTTTATGCACAGACAACATCTCAGAAGCTTGAGAGAGAAGAAGGGAGGGAGGGTCCTGGGAGGGAGGGAGACAGAGAGAAAGAGAGAGAGAGAGAGAGAGAGACTGCATTTGTTAAAAAGCTTTCTCAAGCCTTCTCTTTTTTGCAGTCAACACTGCCATAGTACCTTGAGAACCTCCTTAGTGTCCCCTCTATGCTGCTATGAGGCCTATATAGTTCCCATAGGGGCTACAGAATCAAGTAACGGTTAACTTTGGGTAAATCCAACGCTCACTTTGTTACTAGGCTGGAGAGGCCAGAATTACTGGGGTCTTACAAAGTAGCACCCAGCCCCCATTTCAGAGAAAGGCACACTATCATTTATCTTAGTAAATACTCTCCTTGAGATTGTCTTTAGTTGAGCATTAATGCTGATGCCTTACTCTATATGGCAATCCTGATATTCGCTTTTTAGTTTTTTCTTCCTTTTTTAAAAAAGTGTATTTATTTATTTATTTTGTGAGAGAGAGAGAAAGAGAGCACAAGCAAGTGGGGGAGGGACAGAAAGAGAGGGGGAGAGAGAATTCCAAGCAGGCTCCACACTGACAGTGTCCCCATGCGGGGCTTGATCTCACGAACCATGAGATCACGACCTGAGCAGAAATCAAGAGTTGGATGCGTAACCAACTGAGACACCCAGGTGCTCCTGTTGTTCTCTTTTTAAACCTGGGTAAGTGGGGTGCCTGGGTGGCTCAGTCGGTTGAGCGACCCACTTCGGCTCCGGTCATGATCTCACAGTTTTTGAGTTTGAGCCCTGCATCGGGCTCTGTGCTGACAGCTTGGAGCCTGGAGCCTGCTTCTGATTCTGTGTCTCCTTCTCTTTCTGCCCCTCCCCCACTTGTGCTCTGTCTCTGTCTCAGAAATAAATAAACATAAAAAAAAAAATTAAAGAAAAAATAAACCTGGGTAAGTATTAGTGGGGGCAATTGTGGAAATATATAAGATTAAGACTCATAGAGTATAAGGCTGAATACTTCAAATCTTCAGGTTTATGGACATTAGATATGTACTCCTCAAAGTATCTTCTTGACTTCATGGCTGATATTTATTGACCAGCAGAAATATGGAAAAAACATCATTATTTCTTTCAGTGAAGAAGAGGGTAAAGGCTACAGAAAGAAGGCTGGGGATAGTGACTGAGGATCAAAAGTCAGGTTTTTTTAACTAGTACAAAGTTTTTCCAGTATATCATTTTTCACTTAGCATGCCAATGTGATTGCATAATTTTGAACAAAAAAATTGAGAATTGAGATATATGACTTGATAGTTATGTTTGTCTACCTATCTAATATATATTCACATCTAATAGACATATAGTTTCAACCCACGTACTCAACTGCACCAGAAATAGCTTTTTTAAAAATCACAATTTAATCTTCCTTTTGGTCATTGCCTCATCTTAAGTAAAAATATATGTTATTATATATTACACATGATTTGTATATAGTTTATATTTCATATAAACCATATTTATATATGTATATCCATTTAAGGTAAACTATTCCCTCTAGGCCAATTTCAATCAGTTCAGGATATATTCTCCTTATCCCATCCCCATTCCTATCTTCCTGAGATTGCATTTAAGTTCTAGAAACTTCCATCAGCTTCATACATCAATGGAAAGAAAACCTTGAACTCTTAGGCATGCTGTATCATATATTGGCTTCTATTGTGTACCATCTGGTCCTTGGGCATAAGTCATCCTCCATGCTGGCATCTGCTGAGACTTCTGTGAATATATCTGGTTCTTGGCCATATGGCTTGTCCCACTTTCTTTCTCCTCTTCTCCTTCTCCTAATTTCCATGCCCTTTCCTCAGCTGTGTGCAGAGGATTTAGTTATTGTCCCATGACTCTCTGAAGTCATGGGAAACATAGAGAGGTTGCCTTATCCCTCCCTTCTGACAACTTCATAGCCATGTCTTCTCCACACTGTCTGCCAGGATAGCAGAGGGAATGTTTGTGAGTCTTCAATTTCCAAGATTTCAGGTGGGACGATAGACAAAGTATTTCTTTTCTTGAACCCCCCAAACTTATCATTTGATTTCTTCCACACTATCTGTCAATCTAGGACTTAACCTCAGGGCCTAGGACTCAGACCTCTTATAAGAATGAATGACTTTCCTTCTTCTCCATCTCTTCTCTCTCTCAGGCCCAGAAGAATCCTAATTTACTCTGTGGATGGAATAAACCCATTTTGAAATTGGAAAATAAATTCTTCATGTACTATTTTAAATCTTTTGGTTTTATCCACAGACTAGGTTTTTCACAACTGAAAGCTAAGAATTTGATGTTTGACTCCATGGTAATGATTCATGTCTGTAAGTCCAAATGAGATAGGGGACAGGTCATGAAGTTAAAAGGCGTTTGTGTGTGTAAAAAACATTGACTACACTTGTCTTACATTTGTCTGCATGTCCTTCCAAGCATCCATCCATCTATCCATCTGTCCATCCATCCATCCATCCATCCACCCATCCATTTATCCATTGATCTTCTGAATACTCCAGAAAAGATGTGGACCATACTGTTTGACTTGAGCATGACAGGGCAAAATATGAAAAATGAAGGCATATTAGAAATTTCAGAACATATGGGGCACCTGGGTGGCTCCGTCGGTTAAGCGTCCAACTTCAGCTCAGGTCATGATCTCATGATCTGTGAGTTCGAACCCCGCATCGGGCTCTGTGCTGACAGCTCGGAGCCTGGAGCCTGCTTTGGATTCTGTGTCTCCCTCTCTCTCTGACCCTCCCCCATTCATGCTCTCTCTCTGTCTCAAAAATAAAGAAACATTTAAAAAAATTAAAAAAAAAAAGAAATTTCAGAACATACGGTAACTGTGGTAGGCAGAATAAGGACCCTGAAGAGATCTATGTTCTGTTTCCTGAAACCTGAGATTATGTTAGGTTACCTGGCAAGGGGGAATTAAGGTTGCAGATGGAATGAAATTTGCTAATCCAGGTGAGCTAAGAAGATTATCTTGCATTATCCAGGTGGAATATCCAGATCCTCACAAGCGTTCCCATAAGTGGAAGGGGGAGGTCAGAATCAGAGATCTGAAGATTCTTGACTGCTGGCTTTGAAGATGGAAAAAGGGGCTGCAAGCCAAAGAGTATAGGCAGCCTCTAAAAGCTGGAAAAGGCAAGGAAATGAATTCTCTCTTAGAGCCTCCAGAAGGAATGCAGCCCACTGATACTTTGATTTTAACGCAGTGAGACCCATTTTTGACTTCCGACCTGCAGAACTGTAAGATAATGCATTGTATTGTTTTAAGCCAGTTAATGTGTAGTAATTTGTTATAGCAACAATAAAAAACTAATATGGTAGCTGTAACCATATAATCATAAATAATGACTATATAATGACTGTATGGTCATGAATGAATTTAAATGAGTTTAAAATGTGGCAAACCAACAATGCAGAAAATGGATTTTAATAAATTAAAAAAAATAAAACACTTAGGTGCCACCTGGTGGCTGAAATCTTGCAGTAAATGATTTGAAATGACCTCAGCTTATAGCTATTTCCTAAAGAGAATACAAGTGCTGTGCTCCAAGCATGGCACTAAGCTGTGGTTTCTGGTCAAATGATTTTAAAAAGGTTGAAATGATTCATTGGATTGCCAAATAATACAGTGACAAAAGGACCTCAACTTGCATTTTATTGCAAGGACATGTGACAGAAAATAGGCAGCCTATTGAGACCTTCCTAGGAAGCATTAGCCAGCAGATGGCGCCAGCAGATGGCTGGGGGTAATTTTCTCTTACTCAAACCTTACTCCATGAAGTCTATCAGACCTTGACTCTCCCAATATTAGTTATAGACAACTAACACTTTTCCAAACTCATATAAAATATGGTGAAAATATAGCATTGTTTCCACCAGAAACCACTCCTTAACCTTTCTTATAGGGAAAATCTGGACCCATATTAGCATGCATGGCTGAGTTAAAAACCACCCTGTTAGGGTGGCTCCTGTTAAAAACGCCCAGAAATATTAGTGTTACTGGGAATGTGAAAAGAATTGAAAGCACCCATCAGGGCTAGGGGGAGGGGGAAAAGGAAGTTGTTATTTAACGGGCATGGCGTTTCAGTTTTGCAAGATGAGAAAGTTCTGGAGATTTGTTTCACAATAATGTAAATATGCTTCACCCTGCTGAACTGTACATTTAAAAATGGTTAAGATGCGGCACCTGGGTGGCTCAGTCAGGTAAGCCTTTGACTCTTGGTTTCAGACAGGTCATGATCTCATGGTTTCATGAGTTTGAGCCCCATATCCAGCTCTGTGCTGACAGTGTGGAGTCTGCTTGGGATTCTCTCTCTCCCTCTCTCTCTGCCCCTCCCCAACTCATGCTGTCTCTATCTCAAAATAAATAAACATGAAGAAAAAAAATCTTAGGGGCACCTGGGTGGCCCAGTCACTTAGGCAGGCGACTTCAGCTCAGGTTATGATCTCACAGTTTGTGGGTTCGAAATCCGCATTGGGCTCTATGCTGACAGCTCAGAGCCTGGAGTCTGCTTAGGATTCTCTGTCTCCTTCTCCCTGTCTGTCCCTTCCCCACTTGTGCTCTCTCTTTCTCAAAAATAAATAAATAAACATTAAAATAATTTAAATAATAAAAAAATAAATAAAATCTTAGTTAAAAATTAAAATGGTAAAAGATAATAAATTTAATGAGGTGTGTTTTTTACTACAACAAGGAAAGTGCAAGGTAGTGGGGCATGCAGAGCAGAGGATGATGGAGGGCAAATCCACCCTCCCACAGGGCATGCAGGTCTTTGGCTGAGGCTCCATGAAGGTCCCTATAGGCTGGAGAGGTATGTTGGTAGCTGTGGCATTTGAGCAGGACCTATATCTCGGATAGTGGGCCCTTTTCAGATGGTCCCAAGAGCTGCTTCCCTCATGCCATTTTTATACGATTCAACTACGGGGGCACCTGGGTGGCTCAGTCGGTTAAGCATCCGACTTCAGCTCAGGTCATGATCTTACGGTGTGTGAGTTCAAGCCCAGCGTTGGGATCTGGGCTGACAGCTCGGAGCCTGGAACCTGCTTCGGATTCTCTGTCTACTTCTCTCTCTCTCTCTCTCTCTGCTCCTCCCCTGCTTGTGCTCTCTCTCTTAAAAATAAACAATTAAAAAAAAAAGATTATATGACTCAACTGCAAAAGCATAGCTTTAACCCTCTTATCTTCTAACCTGATTTTCTGCTAGTCATTGCAAAAGTCCAATTTTCCCATCGGCCATGGGTCACTTCCTGCTGGTATAAATACACGGTCACATTATGCTCAGATCTTTCCATCATAATTTTTCAAATTATTTATAACTTTCATAACTTTTATTATAATTTATTATAATTTTATTATAACTTTTATAAAGACCCCTGAGTCTTGAGGCTGAACTTAATCATGTTAACCTATTCTAAGGAAACCTTTCAGGATTTGAGCAGACTTAATTCTCTTCGTCTTTTCACCAGCCTATAACCTTCCTTATATTAACTTTCCAGAAACCAGGAGCAAGTGGAGGTGCAGAGCATCTGTGTGAAGTCAGACAACACACCTGCTTCCACCACTGAATCCTCTTTCCACCATTTGCCTGCTGTGTGAATTTGGACACCTCAGTTAGTTTAAGAACGGCCTAAAATGGTCCTTTCGGATTTGGTTCTTTTCCCCGCACAGTCTAATGGCCAACAAAGTAACCTGGGTGATGTTATGAAATTGATGAATGTTCCGCTTTACGTTCGTGCTTTTGAAGTTTTATTTAAAGAAATTATTTTGTCTCTCTAGATCACAAAGGTGTTCTTTTACCTTTAGGCATTTATTCCACCTATCAGAGTGGTTCTTCACTGGGTGTGATTTTGCCTCATGGGAGACATTCGACAAGGTCTTGGAGACATTTTGATGGCCATGATTTGTGTGAGTTGGGGGTGCTACTAGCGTCTAGAGGTACAGGATGGCCTCTACAACAAAGAATTACCTGGCCCCAGCTGTCAATAGTGTCAAGGTTAAGAAACTCTGATCTATAGTTCACTGTTGAGCAATATGATGTTAGGTGGGAATCCAGTTTTATTTGTTTTTGCCCATAGCAATCCAGCTTTCCCCATACTTACTCTTCAGATTTCCATGTGCTTTCTATTTAATACAATTAATGATAACTGCTCACAATTATTTAGATCTTAATACACACACACACACACACACACACACGCACACAGAGGTCTTGTTTGTGCTGGTGTAAATATCAATGTCTTTTCACATCCCTTTCCCACCATCAAATCATACAGATCCACAAGGAGGCCAAAGGAAATCACCTCTTACCCCACATTTATCACATAATTAGAGACAGTACTGCAAATCTTCAGTTTATGTACCACTAGGGAAATATTCATTCAAGAACAGCAAGGAGTTTCCAGAGCATGCATTAGAAAAGTTGGTTAAGAGGGCTTTGCACAGAAGAGACCAACAGGCAGTGGGTCTCAGTGGTAGAAGAGGACAGATCGTGTCAACTAGGATTTGACCCCAAAGGGCAGGGGTCAACTAGCCTGAAGCCCAGTGAGCAGAGAATGGGAAATGGGAGTCAGCCAAAGGGAAGAGTCTGGAAGGTGACTTGGAACAGTAATCTCAGGAAGGCCCTGGTCTGGGGGAAACACAGAAACATAGCGGTGAGACAAGTCTCCTGATGCCTAGAGGTGAAGGGAAAATAGGAATCGATTGAACAAAAGTCTCTAATGAAACAAAAGAGCATCAAAGATTCAGAAGAAGGTAGATAAAAAGGACATGATTTATTAAAGAAATTGTACTTCACTGAATAGAAGATAGTTCTGTTCAAGGCTAACTTCCATTATATGTAAAGACTTTTTTTTTTTTTTAATTGGGAAGAAAAAATAAAGACATGAGATAAATATTTAAGAAGACAATTTATAAGGGCACCTGGATGGCTCAGAAAGCATCTGACTCTTGATTTTGGCTTAGGTCATGATCTCACAGTTCCTGAGTTCAAGCCCCACTTTGGGCTCTTTGCCCAGCACAGAGCCTGCTTGGGATTCTCTGTCTCCCTCTCTCTCTCTGCCCCTCCCCTGCTTGTACATGCTGTCACTATTTCTCTCTCAAAATAAGTAAACAAACATGTAAAAAAAGAATTTACAGATAAAGAAACTTGGGGTCCTTAAACATAAGAAAAAGAGCCCTACCTTCACTCATAATTAGGGGAATGCAAATTAAAACTACACTAAGATACCATTTCCCAAAGATCAGACTGGCAAACACACAAATGTTTGACAACACATGTTCTTGGTGATGCTGTAAAGAAATGGGCACTCTCACGCATTTCTGGCTGCAATAAAAAAATAGTATGACCTCTACTTGGATGTAGCGGAAGATCAGGCAATATTTGACAAAAGTACTTGTGTGTTTACTGTTTTCCCTGTAGAGCCATTTCGAGGAATTTAGTGTGATGAAGCACCTCCTCAACTATGTTTTTTCCGAAGTGTATTTATTTTGAGAGAGAAAGAACACAAGTGGAGGAGGGGCAGAGAGAGGGAGGGGTGGTGGTGGAGAGAGAATCCCAGGCAGGCTCCTCACTGTCAGTATGGAGCCTGACATGGGGCTTGAATCCACAAACTGTGAGAATCATGACCTGAGCTGAAATCAAGTGTCAGAAGCTCGACTGACTGAGCCACTCAGGTGCCCGGAAACACTTCCCCAAATATCAGACAACATACCTACCAAGTTATTAATTGAAACTCCATTTGTATTAGCAAAAGATTGGAGTCAACCCAAATGTTAATCAATAAAGGGCTGGTTGAATGAACTACGGCACACCCTCTCCCTGGACAACTGTGCAGGGGAAAACAGCCCCCAAGAATATATAGAAGTGAGAAAAAACAAAGGGCAGAGTTTCTATATAGTTCAGTGTCCTTTGTATAAGCAAGAAGGAAAACTTAAAGTAAACACGTATATATTTGTTTTTTAAAAAAATATATCCATGGGAAAGATAAAGAAGAAAGTAGGAAATACGGTTGATAGGTGGGGTGGCAGTGAGGAATGGGTTGAATTTAACAGGCGTGTGTATTCCTTTTCTGTAGCTGTTATAAAAATTTGCCACATATTTAATTGCCTAAAACAACATAAATTTATTATATTACAATTCTGGGGGCCAGGGTCCTGGTTCCAGGTTCCCCCTGGAAATGGGTTTCCAGGGGCTAAAATCAAGATGTCAGCAGGGCTGTGTCCTTCCTGGGGGCTCTAAGAGAGAATACGTTTCCTTGCCTTTTCCAACTTCCCAATGCTCCCACATCCCAGACATTCTTTCATCTTCAGAGACAGCAAGGATGGGTTAAGTCTTTGTCCCATGGAGTCACTTTGACCTTCTCTCTTGTAGTCATATCTCCTTCTGACTGCAGGTTTTTTTTTTGTTTGTTTGTTTCTTTGTGTTTTTACTTTTAAGACCTTTAGTTTACCTTGGGTCCATTCAGACAGCGC
Source organism: Panthera onca (assembly GCF_046562875.1). Lineage (NCBI taxonomy): Eukaryota > Metazoa > Chordata > Mammalia > Carnivora > Felidae > Panthera > Panthera onca. The sequence goes on from NC_138343.1 coordinate 45,235,941, forward strand.
AGGATGATCTCCCTGTATCAAAAGCCTTCATCATGAGGCACCTGGGTGGTTTAGTCCATTAAGCCTCTGACTCTTGATTTTTGGCTCAGGTCATGATCTCACATTCGTGAGATCGAGCCCTGTGTATGGCTTTGTGCTGGGCATGGAACCTGGTTAAGATGCACTCTCTCCCTCTCTCTCTCTGCCCCTCCCCCCCCCAAACATGCTCTCGCTCTCTCTCTGTCTCAAAAAAAAAAAAAAAAAGTTGAATCACATGGGTAATGCCTTTTCTTCGTGTAAGTGCCACATTCACAGTTTCCAAGGATTGAGACATGGACATCTTCTGGTGTGTGTGACAGGTGTGGGAGTGAGCATTCTTTTGCCTCCCACAGCGTGGAAATGATATTATAATTTTTTTGTAGCAGTTAAACCACGTAAATATTTTCCATATTAAAAAAATGAACAAATCAAAACAGGAAAAAGAAACCCAACATGAAAGGAATACATACTAGGTACATTTTATGTGATTCAATGCATCATTCCATAAAATACACGAGGCTGCGCAATCATGTACATGACACTGAAAAAAAAACCTTCGCTATTTCATAATTGGGAATATTCATAATTTTCATAATTTTCAAATATTTCATAATTTTCCCATAATTGGGAAAATATTTCATAGTTTTCCCATAATTGGGAAAATATTTCATAATTTTCCCAATTGGTGGCAGAATTATGATTCAAGCTCAAGTTGTTCTGACTCTGGAACATTTCCCAAGGTGATTCAGCACTAACATTTAAACTCTAAACAAATGTTCTTTCCACTACAGCTGCCCACGGTCACTTGCAAGGCTCACACAAGTGTTGGCTCTCCTCGATCTGTTGTCTCTACTAAGAATAATAGTAAAATCTCCTGTCTGCCAAAATGCTATGAAACGTCCACTGGGAGTTCCCTCAGAAGCTTCTTGCACTTGGGAAATATCAATGCGGGTGGCAAATATAACACTTCTCATAGGTGTGATCCAGTATGTAGAGATTGGGGTTGACTTCAGATAGTAGCAGATCTGATAGCAAGTACAAAGGCAGCATCATTGACCATAGATGCTGAAGGGTGGGCAGCAGGGATGGTAGGATTTCATGTAAGTTCTTTCCTGGTTGCCTCAAGTTTTTCAGAGAAAGAGGAAGAAAGGTGATTGGGTGAGAGGGAAGATGGGGAAGAAGGTGTGGGAATTTGGGAGGAGAGAATGCATGCGCTTTCATTTTGGAGAATGAGTGGGGTGTCTTTTGGCTGCCAGGCAGCATACAGGGGCTACTTGCTTTTTATGGTCCTATGCTGAAAGAGGTTGAGGGCAGAGAAGGCAGTGAGTGGGCTCTAATCAAATTTGTGGCTTGCCAAGCATGCGGGAGCAAGGGAGAGATGGAGAAGGGAGCAGAGTGTGTAGGTCAAGGATGGACTGTGGCATGTCAGCCTGGAAGGGAGGGGAGTGAAACCATCAAGAAGATGAGAATACTAAAGAGGTTTAAGAATCGGTGAATTGGGGGTGCCTGGGTGGCTCAGTTGGTTGAGCGTCTGACTCTTGATTTTGGCTCAGGTCATGATCCCAAGGTCATGGGTTTGGGCCCCACGTTGGGCTCTGTGCTGACAGTGCAGAGACTGCTTGGGATTCTCTCTCTCTCTCCCTCTGCCCCTCTCTCCCACTTGCACTCCCTCTCTCAAAAAGACAAAAAAAGAATCAATTAATGATAGTTGCCAATGGGGTGGAAGATGGTCGACACAAAGCATCAGGGGACAGAGATGAGAGATACCCACTTGAGGTTGTACAGCTCTGTAAATAATGGTGATGCTGAGGTCTTAGGCTCTGCCATGGGAGTGACCCAGGGAAAGGACCTCTCTACTACACGTGAATTAAAGTTACTAGGGATTAGGACCAAGACAGCGAGCCAATCCTTGGAAAACAATGACGGATGACATGGCATCAATAGATGACAGTGACCGTGAGATTCAGAATTGAAGAGATGCAAGTGGCCAGAAGGCAGCGATGGAGGTTGGGGCATGGGCAAGGAGGACACTTACTCCCTTCTAGGTCTGGGGGAAGCAGCCAATGCTGGAGTTTTCGGCAGGGAGCAGCACCTCAGGATATCCCCCCGAGGACCAGGTTTGTTTTGGAACGAAAAGGCGAGGAAACATTGGAGAAGAGAATGACAAGAGAGAGGATTTATTCTCTATGACTTGTCATGAATCTCGGCAGCACGGTGGAAAGATGTTGGGATCAGAGCAGAGGTGACAGAGATGGACAGAATGGGGGATACACAGAGCCTTATGGAACTTTAGTGTGGAAGATGAGAGGTGACCTTGGGGTTTGGGGATTTTGAGACAATTCTCATAAACAGAGATAAAGTGAATAGTGTGGACCCAAGGGAGGGATTGGGGGGAGACTTTCACCATGTAGGGTTGGAGAAGGTGGGTGTCTGGAACTGCCTTTTTCTCCTTGATGATGGGGGTGGGTAGGTAGGTAGAAGGGAGGCATGTTCTTAGACCAAGTATGTCAGTTCTCCCATACTCCACCATTACCCCAAGGGTATCTGTTCGGTCTGCCTCCTTACTGATGTCCTGGAAGATTCCTGGAGAAGCAGGTGTAATGTCGACTGCAACTCTCTTTACCCATAATAATAAGGGTTGAAGGCATCATCTTGTTTCCACAACAATAAAGTATGAAGTTTGAGTAGCCACAGGTCAGGAGACAGAGTTAAGCTCCCTTAGAGAGGGCCCACCCAAGTGATGGTATCTGCAGAAAGGAGTAAATTTACATTACTGTCATCGGAAGCGTTCAAAGGTACTGAGAACGAGAGAACTCTGAGTTCCTTCTCGACAAGTGATGCTGAGGGTCCTCTACATGCCTAGCACTGTTCAGGATGCTGGAGGACACACAACAAAGGGGTAACACTGTCTGCCCTTGAAGCCAACTCAGTTAGAAAGCAATGGAAAGAATCGTATATAAAGCCAGTGTTGTCCTGAGGGGCGCAGGCTACAATGGATATTGTTGAAATCTATCTTCTATTATTTTCCTAGAGTCTGACTTTCATAAAGTATCAGCACGTCAAAAGCCGAAAACAAAACTAAAACCCAGAGATTGATTTCCGATTCTTTGTATCGTTTTCCCGGAGGCATTTTTGAGTTTTAATTTTATCATTATTATGCGGGTAATACATACACAGCAGCCAGACGCTGATGTGCCATAACGGAAATTTCTTCCTGCATCCGTGAGATTAATATATTGAGAACTGAATAGTTGTATTTTATACGTCCATTGAGAGACCATCACGAATAGCTAAAAAGTGATCGATCGGGATTTAAATTCATTGATTTTAAAACCCATATGGCCCATTTTGTGTCTCCTGTGATTTTTTTTTTTTCCCCAATCTGGGTCTTGCCCTGTACCGCCAACCTCTCTTAATGCCAATTATACTGCTGAATCACTGTCAAATGTAGGGACTCATATGAATGGGTCATCTGGCAACGTTTGTCCTATTTTAGAACAAATTAAAAGTTGCCTCAGTTGGTGGTGTCTAACCCCTTAACTTAGAAGAGAGAAAATATTAATAGGAATCAACTCGGCTTATTTAACAGGTCGAGTTGGTCTGTGGTGTCCATGGGGATGCTTGAGGACAAGCCGATTAACGTCGAGATTTGTGGAAACCGGATCAATAGTTTTCAGTAACTGAAGAAGATTACCAGAAGTCAAGGGAGCCTTTAACAGGGGCTGTGTGCCGCCGAGCCCAGGCCTGTCGGGCACTTGGCAGGCGATTGAGAAAGTCTAATTGTGGCTGCTGATGAGTCATTTTACACTACGGTCACACCTCCGTTCTCCAGGTTCCATTTTAGGAACAGTATACCTTGCCCAGCCAGAAATTGCCTAATTTAAGCCCTGACTCTTACCTGTGTGAATCAAAATGACTCAGAAAAGTGCAAATAAAATATTCCCAAGGAGTCAGTGACGGTTTTATATTTCTCATAGCTGCCCTTCTCAGAACTGAGTCCACCTGTGTAGAAGAAATACAAGCACGAGAGACCTGAACTTGGGTGGAAAAGAGAAGAGTCTCACAGGACACTAAATCGGGGCCTACATTTCTCTCTGACATGAGAATACAGGGTAGGCTATTTTAAAATTTGCAATCAAAGTTTTAAGTATACAGAAAATAGAACACTTATTCTTTTCTTTAAATGCTTATTTGTTTATTTTGAGAGAGAGAGAGCACGCACACGGGAGGGGCAGAGAGAGAGAGGGAGACAGAGAATCCCAAGCAGGCTCCACACTGTCAGCGCAGAGCCCGATGTGGGGCTCAAACTCATGAACTGCAAGATCATGACCTGAGCTGAAATCAAGAGTCGGATACTTAACTGACTGAGCCACTCAGGTGTCCCTAGAGCTTTTACTCTTTTAAAGAAGAGACCACCGCTCCCTTTGAAATATAGTTAGAATGCTGATAACAAAAACGAAGGGTGTATGTGTATACACACACGTACATATAAACTGCAATTCTCTGTATTCAGTTCCTACCTGCTGCCTATCACTTATCCTCCAGGCCTGAACCATTCCCCACTGTCCAATGGCTGTAGGCAATTCCTGGTGAAATGAGTAAAACTAACCTACTGTCCTTTGCTGAGATTAATTTTGATCCTTTTTAAAATGTATTTAATAACCAGAGCCTAGATTCTAAAAAGAAGACTTCTAGAACTCACAAAACCATGGTGTGTTGGCCTATGAAGTGAAGAACAAGTAAGCACTGAGCAGTTAGACAATTCATGAGACGTCGTTCGTGCCAGTATCCAAAAAATGTTGGTATTTACAAAAGCCCCGAATCACCTAGGATATAAGAGTTAACATTCCCTTTAAAAAAATTTTTTTTTAATGTTCATTTATTTTTGAGAGACAGAGAGAGAGAGAGAGACAGAGAGACGGAGTAGGGGAGGGGCAGAGTGGGAGACACAGAATCCGAAACAGGCTCCAATCTCTGAGCTGTTAGCACAGAGCTCGATGTGGGGCTCGAACCTACGGACTGGGAGATCATGACCTGAGCCAAAATCAGACGCCCAACTGACTGAGCCACCCAGGCACCGCTAAGAGTTAACATTCCTTATTTCTGTATGGTAATTTCCAGTTTTGAAAATGCTTTAATATATATTTGGCTCTCACAAAAACCTTGAATGGTAGCCAGAGTATAAATTTTTATTTATAAGGTTATAGGTAAGGAATCAGAAATACAAAAATCTCAAATGATGTGTCCAATATCAAATAATCCTACAAATCATTTGTTTTACTCCTAATCTAATGATGGGTAGAAATGCATAATACATTATCCAAATATTTCCACCACAGACGTATTAATATCTCTGAAGTAGTAAGAATATAAATTGAATGTCTTCAATTATCTAGTCCCCTGACTAATAAGGTGCCACTATGTTTTAAAAATATTTTGTAAATTTTTTTTTTTTTTTTTTTTAATTTTAGAGAGAGAGCAAGCATGCAAGTAAGGGAGAGGGGCAGAGGGAGACAGAGAGAGAAAGCAAGAGAGAGAGAGAGGGAGAGAATCCCAAGCAGGCTCCAGGTGCCCTCAAATTATTTTGTAATTCTTAATGTGGAGATTATTTCTTGGTTCCTTTCATTTCATTTTATTTTACCTGTAAAGTTATGTTATTTATTTGAAATTATTCTTGTTTCTTACTGTAGGTGTTTGTAACTATAGACTTCTTAGAACTACTTTTGCTGCACCCTATAAGTTTTGTTATGCTCTGTTTCCATTTTCATTTGTCTCAAGGTACTTTTTTGAATTTCCCTTTTGATTTCTTCTTTGACCAAAGTCTAATGTTTCCCTCTGGATTTTCTATCTGGATGATCTATTCATTGCCCCTGTAGGGCACCAAAGTCCCCTACGATTATTGTATTGCTGTCCCTTTGTCCCTTCAAATCTATTCACATTTGCTTTATGTACTTAGGTGCTCCAATGTTGGATGCATAAATGTTTACAATTGCTATATCCTGTTGATGAATTGACCCCTTATCATTATATCATGATCTCTTTTTTGGCTTAAAGTCTATTTTGTCCGGTAGAAGTATAGCTACCTCTGCTTTGTTTTGGTTTCCATTTGCATAGAATACCTTTTCCCATCCCTTCACTTCAAGCCTATGTGTGTCTATAAAACTGAAGCAAATTTCTTATTGGTGTATACTTGGGTCTTGTTTTTTGTTTTTTGTTTTGTTTTTGTTTTTGTTTGTAATCATTTCAGTCACTCAAAGTCTTTTGACTGGAGAATTTAATCCATTGACAGTTTTGTATATTTTAATTTCTGTTCTTAAAAAATTATTTTTTTTCAAATTGTTATTTAAATTATAGTTAGTTCACATAGAGTGCAATACTGGTTTCAGGAGTAGAATTTAGTGATTCATCACTGACGTACAACACCCAGTGTTCATCACAACAAGTGCCTTCTTTAATGCCCGTCATCCATCTAGCCCATCCCCCTACCTTCAGTATGTTCTCTATCTTTAACAGTCTCTCATGATTTGCTTCTTTCTTTTTTCCCCCTTTAATCTACTGACATCTAAAGTAATTATTGATATGTATGAAATCACAATTGTCATTTAGTTAATTGTTTTCTGGTTCCTTTGTTCCTTTCTTGCTATTTTCCTTGGTGATTTGATTATCTTCTGTAGTCATATGCTTAGATTCCTTTCTCTTTAGAGTATTTATTTATTTATTCATTTATTTATTACTTATTTTTAAATTTTTTAATCTTTTGCGCATGTATGATAAGTTTTTGCTTTGTGCTTACCATGAGGACTACATAAAACACCTTATAGTTATAACAGTCTATTTTAAACTGGTAACAACTTAACTTAGCACACAAAAGCTCTACATTTTTATACACCCCCCCTTTGGCTCAGGTCATGATCTCACAGTTCTTGAGTTTGAGCCTTGTGTTGGGCTCTGTGCTGATAGCTCAGAGCCTAGAGCCTGCTTTGGATTCTGTGTCTCCCTCTCTCTCTGCCTCTCCCTTGTTTGTCCTCTCTCTCTCAAAAATAAATAAATAAGTAAGTAAATAAATAAATAAATAAATAAATATCTCTCTTTGTCTTTAACGTTTGGCAGTTTAATTATAATGCGTTACGTTATGAGTATATTTAGATTCGTCTTATTTGGAACTCTGTGCTTCCTGGATCTGGATGTCTGTTTCTTTCCTCAGGTTAAGAAAGTTTCAGCCATTATATGTTTGAATCAGCTTTCTGCCCCCCCCCCCCCCCCCCCCCCCCCCCGCCCCATCTCTCTTCTCTTTCTGTGACATATGCCTGTATTGGTCCTCTTGATGGTGTACCATAAGTCCCTTAAGCTACCTTCATTCTTTTTCATTCTTTTTTTTTCTCCTCCTTTGATTGGATGGATTCTACTGCCCTGTTTTCAAATTTGCTGGACCTTTCTTCCACTTCATCGGCTCTGCTGTTGAACCCTTCTATTGGATTTTTCAGTTCATTTCTTGTATTCTTCATCTCTATGATATCTGTTTGGTACATTTTCATATTTTCTCTTTGTTGAAATCATCACTTTTTTATGCGTTGTTTTCCTGACCTTGGTGAACATCTTTAGCTCACTATTTCGAATTCTCTATTGAGTGAATCATTTATCTCCATTTCATTGAGATTAGTCTCTGGAGATTTACCTTGGTCTTTTGTTTGGAACATATTCTCCTGTTTCTGTGTTTTCCTTGACTCACTGCATCGGTTTCTGAGCATTAGACAAAAACAGCCACCTCTCTCAATCTTGACAGACTGGTCTCATGTAGGAGATGAACCTTGTCTGTCACCCCTGACTGAGTTCCTGGTTGTCTCTCAAACTTTTGTGATGGTCCGAGCTACATCCTTTGTTCTTCGTGGCTCCCCATATTTGGGAGTAAGTCAAGATCTGCCAGTGTTCCGAAGGGAAGGATCTCAATCAGCCCCTCAATGCAGGCTGATTAGATGCCACACCCTCAGGCAGCAGCTGGAAAAGTAGATAGTTAAGTTGCTTCCGGAAAGCAACTGGGAGATTTGTGTTTTTGCCTGCTCCTTCTGGGCTGGGCCCCGGTGTATAGCCACAGGAGGTGCTCCTTCTTTTATTGAGAAACTGCTTCTCTGTTTGCTACAGACCCGGAAGAATCAAATGGAAGCCCCACTGGCTATCAGAGCTATGTAATTTGGGGGTCTGTACTTTGGGCAGCAGTTGTAAAAATTGGGGTGCTAGGTGTGTGAATAAGCTCCTTCAAGGGAGATACTGGCAACTTGGTTTTATTGTTGGAGTGAGCAGGTGGTAGACGTGTCCACTGGCTCCTCTGGGCTCCGGAGAGAATCATGGCCAACCCCATGATGCGTGCTAGATTAGAAGTGGACCCTCAGGCAGCAGCCTGTAAATCAACCTCATTCAAACCTCATTCAGGGAAAGATTGGGAGATTGGTGTTTTTGCCGGCTGCTTCTACACTGAGCCCTACAGGCATGGCTTCCGCAAGTGCTTGTACGTGCCTGGAGTTAGAACCGCTTTTTTATTTATTACAGTCCAATGGGACTCACGAATGCAAGCCCTATTGGCTACCGAAGCTTGGCAATCCAGAGACCCATTCCGCAGATGACAGCTGTGGAAGCTGGGGTGTCAGGAACGTGTACAACCTCTTTCCAGAGAGATGTTTGTGACCGGTGTTTACTGTTGGAGTGAACCCCCTTGATTCCTTTCAGATTGGCTCCTTTTGTTATATGTCAGGGGGTCCTTTTCTCATTAGTCATCTGTTTCCATATTGAATTCTGGCGTGGGTTGACAACATAATGTTACATTTATTTTTACTAATTGTAAAGGTAATCCATGCTCATTATGGCAAATTTGGAAAATATACAAAGATATTTATTTAAAAAATAAAAATTACTCAGCTAGAGGATAACTGTTTTCTACATTTTATTGTATTTTCTACATTTGATTGTATTTTCTACTGATTGTCATTTTATTCCTATTCAGATATTTCCTTAAAGATGCTGTGAGGATGTACTCTTCATAAAAATTGTGTATTGTTGGGGCGCCTGGGTGGCTCAGTCGGTTAAGCATCCAACTTTGGCTCAGGTCACGATCTCGCGGTATGTGAGTTCGAGCCCCGCATTGGGCTCTGTGCTGACCGCTTAGAGCCCGGAGCCTGTTTCAGATTCTGTGTCTCCCTCTCTCCCTGCCCCTCCCCTGTTCATGCTCTGTCTCTCTCTGTCTCAAAAATAAATAAACGTTGAAAAAAAAATTAAAAAAAAATTGTAAATGGGATTTTGTAATCCAGGGTGGAAATATTTCTTCTTCACAGCTTCAGAATGTGACGAGCAATTTTCAGACCTGGCTTTCCAGACCCAGTCAGTCCTCTTTGCTCTTTTTCAGACTTCTGACAGCTAGTATTTAAGCTACTCCCTTCTAAACATATAATTTTAGACAACTATTGTACACTTAACATTTTTCTGAAAACAGTCCATCAAATATAAAGAATGGTTTCTTTCTTTAGGGATCAGCGGTGAAGGGGGTAGCTGGGTGGCTCATAGAGTTGAGCGTCTGACTTCAGCTCAGGTCACGATCTCTCGGTTTGTGGGTTCGAGCCCCACATCAGGCTCCGTGCTGACAACTCAGAGCCTGGAGCCTGCTTCAGATTCTGTGTCTCTCTCACTCTCTGCCCCTCCCTGGCTTGCTCTCTCCCTCTCAAAAATAGGTAAACATTAAAAAAATTAAAAAAAAAACAAAAGGAATCAGCACTGAGGGAAGAAATATTAAAGCTATCAAAAATCATTTATTCATTTAGAAAATAACAGAACCAGTGCTGTTCTCTGTCATGAAAGAGAACAGGTAAAATTAATTTAAATTACCTCTGTAGGCTTTGGTCATATTTTATTACCTACACAGACCTCAATCTTAAAGATCTTTTAGGCAAAGTCGCCACCAAGATTTACTGAGTAAGAGTCCTGGACACTAACATGGACCCAAACATGATGCTATTCCAAAAAGGAATAGGTTACTACTTTTGAGGAAAAGAGCTGCCGTATCAACTTCCCTCAAATGCTTATTTTAATAAAAAGTTAATGGAAATATTTTTAAAGTCAATTTTGGGTACACGCTGCCCACCAAACAAGAATGCAAGTCAAACTTTCCTATTTTAGGATATTTTCCAATTTTATTTTTAAGATGGTAGCCTATTCACCTTCTTTGGACTGTCGAATAGAGTATTTAATTTTTTTAAATTCTGCATTTTGACGTGGTTAAGAGTTTTCAAATGATCTTCAACAACCCAGAACATAGGGAACCCAGCAACACCCAATAGTCACACTGCTTAACCATAATGGGATGAAAATGGACAGATATCTGAAAATAGCTATTCCCTTTCATCGAGCATCATTTCCAAAAAAATTTTATTTATTTTTGCTAGTGGGGGAGGGGAAAGAGAGAGGGGGACAGAGGGTCCGAAGCAGGCTCTGCGCTGATAGCAGTGAACCCAATGTGGGGCTCGAACTCATGAAATGTGAGATCGTGCCCTGAGCTGAAGTTGCACACGCAACCGACTGAGTCACCCAGGTGTCCCTCATAGAGCATCGTTTAAAAAAAAACCTTACAGGGATCTTAAAGGACAGCCCACCCGCTTCTATTACTTTAAAGCATTAAAGACAAAAATTAGTAGTTGGCCATGACTTTAGTATGTTTCAGAGAAAACACATGAAAAATGATCTTTAACATTTTAGATCTGATGAAGTTACTAAGTTTTATATGTGACTCCGAGGTGCCTCCTTAGCGCATTAGGCAGGGCTTCAGTCTCATATCTGACTCTGGTCCTGAGATTTGGTATAGTTATGTCTCTTTGCATTAAGCTGTTCTTGCTAATATTAATTCATTTATTTATACTGCTCTTGCTATTATAAATGATATGAGGATATATTTTACACTTTGGAAAAAATCTAGCTAGTATTCAGCATACGTATGTGAAGCCCAAAAAGTAACTTCTGATCTCCTCTCAATGGATGGTTTGTAGCCGGGTTATTGGCTATCAAGATGATCATCAAAGATTTAAGAGAAGCATTTGTGCCTTTCAATGAATGAGCATAGGTGGGGGCATCTTGCCAATTAGCCTGATGCAGTTGTCAAATCTTTTGTCTGCTGGGCTTTCTTCAACTAAACAGTCCATGCTGAGTTGTTCAAATTTATAGCAAGTTGTATGGAAATCCAATAAGGTACGGATGAGAGTGCTGGTCCTATGATAACTTGGCCCAGGTATCCGCTGATTCAGGAACGCAGGATTACTGTACTAATTCTAGACTTACAAATGTCTTCGAAAAGAGGTTACAAAGTGGCTTTTTTAGTCAATTTTGAGGGCATAAAGAAAGACATGACACACTGCAAAGAGATGTTCTGGCTCTTCCTGGAACCACTGAGAAAAGAAGTCTACAATATCCTGGTTGAGGAGTAGATGTAATTAATGGAACTGGTATATGCCATTAGCAGAGATATTTTTTAAAAACATGATACTTATTTTTTAAAGTTTATTTATTTATTTTGGGAGAAACAGAGAGAAAGAGAGAGAGAGGGAGAGAGAGAGGGGGAAAGACTGAGAATCCCAAGCAGGCTCCACACCATCGACGCAGAGCCTGATGCAGGGCTCAAACTCAGGAATCATGAGACCACGACCTGAGCCAAAATCAGGAGTCGGACACTCAACTGCCTGAGCCACCCACACATCCCTGGCAGAAAGATGTTCGGAGTTGTCCCTTTAGATCTTTCTATTATGCCAGGCAGCACTGATCAGGCCATTTTATAAACAGAAACACTATTATTATTTAGGAATTACAAATTAGGAATATACAAAATTAGGAATATACAAATTAGGAATATACAAAAAATATTCACAACACTCATATGACATTCCTGCATTCTTGACCGGAACACCAATCTCCACTAATTATCTTCTTTTAAAAAATTTTATTTATTTTTGAAAGAGAGAGAGAGAGAGAAAGACAGAGAGAGAGAGAGAGAGAGAGAGAGATAGGGAGCACGTGCACATGAGTGGGGGAGGGGCAGAGAGGGAGACACAGAATCCGAAGCAGGCTCCAGACTCTGAGCTGTCAGCACAGAGCCCGAGGAGGGGCTCAAACTCTGAACTGCAAGATCATGACCTGAGCCGAAGTCGGATGCTTAACCTACGGAGCCACCCAGGTGCCCCTCCACTTATTATCTTCTGATTCAAAGTCAACAGCAATGATTCTTGTCTCCCCTGTGATTTTTTTTTTTTTTTTCATTCTTTCACTGGAAATCTGGTTCAGTTTTCCACATCCACGTCCACAGAATCCACAGTTGTGATGTGCTGGTGAGCATATCTTCATTCCATTCTTTGCCAACTCTTCTGCATACATTTTCCAATTCCGTAAGTCTACCTGTGAGGACTGCCTATTCAGTGATCCCCATCCCTACCCTCGCCTCTTTACCTAATGCTTAGCCCCCCAAAAGGAGTGAAGAGTAAGGGATATGCATAGGGCCAGTCGGCCATAGTGCTGGCACCCTCCTGGGACAGAAGACAGTGGCCAGGACAGCACTCTCCATGGCATCCTACCTTCCAATTAAGCATCTTATCTTTGTGAATACAAATTGAATGAATGAATCCAAGAGGAGGCATCAGCCATAATGGTGATGATCACCATATTTCTAAACTTGTAACATAAGTTATAAGTCAAGATAAGAAGAGAAAAAAAATGAACAATGTTTCCTGAGAAGCAGAACTAATAGTTTATTTTACAGGCTCTTGACAGTAAGGAAAAGAGGCAAATTTAATATATGTTCAACTCACTTATTGTGAAATTTTTCTTCACTAATTGACCATACTATTCCACAAAGGATTTGAGGTAGTCTAAAGAAGATAATAAAAGAAACATGTACATAAAAAAAAATAAGGCTGGAAAAATATGGATAATAGAGCAAGGACAGCTGGAGGGAAATTTAGAAAACAGAGAAATCCATGTTCTTTGCCATCCTGAAGTCACAGGGAAAGAAGAAAAGTGTTCTTTGGTTCTTGCTACAAAGACTCTTCCAATGCGTTAATGGGAGCCTGTTCTCTGGGGAAGTTTACTGACATTCACTTTACTCTCCCTAGTAAGCCAATTTAATCTTTTCCCTTTAAATAAATATAGCTTTTTGATGGCTTCTTGCTTATTATCCTTTTTACTTATAATATTGAACTTTCTGATTACTGCAAGTGATATTTTTTTAGCGTCCAATTAAAAGTTTAGGCTACTAGTGACTTTGTAGAGCACAGCTCTTCTAAATCAGCCAACTGGTGGACAATATTCACACATTCTTGGTCTTTGTGAAACAAGTACTGAACGTGCAAATATAAAGGAAAGTGTCAGTTTCTATAATGGCTTGTTTCCTATCCTATCTCTGCATGTATTGAACCCAAATGAACCTGAATGGTTCATTTTTTTTCCCTAAAAGTAGCGTCTATTTTATTTTCTTAAAAAGGAAATAAAAAAGGAAAAAAAAAAAAAGAAAATCCCTTTCAACTATCCACCACCTGACCCAGAAATTAAAGAAAATATATTTTATCTATTTATGAATCGTGATACTTTGTGAATGCATTTATTACAGAGCAAATCCCATTATTATATTCCAGGGGTAGAAAGATCTGGTTTTTGTAGATTAATACTGAATGATCATTTCAGAAGTCTCACCAGTGTCAATTAGAAATTAAGTTGAACTTAAAAAATGTCTAATTGGAACATTTAACATTTAAATTATAGCTGCTCATGATGCTATAGTGTCTTTCAGTTTTTGTGTGATTCAGGAATACCATTAGGTAAGATCCCATTTTTCCAACCTAATCAAAAACATGTTTTAAAAAATTGTTTAAAGTAGTCTTTAACAATTTCCCTAAAAAATATCAAAAACACCCTTTAAGTTCCTTTTGTATAATATTTATTTGAAAAATACATACTGTTTACATATGTGTAGGTATATGTATTACTTCGAGTTCCGTTCTTATGCAAAATTTATTTCTCATATGTAACTTTGTATTATGCTCTTCATACTTTCCATTTTAATGATGGCATAATCTATGTCCACCTGGCATATTTTTGTTTCCTTGAGCGTTATATTGGCATTGGGTATTTTTCTCTCTGTCTTTTTTTCCTCCACTATTATAAATGTACAGCAAGTATACTCATAAGCTTTAGAACATACTTTCAGTAATTCCAGTTCTGGAAAATTATTGAGACTAGCGTGAGGGCCCAGTGTATGATAAATTTTAGTAATGCACGTGAAAATCTGTGGGTTCTGCAGGTGAATGCGGTCTTCTATACATGTTAATTAGGTGAAGTTGGTCACTTTTGCTATTCAAATCTATGTTAGCACAGTCCTTATAGAAATATGATGTGGCCCATGTGTATAATTCTTAATTTTTTATTTTAGTTAACATAGTGCAATATTGGTTTCAGAAGCAGAATTCAGAGATTTATCACTTACATACAACACCCAGTGCTCATTACAGCAAGTGCCTTCCTTAATACCCATCACCCATGTAGCCTATCTCCCACCCCCCTCCCTCTGTCAATCCTCAGTTTATTCCCTATCATTAAGAGTCCATTGTGGTTTGTTTCCTTCTCTTATCTTCTCCTGCCCCTGCCATATGTTCATCTGTTCTGTTTCTTTAATTCCACATATAAGTGAAATCATATGATATTTGTCTTTCTCTGATTGACTTATTTTGCTTAGCATAGTACATTAGAGCTCTATCCATGTCATTGCAAATGGCAAGATTTCATTCTTTTTATGGTTGTGTAATATTCCATTATATATATATATATATATATATATATATACACATATACACATATATATACACACATGTATATACATATATACATGTGTATATACATATATACACACACATATATACACACATGTATATACATATATACACACATGTATATACATATATACATGTGTATATACATGTGTATATATACCGCATCTTTATTCATCAGTCAGTGGACATTTGGGCTCTCTCCGTAATTGGCTATTGTTGATAATGCTGCTATAAACATTGGGGTGCATGTACCCCTTCAAATCTGTATTTTTGCACCCTTTGGGTAAATACCTAATAGTGCAATTGCTGGATCATACGGTAGTTCTATTTTTAGTTTTTTGAGGAACCTCCATACTGTTCTCCAGAGTGTCTGCACCAGTTTGCATTCCTACCTATTGTGCAAGAGGGTTCCCCTTTTTCCACATTCTCACCAACACCTGTTGCTTCTTGTGTTGTTAATTTTAGTCATTCTGATATGTGAGGTGGTATCTCATCATGGTTTTGATTTGTATTTCCCTAATGATGAGTGATGCTAGACATTTTTTTATGTGTCTGTTAGCCATCTGGATGTCTTCTTTGGGAAAGTGTATATTCATGTCTTCTGTCCATTTCTTAACTGGGTTGTTTGTTTTTTGGGTGTTGAGTTTGATAAGTTCTTTATAATTCTTATTTTAAATTTTCTAGTAAGCACATTGCAAAACAAAATAATAGGTGAAATTGATTTCAATTATATATTTTATTTCATGTAATATAGTCAAAACATCATAATTTAAATGTGTAATTAGTATAAAATTAATGAGATTTTTTTCATATTTATCCTCCAATTTGATGTATATTGATATTTATAGCACATTTCAATGCAAGTGCTAGATTTTGATCCTTATTTAGATTTCACAAATTTACTGTTTAATAAATGGTTACAGACTCACATATCTAGGTTGTTCCAGCCAAACTTAAAAGTTTTCAATATCTTAATTAAGTGCCAAAAAATAATTTTTCTTTCATATTTGTATTAATTTCAACAAAACTGGGTTCTCTGTTTTAGAATATTTGATTTAACTTTTGAGGTAAAAGTATATAATTTTCAAAACCGTATCTTTTCAAGTTTCATAAGTAATTTACTAACTTTTCTGACAGCTCAATAATATTAGTATTAGTTCAAAGGCATATTGCTAAAGTTGAAAAGCAATTTAAAATTTATCAACACCAGGAAAGCATCATTCAAATTTTCTTTAGTGTTTGCAGCCAATTTATATAACAGGGTTGATTACAATTAAAACTTCTATATGTTAATTCATGTTAGAAAAATGTGTAAAACTATTAGTGACTCGTATCATGTAAAGTTGTGATACTAACAGAGATGATCATACCTTTTTTAGCTAGATTACAATAAGCTGTTTCTTCCGTTGAAACCTGAAAATTTAGCTCATTCATATGCAGTGTGATATCAGTGAGGAAACATAAATCACACTCCTAAATCTTTGTCTTTGACTATGGGATATTTGAAAGGCATTCCTTTTGTTTCAAGGAAATCTTGAATTAGAGTTAATCATACAATCAACTTTTGTGTTCCACAATGAACATTGGCAAAGAACACAAGATAATTAAATTCATTGTCTTTTATTTCTTTCAGTAGGTCATAAATGAATCCTACCATTTGCATATATATATATATATGTGTGTGTGTGTGTGTGTGTGTGTGTGTATATATATACACTGAACATATATATGTATATATGTATATATATATATATATATATATATATATACACTGAACAATTTTAACAACTTGTATGCATCATAGAGACTCTTTCAGAAAGGTGAGCACAAATATTTTCAATATGTATGCTATTAAAATGAATAAGTGAAGAAAACGTGAATCTCTTCTTTAAAATTCCAATAAATACGGATTTTTGATCTAAAGTTACTGAGCACTATCTGCCCTGGCAGAAACTAATTTTTAAATACTGAATTGAAAATTTTCTTTGACAGATGTAAAAGATTTCAGAATATTGGGGTGACCAGGTAGCTCAGTCAGCCATTCAACTTCGGCTCAGGTCATGATCTCACAGTTCGTGAGTTCGAGCCCCACACTGGATTTTGTTCTGTCAGAGCAGAGCTGCTTCAGATCTACTGTCTCCCTCTCTCTCTGCTCCTCCTTGGCTCACTTTCTGTCTCTCTCTCTCTCTCAAAAATAAGTAAAACATTTAAAAACATTTTAAGGAAAAAAGATATCTATGCCATCAGTACAGAATTTTAGGCTGCGAATTTCCAACTTTTTTTTTTTTTTAATTGGAAAGTCCTTTGAGACAATACATGCCCAAAACATTAATTGGGCAGAGTCTGTTATATATGAGTCGTATCACTCATCTAAAGCTAAAGAAAAGTGTTTGCATTTTATGGTCTTGTATTTTATGGGCAATGGTTTGGTGGCTTAATCAAAGATCTTTTACTTTGTGTAAATAGCTTTCTAGCTAAATTTCCATATTTAAAATTTTAATTTTCTCATTTCTCTATAAATGATTTTCTATTTTGTGCAAAATCTCAGCTGCTTGATAGCTGGACAAAGTTACAAGTCTAGCTCCTATTAAAAATCGTTTAACACTTTTTATTGGACATTCAATTCTGATTTCAAGTGGCTAATTTTGCCAATTCTTTTTTGACTGTTGAAAGTGAACTTCTTATATAATGCTGAACATGTCTCTTAATATCTTCACTTTATCTTTAAACATTTTTTTAAATCCAACGAACAGCTTTTTTCCTTTGTTCTGTCATAAAAAGTTAAAATTGCCCTTTATTGTGAAATTTGCAGCATCTGTTTTCCCATTTTTTAAAAAGTTACTGTATTAGTTATAACATTGGTTTCTGCATCTATAGTCATTTATTCATCTGTGAGATGCTTTAATTTTATTTATTTAAAAAAATTTTTTAATGTTTATTTATTTTTGAGAGACAGAGAGACAGAGCATGAGTGGGAGAGGAGCAGGGAGAGAGGGAGACACAGAATTGCAAGCAGGCTCCAGGCTCTGAGCTGTCAGCACAGAGCCCCATGCGGGGCTTGAACCCATGAACCACGAGATCATGACCTGAGCCAAAGTCAGATGCTTAACTGACTGAGCCACCCAGATGCTCCTGTAAGATGCCTTAATTTTAAATTAAAAAGTTGTTTTTGCTGACTTTTTTAAAGTAAAAAATAATTTAATTACATTATAACTAATTACTGATGCAATCTATAATAATTATTACTGTCTCCATCAAATATTCAAATAAACACATTAAAATGTTACATTGGCCTACAGAAAACCATCATTTGAACTTAACCAATTCATTGACCCCAACTCTATCAATATCTTCATGTATTATACTAGAAGTGAACCAAACACCTGACACATTTACTATATACAGCAATAATATCTTGCTTAATGCAACAGTTAAAGGTGAAATGCAGCTTTACCAAAACACAGTTGTGTTTAACAACAACAAAAATTATCATCGTTTGGTTATAAAACTTGTGTTAAATTATTTCAAATGATATATAAAATGAAAAATTCAATTCTTCAGTTATACTAGCCTTCTTTCTTTCTTTCTTTCTTTCTTTCTTTTTTTAATTTACATCCAAGTCAGTTAGCATATAGTGCAACAATGATTTTAGGAGTAGATTCCTTAATGCCTCTTACCCATTTAAGCCCAGCCCCCGCTCTCACAAACCCTCTAGTAATCCTCTGTTTGTTCTCCATATTTCTGTTAGGTTTTGTCCCCCTCCTTGTTTTTATATTATTTTTGCTTCCCTTCCCTTGTGTTCATCTGTTCTGTGTCTTAAAGTCCTCATATGAGTGAAGTCATATGATATTTGTCTTTCTCTGACTAATTTTGCTTAGCATAATACCTTCTAGTTCCATCCACATATTTGCAAATGGCAAGATTTCGTTCTTTTTGCTTGCCGAGTAATACTCCATTGTATATATATACACCACATCTTCTTTATCCATTCATCCATCGATGGACATTTGGGCTCTTGCCATACTTTGGCTATTGTTGATAGTGCTGCTACAAACACTGGGGTGCATATGCCCCTTTGAAACAGCATACTGGTATCCCTTGGGTAAATACCTATACTAGCCACATTTCAAGTGTTCAATAGACACAGGTGGCTCATGGTTAATAAATTGGACAGCACAATTCTAAGTTGTTCTATATATTTTTTTGCATGTTCTATCAAAAATAGAGAGTAGGCTGGGGCGCCTGGGTGGCTCAGCCGGTTAAGCGGCCGACTTCGGCTCAGGTCATGATCTCGCAGTCCGTGAGTTTGAGCCCCACGTTGGGCTCTGTGCTGACAGCTCAGAACCTGGAGCCTGCTTCAGATTCTGTGTCTCCCTCTCTCTCTGACCCTCCCCCATTCATGCTCTGTCTCTCTCTGTCTCAAAAATAAATAAACATTAAAAAGAAATTTTAAAAAACCTTTAAAAAAATAAAAAAAATAGAGAGTATGCTAAGATCTTTCACTATGATTGGGAAACTTTATTTTTTCCCTTTAATTCTGTCAGTTTTAAATATTTGAGGCAATATTAGTATCTAATTTGCTCTTTATTGCATTTATTTTTTATAAATTTTTATTTACTTATTTTTGAGAGAGAAAGAGAGAGAGAGAGAACAAGTGAGGGAGGGGCAGACAGAAAGGGGGACAGAGGATCCCAGGCGGGCTCCGAGCAGACAGCAGAGAGCCTGATGTGGGGTTCGAACCCACAAAGTGTGAGATCATGACCTGAGCCGAAGGCAGCCGCTTAACCTACTGAGCCACCCAGGCTCCCCTATCCTATTGCATTTGTAATTTCAGTTATTATATTTTCAGTTCTAGAACTTCCATTTTATACCTCTTCTTATTGATTCCAGTTCTCTTGTTCTTTATCTTGTTATTAAATTTTGAACATGTAATCACAGTTGTTTTTTAAAATGACTCTGTTCATTAATTCCAATATCCTGTATCCCTGTATTTTTATCATCTATCCTATGGCTTTCTTTTCTCTGCATATGTATGCCTGGTGATTTTTTATTGTCTATGAAATATTATAGAGGTTCTGGATGATTATTTTCTTCCAGAGGTTCTGGATGCTTATTTTCTACTTCCAAAAAGCAGATCATCTTAATTTACCCAGGGCTTAAATTGATTCTAAGTTTTATTTCAGTTTTTTAAAAGACCTTAATTTCTAGGATGCGGTCCTTCTGAAGCCTCGGATTGTTTATCTCTTCAAGGAAGCACAGATGTAAACTCCAGTTTTTATCTGCTCAGCACAATGAGATTGCCAGTGGTTGTGCTGAGATTATCAGCCTCTTAGCAAGTACTCTTTGTTGACCATAGATGTCAAGTTCACTTTTCTGAGATTTTCCTCTCTATAGGATTTTGGTTGCTCAAGTTCTGATTGAATTGGTAGCCTTGAGCTCTAAATATGTCTTTTCAACCACTGGAAAGTCTACTCAGATTTTCTTCTATTATCCAAGTTTTGCTCAGCTTCTGTCTCTTTGCCTGTATTGCTTATGAACCAGCAAATACCTTGAAGGGAAAAACATTGAAGAAGGTTTGATCTCTGCCTATAAAATCCTGGCTGTCTGGGTAGCATTTTGATACTTGCATTCAGAGTTTTCTTCTTTCTTTCTTTCTTTCTTTCTTTCTTTCTTTCTTCTTCTTCTTTTTTTTTTTTTTTTTAGTATTTGATAAACATCCCTAGTTATTCTCAGTAGGAGATTTGGTTTTCTCTACATTAACCCTTTATAGCTGGAAGCAAAAGCCTTTCTAAGCCACAGAAAATAGCACTTGCTATAGATTTTTTCCCTCTTGATTATATAAAGGATACATTATTTGTTGTAGCCACTGTAGAAGACTCAGAAAATATTAAAATAAGTCATTCATCTTCCAGATAATTACTTTTAACATTCATGTATTCCAAGGACTAAATGTTTGTGTCCGCCCAAAATATATATGTGATGCCTTAATCCCCAACGTGATGGCATTTGGACAGAGGCCTTTGGGAAGTAAAGCGATAAGGGCAGGACCTTGGTCTGAGGGGATTAATGCCCTTCTAAGGGAGATGCCAGAGAGCTTTCTGTCTCTCTTCCTGTCATGTGATGACACAGTGAGAAGGCAGCTGCTTGCAAGCCAGGAAGAGAATTCTCACCAGAACCTGACCATGCTGGCACAACCTGATCTCAGATTTCCAGCCTCACAAAACTGTGGAAAATCAATTTCTGTTGTTTAAGCTACCCACTCAGTCTATAATATTTTGTCATGACAGTCTGAGCTGACTATCTATCTATCTATCTATCTATCCATGTAGTCATTATCTCTGCTATATACATATCTTGGTTTTTGACTAAATGGAATCCCATATGTACTTTTTATAATCTGACTCATTTAAATTTAGCAATATATCAAATATTTTTTTGTTTCATTAAATAATATGCTACTACATATCTTACTAATTGCAGAGTATGAATGTGGCCAATTAGATTTTTTCTACTTTTTTTTATTATTTGAAGTAATGCTATGATGAACATACATATGCATAAATTTTTTTCTATTTCTCATATTTCATCGTGATGGATTCTTTGACGTCCAATTTTCTTAAATAAGTAGTTATGTGTGTATATGTGTATGTGAATATACACATATATAAACTTTTTTATTCTAGAAAATTTTAAATATATGAAAAAAGTAGAGACAATAGTACAATGAACTTCTAAGTACCTGGAATCCAGTGTCATCATTTCTGTAAGCTTTTAAAAATATGATTTAGTCCTTAATTTCAATAGCAAATAAATAATTGATTTCTACATGTTAGGAAACTTCAGGAAGGGTTAGGATTTTTTTTCCACTCCAAATATTTGCCTTTTTAATTTCTTATATTGTCAATGTACAGCGGCCTCAAACTTCTAGAAGCCCAATTGCTGTCTATATTCCAGATGGCCTTGAACATTTGTGGGGCTGAATTTACATTGTTGCTTCAAGAACCCTAGAATGTAACAGCAGGACCTCAGGTATTTTATTTCTCCTTGGAAACCCCAGAGGGCTTGGGAGAAGAAGAGAGAAACATAGAAAGTGCATGTTGGGCTCAGGTCGTGTTCCTGGAAACTAGAAGAATTAAGATGCATACATACAGGAGAGGGGAAGGGTTCTTGTGGAAGAACTGGGTCTGATTCCTGGAAGTGTGAGTGAAGGGATATATATTTTATTTGGGAGATTGGTCCAGGTTCTTAGAAGAAGTCAGTTAGGAAATGTCATTTTGAATGTTTCCAGATTCAGGTTCTATGGGACCTGAGAACTGCCCCTCAAGGGAACAGATGCAAAGTTCAAAGCTAAGGGTTACCTTTTGAGGGCACAAAACCACTTAGAGCCTGATGACTTAAAACTGGCTGAAAGAGTTGCATCACCTGAGGAAACTTTTTGCTGCAGACTGTCAGGGGCTAAGAAATGAGGCAGTCATCAATGCTGGAGACAGACAGAACGAAGGGGAGGAGTTGGAAATGGTCAACAGAAACAGAGCAGATCGTGATGGAACAGACACTGGAAAGAGTCCTCAGAGAATTGGAGGTAAAGAGCAGCGTTGGTGAGAAGAAGCAAGAGTGGCAGATCAGGGCGACACGCTCCTGAAATTTGCAGCCTGAGAATCTGAAGGAGGGCTCCGGCGAGCTTCTTCTTGCTTCACAGCCTGGGCTCTGGATTTTCCCCCATGAACAACGGAGCCTGAGACAATCATATGGGTTTTGCTGTTACTGATTTCATTCCGAGTAACTTCAACCTGTTTTCCTCCACCTGGAATAAGCACATGACTCCTCAACAAAGTAGGACCATCTTACACATTAAGAAAGAAGTCAGCTTGCTGGGTCACTCTTCTAGCAGCCTTTCTCCCAGAACAAACTCATTGCCCACAATCAGCGCATTAGATGTGCGAGGGTCGACGAGGGAGAAATGGGGGGAAGACATAGGAAAAATGCGCAAGCAAAAAGTAAGGCATAGAGGCAGCAATGCACAGGAAGTTATAAAGACTGGGGAAAGACATCTCCAGCTGGGCAAGCTGAAGGGGTTTCATGAAGGAGGTAGCTCTTGAATGTCATGTAGGATTATAAGGGTAATGGTAGAAAGAACTCTAGACCAAACTACATGTGCGAAAGCTTAGAGGCACAAAAGGGTCAGTAATTACCAAGTGGTGAGATACCTGGTGACTGCACTATAGGTTTTCAATAGGAGGTGAGAATCAACTGGAAAACACATTTGAGGCCATATAGCAGAAGACAGCAATGCAGCAAGAACTGGGGAATTATCGGAATCATTTTGGGAGAAATTACTTTCTTCTGATTTCTCAGAATAATAATCTGAAATCTCCATCCTCATTTTAAAAAACATTTTATTTAAAACATTTTTTCAGTTTATTTATTTACTTTTTGATAGAGAGAGAGAGAGAGAGAGAGCGAGCATGGGAGAGGCAGAGAGAGAGAGGGAGAGAAAGAATCCCAAGCAGGCTCTGCTCCCCAGTGCGGGGCTCAATCTCACGAGCTGTGAGGTCATGACCTGAGCTGAAACCAAGAGTCGGAAGCTTAACCGACTGAGCCACCCGGGCACCAAGTATTTTCTTTGATTTAAAAATCAATAGGAGAGTATAAGATATTTGGAAAATAGAACACGAATAGAAAAAAAAAAACACCCATAATTTTACCACCTAAAATCAACCTTTTACATTTGCTTCCACAAACTTTCATTTATGTATTTGTGACATATGAGCATTTATTAAGCTTGAAAAGCTTAATTTGTATGTATAATATTACATCTGAAGCATTTCTTCATGCAAGTATCCTGTTTTCATAAATACCAATTAATAGCCCCCAGTATTCCATGATATTGGTGTACCATAGTTTAATCATTTATCTCCTGTTGGATTTATGCGTTACCCTTTTTTTGGAAGGGTGGTGAGCTTGCAAAAGAGTGATAAAAATGATCTCTACAGTTCAGAATAATAGCTAGAAAAAAAGAAATTTAATAGGAAGGTATAGTTCCTTTAATAAATTAATTTAGATTTTAGTTCCAAAAGAATACCAGATAAACTGGTATGAAAAGGACACAGAGCTTCATTTAACTGGATTCTCATTGAAATGGTAATTGTGACCTCTGTGATTTAAAATAAGAAATATATACTTGGTCTTCATTCCTATTTGTGGCTCAGAGTTCCTAAAAACCTTGGAATTTCCTAAGTAATGAGAGCAAGTAAAGATATCTTTTGTAATGTTAATTAAGTGGCTTTTGGACTTGACTTAGGGTTTGGGGCTGGTTGCCAGTGGAGCGACCAGTCTTAACCCCCTCCCCCCCCTCAGGAGAGGAGAGTGGCCCTGAATAACCGGTTTTTAAATTTTTTTTTTTTTTTTTTTTTTTTTTTTTACATTTATTTATTTTTGAGAGACGGAGAGACGGAGCACAAGTGGGGAGGGGCAGAGAGAGGAGACAGAATCAGAAGCAGGCTCGGAGCTGTCAGCACAGAGCCCGATGCGGGGCTCGAACTCACCAACCGTGAGACCATGACCTGAGCCGAAGTCATACGCTCACCCGACTGAACCATCCAGGCGCCCCGCGAATGACCAGTGTTTAATCCACCATGCCCATGTCATGAAGCTTCCACAAAACTCCAAAAGGACAGGATTTGGAGAGTTTCCTGGTTGGTGAACACGTGCACATTTGGGGAGCGTGGCCAGCTGTGGGACAGCATGGAAACTCCGTGCCCTCGCCCCATACCTTGCACAGGCGCATCTCTTCCATCTGGCGGTTATTTCCTTTTATGATAAAACGGTGACCTAGTAAGTAAAATGTCTCTCATAGTTTTATGAGCGGCTCTAGCAAATTAACCCAACCTGAGGAGGGCTACCCCTTGTTGGGATTTCCAGTTTGCTGTGGGTTGGTCCCACATGCAGATAACAACCTGGCTTTCAACTGGCCTCTGAGGTTGAGGGGGGCAATGGGGGAGCAGCAGTCTTGTAGGAGCGACCTGTTACCTGTGGAATCTGATACTGTTTCTGGATAGATACTAACAGAATTGGTTTGAATTGTAAGGCACCTTGTCGGTATCTGGTGGATTGCTTGGTGACGTGGTGGGGGAAGTCACCCTCCTACCCACATATTGGAATTTGTCTCAGAACCAACAGAGACCAAACAGCTAATGGGATCTTAGGTTTTTAATGTAAAAAATAGTGCCACAATAAAAGTAAGTAAATGTCCCTCTGGACTCTGATTAGTTTATTTAGGAGAAAAGAATTACTTGAGAATGAATGAGAACAGGGCAAAGTCAATACATCCCAAGGTGATGCCTTGGGAAGTATATCTATAATGATGAGCTTGAGATTTCAACCTTTAAATGTAAATTGGTGATGAGAATGAGTAACATCACTTTCCAGGAATGCTTCCCCCATGACATCATGCTAATAATTGTCTCGGGGTCTACGGTTGTAAATTAAGGAAGTTGTCGCACACCAAATGCTAACTTCCATTTTGCACATTAGATGAATCAGCAGAAGGCAATTAGAGTAAAATTCTTCACATAAAACCTAACCACTCAGGTCCTTGAGTTCCGACCATGAGCTTATAATGTACGTACAATATGTAGATGTCAGCAATGAAGGTTTAGAGATCGGGTTGAATGGAAATGAGGACCCTGGTGTATTACATAGTATGAAATGTTAAATTATTATTATTGTTAACTCAATATGCTTTTTTTTTGGGGGGGGAATGCGTCCTAGGAGGCAGGCAAGGTGAAAGTGTGAAGCATACAAACATGATGAACATAACATTCTCTGTTTAAGAATTACACAGTAACATGGGGTCAGCAAGGGCACAGGGGATTAACTGAGATACAATGGGATGCGTGCTTTAATCGTGGTTGGTACAGGAACCATGAGAACTGAAATGAGGAATGAGGAACTGAATGAGGAATTAGTGACTCTCTATTGGAGTATGAGGATAAGAATGGAGTGATACGTATAGGTGACACTGATCTGGTTTTGGGGGACAGAGGATGAGTATTCCAGAAAGCAGTTGCAGCATATGAGAAGGCAGAGAGCGATCATGTCTTTGACAAAAGTCATATTCTAGGTAGACAACAAGATAAGAGGTTTCTGGGTCTATTCAGTCTCAAAAGGAGATAAATATATTTCAGAGGTCTTTTAAATAAAGTGGTTGTAATCAAAGATATTTTCTTCCTTTAGGTAGCCAGAAATTTTTTCATAATTTTGTTGAAAAGTGTGTGTTACAGGCCAAATATTGTTTATTCTTCGCAATTACTCTGTGATGTAGGCATGATATTGTTATTTCCATTTTGCCTCTGGGGCAATGAGGTTTAGAGAGTTCCAGTATCTTTTTTAAGATCACTCAGCCAGACCTGTTATTTGAACCCATCATGCACTTGTCTCTGAGAGCATTCTCTCAACTGCTATTTGTTTTGTGACCATTCTGTTTGAGAGGTTTTCTCTATAGTGTTAGACTTATTTTCAGTGTACAAACCTGTGCGGGCAGATGCACATACATGGTTGTTGTTTATTATTGCCTGACCACATGGATTGTATTTATTATTCATTTTGTATATATCCTCTGGAATCACTAACCCTCATTCTTTTCCTATTTAAATTTTGATAGCAAACATTTCCTTGTGCTGTTCTAAACCTTTTGCCTACATTAATTCATTTAATCTTAAGAAACTTGCCCATAGGCACATACGAGGAAGTTGTGCGGCTGGAGTTCGAAGCCAGCAACTAGGACTCTAGAAGCTCTGCCTACAACCACTGCAGTATATTCCTATTTAAATCTTAGTTACCCTTCAGATTCCCACATGTGAGCTCATCTTGCCTATTAAACTGTCTCAGACCGTGTGAGGCTGAGATCCCAAGTGTCTAATTTATGTCACTGGAACTATGGTGATGGAACTTTTCTACGTCGAGTAGTTAGTTATTGTACTGCGTATCGTGATTTTTTACCTTCCCCAGACTAAAAGCCCATCGAGGTCAGCATCTGTGACTGACATCATCATAAGCCACATCTTCCCTCCCTTCAATATTTGTCACCTGGAAAATGCTTAATAAATATTTGTGTAGTTACTAAGATCATAATCATGCATATTAACATTTCCTTATTGCATTGTGCTAGAAAACACCGATGATCCCAGGTGCTGTCACCATATGCAGAAATGCTTATCTTGACCCTAAGAATCCTTGCATCTTAATCTTCTAAAAAATTCTTTATTTGTTATATATATATAATATATTATATAATATATAATATATTATATATTTATAATATAATATAATATTATATATTATATGTTATATATTAATATATAAATAATATATAATATATAATATATAATATATAATATTTATATTTATATATGTTATATATATTATATATAATATTTATATTTATATATGTTATATATATATATATATATAATATATAATATATATATTTGTCTTTCCCTTGTCTTTCCTGGTGGCCTGCAATCATGTCTTCTTTTAATTGACAAATTCAATTTTTTTTCAGAGCTGTTTTAGGTTCACAGCAAAATTGAGCAGATAGTACAGAGTACTCATATATCCTCAGACTACACATAGACACAACCTCCCTTACTATCGACATCCCCAATGAGAGAAGTACATTTGTTACGGTTGAACTTACATCGACACTTCATTATCATCTATAATCCATTGTTTCACTCTTGCTGTTGTACATTCCATGGGTTTTGACAAACAACATGTATCCACCATTTTAGGATCGTGCAGACTAGTTATATTGCTCTGACGATCCATCGTGCTCTATTCTTCCTTTCCTCCCCATATCTCCTGACCACTACTGATCTTTTTACTGTCTCTATAGCCCTGCCTTTTCCAGAATACCGTATAGTTGGAATCATACTGTGTGTGACTTTTTATTGACTTATCTCACTTTGTAATATGCATTTACATTCTCTTCATGTCTTTTCATGGCTTGATAGCTCATTTCCTCTTAACGCTGTATAATATTCTGTTGTCTGGAGGTACCACAGTTGTTGTTGTTTTTTCCCCATTTACCTAATGAGGGATAACTTGGATGCTTCCAAGTTTTGGCAGTTATGAATAAGCTGCTATAAACACCCTGTGTGCAGGTTTTTATGTGGACAATAGTTGTTAACTCACTTGAGTAAATAAGGAGTGTGATTGCTGGCTCATCTAATAAGAGCTTGTTCAGTTTTGTAGGAAACCACGAACTTGTCTTCCAAAGTAGCTGTTGCAACCGCTTCTGTTTCTGGGGTCTCTAGTTTTCCTCTGTACTCTTTTTTATTGTGGTAAAAACACATAACATAAGATTACCCTCTTAACATTTTAAGCATACAAGATAGTATTATACACTAAATGCGCATTATTGTACAGCAAATCTCTAGAACTTTTTCATCTTGCATGACTTAAAGACTATCTGCATTGAACAGCAACTCCTCGTTTTCACCTCCCAGCAGCCCCCCTGGCCACCACGATTGTACTTTCTGCTTTTATGAGTTGACTACTTCAGAGCCTCATATAAGTGATTGGGCAGTAGTTGTCCTTATCTACCGTACGACCCAGAAATCCCATGTCTGAGTATTTATCCAAAACAATTGAAAATAGGATCTCAAAAAGATGTTTGCACTCCATTGTTTATTGCAGCACTATTCACAATAGTCAAGAGTTGGGAACAATGTAAATGTCCATCAACACATGAGTGAATAAAGAGAATGTGGTATCTGCATACAATGGGGTATTATTCAGCCTCAAAAAAGAAGAAAAATCTGTCATATGCTGTAACATGGATGGACTTTGAGGACATTATGCTATCTCTGTACTTTTGATGTCTTGCAATCAAGGGAGCCAGACAGCTAAGCTTGTTAGAATTGTCTAAAGTAAGAGTAAAAAGATACACAGATCTGATTGAAGAGGTTTTGTGATGCACACGCCCACATCAATATGTATGAATGTAGAGACTTTTCTTGATTATTCTTATTTTATATTTTATTCTTCATGTTATACATTGTTACAAAATTATAGTCAATATAGAGAATATAACTAGAAAACAGGAATAAGCAAAAAATGTTTGCATTTCACTTGGTGTGGAAGATATATGATGAACAGCAGTAATAGTTTATATAAAATTTGTAAATAAAATCTATTGTTTAGAAGTCATTATGTCGAGGTTCATGACACCCACTGTTATTAGCTGACTGGCTGTCATAGCTATGTCCCTGATTGACAAGAGAGAAGTTGGGAAGTTTGAGGTTTAAATAAATTTCGGGGTGCCTGGGTGGCTCAGCCGGTTGAGCGTCTGACTTCGGCTCAGGTCAGGATCTCTTAGTTTGTGAGTTCGAGCCCCGCGTCGGGCTCTGTGCTGACAGCTCAGAGCCTGGAGCCTGTTTCAGATTCTGTGTCTCCCTCTCTCTGCCCCTTCCCCGTTCATGCTCTGTCTCTCTCTGCCTCTCAAAAATGAATAAACGTTAAAAAATTATTTAAAAAAAAGAAGAAAAAAATAAATTTTGAGAGTTGATAGATTTAAAAAATTCTGTCATTATGTGATAACACTAAAAAAATATTTATTTACTTATTGAGAGAGAGAGAGAAGAGAGAGAGAGCAGGGGAGGGGCAGAGAGAGGGGGGGAGAGAGAGAATCCCAAGCAGGCTCTGTGCTGTCAGTGCGGAACCCAATGTGGGGTTTAGTCTCACAAGCTGTGAGGTCATGACCTGAGCCGAAAAGTCAAGGGTTGGTGCTTAACCGACTGAGCCACCCAGGCACCCCTGTGATAGCGTTTTTTCATTGAGTAGAAGTATCGCCTGAGGGATTCTCCAATCATGCCTGAATGGAAACTTCGGTTGCTACTAAAATAACTATGTCTTAAAAAAATATTTACTTCACTCCCTTTTTTTCCTCTTTGAAAGTTTCTGTGAAGGGAAGTACTTCTACACTTTGCTCCTTACAAATCTCTAGAGAGCCAATTCCACGAGAACTTCTAAAAATTCCCTTCAAAACACACACCCACACAGCTCTTTTTCAAGTTAAAAAAAAAATTGTTTTATCTGACAGGCTTCATGTTTCGTCTATTCACCACACTCGGCATATTCCCACATGTGCTGGGAACTTGCACTGGAAGTCATGAGTGTGCCCAGTAACATGTCAGCCCATTTGGACTCCATGTTCCTGGCTGCTTCACTTGGGCAGGAAGCTGTACAGAATCAAGACTGGTGGCTGGGGTGCCGGCCACCCTTGCTTCATCTTCTCTGAATGCTTTTAGAAGCTCCTCTTTGGATTGTTGGATGGAACAGCCCTACCCCACCTCCCTGTTGGGACTTAAACTGATAACCCAGGACAGTTCATGGAATTTTATGTGGTTCAAGCAAGCAATAATAACGTTTAACAACCTAAAATATGGTTGTGATGGACGTAATTGGCTTGTTGATCTAGGGTGGAAAATGCTTGTGAACTTAGCTTTTGGGACTGTTTCTTTCCTCATACTCACAAGGCAAACGCCACTATTAGGCAAATAATAGTCCTTCTCTCCCCTCCTACATACATGTGCATACACTCACACAGGTATAGGTTGGGCATAGGGCAGCCACTCAATAAACAGTAGGACTTATTGGGGTGCCTGGCTGGGTCAGCTGACAGAGTATGTGACTCTTGATCTCAGGGTTGAAAGTTTAAGCTGCACGTTGGGTGTAGAGATTACTTAAAAATAAAATCTTAAGAACACCAGTGAGAATTATTACCATCATCACCATTATTCTTTAACTATCATCTTAGTCATACTCATCAGGTGAAAGAAATTTTCTTTGGGTAGTTGTGATAAATTTCTCCGTGAGGTACTGTTTGAGCTTTATTTCTTTTGATAAGAAATTTGTTTTGTTCTCATTATTTTAGAACATGCAGGCCCTTACTGATATTTCATAACGTATGTAGATGATTTCATGGTTAGTTGTGTTTCATATTCTATCACATCATGTTTTAAGCAATTACCTGGAGGGCACTGGGTTCTCCTGTTGGAAGTCATGAATAGCATCTTATGTTATGACTTGGGGCATGTTGTGATGTGAAGGGTCTAACGCTCTTTCCATTTCCTACTCTTTTGATGTTTTGTTACTGCTTACACATATTCATTTCTGGGGAATTGTTTGCTTTGGGAGAACTCTATCTCATTACTTCATGAGATGTGTGTTCATAAGAGTCACAAGGGGTGCTTTAAGTATGCATAATGAGACCTGAATTAGAGTCCCCAGTGGGACCCAGGTACAAGCATTTTAACAAGCTTGACAAGGGATTCTAATGTTCAGTTAAAGTTTTAAATCACTGAGCTAAGCCTTCATAATTATAAATTTCTTCCTCCCACTGTTCAATCATTCAGTGAGGCAAATGCCATTGGATACACAATTCCATGGACTGTTCTTTCAGGAAACATTTTATTTATTTTTTTTTTTACGTTTATTTTTGAGACAGAGAGAGACAGAGCATGAACAGGGGAGGGGCAGACAGAGAGGGAGACACAGAATCAGAAGCAGGCTCCAGGCTCTGAGCCATCAGCCCAGAGCCTGATGCGGGGCTCGAACTCACGGTCTGTGAGATCATGACCTGAGCGGAAGTTGGACGCTTAACCGACCGAGCCACCTAGGCGCCCCTCAGGGATAATTTTAATGGCCATTGCTGGTTTTATTGTTTTTTCTCCATGGTTTTTCTATTTTCTATTTCACTGATTCTCATGTTTATTATTACTTCCTTTCTTCTGTTTATATTTGCTTGTTTCATCCTAGTTTCTTAAGATAGAAATGTAAGTCACTGATTTGAGAAACTTCTTCATCGATTATGTGTTTATGTACTTTTGATGAATTCAACCCTTTATCATTATGAAATGACCTTCATTCCTTGTAAGTTTCTTTGCTCTGACATTTACTTTTTCTGATATTAATATAAGCACAATAGCTTTCTTTTGATTGGTTGGCATGATATATCTTTTTGACCTTTAATTTTTTAACCTATTTATGTCTTTATATTTAAAGTACATTTCATGTAGGCAAAAAATAGTTAGCTTTTGCTTTATTATCCAATCAGACAATATTTGACTTTCAATTTAGGTGTTTAGACCATTTACACTGAATGTGGTTATTGACATGATTAAGTTTATATCTCTCATCTTATTATTTGTTTTGTACCTGTCCCATCTGTGATGGCTAATGTCAACTTGACTGGGCCACAGAGTACCACATATCTGGGTAAACATTATTCTGGGTGTGTCTACGAGGGTATTTCTGGATGAGATCAACCTTTGAATCTGTATATTGAGTAAAGCAGATTGCCCTCCCTGATGCAGATAGGCTCCATCCAATTAATTGAAGACTTGAATAGATCACAAAGGTCCTCCTGCAGTAGAGGAAGATGGCATGTCTTCAGGCTGGGACTTCAATCTTCTCCTGCCTTTGGACTCGGACTGAAACTTGCAACATCAGCTCCCCTGGCTCTCAGGTCTTCAGGCTCGCACTGGAACTATATCATTCACTCTTCTGGTTCCCCAGCCTGCCTACTGGAGTTCTTGGGACTGCTTAGCCTCCAGAATCATGTGAGTGAATTTCTAAAAATAAATCTGTCTTTCCTTCTCACACACACACACACACACACACACACATAGACCCTATTGGTTCGGTTTCTCTGGAGAACATTTACTAAGACACCATCTAATCTCTGTCCCTCCTTTCCTCTTCTACTTTTATGGTATCTTCTTATTTCCTTTGTTGGTTTATTAGCTGCAACTCTTCGTTTTGTTATTTTGGTGGTTGCTTTAAGAATTATTATATACATCTTTAACTGGTCATAGTCTACCTTCAAGTGATAGACACTTCACATATGGTGTAAGAACCCTACAATATTATACTTCTATTTCTTCATTCCTGTTCTTTGTGACGTTGTCATACACTTTACTTTTACATATGCTATACATCCTATAGTACATTTTTATTATTTTTGCTTAAGCAATTAAATGTTTAGGGGATTTAAATAATAAGAAAAGTATCATACATTTATGCTATAATTATATTTCTGTTGTTCTTCATTCCTTTGTAGGCTCGTATTTCAATCTGGCATTTTCCTTCTACCTTAAAGATTTCCTTGAACATTTTTTGTAGTGTGGGTCTGCTGCTGAATTCTTTCAGCTTTTGTTATGTTTCAAAATGTCTTTATTTGCCTTTGCTTTTGAAATGCATTTTCTCTGGTCATAGAACTCTGGGTAAATACTATCCGTCTCCCCTTACTACTTTGAACACTCTGTTCCACTGTTTTTGCTCTTGCATTTGTTTCTAGTGAGAAATTTCCTATTATCCTATCTTTGTTCTTCTGTGTACAACATGCCCTATTTCCCTGTCTGCTTCTAAAATTTTCTCACAATCACTGGCTTTAAGGAAATCACTTGTGATTGCTTTGATGTAGTATTTCTTCGTGTGTCTTATACTTGGAGTTTGTTGAACTTCTTGGCTCTATGAGTTTAGAGTTTCACTCAAATTAAAAAAAAAAATCAGTTGCTATGTTTTGGAACATTTTCTTGCCGAAGCAACTCCAATTACACATATATTAGGCCATTTGAAGTTGTCCTACAGCCTATTGACTTTGAATTTTTTCAAAATTCTTTTTTTCTATATGACTTATTTTGAGTTTCTATTGCTTTTTCTTCAAATTCACCTGTCTTTTCTGATCTAGTTTGTCTAATGCACTGTTACTCTGAACCAGAGTTTTTTGTTTGTTTATTTTTTTAATCTCAGTCATTGTAGCTTTCATTTTTAGAAGTTTGGTAAGAGATATTTTTGTATTTTATGTTTTCCATGCCTCTAGCTAACCTTCGAATATAGATATATATTTCATACATATGGACCCAGTCATACTAACTGTTTTAGTGTCCTGGTCAGCTAAATTCTAACATCTGTCTCAGATCTGGGTCAGTTTTGATTGGTTGATTTACCTCCTCATTGGAGATGGTGTTTTCCTGCTTTTTAACCTACCAATTCCATCTCTTCAACTCAGGGAGCCTGGATTCTTCCTCCCTGGGTCACACGTGGAAACTCTCAAGGCAGAAAGTAGTGCCAGGGAAGGACACATCATAAACGTGTCATTGGCTGGAGTGACATAGGAATCTTATAGTCTCATGGGAGGTGAGAGGGAAATCCTTGAAGATGTCTGTGACATGAACCTTCCAGCCACAGAAAGGAAGGTTATTATTTCTGAAGAGGAAATAATAAAAATTGAAAAATAGTTAACTATGGGGTGCCTGGGTGGCTTAGTCGTTTAAGCGTCCAATTCTTGATCTCCGCTCAGGTCATGATTTCATGGTTCCTGAGATTGAACCCTGCATCGGGCTCTCCATTGACAGTGTGGAGACTGCTTGGGATTCTCTCTCTCTCCCTCCCTCTCTGTCCCTCCCTAGTTCTCTCTCTCTCTAAATAAATGAATATTAAAAAATGAAAAATAGGTAACTATCATAAGACTTAAATGTTGTACTACTTTATTTATCAAGTAATTTGTTATGGGGCAGGGATATCTGAAATGATTATTACATCCCTTGAAATGATTTAGATAAATTCAAGTTTTTTCACAGCTAAGATGGAAGGAATCCTTCAAAACCATGGTTCCAGAAACTGAATCCAGGCTAACATTGTGAAAATAAAATTTTGTTAGATATATTATTTATTGTAGTTCAAGCGACTAGTTGGATTACCTCCGTTTAGTTGTTGCATAGTTGTTGTTTTTTTTAATTTCTGTATGAAAGGAACATTTATTGAGATGGATTTTTACAGTGATTGCTTTCCTTATCTAAATAGAGGAAGAATTCTACATCTTTCTTGATGCCCAAGTTAATGTGTTTAATTCCAGGGATGCAGCATTAACTTGCAACCATCTGCTTGAGTGTTGGTGGTGAGTCAAAATGACAGTCAGAGGAGATTAAGGAAAAATGAACAAACAAGAATATCTTCCTTTATCAAACTCTGGAGCCCGAGGCTAAACACAGAGCTTATAAATAAAAAGCTGTATTGAAGGATCAGAAAAATAGCACCATGACTAATCATCTGAAGAATTTAGAAGCAAGAGAGAAGAGATAAAAGTAAACTCAGATTCCTACTCTTTCTTTTTTTTCATGAGGGGACAGGTGAACACTGGAGAGGATCTTTCACTGCAGAGGATCTCGGCAATGTCATCCTGGTGCCTTACCTCTTGTTCTAATTCTAACGCAGAACTCTTCTCCTTCCCCCTTTTCACCATCCAACAAATATTTACTGAATGCCTACAGAGTATGTTTCTGTTACTATGTGTGGCCTTGAGAACACTGTCAATGATCAAGAGACATAGTCTGTGTTCTCATGAATTTTCCTGTCAGGTACAAGAGACACACATGAAAAAGGTAGTTGCCAGGTTTACAAAGGAGAAGTTCGAGATTATTAGGGAATTTGTAACAGGGGATCACAGTTTAGCAGACCAGATGTTGGAAACTCTTGTCTTGGTGGTGGCATTGGGATACTTTTGACTGAGACCCTGAGATGTGTAGATGCACACTGTACATGTTCTTGTCTTGGGTGGATACTGGAGGTCCCAACGAGGGTGCTTGATCTGATAAAGGGAACTTTGTGCTGGGTTTAATGCTTTTACCAACCTCAGTACCCTTCGGAAGCATACCCTCTCACTTCCCTTAGCCTATTTATTTCAGAAATAGAGATTCGCTGCCACAAGATTTTGGAGACATTTTAAATTCCTATTAATGGTTGTTGGGTAGGTACTTCTCCCATTGTAATTAAAAATTTTTGTGTAGTAGAATACGAAAATACTGATTCAAAGGGGTATGTGCATCCCCATGTTAATAGCAGTATTATCAACAATAGCCAAAGTATGGAAAGAGCCCAAATATCCATTGACTGACGAATGGATAAAGAAGATGTGGTGTATATATATATATATATATATATATATATATATATACAGTAGGCTATTATGCATCCATTAAAAAGAATGAAATCTTACATTTTCAAAGACGTGGAAGGAGCTAGAAAGTATAGTGCTAAGCAAAATAAGTCAATCAGAGACACAAATGGCGTATGATTTCACCCATTTGTGGAATTTAAGAAATAAAACAGAGGAACATGAGGAAAGAAACACCAAGAGAGGCAAACCAGGAAACAGATTCTTAACTATAGAGGAAAAAACTAAGGGTTACCAGAGGGGAGGTGGGTGGGGGATGGGTTAAATAGGTGATAGGGATTAAGGAGGGCACTTGTGATGAGTACTGGGTGTTCTATGTAAGTGATGAATCACTAAATTCTACATGTAATATTACGTTGTATGTTAACTAACTGGAATTTAATTTTTATTACTATTTTTTAATTTTTTAAAAAGTTTATTTCTTTATTTTTAGAGAAAGAGAGTGAGGGCGCTAGCAGGGGAGGGGCAGAGAGAGACAGAGAGAGAGAATCACAAGAAGGCTTCATGCTGTTAGCACACAGCCCAAAGTGGGGCTCGTACTCACAGACTGTGAGATCATGACCTAAGCTGAAATTGAGAGTCAGCACACTTAACTGAGTTACCCCCCCCCCCTTCCCCCACTAACTGCAACTTAAATAAAAACTCGGAGAAAAAAAATTGTGTAGTGACCTTGCATGTCCATTAAAATGGAAGCTCTGTGCAGGCAGGAATAAACTTTGTCTTTTTTTACAGTTGTATCCTGAGCACCCAGCATATATCCTGGGCTCAAAGTGGAGAAACTGATATTATTTTCTTTTAAAGAGAGAATCTTACCCTTTTTGTCGTATGGACACTATTATATTGCATAGATGACGTCAACATCTTCCAAACAATTGGTGTCTTCTTCCTTGGAATTCCGATATTTGGGCCTCTCCTTGGACACTTAACTCTGACTTTCTGTAACCATTAGTTAACTTGTCAGATAGACTATAACCCTGGAACTTGGATCTGCTGAATCTATGGTCAGAGATTTCATTTTTTGCTGAGCCTGAATTTATACGCAAGGCATAGTAGTTTAGCATTAGCAGAGCATCTGCAGACTAATCGGGGAAGGCAATGTTCTTTGTGCTGTTCTGTACCTATCCCCCCCACGCCCCCCCATCATTTAAACATCTTTTCATTATTCTCATTCCAACATCATTCTTTGGAGAGACATAATGACTTTTTTATGTGTTTTGTTTTAGAAATAGAGGCAGAGAAACAGGGAGACAATGAAAGAGAGGAATGCTTTTAAGTTTTTTTTTTTAACATTTATTTATTTTTGAGAGACAGAGACAGACCATGAGCAGGGGAGGGACGGAGAGAGAAGGAGACCCAGAACCTGAAGCAAGCTCCAGGCTCTGAGCTGTCAGCACAGAGCCCCACACGGGGCTTGAACTCAGGAACCATTGAGATCATGACCTGTACTGAAGTTGGACACTTAACCGACTGAACCACACAGGCACCCTGAGAGGAATGATTTTAAATGATTTTTTTTTTTTTTTTTGGGGAGAGAAAGAGAGAGAGAGAGAGAGAGAGAAAGCGGGAGGGGAAGAGAGAGGGAGACAGAGGATCAGAAGAAGGTTCTGTGCTGTTAGTGCGGAGCCCCATGTGAGGCTCTAACTCACATGACCTGAGCCCAAGTCAGA
Organism: Panthera onca; assembly: GCF_046562875.1. Classification (NCBI taxonomy): domain Eukaryota; kingdom Metazoa; phylum Chordata; class Mammalia; order Carnivora; family Felidae; genus Panthera; species Panthera onca. The sequence goes on from NC_138343.1 coordinate 45,273,488, forward strand.
CGCTTAACCAACTGAGCCACCCAGGCTCCCCAGAGACATAATGACTTTTAAATAAATAAAAAAAAAAATCACGTATTCCAAGAAAGACAAATTTGTCCTCTAAGACCAGGCTTTTGAAAGCTAGGTATCTTAGCTCCAGGTGAAGCATAAGTGGGTGAATGGGAGATGAATTGAAGCATGACCTACAAGAGTCTTTGAAAAAATGGGATCATATGGATAGCCAAGATATGGAAGCAGGTGAAGTGTCCATCAAGGGATGAACAGATCAAGATGTGACATCTATCTATCTATCAATCAATCTATCTATCTATACACACACACACACACACATGCACACACATATAAGTGTATGTGTATGTGTATATATATGGTATACACATACCATGTGTGTGTGTATGTAATGGAATATTATTCAGCCTTGAGAAAGAAAGAAATGCTTTTGTGACAACATGGATGTATCTTGAGGGCATTATGCTAAATGAAATAAACCAGGCAAAGAGAAATACTGATGGTATCACTTATATGTGGAATCTAAAAAAAAAAAAAGCAAAACAAAACTCATAGAAACAGAGATTAAAAAAGTGGTTGCCAGGGCTGGGTGTTGGGAGAAATAGGAAGAGGTTGGCAAAAGGTACAAATTTTCAGCTATGAGATGAATAATGCCTGAGGATCTAATGTAAAACATTAGTTGATACCAATGTAGTAGACAGTTGAAATTTGCTAAGAGAATAGAACCTCAATGGTCTCTCAAAAAAAAAAAATATATGTATATATGCATATGTATATATGTATATATATACGTATATATGCATATACATATATTTTTTTTGTGAGACCATTGAGGTTCTATTCTCTTAGCAAATATATTTATTTGCTATTCTCTTAGCAAATATATATATATATATATATATATATATATATATATATATATATTTGTGTGTGTGTGTAAGGTGATGGAAATGTTGATTAACTCAGTGAAGGGGAATGTTTTCACTATGCATATGAAATCACCATGATGTCCACTTTAAATATCTTAGAATTTTGTATGTCAGCTATACCTCAATAAAGTTAAAAAAAAAATGAGAACATATGATTGGAAAGGCACAATTATAGTGTTGAGAGGATATTTAAAACAGATTATATTGAGGACAACTGGGTGGCTCAGTAGGTTAAGCACCTGAGTTTTGATTTTGGCTCAGGTCATGATCTCAAGTGTCGTGAGATCGAGCTCTGTGTCAGTTTCTGTGTTGGGTGTGGAGCCTGCTTAAGATTCTCTCTCGCTCTCGCTCTCGCTCTCGCTCTCGCTTTCGCTCTCGCTCTCTCTTGCCCTCCCCCTACCCCTCCCCAACTCACACGCTTATATTCTTTCTCTCTTTCTAAAATAAATAAATAAATACCCCCCCCCCCCAAAAAAAAAAAACAGATTATATTGGAAAATCTGGGAATATTTCTTTTTGGGACCTGGTCTGAAATCATCTTATCTTTGAGAAGGCTTGCCTAAAATGATTGTGTTTATTGACATGTTACATTTTGTTTCTTTAACAGAATTTCCCACTTTTCTCCGTGAAAACTTATTTGAAGCGATGGTATGTGTAGTTAAGGGCTTCATTGATTTAGCCAAGCTTTAACGAGATTCTACTAGGAGCTGAACGATAGGACTTTGTGGAGGTGCTGAATATCTCTGCACCTCAGTAGTCTCATTGACAACAAAAGTGATACCAACAAAACCTTCCTCAGAGCACTGTTGCGGTGTCGTATGGAGCAATGCATGGCAAACGCTAAACGCGGTGCCACTTATGGGAGTGAGCGAACTCGTTCAGCGCTAGACATAAGATCCCGTGGCTGCTTAATGTCAAAAAGCCAATGCCTCGTTTTCAATCCAGACATATACCATTAGGGCTATAACCCAGGTCAGGACACAGTGTGTCAGTACGAGATGATGTGTGAGTTTCTCTTTTCCTATTTTCGTGGTCTTTCTCAAGCAACTATATTAGGTAATCAAAGACAGTACGTTTTGATTAAAACAAAAAAGGACCTAAGAAGACAAACAATTAACACAAGCTTTAGAATTTAATTCTTGATTTTTAAAAGATGAATCTGAGATGTTTAAAACTGAAGAGCAGGAGCGAGTATATGATGTTTTAAAGCACGGTCAGAGGGGCGCCTGGGTGGCTCGGTCGGTTAAGTGTCCGACTTCAGCTCAGGTCATGATCTCTCGGTCCGTGGGTTCGAGCCCCGCGTCGGGCTCTGGGCTGATGGTTGGAGCCTGGAGCCTGCTTCCGATTCTGTGTATCCCTCTCTCTCTGCCCCTCCCCCATTCATGCTCTGTCTCTCTCTGTCTCAAAAATAAATAAACTTAAAAAAAATAAATAAATAAAGCACGGTCAGCAAACAGTGCTATTCTAGTTTCTGATCAATATAAGGGCCAGGTAGCTGCGGCAGGTTTTTTAATCACCAAAAAGTGAAGCTTCCAAAAATTGCATCTCTCCTCATAATTCAATAAGATGAGATTATTTTTTCCAAAGATATGATTGGTCCTTTCAGCAGAGGGGTGGAGAGAGTAGGAAAGTCTAGAAAATGAATACCTTTCACTTGACAACATTTAAAAGCAGCTGAAGTGCCCGGTGATAGAGGTTGCTTTGGAAAGAACCAGTAAGAAGACATCGCAAGATCTGAGCAAACCCAGCCGGAGAAGCCCAGGGAGAGAAACTTCTTTTTGGCAGTCCCTTCAATTGGTGAGTTTTAACCAGGAGATGAAACAGCTAAGAAACAACAGATTCTATCATTTCCTGTTTGGAAGAATAGGACCTTGAATCGAATGGTCGGTTGAAGGGAATTATGAGGATAGGTGAGGCATGATTCACAGGGAACAGACACAATGGAATCCCCCCTCCTCCCCTTTTTCTCTGTGTCTGTAAGGACGGGGAGCAAGTAACAGTCCTTCCATCTGAATCTTTCTTCTGAATACCACTGTGTAATTGATGACGTTAATTGGACTTTTTTTCTCCTGTTGAGTTTAGGCCGAAATCTACCAAGTAATGCCTATCAGCTTTATGCTTGGAAGATATCTCAGAAACCCAATTTCAGATCAGGAATAAAACAAGGCAGGCACCGAGCAGCAGAATAGTGAGAAACTGTAAAACTGCAGGTTCTGATCTGTCCCAAATTACTCTGAATTTCTTGCCAAAAACTGTGTCTTCTCATCTACTTGTTCCTCCCGGTATTTTTTTTTTTTTTTTTTAAACCTTGTGTGGTACGGTTTATTTCTCTTTGAGAAGGAATGCATGGATGGGACTGCTTACATTCTGCATATGCTTCACGTTGGCCGTCATAATTACTGAGGGCAACTTCATGACTGCAAATCACAGCTAACATGGTGTGTAGAGATGTGTGAGCTCAGGGCTGGAGTGTTAGAATTTGAGAAGTGAGAAGGGAATTTCCGACCCTTTTGTAAACATTCCTTTATTTCATCTAAGTGTCCTTTTCACACTAAAATCTGAGGTCTGGAGGGGGAAATACCATGTCCCCAGTGAGGGTGCAAAGTTTTCCCAGCCCGATCAGGATGTGCACGTCTGGTGTTCTGTAACGATGCTGACAGTAACCCTGAACTTCTAGTTTCATTTCTCGGGTTTACAATTTTGAGGCCAGGTGCTACCTTGATTATCTGCAGATGTTTGGGCTGTTGGGTTGCTTCCTTAGGAGGGGCTGGTGGGTGTAGTGGGTCCCCTGGGAGAGGAAGAGAATGCACCCCAGGCCACAGCCTACAACATTATCTGGAACTTGAGCTGGAGGGGCCTCTTGTTCTGTGAATGAAAAGTGTCACGGGCTGGCAATTCAAAGAGTCATCATTATATGAAATTCGGGCCTCGTCCCTTTTACCTGGGGGAAGTGACTGGGTTGGAGAGAATGTGGGAGTAAATTAATGTGAAACTTATTACTCAGCAATTCAGAAGAGGAGATATGGTTGTATTAAGGAGTTCCATGACGGTTGATACTTAAAGGAATTAATATGAACAATGTAAGATAATATTAAAGCAGACTTTTCTATGGCTCACAATTTTCCCATTACCCGAGACTTGCCAATTTGCTTCAAGCTGAACTACTTAGGAATAAATTGACTCGGTGGCTATTATTCTGAGCAGACAACTCTGCCCATTTTTTACTTGACTTAGAAGATATTGAGTTGAATTGATTGCTCTCTTGCTGGCTTGTTTCTGTAGAGGAACAATATTTTTTTCTCCTTCCTTTTTGCCTCCCTCCCTCCCTTCCCATGTTTCTTGCTGTATTTCTAGTTAAGCGGGTTGAAAAAATTTGAGCTGTTTTATTTTCTTCTCTAGCATCATATTTAACTATGGTGGAAAAACCCGAATAGTGTATGTGCATTTCTGTTTGACAGCTAACTTCAGCTGATCAAAAGTTTTCTTTGTGGTTGTGAACAGTTCCCCTGTAGAGAGGGCAAGGATCTCATTAGCACCAACTAATGGATAAAGTTTCCCTCTCTGGAGACCTGGATTGGGGTTTTTGAACCCCCAAATTATTTATTTTGTTTCTTAATTGCTACTTTGCCTGGTGGAGTGTTGTAGCTTCCTTTTTAATGTAGAAGAGAAAAATACAATATCCTTATATAGACCCAGAATCCAAAGATTTGTATTATAGATTTGCTCTACAACGTATTTGTATGGGTATTATTATTGCTCGATGCACATTATGCACCTGTAGCTGCTGACACAGAAAAAAAAAATCATTATGAAGAGCACGGCTTGTGCTTATTGAATTTACAGAACATCCAGTGAGCAAGAAGAGACACAATTACTAGGGAGAAAAATCCCCAAAGAGTCACCTGGGGCTCTGGCCTTTGGCTGACACGCAGCCAAGGCAGCGCCGGCACAAGATCAAGAGCACGGATTTGAGCTGCTACCTGTGTGGTAGGATTTCAGAGCTCTGAGTAGAGTCCTTTGCAGAGAACTCTATCTCAGCTCCTGTTAGATACACTGTAAATGGCAAAGCCCCAGGGGAAGTAACTCATGGTCTCAACAGGGGCCTGCCATATAATCTGTGGTCATTAAATATTTTTACAAATGAATGCATGGATGAGTATAAAATTTTCTTGGATGTTGTAAATAATCTGACACAAATCCTTTATTTAAAATATGGGCAATAAATATGAAAGTAACATAGCTATGTTACATAATTAGAAAATGGATGGATCAAGTACCCCCACCCCCATAAAAAATAAAGGAAAAATTGCTCCTAACATCACTCTACAGGATAGCTCTACTCACCATTCATAATAAAAATGGAATCTCTCGACATACATTTTTGTAAATATTTCTTTCTCTACTTTTCTTTATAAAAAGTTTTATAGCTCTCCAATAGTTTCTTTTTTCTTTTCTTTCTTCTTTTTTTTTTTTTTACCAAATATATTGTGAACCTCCTACTATGTCAACAAAATAGATCAACTTCAGTTTTTAAGAGAAGAATTTGACAGGAAAGGAAAGGGGCCATGGCACGAGATACCTGTGTCCAATCGAGAGGCAGAGCGTGAGGTAGAGAGGAGACTGTCTCAAGAGGAGACAGTAGAAGAAAGAGCCAAGGAAAACTCCACTTCCTTGTCCTTAGTAATCTCCTTCCTGTACCATGATGGCCGATCGCTGGGGGTGAGGGGCAGAGATGTTTGGTTCTGTGTTGTTGCTACCTCATCATGAAACACTAGCCTAACGAGTGGCACAAATTTCTGGAGTTGATGTCAAAATGAATCTAGCCACAGACCCTTTCTCCTGCAGGCATATTGTGGGTAATCCTTGAGTCAGTAGTAAAAATGGGCAAACCCCCACCTGACAAAGACCTATAGAAGCCATCCATAGGACTTTTAAATTTTTAAAAGAATTGTGTTGCCTTGCATACATTTTATTTAACGCTACAAAAATTTACCCCTCGAGTTTCAACTTTCGCTGTTTCATCTTTCTTTCACATCCTTCTCCTAGCTCCTGGTTGCCTCTTTGTTAACTTTTTGGACATTTCATGATCTTCATGCTCTTTCAAAGGTACCCATAGATTGTATTGTTTCCAGCTCCTTTCTCTGGGCTGTAATTGATGAGAGCCGTACCACCCCTAATTTCAGCTCTATTGGCTGTTGCAATGTATCAAGTAACTAATTTCATAAACTCCCTCATGTTAATCTTCACGGGTGCCGATAGATTAAACTTTTTTATTCTCAGATAACGTGTATCTGGCAATAAATTTGATAATCCTGTAAGGTAAAAAAAATGGCAAAACTTTCAGAGGCCAGAGTAGGATAAAAGCAGGTGGGGAAGCTCATTTTGGGCAGAGAACTCTTAAAACACTTTGCATAAATAGCCATCCACATGCCCAAGCTTTTTGCCAACTCCTGCCCAACCCCAGAGAAACCTTAGCGGACAGAAGGGAAAATCTATTGCCTCACATTTTTTGAAGATAATTAATTGTAAGACTGAATAAGCTTCAACAGAATTGCACTGTCATCCTTGATACTAATTTATTTGTGTTTATCTCCTCATTGGAGGGGCCTCTTTGCTGTTGTCTTCTCCATAGCTGTTAAATAGCTGTTTTGTAAGTCCGTTCAGTTTGGACGTGAGGACTTGGGTCTGCCTATGCCTCAAGTTACCTTTTAGTTAAATTTTTTTTTAATGTTTATTTATTTTTAAGAGAAAAAGAGAGAGAGAGAGAGAGACAGAGACAGAGGGTGAGAGGGGGAGGGGTTGAGAGCAAGGGAGACACAGAATCTGAAGCAGGCTCCAGGCTCTGAGCTGACAGCACAGAGCCTGACGTGGGGCTCGAACTCACAAGCCATGAGATCATGACCTGAGCTGAAATCTGCCACTTAACCAACTGAGCCATCCAGGTGCCCCACCTTTTAGTTTTTATTGTGGAATCATAAAGGATTTTTTGTTTCAGGTGAATTTTAGTAACACAAAATATTTAACATTTTTATGAGTGATGAGGAGTGGGGATGTTTTCAAATTTTTCAGTAATAAGGCTGTTATGAGAACAGTCTTAACGAGTATAAGTCATGGTCAAAAGGACCATTAATTAGCAAATGTGAGAGCAGTAGAGTATATTTTATTGCTTAAAGGCTCATGCTGTTGTGAATAATGTGAATAATAACATATAATTTACTCCAAGAGGTTTACTTTATATCTTCTCAGAGAATCATAAATTCAGGGGGGGATCTTGAGAAGCCATTTATATTTTCTCCACCTTTGGACAGGAGATCTCTCTTGTAACCTTCTCACACCTTCCCTGAAATATTTAGTGCCTTCAAATAAGTACTTACAGTGTTATGTGGTTTTTCCACAGTAGCCAAAAACTTCTGTATTTCAATTTATTTTATTAAAAAAAATTTTTTTTAATGTTTATTTATTTTTGAGACAGAGAGAGACAGAGCAAGAACAGGGGAGGGTCAGAGAGAGAGGGAGACACAGAATCGGAAGCAGGCTCCAGGCTCTGAGCCGTCAGCACAGAGCCCGACGCGGGGCTCGAACTCAAGGACCGCAAGATCATGACCTGAGCCGAAGTCGGCCACTTAACCGATTGAGCCACCCAGGCACCCCTGTATTTCAATTTAAAGCTAAGTTTCTCCACCTGCCATATACTTTGAGAATCTCGTCACAGATGTGTTATTTTAATCCTCGATTCTTTAACGTGGTTTACTTCAGCAGCATTTCCCTGCGTATGCTGTCTCTCGGAACGCCAATACCAGAAGACAGTATTGTGACAGAAAAGAAGTTTCCATGGTTACAAAATTTGGTAGGCCCTGCATACTATTGGACTCTCTTGGACATGATCTTATTGTAGCTATCACAGTCTCTGGAAGTTGTCCGTGGACCACAGTACTTAAGGAACAACTAGAACGCAGTCAGCAACCAACATATCAAAAAGCAAAAATAAGTGTACAGGTGATTCAGATGTGCAGCCAGGCGAGAACCATCGGTTTTGTTTGCAGGATCCTATCCCAGGGCATGGCAGATATGGGGATGAGGGTTCTGAGTACGTGGGAAGATGGAATGGGAAGCTATGTGTCATGGGCGGTCTTCAAGTATAGGAGGTAAAATGGGAAAACAAGTACCCAGACAGCCTTATTGGATTTACACAGTGACGTAACTCAGTCCTATTCAGTACTGAAAAAGAAATTCCCTAAGACAGATCTTTGAACAAGTAGAATCATGCCTATATGTTGCAGTCATTATTTTAAGTAGTACAGTTAGTGTTGTTCTGCAGACAAACTCGTGATGGTCACATTGCTACATCCTGCTTTGATCCTACTCCAGTGATGAAACATCACCTCCACAGAGTAATGACAGTGATCCCATTGCCAGGGGTGCTCTTTTTCTATGCATTGGTTCCTCTACCTTTCTCCTTTAGGGCTAACAGTTATTCTGCACACAGGTAGGTAAACCAGAAGAATGAAGTAAATTAAGCATGATGAGGGACTGCTCAGGGAACTTTAAGGAGTGAAGAGAGGCTCTTTTTTCAAGTAGGTTAGCGAAGGAGGCAGATTCACCTTTCGAAGGATGTGGACTGTGGGCAGGGGCCTGAAGGTCAACTGGAATATAAGTAGACTAGGAAGAAAGGGAACAGATGCTACACGTAGGGGGAACAGCATGTGCAAAGGGGAGAGTTGAGAATGAGTTTGTAGTGTATGAGGAAGAGTGAAGAGTCCCCAAACAACCAATGTATTTAGGGGTTTCTACTTCCTCTCTCACTCTGCCTCAGGAAACTACGTAAGTCATGTTTTTGAAAGGAACCGGAAACACCTACCCTCAAGTGTTTTATTGTCAAACTTGAATAATACAAATTCTGATCAGTGGGTCCAGAAGGAAATAAGCTGACCTATGATGCATCAAAAGCCAGTCTTCTGCCAGGCATTTTAGGCCCTACAGAACAAGATCCCATTTACCAAGCCATGGTGGCTCTCACTTCTCACCATCACAGACTCTATTCCAATGAAGCAGACATCTTCCAGTCCTTACACACTTTATGGTCATTTTTGCCTCCAAATCCTTGCTTATGCCCTCCATGCACAGAAAACCCTCTGTGGTTCTCATTGCCCATTAACCTGCCCATCTAGTTAGTTTCTCAGATTATAAAATTATTTCCTTGCCTTCTGTTTTAAAATATTATTGTCTAAAACCAAGTATGTCAGCATTCCAAGGGCACCAGGGTGTCTCAGTTGGTTAAGCGTCCAACTTTGGCTCAGGTCATGATCTTACCATTTGTGAGTTCAAACCCCGCACTGGGTTCTCTGGTGTGAGCAGAGCCTGCTTTGGATCCTCTGTCCCCCTGTCTCTCTGCCCCTCCACAACTAATGTTCTCTCTCTCTCTCTCTCTTTCTGTCTCAAAAAAAAAATCAAAAACATAAGTCAGCATCCTATTGTTTTATATTCTTATATTATTATTTTCTGATCATTAATTGCATCTTGGTTTTTTTTTTTTTTTCTGTCCAAAATGATATAGTCCTTCAGGCTAGCTAAATCTATGATACATATCTCTTATCCTGCCTTATCTTGGGTTAATAGATGTTCAATAATTACTTCAATTGTTACCAAAGCATACATTTATTTAGCATAAGACCCTGAGGAAATTTGTCATTCAATAGCTGCATTCTCATGGATGGGCAAGTTTCAGAAAAGTTAAGTGTCCTAGCACCGCAATAACTAGATGGCACTCCCCATGTACAGTGTGCTTTCATATCCAGTGTCATACTGTTTCTACAAGAAGCATGAATGGTGGGTAAGCATGATATTACCCATTTTATAGATGAAGTGACTGTGGTCCAGAGAGTTGAAATAATCTGCTCCAGATCAGAGGGTGGATGTCACAGCAGGACTCAAACCCTCATCTTATGGTTCTGAATCTAAAGTGGAGGACAGGACTGGGCAGGCAGTGGGAATGGGGAAATCTGCGGTGAGGAGAGAATTTACCGGAAGGAGGGACAATCAGAAGGGTATTAGGAGTTCTAAAGATGAATTTGGACTTGGGGCAAGACTTGAGATGGTGGGGGGTGGGGGGGGGGGAGGTTGGCAGCCAGAGATTTCTCCTTCCAGAAGCTCCAGTTCTTACAGCTCCCAACAAGAAGGATTTTGAATGAACACTAACCACGTGACTGTCCTCAAACTGTGCATGGTAGGAGACAGTAGCTCCAGACACCGGCTCATCAGGAGGGTCACGGGTGGGTGGAGAAGTCCCATTTAGGCTCTAAGTTGGAAGTTAGGAAAAGGTTAGATCTGCGTCTTTTGGAGAGGTTGAATGGCATCCTCAGATCTCCGCTCATCAGTCTTTCACCAACTGTGGGGCACAGGACTCTAAGTTCAACTTGCAAGCTGATGGGTTCTGTCCCAAATGGCTTCCTAGGGGGCTGAACAATGACATCTATTGGTTCAATTTGACATAGGTTCAAAAGTGGTAGAAACATCCATGCTTAGTATCCACCCCCCGCCAAACAAATAATAATAACCATACCAGAGGAAGTTAAGATATCAGCAGGATGCTCTATCTCAGGAGCATCACACCAATCAACTTCCAGCATTGGGGATATTGTGTAATGTATACATATTTTTTTTTTACAGGGCCCATCAAAGACTTTCTGTAAGGCTTTTAAAATCAAAATTCAGTAGAAAACACTAGGGCCTGTGTGTTTCGGGAGTTTCTCATTGCTCAAGATCTCATCCTGGAGCAAGAATAAGATAATTTAGGAAATGGATTTGAAGGGGTGATGGAATAATGAAATTGCTTTCTGCTTTAGGAAACTTGAACCCCAAATCTTCCTGTGCATGAGCCTTGTGAATTACAACCAGGATTGTACTCCTCTCTGAGAATGTCAATATATCCTTTAAAATCTCCTAGTTGTTAACTTCACTTAGTAAAGAGTCTACATTCTTTTGTATTCAATGCTCTAATAACTAATGATTCTATTTCTTCTTTTAGAAAAGTGCCAAAGTCCGCTGAACATATAACTGATAGAGATGCTCTTTTGGGCAATTTGGATAATTAAAAATATATCATACTCTGTCAAATTAAAAAAAAACATTTTATATATTTATAAAATATATATTTAAAAATTAAAAAAATGTTTATTTATTTATTTTGAGAGAGAGAGAGAGCACATGCACATGGGAGGGGCAGAGAGAAAGGCAGAGAGAGAAAATCCCAAACAGGCTCCACAATGTGAGCACAAAGCCCGATTTCTCACAAACTGTGAGATCATGACTTGAGCCAAAATCAAGAGTCACCCAGTTAACCGATTGAGCCATCCAGGCACCCCTATGATATATTTTAAATATTGATGGAATGTTTTCCCTCTCTTCCCCTTTATATATATATGTGTGTGTATATATATGTGTATATATATATATATATATATATATATATATATATAATGTATACTTCCTATAATATCTTCTCTTAGCTCAGACCTTTATAAAAATTGCTAAGAAACAGTAAAATGGATGGAGCTTGGTCTTCAATGTCTTATTCACCCAAGGGAGGGGTGAAGTGAAGTGACAAGAGAGTAGCAATGATAAAGAAGTAAGATAATGCAGGCTTGAATAATCTATCTGCACACTGAATAGTTGAATACTGACATATCTGGGTCATTGAAGAAAAGTACTAAAGTTCTCACTGGTTATTAGTTGGGGAATCAAGTCTGACCCCGGGAACTTGCTTTGCATTGTAAAACAGGTTATGGGATGGTTCAAGTGGCTTATTCGGGTCTGTTGCCATTTCTACTGATTTGCTTTTCAGGCTCCTGGTCGCTTGAAGAGAGCATGGCGCTAAACCACACTGCCCCGCCCCAAGATGAGCGCCTGCCACACTACCTTCGAGAAGGGGACCCCTTTGCTTCCAAACTTTCCTGGGAAGCGGATCTAGTGGCTGGCTTTTACTTAACAATAATTGGTAAGCTTCCTTAATTTTTCTGTGCAAAGGCTGCGTGTAGGAAATTCATGGGCTAACATGTTGACTTTGCACAAGGATTCAGATAGTTATGTAGATATTTTGAGTGGAACTGGAGAGTGGGAAGAAGGTAGAGGATGGGGTGGCATTGTGAAATTCAGTGAATGTTTCATAGAAATGACTCTATTATCTTTATTATTAGTGATGGATATTCCCTTGATCATCATAGAACTTTTATAGCAAAATCACTTATCCTGAGACTATTTTGGTTGCTTTGGGAGTAGGTTTGTCTTCTGAATAGTAAAATTAATGATAATGATATCTTATTTAAATACAGTGGTTCTTTTACTTTTTAAAAAATGCTTTTGATATAATCATAAGATGATAGGCTCAGAAAGGACCCTAGAAATCACCTCCTCTTCTCATAATTGAGGAACTGTCCCCGGACTGTGGTGACAACAGACATGCTAAGTTTATTTGCACCCAAAGTAGAGTGGCCCCATGATGGCATCACTAAGTGATTTTGGTGAGAGGTGGAAAAATGTATTGATAATAAAATGGGAGTAAGCCCAGGGTCAGAAAGTTTTATGCATAATCCAGAACATGGTGCACCTGCTTCCAGACTGTGCTTTCCAGTGTGGTGGCCATGTGTGGCTGCTGGGTACTTGAATGGTGACTTTTCCAGAAGATGTGCTGTAGTGTAAATATACGCGAGATACTGAACACTTAGCACTAGAGAAAATAATGTAAAGACAGCTCATTAAGGATGTAAAGAAATTGACTACATGTCAAACTCACAACATTTCGGGTATACTAGGTTAAATATATTACTAAAATCAACTTAGTAATTGTCTTACTTTGTTTACTGCGGCTAACAGAAAAGTTTGAAATACATACGGCTCACATTTCTGGTTTACACTGTATTTCTATCGGACAGCAGTAGCCTAGCCGATTAGAATTCAACCACAAAACTTCTTAAATTTAAAACTGGTGTTCTACATTTGGGTAACCAGTGCACAGTAACAGGTGGGTTATGTCTTTGGGGGTGTCTGCCTTTAATCTTTTCAGATTTGGGTCAAGCTTTGTTTCTCTCTCCTTCTCTCCCTCTCTCTTCGTCTCCTTCTCTCTCTCCCATCTACTTATTACGGGCTAAGAATTTCATTTAACCTCCTGAAATTAGAAAACTCATTAGAAAAGTCTGGAGACACCTCTATGGTCAGTGCTTGAGGCAAAAGGAATTGATGAGATTGAATCAGAAATTCCATGCAGAGGGATTCCCTGGGTCCTTGGCTTGATTGTTAGTTATTATCAGATGATTTAAATTCTGCTTCTTGTAAATGGACCCTCATGTCCTTTCAAACACAAGTATATATTGAGTGCTCATTCTTTGCCACTGTTTAAATTTCTGGGAATACAGCAGTGAACAAAATGGGCAAATTCTCTTTCTGGACAGGGACCATCTGATAGTAAAATCCACACTGCATTTTCATTAAACACAAGTACTTTCAATTATCAGAAAAGGCACAACAATTGACATCTTACAAATTGAATTTGTCTCAGTCAATTGCAAGAATTGGTTTAAAAAAAAAAAAAAAAGTAGCATCTCTAACCTGACAAATTTCTCCAGATAACACAAAAGAGGGAGGGATCACAGTCCATTCCCTGCGCTGGCAGGGAAGATCTCAGGAAGAGAGGTAACCAGGCTGGGTGGGTTGGGCAATCAGGAAAATTTCTCACTTGTTTTATTTGGGGATGGAAGGAAAATCCACAGTCAGTTTGAAATGGGCATGCTGGGGTGAAGCTAGAAAAATAGGTCCAAAAAGAGTCCCCAAACAAAGGGAATATCAGATGACTCAGGGAGCTGGGAGTGGAGCCGAAGATATGTTCCAGAACAGCCATTCAGGGTGAGGCCAGGGTCATTTGGAGGGATTTAGACTCATCCTAGACCCAGTCTTGGATTTGGTGCTATGTCTGTTTTTCACCCCTCCTAAGATAGGTATGGGAATATGCCCAGATTCCTTTCAAGGAACCAGAGTTCAATGACATTCTTGGTGAGTTTGGTTAAATACTGGAAGTCTTAGGGAAAATTGGAAGATGAAAAGACAGATGTGACCTTGGATAGAGGAGAAATCAATTAGAGACCCATTTCCACCCTCAACCCTTTTACTATAGATACTTGGTTTATTATTAACAGTCTGTATATGAGATTTCATTGTTTTGTATTCAGAGTGAGAGTCAGGATTTTGATCATCAAAAAACATACCCCCCCCCCCCCCCCCCGCCTTTAGCTTCTTAGTCTTGTTTTCCTTTATCATCAAAAATAAGTTTGCATTCTCTTGATAATCCCCTCCAGAGAAGATTGCCTATGGGAATAATCTACATGCAGCTGATAGTTGACTTTTTTTTGTGATAATGCTTTGGGCACTGGGTGAAGCCTCATGAAACATTAGTAAAGATAATTGAAGAAAGAAAAAGTGAGAAAATCCATATTCTCAAAAGAGAAGTAGAAAGACAAAGGGTGTTTAAAGGAGCTTTGTGTATCAAATATATATGTATACTTACTGTTTTCAATCTTCTTGGATACAAAGTAGAAGGCATTTGTTTGAACTTCTTCAAGCCATGTCTTCACGTTTTAATATCCCAGTGTGCCTTGCTAGCTGGTCTCCTTTAATGAGATGTAGGCTTCATTTTAGGTGCTTTGCTCTAGAACTCCCTAATCTCTTCTATTTTTTTTTCCTCTTCTGTCTTAAGAAAGCTAAAGAGGTTTTAACAGACCATTAGGCAGCGCTGACTCCAGGAATTCATAATTTCCTAAGAGCACAATGCAGTTCGTTCCTGGTGGTTTCATACCATCAGCTGAAACACACATTTCTTTCCTTGCCCCTAAAATGAATTGTGGTGGAGAAGTAGAAATTAACATAGAAAAATCTGGGTTTCTCCTGTTAATACTCTCCTTATTCCTTACTACTAAAGGCAGCTGTACCAGATTCTCATTTATACACAGCTACACTATGAAGCAAGAATTCCTGAAGAAATCTACTCTACATGTTAAGCTATGGAAGTAGGTGTATTCTTTTCTTAAATAAAGTCAGTAGGGATTGGGTCTTTTTTGGATTTAAACTGGGTTTGTAAGAACTTTTGAACAGTATCATTGTAATGCCAAAGCCAATTAGTCATTAATAAAAGGATATAAAAAAGTGGGAACACATTTATACCATTATTGGTAGGTTGGAGGGTTGAGGGTCACTTTCCCTCCCTTTGGTGGGAGGGGGAGAGCCATACTATCAACTGTCACCCACTTCCCCTTAAGACCTAGTCCAGTAGAAGCAGCAGACACCCAGCGTCCATGTGTCCTCAGGAGGCAAGCAGTCCTGGGATGTGTCTCCAGGAGATGACCCTTTCCTTGCAGGGGTTTACGCCAGCCCTATCTGGCCTCTGCCTCTCCTGACTGCTGGTGCTCCCTCAGGAGTCCACGGCGATAGTGAAAGCACCCTGTTTGGTTGGGGTCACTTCAGCGTCAGAATTTATCAAGAGCCAAGGGCTTAACCCTACTTCTTAGAGGGAGGGAGTTCTATAAAGCCAATACTTGGTAAAAGTGGCTGAGGAAGTACTCCATCTTGGGGGCCAGTACAAGAACTGACCATGGGGATTCCCACAGCCTCCTGAGCTTCACTGGGAAATTAGCAGTTCCTTTTTCTGGGTAAGTGCAGTCTTATGATCCCTGACTCCTATCCCTTTGGAGGCAACCCATCCCTCGCCTGTCACTCGCAACTCATGCTTTTTACTTCATCTTCTTAATTGAGATTTTTATTTAGAGTCCTCTCACTACCCTCTAAACCTATGGTGTCCATTTTTGAAATTGAGAAGTGTTTCATAACCGAGGGAACCCCAAATCCTAGTGTTAACGGCGGGAATTTATATTTTTCCTTGTAGGGATTCTGTCCACATTTGGAAATGGGTATGTCCTTTATATGTCTTCTAGACGAAAGAAGAAGCTGAGACCTGCGGAAATAATGACTATCAATTTAGCAATCTGTGATCTGGGGATTTCAGGTAACACAACCGTTTCTTCTTTGGGGGTTTGAGCTGTGCCCCATTCTCAAGTCCTCACTGGCCCAGAGATCACCCCTCCCCCATCTCCTTTTGCTCCTCCCTTCACACACCATCTTTACAGAGCTTGTGGTAAGTCAACAGAGTGTGATCAGGCTAAACAGATCATCCATTTAACATTTATTGAGTCCTTTCTGTGTGCTGAGCACGTTAGGTGCAAGGAATACAATTTGGAATAATGCACGATACCTTCTAAGGCTACACCTCAGAGTGTACCAGCTAAACGATTTAGAAGACAGAAACTTACAGATCATGGTTTTGAGCTCTTTTATACCCCTGCTGCCCTTTTGGAAATCTGTTAAACACCAAGGGAGGAGGTCTTAAAGCTTCAGTATGAACGGGTGCCTGGGTGGCTCAGTCGATTGGGCGTCCGGCTTCAGCTCAGGTCATAATCTCGCAGTCCATGGGTTCGGGCTGCATGTTAGGCTCTGTGCTGACAGCTCAGAGCCTGAAGCCTGCTTCGGATTCTGTGTCTCCCTCTTTCTCTACCCCTCCCCCACTCGCACTCTCTCTCAAAAAATAAATAAACATAAAAAAAAAAAAAAAAACAAAGCTTCAGTGATGGGTGAAGAAGTCTGAGAAGCGTGCCTGGGTGGCTCAGTCGATTAAGCAGCCAACTCTTGATTTCGGCTCAGATCATGACCTCATGGTTCATGGGTTTAAGCCCCCATCAGGCTCTGTGCTCACTGCACGGAGCCTGCTTCAGATCCTCTGTCTCCTTTTTTCCAGCTCTCTTCCACTTTCCCTCACTCTTTCTCTCTCTCGCTCTCTCAAAAATAAATAAATGTTAAAAATTAAAAAAAAAACAAACAGTCTTGAGATGGTCTGAGAGGTGAGTACAGGAAGAGGGGAGGGCTGTCTTGCTGATATATTGAAATGTGGCTTCAGGACTGATTGATAGTGTAGGAAGCTTCCAGTTCAGTTCTGGAAATTGGAAATTGGCTGCACAAAAAAGTCACTTGGGGAACTTAAACAAACAAAAAACAAAAGCAAACCCCAAAAAACAACAAGAAAAAACCAAACAGCAACAACAAAACACACACACAAAAAATCCCCCTTAAAACCTCACCGCTGGGTTTCATACCCAGAATGTTTATTTACTTGATTGAGAATGTTACCTGGGCATCAGGATATTTAAAATTGGTATTACCAGGTAAGTTAATGTGTGGCCCAAATTGGAAACCACTGGTTTATTTGTTGCTTCTTTGGATCCTCTGATAACCCAGCCAAGGAGGAATTGGAATAAAATTTCTCTTTTACTGTAGTTTACTTTTAAAATATAAATGATTTTGGATAAGTAGCCTCCCTTTGCTTTCATCTATAAAGTTCCAGGGTTGCCTAGATACACTCAAATGTGCCTTTGGATCCCAAATTCTGCTGATTGGAGTATGGTCTTAAGTTACTAGAATTGGGGAAACTGAGTTCAAACAGCACACATCAACTCCTCTTTCCACTGGAAACTTTTCAGCAATTTCCCACCTCAAACGTCCCTATTAAAATGTTTTCTGATACTTGGTTCTTCCTTCATCAGTGGATTTTTCTGCGGCTGCCAATCTCCAAAAACAAGGCTCAATAATAAGCCTCTACTGTTGAGTCACTGTTTATCACCAGATGTGCTACCCCTGAGATTTTGCATGGCCTTCCTTACTTGGGAAGACTTTACTCAGTATGGACAGGCTTAAATATCAGGAGCTCTTATTGGAAATGCACGTGCACATTAAGAGAAGCATATTACATCATACCCCATGGGTGAAAATCGCCAAGACCAACCCTGGCAATTTGCAAAGCTGAAAAATGGCTGCCATTTTAGCGATGGCCACACGATGGCGGTGTCACAACATAAATGATAGCTTTCCCCGTCAACTCCTCCCTGCTCACCCCCAACCGGTTTGTCCCTGGTGTTGAACATAAAATGTTCAAATGAAACCCGCCATTTCATCCACATCCCTCACCAGAGAATACTACCAGGTTCATGTTTAAGGCCGAATTAGACTAAACTTGAATAAAAAGGTCCTTAATTGGTCTGATACATTGAAAATGCTTCCCACCAAGCAAACCTGCTCTACAATTGCACAAACCACCTCATTATTCTGCATATATCTTCAGAGTAATTCACCAAGAAAACATTTTCTTCCATGTGCTTTTGCTGATGAGCCCAGATCATTTTTCAACTTCTGAGTATCTCTAACACATTTCCCATTCCAGTAAACCTTAACAATATTTGCCTGTTTTATTTATTTTTTCCTGGCCCACTGTATTCCCTTATAAGCACCTTGAAGTGCATACTAGACACCAGGTGTATTTCATCTATGTAACTAAGATGGCTCACAATTGTGCATATGAAGTAGAATCACCTGGGAAGCTAAAAGAACAAAAACTATATTGAAGTATATTGATGCCTGAGTTTGTTCCACATAAATTAAATCAGACTTTCTGGGGGTTGGCATCCTGGACATTGATTATTTAAAGTAAAACAGGGGCACCTGGGTGGCTCAGTTGTTTAAGCGTTGGACCCGGGCTCATGACCTTGCTGTTCGTGAGTTCCAGCCCAGCATCGGGCTCTGTGCTGACAGCTCAGAGCCTGGAGCCTGTTTCAGATTCTGTGTCTCCCTCTCTCTCTTCCCCTCCCCTGCTCATTCTTTGTCTGTCTCTCTGTCTCTCTCTGTCAAAAAGAAACATTAAAAAAAATAAAAAATAAATAAAGTAAAACAAAAGCAAGCAAAGCAAGAGAAAACAACTCCCCCAGTGATTTTAGTGTGCAGCCAGAATGCAACCATTTTATTAAGTGGAGAAGGGAGAGGCATTCTAGATGACATTCCGAAGGTTTACCAAAGGCTCTACTCCAGAAGGAAGCTTAAAATAGTCCCAGGCCCAACAGATACTAATTTCACTCCATCCGAGTCACCTTCACTTGTCTTTTGCAGCCTTTAGCACCCACCCAGCTGACACTTACCTTAAGCGTTCAGTTCGTGTCTCCTCTGCCTGGAACATTTCCCGTCTAGATACTTGCTTGAGTTCTCTAGCAGTGATTTAGACATCTTCCTAAATGTCATGTGCTCAGAGAGGTCTTCCCTGATCCCCTTATGTGAAACAATTTCTATCTATCTCCTTCCGTTTCATTTTTCCTCACAGCACTAATGACTAATGATCATTCCATCGTGTCGTATCTTATATTACAAATTATGTGTTTCTCTTCTCTGCCCTCCCTATTATAAAACGCATTTGTCTGTCTTGACCTCCACTTTGTCCTCTAGCACCTTGCTCTGAGATTGTTACATAAGAGACACTGAATAATTATTTGCTGAATAAGAACCAGTCCTTTTACACTCAGTATCCTCACTGACAAGAGGGCAAGACCACTGGGATTGAAAGCTCTGAAATGGGGGTGTAAGTCTAGCACTAGCTGTCACGACCACTAGAGGAGATGTGTGTCTCACTCACAGAGGCACTCGAGAAACACGTGTTAACTGGCTCCACTCTCAAGAACTAGGTGTACCTCTGTCTACTGAAGAAGGGCCACACCTGGGAGGGGGGGGTAGGACGGGGCTGGCACCCGTGACTAGGGGTTCCTCGGTTTTCCTGGTGCAGAAAGGTTAGAGAACCTCATGATAGAATAGATCAGATGGAGGTTTTAGAGAGCTTCCTCAGCACTATTCCCTCTGGGAGCGTGAAGATTGAATGTGATAGCTGAATACAAAGGGTGCAAAAAATAGAAGAATGTTTTCTAGAATGTAAAAAACACAAAAACACTAATGGAGGCTGAAGGAATAAATAGTTTAAATCCCGGAAGTCTGGGTCTGGTTGTAAACCAAGGGAACCTACCATCGACTAAAATAGCTGTATCTCTTGTCTGAATAGACTAACTCAACAGGGAGTTGAGGCAGGTGGGTAATTTTAACTGGAGGGAACATCCCTTGACAAATTGCTTGGCCCTCTAGTTGTAGGCAAACCGTTCACCATCATCTCTTGCTTCTGTCACCGCTGGGTGTTTGGCTGGATTGGCTGCCGCTGGTATGGATGGGCTGGATTTTTCTTTGGCTGTGGAAGTCTTATCACCATGACTGCTGTCAGCCTGGATCGATACCTGAAAATCTGCTATTTATCTTATGGTAAGTACGAAGGTTTCTTGTTCCCTGATAGACAAAACTAGTGGACTGTCAGACTGTACCTATTGTACCGATAGGTCATGAACAGAGATTGCTAATAACCTAAGAGACCAAGGGTATTTCTATTTATAGCTCATTTTGTTCTAACATATGTTTAAAGACTTGAACCTGTGTCCATGTAGGTTTCTCTTAATTCTACTTTTATAGGAAATTCTGGTGTGTGGCTACAATGCTTTTGGAAAGTATCATTTCCTTGTGTAAAGTGTGTAAGCTTTGCTGTGCAGACAAAGAAATAAAATGCATTGAAAGGATGTTAGTTCCGAGATGGTTTAGTTGGTTCCCCACATGGTAAGTGTAATTATTAGAAAGATGTTTCTGATCCTCATTGAGGACTCAGGCTCCCCATGATTTCAGAGATAAGGAATTCCAAACAGTCCGGGTCCAAGTTAGAGAGCTGTGCTGCCGTGGGGGCAAGAAAGGGCACGTGCAGAAATGTCACTCAACGTTCTTTTTGTAGTCTTATAGGTAGAAAGATGAGGGAAGAGCCCGTCATAAAAAATTTTTCAGGGACTAAAGTTTTCTTTTGTTTTGTTTTTGTTTTTGCTTTTGTTTTTAATAATTAGAGCATTCAACATGCTAAAAATACATTTTTATTGCTTTTGCTTCCTGGGTTTCTGCGAACTTATTGAACCCAAAAGAGAAGCATTTGGGCCCTCACGTTTAATATTGAGAACGAGGCACAACCAGGGAATAATACTGGCTCCCTCTGGATAAAACTGCTCTGTGTGTTAATCCGTCAACCGTCTCATTGACGTTGCGACCATGGAGTCGGAGGATGGCCTGGAGCCTGAGGGGGGAAAGATCAAGTCAACTTGATGCTTTCAGTGTGGTAGAATTTTCCTTTATATTTTAAGAGTTTATAGTCCCAAACTCCAAGGAAACCGTTCAGAGGGAGGGTAAGGTCATGGACCATCATCTTCACGACCTAGCACTTTTTTGTTGTTGTTTTTAAATTTGCATCTCTTTTTCCAAACAGATTAAAACTTCCACTAGAAACAACTTAAATCAGAATTTCCAATGATATAAAAAAATATTCAATTGTATATATACTGGATGACTTCAGAGTCAAATTCTTTCTATAAACTTATTTTTGGTTATTTCAAATAAATTTTAAATATACTTATAGATTTTATAGATGAGAAGGCAGAATTTCCACTTCTTGGGGATATTTAAGAAATTCTACACCTTGATGTCTCTGCTTTTTAAATATTTTCTTGGATGTAGGCGTGGTGTCAATGAAAGAGATGATCCTGCCCACCCCCAGAATAATTGCAGGGCATCTCTCCATATGGGAACTGTATATATTTTTCCAGCTTCTTTTAAGATTGAACCTCAATAGAATGGTTTCACCATTTGCTTTGACTCATGCTTAAGCCCTCTACACAGTGTCTTAAAATGTTGGAATTAGAAGACCGCTTGGGAACATGTAGACCTTTCTCCCATTAATGTGATAAACTGTTTTAAGGCATCCCTGACAGACAGCCACTTGGCCTCTTCTTGAATAATTCCAGTGACCAGTGACGGGGAGCTTACTACTGCACAAGGCAGCCCATTCTCTGATTGGTCTGCTCTCATTGTTACAATGTTATTCCTTATATTGAGACAAAACTGCCTCCCAGTAACCTCCACCCATTGGTCCTAGTTCTGACTTCTGGAGCAACACAGAACCAATCTACTAATCTACTCCCTCCTGTACTTGACAGCCTTTCACCACACTCGAATGTAAGTATCCAACACCTCGCCAAGTAACCCTAACCATAAATGCTTATACGTATGCCTATGCACATCCCCCTAAATATATGTGGTTATCCGTGCCAGTGTTTTACCCATTATAATGGACAAGCAAGAGCTGACATAAATGTGGCTACCTGATCCTTACCTCTATCTGGTTGGGCTTGAGAAATTTGCATTTTTTGATAAAAAAATGCCATGTGTTTGAGAAAAATAGAGACAATAGAATACAGATACAATCTGTTATATTTCTTGCGAGAGCTGAGGCAAACACAAGACTGAAAAATCATGCTACTGTAGTCCTTCGTAGCTTGCAAATCAGGCCTGGCATTGTTTCATCGAACTCTTATCAAAACCTGTCAGCAATGTACGTCTTATTTACTCTGTTTTACTGCTAAGAACATGGGTGTCTAGAAAGGTTACATGAAAAGGGTCAAGTCCTATAAACGAAAATTAGGCCGTACTGACTTCCCAAACCACGTGGCACTGAGCAGAGGCAGGCTGGAGTCTGTGATGAAGAGATCATTTGGCTTTTGTTGAATGTGTTCCGATATTTCTTCTCTGCTACTCCAAACCAAGGCAGTAAGGATTCCCTTCTCCAGCCCTTTCTCTTTGAGGTGATAAATGGGGTGTGAAGGTAATTTTCCCGGTAGGCTGCAGCACTTAGATCAGGCTACCCTGTCTTTGGTGGGTGTGTTGAACTTTGGAAAATGATCACTAGTGTTCTACAGCGTTTTTTTTTTTTTTTTTAGATGACTACATTGTTTCTTCTTCTTGGAATTCTCTTTTGGTTGATGGAAACTATTCCTGAAAAACCTAGAGGTTAATTTTGTTTTCCTGAAAATATTTCCACAGAACTACTCTTTCTTTTTTAAAATTTTTTAATGTATATTTATTTTGAGTGCACGCGCGTGCGAGAGAGAGAGAGAGAGAGAGAGAGAGAGAGACAAAGAGACAGAGCACAAGTGGAAGAGGGGCAGATAGAGAGGGAGACACAGAATCTGAAGCAGGCTCCAGGCTCTGAGCTTGTCAGCACAGAGCCCTACGTGAGGCTCAAACCCATGAACCATGAGATCATGACCTGAGCTGAAGTCAGAGGCTTAACCAACTGAGTCACCTTTAATATTTATTTGTTTGAGAGAGAGAGAGAGAGAGAGCGCCAGTTGGGGAAGGGCAGAGAGAAAAGGAGAGAGAGAATCCCAAGGAGGCCCTGTGCTGCCAGCACAGAGCCTGATACAGGGCTCAATCTCATGACCGTGAGATCACAATCTGAGCTGAATGCTTAACTGACTGAGCCACCCAGGCACCACTCCACCCCAATTACTTTTGCAGAACATGATACAATCTAACTAAATCCTCTACCTCTCTTGCCATGGCTGTGTGAGCATGACTGCTGTGTTAGTAACGTTCGAAGGTTCAAAATCTGCTCCCGTGAAGCAGGGTCAGTCACTTTAAGGTCACAGGCAGTAATGGTGGTGGCCCACCGACCCCCACCAACAAGTGCTTATGAGGACAAATGAGATGAGAGACATGGAAGATTTTAGGGAGAAGGGTATTTAAAGGCACAAACAATGTGTTACCATTTCCACCTTTCCCAAAGGACTCTATCTTGGATGAACCATTGATACATGGTTTTTGGCGCTTGGTCCTTCTGGTCTACCAATGGGCCTTATATTGGATAGGATCTCAAAGGTCATTCTAGATGCTTTCTTAAGATCCTTCCTTCATCGTCTTCGGCACCCTCTCATCTTTCTACTGCCCCTCCTTCCTCAGCTTTTGTCCCTTCACCTCCCAAGGCTCCCGTGTGCCTATGGAAACCTTCCCTGTGAAAGCACTTCTAGTTTTATTTGCGTGGAAAAAGGCCCATGCTCTGGAACTTTTCTCCCTTCACTCCACTCTCCCTCAGAGCTCAGTTATCTGACCACTTCTCCCAGAATCCAATGGAATAACTCTTTGGATGTGGAATTTGACATATCTAGGGGAGGTATTTGGGTACAGGGCAGATTACATCCCAGTAACGCTTTTCTTCTACCTCCAGGGGTTTGGCTGAAAAGAAAGCACGCCTACATCTGCCTGGCAGTCATCTGGGCCTATGCTTCCTTCTGGACCACCATGCCCTTGGTAGGTCTAGGGGACTACGCGCCTGAGCCCTTCGGAACCTCATGCACCCTGGACTGGTGGCTGGCCCAGGCCTCCGTGGGCGGCCAGATTTTCATCCTGAACATCCTCTTCTTCTGCCTGTTGCTCCCAACGGCTGTGATTGTGTTCTCCTATGTGAAGATCATTGCCAAGGTTAAGTCCTCCTCCAAAGAAGTAGCTCATTTCGACAGTCGGATACATAGCAGCCATGTGCTGGAAATGAAACTGACCAAGGTAACTACAGTAACAGTTTACAGAGGTGTTTTGTAATCAATTAAAACATCGTAGGACAAAGAGGATAGGGGATGCTAGGGACTGGGGAGAACTTAGAGTCCCTATTCTTTACATACTGCTCAACTTTGCTATTATTTATCTAAACCTTTGTAGTGTTTCTTTTTCTTGTTTCTGTCTCTCATTTACACACACACACACACCCAAACACATCTGATATTTACTTAATTTGTATGGTGGATCTACTGGGAGCTTATTCTCTCTATTGAATAAGATACTCTTGGTTCTCAAAAATTATTTAAGTCATAATAAGAATAAGTTTTAAGCATCATGAGATGCCTCAGAGTATTTATAGTTTTGTACGGACGTTGGTGGGTGTGAAGGACATTCTGTCACCTCGCATTATTTACCATGTCTGCTGTCCTATGGGAAGCTTATCTTAATGCAACATAATTCCTGCAGGGTTGAGTTTCTTGGTAAATGCTAACGTCAAGGGTTGACAGCTGTTTAGGCATTGTAGTGTAAGGAAAGGAACACACAGTTTGAAAACAGACTGGGGTTTTCATTCCATGACCAACACCTGTGAAGTTTGTGACCCAGAGCTAGACACTGAAATTCTTTGAATCTCTGTTTCCTCACTTGGGCAACAAGAATAGTACCATTGATCTCATTGGATTGTGGTGGAGATTCAACGAGATAAAGCAGGTTGTTCTGTCATTTGGTGCATAGAAGGTGTTGAAGAAGCCTCAGTTCCTTTATTCTCTTGTAATTTTAAAGAATTCTGGGAAAGTATGAGGCAGTGGTCTTTCCACTTTCATCCTGTCTTACCTTTATGTTGAAAAATATCTTTTCTGCACACACGTCAATATAAATGACATGCAGCTAACACCGTCAAACTGTATATTTGACACTAGGACATGCTAATTTCCATTTTACTTTTAAAGATGCAGAAATAAATGCAGATTAAGGTTCTAACCATTCCTTTTGGTCCCAACCAATCATATTACTGATATCCCACTTTCACGTGTCCTCACAACCTACTTGGGGACCACTTGTCTCGGGACCTATAGTAACAGTTCCCTCTAGACCCGGGGTCGCTTCTAATAAGTCAGGGCCTTGGTTCTATTAATATTCCTCTCTTCACACTGCAGATGTTTCGAGATGGTGCAAGGGTGTCTTGGTTGCAGAGTATGAGCTAGAGATTCTTCATGGTTCTGGTTGACTTTTCCTTCCTGAGCTCCACCTGCTCAATAAAGACAAGCTCTGAGGGAAGTTTTCATCACTGCAAATCTATGCTCATAATCTAATCATAGAGTAATTCTATTGGGATGAAAATGCAGAATCAGGAATCATAATCTACTTCTCTCTTATAATTGGTTGTAAAATGGAAAGAAATGTTTCCATAAAATCCAGGATCAGGAATTCAGTTCTTCATTTCTAGCTCTCCTTTTTGCTCTTATCTGTGATTAAAAAAACAAAAAAACAAAAATTAATCCAAATAAATTAATCCAAGTTAATTTCGGATTACATTTAATCCAAACCCTACACAGGACCAAGTACTGTTTTTGGGACACAGTAAATACAACAATAATAAAAATTTCTCTTCTCAGTGCTTTGTGAAAATACGCCCAGAGAAACATCGTATCATCCGTCACACTCGTAGGTGGATTTGAGTTCAACTTGCAGCCCCGTTATTTGGCATAGCAGAAAGCTGCTCAGTTGTCATCTGACTTCCTCTCACTTCTTGCCACCCTCTAATGATATCAGCTTTGAGGCATTTTGATGGTCTTGATCAGTGAGTCCAGATCCTGATTCCCATGGGGTTCTTCTCCAGTTTCTCTGAGTCCGTTGTTATTCATCATCTGGTCTCTGGTTAATGGAATTGCCTAACTCCACCCACAGCCAACTTTTATAAATACCCTGGCATCTTGTTCTTTGTGTATTCTGGCGGGTGGGCAATTTGGTGAATGATTCTGAAAATCATTATGCATAGGAGGTGAAACTCAGCACACACCATTTAATTTGGGTTGTGGTCATCATTCTCCTTGACCTGGACTGGACTGTATAGATCAAGTATGCAGGCTTACTCAGCCCAGATCAACCAGAGAGATATTAAATGAAAAGTGTAGGCGTATATATGTATGATTTTATTTTATATGCATCTTCTTCTAACATACACTAAGTGGCATTATATTACATATAATGTCTATATTGTATATGTTATATATTATCCAATATGTCTGCATCTCATTTGTATATATAAAACTTATATTAAAATAGCCTGAATATAACATGCTTCTAATTACTTACACTTAAACACAAAAAATGTAAATCAAAATTCAACCCACATTGATAAACATAGCTTTCTATTTTGGCATCTTCTGTGCTAAATTTGAAATGTTTTCAATTACTAGTTAATTTTGATCTTGATTTTTTTTTTCTACTGAGTAAAAATAAGTAAAAACAACCTCATACTGGGCCTTTTCATCGTCTGAGAAAGCTTTTCCTCCATTCAACTACCTCTTAGGACTGAGCAGTTTGCGCATTCAGTTGGTGCTTCTGATCTTTTAGAAAAGCCTGGTCTGAAAGCTTACTACTTAAAGCCCACTTCCTTGGATTCTGGGGTCAAAATCATTTACTTTTCTGGGGGCTCTAATTATTTTCAGCTGGGTTATTATCTGGGCCTGCATTTTGCCAGGCTGGTCTTATCAACCTAGAAATTGACATTCCATTTACGAATATCTCTGTAGTTTGTAGTTTTCCTCTAATTAATTTTTTAAAAATGATGCTTTTGCCAGCCTTTTCTGGTAGGCTGAGATTTCACAAGAGTGCAAACAGAGGTGTGCAAAAAAAGCCCAAGAAATAAAACAAACAAACAAACAAAAGCTCTTTATATTTCTATGACTCAGTATAATCTCATTTTCGTGCCTACATTTGACTTTGTAATGCAAACTTAATATTAGACAATCAGGATAAGTTCAGTTGCTTTGGGGTTTTCCTCCTTCTCCCAGGGCTATGTATAAATTCCAGGGAGATTTTCAGAATTCCGTAGTGTCAATGGGGGGGGGGGGGGGGGGCTCTTGGTCTGGTTGTTCATTTATTGACCCTGGTATTGCTGAGATATTTAGGTTTCTTTCTGGTCTCAGTCATCAGCCGTCATGGGTCACTTTGCGTCCTGCTTGTTCCAGTTAGAAGGTCTCTTTAGGCTCGTCAGCAATTCTAGTTACTTCCCTGTCCTTTGACTGCAACTCATCATGTGTATTTTGGGAGCTTGGCTGGGACCCTGGGAAGTTTCCTGCCCTGGGACCCTGGGACCCTGGGACCCTGGGAAGGACCCTGGGAAGATATCCCTAAATGCATTAAGGGTCTTTTGCTCCCCCAACACCAACCCTGGCCCCTTGTGTGTAGTTCAGTGGAGTCCCTCAGGACAATTTCTCAAGGTCAGTTACCAGCTCCTCGGCGGTCCCTTCACCTTCGAGCTGTAGGCCTTTTACCCACTCTTGGGTGGGAAACCTGTAACCACATGCCTGCCTCTAAAATTGTTCCCATTCAGTAAGACTGATGCTTCCAGGCCTGCAAGTTTCTGGCTGTGGATGCTCGATGTCATTTTTCGCACATCCGAATCCCCTTTCTCTCAAGTATTTTCTCTCCTGTAAGTTTCAAATTTCTATTTTAAAACTCACAAGCTGAGAAATGAATGTTTTACTTCTTTGGATATTTCTGCTTGAAAAAATCTTCACACAATGCACTGAACACTCTTGCTTCTGCTTTAATGAGGGGGGTGGTGGAGTAACAGGAAGAAAATACCAGAAGCACAGACTAATTTTTCCAAATATTATTATGTGGTATGGATTAGTACTTCATATTTATTCATTTAACACATGTAGATCATCTATAAGTTCCAGGTCTGTAATTAGTATCTAGATCCTTTGGGATCTGGATTTCTGCTCATTTCCCTTATTTCCACCAAAACACCTTCCTGATCGCCCCTGGCTAGTTGAAGTCCCTCTGTAATGGGCCATAGGAGCACTTGGAACATTCGCTTTATTGAATCCCACGCTGGTCCCTCTTCTTTGCTAGTAGGTAGGTGAGCGCAAGTGCTACGCGTCCTGTGTGCTTCTGAGCCTCACTGCCTAGGGCCTCCTAGACGCTTAATCATGATCACGATAATGAATACATAATTGAATAAACTAAGTTCATCTAATTACCTTGATGAGCGGTAAGTGGTCCCTTGACCCCTGGCTGGAGATCCTCCGTCCCTTTCATAACTGAGAGGCATTTTGTTTTGCTTTGTTCTTTCACCCTGAAGTCTTTTTAAAAATCACAAATGTAAATCTCTGCTTTCCTCAAATGATTATCTCTCTTTTATTGCGCATGGAGTGTTATTTATCATGGAGGGGTCATAGTCAGAGAGCCCCCCCCCCAGGGAGGCTTCTGGGTCAGTTTGTGGGAAAGTGGAACGGCATTGCTTTTTATTTTTTAAACCGATTAATTCATTTCCTCTGGTTCTTCGTAAGTGCTCTTAGTTTAAATGTCACTTCTCAGAAGAGCATTGCCCGAATTGAATTCAAATCTTCCTATTACAACGTGTCACTGCTGTCTTTACATTTTCTTCTTGGAGCTGGTTCTGACTTATAATTAATTTATGATTGCATATTTATTTTTGTGATTATTTGCTCAATGTCTGGTTTTAACATTAGTCATTAGTTGTTACTGTGGAGTAACAACTATCATTTTGTTCGCTTTGTGTCCCCAGGACATAGCACAATGCCTCAAATATATACATATATATATATATATATACACACACACACACACAAACAATTATATATATATTATATAATAATGTCATATGGTATAACATATAATTGATTATAGTATATTAATGTAAGTTAAATATAAATAAATATGAATAAAGATGTATACATAAATATATGTTAAAAATATATATTTGTTGAAGGAAAGAATTGCAATTAGGAATCAATCCCAGTTTTGCCTGTGACCCACTTTAGGGTCTCAGTGAGCTGATATTTGTTATTTATTTTGGCTGCCAGTGGCTGAACCCCTTTCCATGTTTGGAATTTCTGTGTTAAGGAACTTCCAACATTTTGAGTCTTGCTGGGGGGTGGAGGGGAGGAACAATATGTCTGAGCAAAGGATGACTCCTAATTTAAAAGATACAGAAAGATCAGTCATGAATTTTCCCAGATTCCCTTGCAGCTGGAGTATAGCCATAACCCTAGGCTCCAGCCAGTCTGTCTCAGGAGCCAGTGTCACCAGCGAAGGGGCAGGGAGATGTCCCCTGGGGGCATGGCTGCAGCAGCAGTGGTTTCTGCATCAGGGCCAGCTCAAGCCATCCGTTTTGGGTGCCATTTCTGTGTGGTTGGCCTCAGTCCTATGTCCAGCATTCCCAGTGACACTCTGTCCTAATCAGCCCATTCCTTTTCTGTCTCCCTTGGCCAAAGTCAAGTTCTGTTACTTGCAACTCAGAATCTTAACTGATTCACCTCGGAAAAACCACTTCACCTGGCTGGGCTTCGGTTTTCTCATCTGCGAGAGAAGGTGGGAGAGGGGAGTTAAATGCTATCTAAGTTACCTTCTAAGACTCTCAGGTTGTATCAAAACGGCTAGATTGGTGGATTAAGCACCCATGGCGATCACTCTTATTGCTAAAACCACTTTACCTCTCCACCTCAGTACGTTTTCCCTCTGAGTAGCGGTTTCCTCACCTTAAGGGCTTGGTTTATCTGTAATGACCAGTGAAGTCTCCCTTGTTTTGCAGAACCAGATACTGAGAGTTCTTCAAGCCAGCCGCTGCCTCATTGGGGAATGTTGTGTTCAGTTTTAGACCAAAACCCCAAAACACAGGTGTACAGAGCGATATGACCTAATTTACATCCTCTCCTTTCAATCTCAGCTTTTGCTTGTTTATAGAATAGTGGTATTTTAAGATTTGAGAAAGTTGCAGCTGGGAAGTGCAGAACACTCCTCCTTCTTGTATGTCTTTTTTTTTTTTAATACAAATTAATATTTTCTACTTGGATCACAACCAGGGCTCACATGATGGTGGACACATCAAAGCTGTCAGAATTCTTTTCTTTCTAAGTGCATGAAGAAGGGCCTTGGATGGTTGGCCTTAGTTGTCCTTCTATCGATTAAAGAGAAGGGAGGAAGAAACTCAAATGAGACATGCTTAGGGTTGTTGAATTCCTCTATTTCTTCAAAGGTGGCGTGCAAGCTATCACCACCCTTATTTTTGTACCTGTCAGGAGCTGAGGTTCCAGTGAAGGTAGGTCATGGTTAAGTTTATCACCTTCCTTCCTCCTTGCCATTGGTGGTGTCACTCAATGGCAGGCTGCTTGCGTGTGGGGGGTGGTAGCCGCGTACCTGGCATTGACTCTTGCATTATCACATCTTTTATTTATTTATTTTTTAAACTTTATTTATTTTGAGAAAGGCAGAGAGTGAGCAGGGGAGGGGCAGAGAGAGAGAGAGAGAGAGACAGGGAGAGAGAGAATCCTAAGCAGGCTCCACGCTAGGCATGGAGACCGACATGGGGCTTGAACTCACGAACGGTGAGATCAGGACCTGAGCCAAAACCAAGAGTCAGACGCTTAACCAATTGAGCCACCCGGGTGCCCCAACCATCCATTTCATTGTTCAAGGTAGTACACAGATTCAAAATGAGAAGCCTTACTCATATCTGGGCAAAGGAGCCTGGTGGAAGGAACTGAAAGGGCATTCTCAGAGAACCCGGGGTTCTGTCTCACTCACACTATGGAGCCAAACACAGTTGGAATCCAAACCTGAGTACTTCTCCATCTGTGATATTTGCACTTTTGCACACTGCCTCAGCACAGAGAGGGCAGGACATCCCTTTTTGGAAACCATGTCTGCTGGACTGGTGAAGATGAATTGGACCCACACATAGAGCCTTACGTAACTTGGAGAATTTACTTTCAATTCCACTGTTCTATTATTGCTTTAATTGATCGATTCGCTAGAATCAATCAATTATGGACAGTACTGCTTCTGGGACACTTCAATTAATGCCCTTGAATTTAGCTGGAACATGCAGATATCCCTTTGTCCTCTGCAGCAAGGTATGTTTAAAGTGAACTGGGTTGCAGATGTGTGATTTTTTTTTTTTTTTTTTGTAGAAGCAGAACACATATTCTGTGAATTTCCTCCCACAAAAATTGCCTAATTTAAGAACTGAAGTTTTACTGTTTTCCAGTAAACCACAAGGCAGTAATAAAAGTGAAGCGATTAAAAAATAAACAACTTAGAAAAAGCTGACAGGTACAGGTGTCTGTGTTAGATCTAGTTTAAGGACACCTGGAAAAGAAAATTTGGAAAATGGAAATGAGGATACACTCAGAAATGAGGAAAGCAAGGAACAGGCTGATGAAAAATTAAACACGTTCCATGTTGAGTAGAAAGCACTGGGAAAATGAATGTAACATGCGAGATTTCTGTAGGGTGTATCTTAAAATGCCTTTAATATTTAATGTTTTAATGTTTAATATTTTGTGGAGTAGATTTTAACATGAGAAGATGGTAAAAAATGAATGTGGCTTCTGTTAACTTTGTATTCACTTCAAACATATAAGTAACATTCTGCAGTGCTTTTCCATCTAGGCTTTTATCCCTCTTTCTGCTTTAAACCTGATTTCTAGTCATTCATTTTAAAGCACTTAGCTTAATTCTAATCAGAAAAGCCACGATGATGCATTTGCTCTGTGTTTAAAAACCACAGTACAGTTAATTCTCCTATGTTCTTTTAAAAAGGATAACGTAATGCTAATGTTTGAAGTCCTTTGTCTTTCCATTGCACACTCTCATAAAAGTAGAAGATACATAAAATGCAGAAAACATTATGGACTGAGTGCCAATCTATTTTTTGTCAATGACTTTGACGGCAACCCAGAATGCAGCCTTTGCAATACTGTGAAATCATCATGTGAGTCACCAAAGGATAAAGGCAAGAGCTATGTTAAGTTCCCAGACATCTGCTAAAGCAAGTGTTATTTATACAGTTATTGTTTATTTGGGGATTTAGAAAAAGGCCCTCACTTTGAGCCCTGTGGCATCCTTTCTATTTACAAAAGAAGTCACACAGGCCAGACCAAACCAAATACAGTTTCTCCCGGGGAACCCTCTGCAGAGAGGTGGGAAAGCAAGCAGCGGGATTGCATGTGTGATCTGGGGCTGGGGGATAATTGTTAAGCACGGGCAAGTATTTTGGATCAGGACCCTAAAGGAAGGCTGCGGGACCCCAACACAGGGCTCAGGACTTGAAGGAGGTCCGCGCTCACTTCATTCATCGCTATGAGATTTAGACTCTATTTGTAAAATGGAACGAAATGAATGTAACTGATGTGTGTCTCAGCGGCAGTTCATTTTTAGAGATGAGCCTTGAACTTCTTGGGTGGAATTTTATAACATGAGACTTCCAGTAGGTGTTTCAGACTTCTTTCTTGACACGGCCCACAAATATGGGGGTCTCAGGGCAAACACCCTGCTGCTGGCTGTTCGGAGGTCAAGTAGGGGTAGGACCATTCCCTGCATATAATAGCTCTGCTCTCATGCGTATTGAAATGCACATGTGCTCAAATGACTTTGTTATAAAACAAAACAAAACTTATCCGGTTGAATTTCTAAAACAAAAAAGCATGCACGAATGTTGTTGCTTTAACTATTACTAATAAAGCATTTTGTGTCTCATTCTTCATCCTTGATCCACTACGCTAGCTTGTCATGACCTTCATACCGGAAGCTGTTATTTTCCTTCTTGAATAAGAGGATGGGGGTGAGGGGCGCCTGGGTGGCTCAGTCCGCTAAGCGTCCGACTTGTCTCAGGTCATGATCTCACCGTTGGTGAGTTTGAGCCCCGTGACGGGCTCTGTGCTGACAGCTCCGAGCCTGGAGCCTGCTTTGGATTCTGTGTTTCCCTCTCTCTGTTCCTCCCCAGCTCACACTCCCTCCCTCTCAAAAATGAATAAACATTAAAAAAAAAAATTAAAAAAAAAAAAAAGAGGGTGGGGAAAGAGGTGGTGATGCCTGCCTTGGATAGTTCCATTTTTTCATCTTCTCTGGGTTTTGGGGAACTCAAGGATAAAGGAAGCTCCACTTTTCCTACAAAGCCCTTATAAAATCACAAAGATGGGTCTGATCATGCTCTTTCTGGCCATGTACTCATCCCTGTTCTTGCTATGGTGGCCAGGGGCCTGCAGGCCTCTGCTCAAGCTTGGGTCACGCGAAACCAGCTCTATGCAACAGGGGTAGAAGGGATACAGGCAATGCTGAAGTAGAAGGTATATGAGGCAGAGGAAAATAAACAAAACCAGACGTCCACTGCACAGCCCTAACGTGAATATTGTTTCATGATTTCTCCTACAGAAAAAAATACTCTGGTAGATAATAGTGTAAAGAGACTTCGAGGTTCATGCACTCTGTCTCAATTAGGACGTGAAGTGGCTCCTGTTTAAAATGGACACCAAAGCTCGGACCTCATTTGCCAGTGTTAGTACTCGAAGCGAGAGCCCTTCTATTTCTTATTTACACTGCAGCCTAAACAAACTGTTACAAGTGGAAATTCTGTGTGGCCAGGGATGGTGTCTGCTTTGCTCATTGCTTTATCCCCAGCACAGAACATGGGGGAATACTCACCCTTGTTGATTCAACGAATGAGCAATGAGTTTTCTACCTCCTATTTCTTCCTGCCCCAGTTCATTCAGCAGAGGTCAATCTTCCATTCGTTAAGTCTCCTGCTCAAAAACCTACTAGTGCCTCAAAGCACATGGAATGAAGTGCACGCTTGGTAATATGCTCCACAAGCCCCTGAATATACGCATGTTGTCTCTCTCTCCAGGCTCATCTCATGTGCCAAAGTGAATTGTTTGCTAGTTTCTGTACAAACCTCACACATACCTGTGCCTTTGCTCACACTGACCGTACTGCTATTCCTTTATTTTAACTTACCAACATGCAGGTTATATGCCACGTCTCCCGCGAAACTGTTCTGAACTTGCCCCGTGCCGTGCAGTTTGGTCCTCCTCCGGGCTGGCACTTAAATCCTACTCTGCCGTGTACTGCAGTGGTTTGTATTCCAGAGGGATACAGCCAGGCACTAAGGTGTACTAGTGTCCCCGTTAGCGCTTGGCATTGTGTCTGACACAAGGCACTTGCTAAAAAGGGGTTGTTGAATTCAAGTGAGATAATCCATAGGGTCAAGTAGTTACAGGGCACTAATTAGGGCTACGTCAGTAGGGGGGCTGGGTTGCAGATGGTGAGAAACTAGTGAGAGCGTTTTAAAACCCTGTCTCTAATTATTCTTTGATCTGAAACTTTAGAGGCTCCCCCAGGTAATTATAATTTTGTGAGAGAGAAAAGTCCTTTCTGGAAAAGTCTTGCTTAATGCAACTGTGTCACTTTGGTTAAAGCTTGGCGATTCTGTTTTACTTTATATCTAGTGAATTTCCACTCTCTGAGCCTCACACTTGAGAAAATGAGCCAAAAGAAGGAACACTTGATAGAAATCTCTGAAGAAGATTCATATTAAAATTTCCAACAAGAGCAGAGTTTCTGTTTCCTGAGGCAAATGAGTGATTTCAAATTTCTTCAAGGTGAACATATTGTCCGTGTACCTCTGTGAAAATACGATGGAACATATTTTCCATCAACGTGGGTTGAGAAGTCTTGGAAATTTCAGGGGCACTGATGTCTTCTTAGCATGAGTTCATGCCCAATGTAAAATTGGACAGCGTTTATAGGGTTAAACTTTGGGTCTCTTGGTACATTCCAATTCTGGAGTAGAGATTGGATAGGATGTGGTAAATGGGATAAGGCATTGTAATAACTTCTTCTGGCTGAACATCTCTGAAGTCCATCTGAAATGTCTCTCCTATGGGCGAGATAAATGTAAAAGGTAATAGACTTTCTTGGGTGTAATTGGGCTGCCGCTCCTCCTCCCACCCTTCATTTCCACCCAGTGTTTTGACTCTGTTCTGTTACTTGCCCTCGCCAGGTGGCGATGCTGATTTGCGCTGGCTTCCTGATCGCCTGGATTCCTTACGCGGTGGTCTCTGTGTGGTCAGCTTTTGGAAGGCCAGACTCCATCCCCATCCAACTGTCTGTGGTGCCAACCCTACTTGCAAAATCAGCAGCAATGTACAACCCCATCATTTACCAGGTCATCGATTACAAATTTGCCTGTTGCCAAACTGGTGGTTTGAAAGCAACCAAGAAGAAATCCTTGGAAGACTTCAGGTAAAATTTTGGAAGCTGGGAATGAATGATGCTGTTTCACAATCCTATGGGATTCAAGCCACTCCGATATGCTATCTTCTTAGGCTTAGAGCTCATCACTTAGGAGTAGTGTAATGAGGACTGTATTTTTCTGTTCATCAAAATTCCTGAAATCAAGCCATCAGATATGTAAGGTTGAATGTCATGGGTAGAGGATACCAAACGGATGCTCTATTTGAGCAACCACCATTCATCCCTCTTCCTTATCTAGGACCAAATCCATTTTACCCCAAGAGTACAGTTCCACATGGCAATGATCCAAAATTAAGTTCTCACAACAGAACAGATTCTCCTGTTTGAGATGTTTCTGCCATTAGCTAAGAGTTCTAGGATTTGGGCGGGCAAAGGAAGGAGAGAAGGGAGGTGACATATTCTGCTCTCTGTTCAGGTTCTTCGTGTTATTCCCACAAGAGCCCCATGTTGTCCCTTCTCTTTGTCAGACAAGGAGATGGAGGTAAGGTAAAACAAGTAAGGTTAAGGTCAAGCGAGCTGCCTGTGTTTACGCAGCCAGCAAGTAGCAGAGCAGAGGTTTCAATTCGGGTCCCCTGGGTTTCAAAACAGTCTACACTGTTTCCGCTACGAAATGAACAGATGAGTTTGGGGATCCAGCACCATAGTTCCCAAAGGCTCCATGTGAGTAAAGAGTTGAGAGTGATGTGTGGACTTTGTGTCCAGTTAGGGCCAGTCTTAGTAGAGTGTAGATCAGGCACCTGAATGCATGGTCTGAGGTGAGGGGTGTTGAGAAGGAATGGGTTCTCTGATTTCCATTAATTCTTACTCACTGGATGTCTGGTTGTTTCCCAATACTATTTTCCTGTATCAAATAGGAAACAGAAGGGGAAAGAAAGGTAGAACTAGCTTTGAGAAGATACGGGTCTTTATCTTGTTCTCTCAGTGTGCTGGAGCAAAGTGGTTACGTTTTTGACCTTTAACGTCCTCGCCATGCAGTACAGATCAAATGAAAAAAAAAAAAAAGGCACAAAGAAACAGTATTGTCATTGTTGCTGGTACAGGGGAAGAAATACACAATTTGGAAGTAGAAGATTAGTGTTTGGTTCATTTTTCTGTATCCGGGCAAATGAACTACTTATAACTTAAAATTGTGACGAGCTGCTTGTAACAGCCGTCATTTGAAACTGTAGGAATTACACCAAATGCATGTTTGGAAAGGGCTAGGTGACAACTGTTCGTGGTTTTTGTTTTGTCTTGTTTTTCTTTCACGTTGTTGGTGGTTCATGCCTTTTCTGTGGAATTGGATAAACTCAAATGCTAAAATGCATCTATTTCGGCAGTAACAGCACTTTTCCCTTATCAACTATTAATACTTTATTATGAATGCAGGTTAGAGAGAGTGTTCTTCATAGAGCAGTTGTGGGAGAAAATAATGGGCATTTCTTCCTCTGAAAGAGATGGGACTTTGACAGGAATGGCTGAAGGCAGATTGCACCTACCTCATAATCTTGCCTCGGACTGAGTCTGTGTTCTGTGCCTTAGCTCTTCAGGGTAGGCAGCACATAAATACTCAATTGCGCAAAAATGAAAAGAGAGAAATTTATGAGGAAGGCAGTGACTCGGGGCCTCAGACCTTCAGAAAAGCCAGCCAGCCAAGAGTCAGTTCAGTTCACCTGCTCCTGTTAGCTGTTGCTATGAAATACAACAGTTGGTTGGCTGAAGGACAAGTGCTGTTTTCTTACTCCGGGGTCTCAGCTTTCAGTGGAAAAAGCAGGCGGTAGCGCTAAAAAACCCTTGGGTTTTAAAGTCTGGAACATCTTTAGAAAAGGAATGCAGAAGCGGTGTGAGGAGTCGCCGATTTTTAGAAGTCTCTCTTCGGAGAAGAACTTTCCAAAGAAGCGAAAAAGCAAACATTTTGTCGTCGTTGCTCTTGTTATTAAAAAACTAAGAAAGTGGGTAACATAGATGCTTATAGAATGAGACAAAGTGGTAAGAAGCCAGTCCAGAGTGGTTAATGCTCTGCCAGAACAGTTTAAATTGAATTTAAACTAGATTAATTGATATCCTTGTTTTTTTTTTTTCCTTTTCTGAGCTCTGGAATGAATTTGCTTATAATGGGACACCCTCTTGGGAAATATTTTGCATTCAAATAAGAAAGCTAATGTGTTGAATATGAGCTTGTGGAAATAAATTTTGAGTGGTTTTTACAGTTCATTTAAAGTTAACTAATTCCCCCCGCTGAATTGAGTCCTCTTGAGATTTTGGTAGAAGCTGATGAACTAAAGCATGGCCAAGAGCCCTTTTTGACAGGCTGTCTGTTATTCATCTCATCTGGGTATCCAGATGAGGTCTCCTGTATTTTGCAAACAGTGCTTTTCTGCCCTGTTTGTGTATTGGAGACACCTGGGGAACATGGAAAAAACTAATGCTCCCTGGAAAGAGATTTGGCTTCCACTGGTCTGGACTGGACCTTCATTAGTTTGATTAGTTAGCTCTCCCAGATGGTTCTCGTACCCAGCCATTGTTGAAAGCCAGTGACCCAGAGCCTGGAAAAGGAAAACATTAATAGTTCAGAAGCCTCTCACCCCACTTACACAGAGACCAATGAGGTCATCTACATCAGTGACAGGGAAACCAGACTTCAGGAGCTAGGCCAATCTTAGATGCAATAAAACGTTCAAATGACACGGGGAATACATAGCGAAGGACCGAGGCATTTTACATTCCTAATAGTTTAGTAAAGATAAAGTATAAAAAAAGTACTAAATTCTGGCATTGCCGTTGTAATAAACCTTCCCTCACCACCTTAATTTGAATGCTGTCCTTCACTCTTTGTAGGTAAGATACAGGGCCCAACTGACTGGTTGGTAGATAGGTAGGCGATGTAGTTTGTTCTAGGGACAGAAAACTCACTAGGCCACGCGGAATGTGCCATGAATAAGTGGTCTGGTTTTGGAAAGCTCCACTCAAGGGATTTCTTGACTTTGAATATTTTAAAAAATTTTCTAATGTTTATTTATTTTTGAGAGAGAGTGAGGGAGAGAGAGAGAGAGAGAGAATGATAGAGTGCAAGCAGGGGAGGGGCAGAGAGAGAGGGAGACACAGAAACAGAAGCAGGCTCCAGGCTCTGAGCTGCCAGCACAGAGCCAGACGTGGGGCTCAAACCCACAAACAGTGCGACCATGACCTGAGCCGAAGTCGGACGCTCACCCGACTGAGCCACCCAGATGCCCTTTGGTTTTGAATATTTTAAAGTGATTTATTATTTGCCTTCTCTTTTTAGTTCAAGTCTTGTGTCTATAATCTTCATGATAGACAAGACTGATGTATATACATAGTATGTGTCTGTGTGTGC
Source organism: Panthera onca (assembly GCF_046562875.1). NCBI lineage: Eukaryota > Metazoa > Chordata > Mammalia > Carnivora > Felidae > Panthera > Panthera onca. The sequence goes on from NC_138343.1 coordinate 45,312,410, forward strand.
GTATATATATTAAGTTGTGTTTTTCTTCTCCTGTATCTAGGCTGCACACTGTAACCACAGTCAGGAAGTCTTCTGCTGTGCTGGAAGTCCATCAAGAGGTATGAAGATGGGCACGGCATCACTCATGGACATAATTATTCACTTATTTGCCTCTTCACTGCTGTTGATGTTTGATTGTGACTACACTTTTCTCTTTATATTATATTTTTATATTTTGTACACTTTCCCTCTTTTTCCTTCAGCCAGGATTTGCTGGGGAATGCCCATGGCCAAGTGGAAATTAGATTGTAGGATACTATGTAAGGAATATTACCAGGATGAGCCTCCCTGGAATTTCTTTTTATTGTAATTTAAAACCTAATTGTCATGCCCCAAAGTATGAAGTCTGAGATACTGAGAAAAATGTTTAATTACTTTATTTATTCGCATGTTATTTCATTTCATTATATCATCATTATTTCTTAATGTAGGGCCAGGGTGGCAGTTTTGGGGTTCATTCAGGTGGGTGATTGTTGGGACTGTGGTTCTTTGACTGGTATCCGCTTCTGGTTCTTTTTTTTTTTTTTTTTTTTTTTAAAGAGAGGGAGAGAGAGCATGAGCAGGGGAGAAGCAGCGAGAGAGGGAGACACAGAATTTGAAGCAGGCTCCAGGCTCTGAGCTGTCAGCACAGAACCGGATGCGGGCCTCGAACTCACGAACTGTGAGATCATGCCCTGAGCCGAAGTCGGACGCTCAACTGACTGAGCCACCCAGGCGCCCCTCTGCTTCTGATTCTTGTAACCATTCTCTTCTGATGTTGGCAAAGAGTCATACTAATGGTAGTGATTCCATGGAGCAGTCCTCTAGGGAAATCAATTTTGCCTTAAACCCCTAAATGGAAAACTCTCTCGTGTCTCTGAATTTGAGGGCAAAAGCAATTCTTACCGGTAATAATTTTACCCACATGGATTTTCCTCATGAAGCCGTACATACTAACAGTGGATGTGACAGGGTATTTATTACGAGCTGTAATTATACAAGAAACAAATTTAGTGATAATAGCTCTATGGAAGTATTTTTTGTTTGTTTTCCGTTACCTTTTTGTTTCTTTTGTTCATTGTTTTCAACAAATACCTTGTGAGGTTTACAGGTGAAAGAAATGCAGATAAGAATAAATTGGAATGATTTCAGTTGCAGATGCCTGCCCCTTAAGAACTAACGCAAGGGGGCAGGCATGTAAATACTAGGTCCAAACTGGCCTTTAAGACCTGTCTATCCGGTCTTGTTTCCTAATCCAAGGAGGATTGGGTTAGGGCCATCTTCCTTGCAGTTCTTTTCATTGAAGCCCTAGGCAGGGGTCCCCCATGCTCCCTGCTCCATTCACCTTCCTCTTCTGCTATGACCCTAAACCCTGCTCAACAATTCTGATCCCACCTTTCTGATAACGGCTGGTGAGAGAAGAGGGAGAAAGAAGGGAGAGGCCCTTCCAGAACCTTTGATAATCTTTCCACTCCTTCCATCTGAGGATTTATAGAGATCAGACCCTCCTCCAAGTCCTCAGTCCTCAGTACATGGTACCTTGGATTTCTTTGTCTATTAGTTTTCTCCAGAGTTGGGGTGGAGAAGGAGTTGATGAGTGTGAAGGGCTTATGATAAGTGCTCAATAGATGTGTATGTAAAACACTCTCCGATTAAAGCAAAGGGAGTGACATGCCTGCGTGGGGCTTGGGACTGCTTACCTGAGTGCAGACAAAAGTGGCAGGATTATCATTAGAATAAGGAGCAAGGGACTTTGAGGCAGATGAGTAAAATACAGAGGTGTGGAAGAGCATGGCACGGTGGAGGGGGACACAAGTTCAGAGCACAGTCAGACTGCCTGTGTCTACAGCTCACTGCCCTTCAGCAAGCCTGTAAGGTGGGTATAGCGACAACAGCTTGATCACAGGATCCTTTTGAGGCTTAGATGGGAAAATATCCACATAAATCACTTAGCGCCAAGACAGTAACGGAGGGAGCAGCCCCTACATATTAGCAATTGTGGTCATTACTATTAACGTGGTTGGTGGTGGTCACAAGCGGGGCAAGAAATTGTAGTCAGGCAAGAGCCAGATCAGACCCCAAGGGCCTTGTCGGTGATGTTATGTGATTCTTACCTCTAAAGGGATGGGGACCCTCTGGGAAGGGTGTGATGAGGTTTATGACTTTTAGGAAGACCAGTCTGAGGGCAGCGTGGAGAGTAGATTGTTCTGCGTGGCGATAGGGTTCAAGAGTAGAGGTTGGGAGACCAGTTGGGTAGCTGTATAAAGACATGACAGTTTATGAGGGCCTGAATTAAGGATTGGTATCAGACATGGAGATGAAAATATCAGACATGGAGATGAAAATATAGGTTTAAAATATTTTAAGTGGGAGATCTTGACAATTGATTGTGTGGGAGGTGAAGGAACCAAGGATGACAGGGGAGCATCTGCTCAGGAAACAGTGAGGTTAGTGGTGACTGCATCGTGCAAGAGGGCAGAGGGATGGGGGCAGACAACAAACCAAATTTGGGATATGTTGACCCTAGTGTCCAGAGCACAGGTAAAGATATTTTAAAAAATAGGCAGTTAAAAATAACCTAAAATCATACATGATGTATGGGGATTGGAATTTTCAAGTGAAGCAGGTAGGAAAAGAATGAACGTTAAGGGAGAAATTGCCTGTTTCAAAAGACCTGATGAAAATGAAGTGAAGAATTTTTTGTTTCGTTTTGATTTTGAAGGCATGATTATGGAAGTGAATGATGGAGGGGAGTAGAAAAGAACATTCCGATTAACATCTAGAAGGTAGAATTTAACACTGACATTGTACAGAAGTTCCTGAAGATAGACCCATCCTGTCATTTTTTTAACTGTTTAACTAGGGTGTAGTCTTTCCCGTGGCTTAGAAAAGCATCTATAAGAAAGGATTAGCAGAGCTATTGGTATGGGGCTGGGGGAGAGCAGGGGCAGAGGGAAGAGTGTAAATACCAGGAATTTTGGGAAAAAATATGACTTAAGAAGTGATTCTACATGCTCTGGTTCCACATTTTTTTTTTTTTTTTTTGGTGATACTTTGGGAGCTGGGAGGCACCAGAATTGTTACCAGTACTGATAGGGAAAGAGAAAACTTAGGGTAGAATAAAGGAGGAAAAGAATGAGCCCTTGAGGGTTGGGCTGTTGTTGGATGATTGACCATTCCCTGGGGCTTCCAATGATTTGAGAAAGCTCTGTGTAGTCCCCAAACACTTCAACAAATTCAGTTAAGCTTACTTTAGCTTAGAAGATAGACATATCGGGGCGCCTGGGTGGCGCAGTCGGTTAAGCGTCCGACTTCAGCCAGGTCACGATCTCGCGGTCCGTGAGTTCGAGCCCCGCGTCAGGCTCTGGGCTGATGGCTCGGAGCCTGGAGCCTGTTTCCGATTCTGTGTCTCCCTCTCTCTCTGCCCCTCCCCCGTTCATGCTCTGTCTCTCTCTGTCCCAAAAATGAATAAAAAAACGTTGAAAAAAAAAAATTAAAAAAAAAAAAAAAAAGAAGATAGACATATCATATTTCGTGCTGATAAGGCTGCGTGAGATAATCTGAAACCTTGAGCAGACACTATGCTTAGTCTCCTTTAGATTCTGGTAGCTATTTCCATGGTTCTATGCCAGGCACAGGAAGGACGCTCAGACATTGAATGGTTGAAATCAAAAGAGTGGCTTTCAGGTTTGAATTGGGAAAGATCTGGAAGCATGGAATAAAGTACTGAATTAAGAGTGTAAAATCCTAGATCCCTAGTTTATGCTTTATTTTAAATCCACTTGTTTCTATGTAGCTGTTTTAATATGACTGTCTCACGAATGAGTGAATGAATGAATGAATAAGTGCATGAATTTGTGAAATGGGGATTAAGAATAGAGATGCCCTAATAACTTGGAATGTTGGGTGTCAAGAATCATAATAAAATCCAAAAATATTTTGATTTTTTTTCCCAAGTAGAATGAGGGAATAGGAATATATTACACAGTAAAACCCAGCTATTTAACTCTTAGAAATTTAATTGTTTGGAGAATCAAGCCTTATATTTATTTCGAACTGAATGGTAACTCAGTTCTTTTTCCAGGGAAAAATGCATTGCCATCTTTAATGATTCTTAAAAATATGAACCCCAAATCTGCCAGTGGGAGTGCTTTTCCATTAAGTTAGTGCACATGAGGGAGCAACAAGGAAGGGGAAGTAGAGAGGAAAAGGTGGAGAGTGAGTGGGATATTGTATTGCCTACAGAATAAAATGTCTTAAATTCTGCCAAACTGTCAGAGGATGATTTATATGGAGTGAGGGTAAATGCCATTGTAGAAAAAAAGGTTAGTGAAAGTAGAAAGAGCCTTTGATTCAATAACTAATTTTGTAGAAAACAAGGCAGACCTATTGCCTGGAAGGCCAAAGAGTTGACTTTTATGTACTCTTCTTGTGAAAAGGAGTAAATGGCAAGAAATATAAGAGCTATAAGGGATATGGTAAGAAACTGGAGGGATGTCCAATGTCAAGCCATTAGCCCCACCGCCAAACTGCTGGTCGCCACCATAACCTTGAATGGTTTTTCAAAGATGGTACAACTTTCAACATATATATTCATTAGGTTGTGGAACTCTGAAGAATACATACGCTGTAAGCTGGGTTCCATCCTCAGAACAGAGGGATAGTGTGGCACCAGGTGTTTTGGAGGGAGAAATCTAAGAAAACAGCCCCTTGTGGAATGCTGGAACCAAGGCTCCCAGTCTCCTCCCTGAGAAACCAGAGGAAGGGAACAAGAGGCTGTTGGGTGAGTCAGCATATTCCTCACATACAGCTGTATTAGTAGGTGTCAGAGCTATCTTGTTCAGAGAGGAGGACTTTTTTCCCTTAATACCAAGAGTTATACTTTTGTAAGTATTTTCTATTTTGGAAGAGTCATCCACTTGTAACACCCACCCTTCCCACATACACGCACACCCAAATGAACAAAATCTAATTTTGTTAGGGGAAAAGAAAAGCATCTGATCCACTTGAAAAATGAACCACATTTGGCAGCAAGCATGTGGGATTTATCCAAACTGCTTAGAATTAGATCTGAATCTACGGATTTTGACACTCCGTCCATGTAGAAGCAAAGCCATGTATGAGCCCAGACTGATAAAAAGCTTTAAAGCATTGGAAGTGAGGAATAATAGTATTAAAGCAGAATCACTCTCAACACTCCCAGAGAGTAGAGAAACTGGCACCCTTCTCTAAATATAGGACCAAGCCTGAAGATTCTACAAGCACTTCCAAACTAGGAGTTTGCAGGAACTTGCTGCCACAGGGGAACTGGCAGAGCATCCATCCAAAAGAGAATGCAATTCTGTGGTTGAGGCTGAACGTGGGGAATAGATGAAGCCCTTGGCCCAGGATCGGGATGAAACCAGGCGCTTTCCAAAGATGACACCTCTCTGAAGACGAAGAAGATGGTTCAGGGTGAGATGAGACCCCAGCCACCTCTTTTGAGTCGTTTGCTGTTATTGTTAGCGGAAGTATCTGGGCAAGCCCCAGTGAGGAGCCTGCAATGGAAGGCGTGTGGACTGGTAGCATGAACGTCCTGAAAGTCAGGTTAGCCCAGGAACCAGAAGACCAGGTAGGTACCTCTGTAAGAAACAAGTGGCTCAAAAATGTTCATGGTCACAGTCAGAGCCCCTGGAGTGTAATGGCTTGAGTGGGTAAGGCAGAAACAAGAGGTAGAGTGGAGATACACTGAAAGAGTGGATCAGGAGGGGCAATTTCCTATTTCAGGGCCTGCAGGTTGGATACAGACCCTTGGAGGAGCTAATTAGCTGGTAACTATGTGGGCACAGAGTAACAACTTCAAGACAAACTCTACAAAAAGTTTGCATGCAAACGTTGATATAAAAAGGAGGCAGGTGTGACTTCTTTAAATACCTTTAAAAATATATTTATTTTTAGCTCCTAGAGAAAATACCAGAAGTGGTTAAATGATTGTACTCACAGTTTAGTTGCTCAAATCCCCAACGACAACATCTAGCGGTTGGCTTCACCCCTTGGGTGCTCTACATTTCCTAGGTAGTGGAGTCAATGACATGGCTTGCTGTTTGGAAATAACTGAATAATTCTGAAGGTTAGAGACATACATATTTTTGGCACTGTAAGTATACATGTGATCCTGGTGGGAAGAAAGGGAGTTATTTATTCCATTTTCAGCCGTTTAGGGTCTTGGTTGTCTTCAGTTTTGTCTTAATTTAATTTAGCACAACTATTAATTAAAATCGTTTATCACTCAATATAAATGATCTTCAAATGAATAAAATCATTCACATCAGTCAGCTGCTACTATCAGTACATGTTTCCTGTTACAGTGGCTTATGAGTTTTTTCAAATTAAGTTTCAGAATGGTTGAAGTTAGAGGGGGAGATATAGTCTCCCAGAAAATACTCTACTCGTTTTATTTCAGATGATCGGTATAAATGAGTAGTGGTGGGAAATCATCTGAGCTTGTGAGTCTTAGATGGCGGCCCATTTTGTATTGATTCCAGTTAATACAAATAGATGAGGTGTGTTCTCATTGTAGTGAGAGCCATATGATTAAAGGTTGTGTAAAAGGTCGAAACTCAAGTTACTTGCCAGGTATTAAATTTCTCCAAGGGAAATAATAGCAGCTACAATATTATTAAGTTTAACATGTGACAAACAAGCATTGCTCTAGAGCAGAGGTCAGCAAAATACAGCCCTCAGGTCAAATCTGGCCCACCGCCTATTTTTGTAAATAAAGTTTTATTGGAACACAACCACTCATTTGTTTACATATCGTCTGTGGCTGCTTCCCTTTTTGAGTTGTTGAGAGAGAGATTGTCTTGAAGGGCCTAAAGTATGTGTTTTCTGGCACTTCACAGAAAAAGTCTCACAAAAATCTGCTCTACTGTTTATATGTCTTAACACCTCGAGGGGGATATACTTTGCTCCTTATGAAGAAACTGAGGTGCAGAGAATTTATGCAACCTGCTCAAAAGTCACACAGTCAGTGGAAGAGTTGGGGTTCCAGCTCTCTCCCGCTGCCTCCAGAGCCTGCACTTCTCACTGCTGTAGGGGCTGACAGAGAGATTTGTTCTGTCTTTAAATTTTCTCCTTCCCTCTTGCTTGCTCTAAAATCCTACTCTAGGTTTCTTCGAATAATTTTACTTCCTTGCTCAATTTACAAATGGGATGGGGAATTAAGAATCAATTTCCACCCTTTTTATAGAGCCCGGAGGTCCCAGACCGGGTGCATCAAGTCATAACTCTGTTTAGAAGGGAATCAGTTGTATGGGGGTGTGTTGAGGTGATAACCTTTGAAGATAAATTAAAGTAAACATTATTTAATGAGTATTTACTACACAGGAAGCTATGCTGAAAAGAATGCACACTCTTTATATGAAAAGAGGTCATGGTCCGGTGGAAAAACAGATGAGTGAAGGATGATTGCGATACCTTGTGGAGAGTGCTATGAGAGAGGGAGCACAGGGAGCTCTATGAGCATAGGAGGGCTCTCCTAAGCCACACTGGTGTGGGAAGGGATGAGACCCGTCCTGGAAGAGGAAATTTCCCATAGGAGTTGGTCAGAAGAAATTGCTAGAAGGGTTTTCAAAACCAGAGAGAGCTTTGTGAGGAAAAGGACACTCTATGTAAAGGCATGATATATTACAGAGGCTCTAAGAAGTTGTATAGAGACAGGGAAGGGGTTGTAAATTCATGAAGGTCCTTGAAGATCATGATCTCAGGGTCAACAGCTTCTTTTGTTTCCAGTTGACTGTGGGAAAATCTTTAAGCGTTTTTAGTACACGAGGATTGTGTTCAGAGTTCCATTTTGGACCACAAAACACAAAACACAGCAGTTGGGACACCTGTATTGAATTGCCTTGGAGGCTTGTGTAAATGTAAATCACCTGGCCCTACTCATACCTCCCACATCTGACTTTCTGTGGAGTGGTACCCATTTAAATCTCTGGGATATTGAAATCTAATGATGTTTTTATGCACTTCACAGCTTGAGGAGCATTGAAGAATGGTTTTAAGAAGGCGTAGGGGGAAAACTAACCTAGGTGAGGACTGAAGAGGGTCTGAAAAGTTGTACCTGGGTTGCAGAGGGAGAGATGGATTTTAGAAGTATTTTGGAATTAAAGATTGACACGAGTTGGTAATTAATTGCATGTGGATAATGGATAGCAAAGGAAAAGGAAATGTCCTTTCTGATTAAAAAAAAAAATTCTGGCTTAAGTAATTGCAATGAGATAGAGAATATTTTTCTCCCACCTACAATTGTCCCTCCTTCTGCCTTCTCTCCCAAGTCAACTCAGATATTTGCTCAGTAGCTTCCCTATCTTTCACTCATTTCAGAAAATGAGCCAGGAAGTCTAGAAATGAGCACTCAGTTTAGTTTCCCTAAAACAGAGAAAACTATGTCCAGAGTAGTTAGTTGGAATATGTAATTATTGGAAAGGAGATCCTGATGTATAATATGTTACATTTTTTGAACTTGTCATGCCACTGTGAAGGATGTGAAACCTGGCAGGAAGAGCAGTTTAGTTAAATTAAGGAGTCTCGTCTGTGGGCGGATTGGCCATGAGAGAACTGGGGAAGATTTGCTTATGAACCAACATCATACTGGTTTTTTTCTCTCTCTGAGAAACTGTTATTTGATTGATGGTTTTTATCATCCCACACTGCTGTTGATCAGATACTCTAAATGAAATCCTCCAACTTCACAAATCTACAAGCTGATCTGCCATAGATAATCCAGAAGTGGATTATCCTCCCATGTATGTGAAGGAGACACTTTCTAGGATTTAGTTTGCTTTGGCTGTCCTAAATAGCACAAGAGAATAGCACAAATCCCTGTCATGTTTCCAGCAAAATCCCCAAGCAACAGGCTTATTGGAAAGAACTTGGTTAAGGGAGTTTCCAGAACTGGGTTCTGCCTCCGGTTAGTTGTGTGACTTTGTTCCAGCCCATGACTCGGTAGTGATGTTGAAAAACATATGAACTCAACCTTCAAGGAGCTCATTGTCTAATGGGGAAAGCAGCATCAGAGGATGGGTACACCATCTGGCTTCAAGGAGGAAGTAAAAACTTAGAGGGTGGGTTAGGTGTTCAGGCCCAGGAGGAGATGGAGGGGCTGGTCCCTGCAGAGGCATGCCTGGAGGATAGAGAACAGTTTGTATTAGTTGGATCAAAGGGTGTGTAGGAGAAAATTAGGCTGTGCAGATGAGTAGGGAGCACATCCTAGAGGACCTTCTGGGTTAGTCTTAGAGGTTTTGCATTTTATTCTAGGTGATGTGTAGGAGTAGAACACAAGGAAATGAGTTGGGAGACTATGGAGGTGGATGGATAAGAAAAAGGGCCCGAACTAAAATAGAATATCCAGGAAGGGAACAGGATGATATGCATCCAGAAAGCTCGAATCTCCAGCACTAATTGCATCTGGGAAGAAGAGAAAGGAATCCACTGAGAAGCCATCCGCAATGACAATGTCCATCCCAATCCCTGTCCTAGTGTGTACGTGTGTTGGGGCGTGGTGGGTATGATTAGGATCTGAATTTAGTTTTGGAATCTCTCCACTTCCCAGTGGTATGCTTCTCCTTGAAACTCAATTTTTCTTCTCTACAAGAGGAATGGCACACCTTTTGGAAATGAAGAGTGCATCTAAAGTGCTCCCATATGGTCTGGCACATACAGGGAAGTTAGCTGGCAAGTGTTAGTTCTCCGGACTCCCAACCCCAACCCATGTACCTTGTCAAGAGAAAGTAATTAATAAGGAATATCCAAATAACGATGCACCCTATGAATATTGAAGTAAAATATGTTAGTTGAATTATCCCAATCTATGGCAGAGTTACCAACTACAGGGTGCTGGAAACCTGCACTTCCACCATCCTCTGATGCCCATGTCAGTCTACTGTGTAAGGGACTCCTTTCCTCTAGGACAGGAGCTTGTGAAAGCTGGTCTGGATACAGTGAGGGTTAAAGGAGGTCCGTCTGAGTCTCCATCTGGGGCAGCTTCAGTCCACATCTGTAATTTGCCTTGTTCTCTTACAGATGAGGTGCCGGGCAGAGGTGAGCGTGGACTGGCGAGAAAAGTATTTTTATAACCGAAAAAAGTGGTGCAAAGGGTCTTCTACTGATTGGCAGCATCACCTGATTAGGGAGGCAGGGTTTGTTCCTGATGCCTTAATCACAGTATCTGCTCACCTCTCTGGGGTTTCGGACCAACCCCATTTTCAGTGAAAGTAGTGTGGGCTTCCTATGCTCATAATGTGCCCACTCATCACAGTTTCTGTGTAGATTATTGTCCTGTCCTAGCTGTAGTTTCCCAGATGTGGACCCCACGCAGGCAGAAGCGGTCTGATTCTTACAACTGAATTACTTCATCTTCTTTTTCTTCCTGCTTAAGCATCTTGAGAATGCCCCTTATCAGGACTCTCTGGAGAATAAGAAATGAAACCAGGGTAACCCGAATCAATGTGTCTTTTATAAAGAGGAAAATAGAGACCCATTATACTTATAAGCCAATGGAATAGCTTTTGTTTTCCTTACTTTTCTCTCTCTCTCTCTCTCTCTCTCATATTATACAACAGAAGCAAAATAAGAAGAGGCTACCTTAATTTCAAAGGTAACGCTTAGGTGAGGAGGAAAGTCATTATGCTGGACCAAAGGGAGAGTGGAAGCAGGAAATTTGGAGGATGAAACAAATTTACGCACCTTATAAATTTTGAGTGGACTGGAAACACAGAAGAAATGAATAAAAAGGCCTGCCAGGAGACCATGAAGTGGTCTAGTTGGGAAATGACTAACGCGTGAACACAAATCTTGGTGACAGATGCGTCAGCTATCTGTGAACTTTCTAAAGGTTAAATGAACAATAATAAGATTTTGTCAGTGCCCCAAAGTGAGTTTAAACCATTAACTACATGATGCAAATATGTGAGCACCTTTCATTGGGCATGACTAAAAATAATGAGATAATGTTTAAAATAACAACATCTAGAACAAAAGAGCAATTAGGGAAAATTCGTCTAAAAAGCCAAAAAGTGATCATTGCTTGGTGGTTTCATTGTTGTCAGTAAAAATATTTCTCTTAATATAATAAATTGGGCCCTGTGGCAAGTGAAATAAGTTCCAGACCAACTATAAGTCCCTTGGGATTCCCTGGCAGCTAGAAAGCTTGGCATTCCCGAAATACCGTTTTCATCAAAATGAAAGATGCTCGTGAGTCTTCAAGTCAAACCTACTAATTATTACACCAGGCCAATTGAGAGTTTGATATATTCAAAGCTCTGTCATCCAGGGACTGATTCTGGTTTTCCTCCTGCCAAGACGTTGGTTGATTTTGACTACAGTAGCACGTCTGGTAGGCATGTATGAATAACAATTCTGGTAGCTGGATTCTCCATGACTACTGACACCACAGGGGACCTCTTCAGGTTCTTTCAGGTACATGAAGAGTTTCATTTCCAAGTAAGCGAGAGAAACAAATAACTTACCTTTGCTTGAGTGGGTGTGTGAACCTCAGGAGATTAGCCATTCCTTTTAGACTCTGTGTGTGTGTGTGTGTGTGTGTGTGTGTGTGTACATAATTTTCTGGTTTGCTTAATATCTTTACAAAAACTTAATAGAACTTTCCATGAATAGATAAAAGAGAAAGAAAAGTATAATGAACGATGTATCCATCTTCCAGTTTCAACAATGATCGATACGTGGCTCATCTTGTATCATGTATACCCTTATCTACCTTCTTCCCTCGCCTCCAAAGCAAATAACATCCTGGGATGTCACCACAATTTTATGAGTATCTGATTTGTGAGAACAAAATTTCCCAAAGTATGATCCACAAAAACCCTGTCCTACAAAGATACTGCAAAAATAAAGGGTGCTAATCTTCAAATACTTTGGGAAAATGCTAGGCACTTTGTCTCCTTTTTGAATGGCTACCCTGTATGTTAGCACATTAATGGCTCTGAGATGAGAAGTCTACATGTTGGAACTCATTTAAACCAGTATCTTCCAAATTCGATTGAGTCTAGAACTCTATTTCCAGCAGATCCTATTTACATCATATGGAAGAAACATTAAGAGATAATATTTACAACATTTACTAGGCACTTGCTATGTGCCAAGTTTTCTGTAAAATATTTTTATATGCATTTCCTTATTTAATCCTTATAATAATCCTTTGAGATGAGATTTACTGTAATATATTACAGGGTAATATATTACCCCATTTTCAGATGAAGAAATTGAAGATCAGATATATGAAACAACTTGACAATGGTTACACAGTAGGGAAGAGACTGGGGCAGGATTTACTCCCATATCTGTGCAGCTCCTGGAATCCCTGTGCTATATACACATTTGGAGAGGAGGTGTTAGTTACAACTGATGATGGGGACGTCCTCTGGTGGCATTGATAGACCGACTCTTCTTTTCTTTTCACTTGCAGTGACAAGGGAAGCAAAGGTACAGCAAAACATATTTGGTCAGAATCAGTAGGCTAAGGATTTTGTTTAATAATTTGTATTTCCATTGTGCTTTGTACATTTTAGATTATTTACAAGTCTATTGTCATTACAGACTTGGAATTAGAACCTAGATATTATGTCCAGGGCATTTTGTTTTGACTGCACTGTGAATATTGCATTGTCAAATAGAGTATGATCCTGACTTCTGGCTTGTTTTAGTTTATGTAAACCAGAGAGGCAAAGGAAAGGGGTGCGAGGGAAACCACCTTAATCAAGAATTACTTGATGGAGGAGAATCTACTCATGATAATGCACTTTTCAAAATATCCTACAGGCAAGGTCTGGTGCTTACCTCGGTGTCTAGATCACGATTTTCATGTTTTAGGGTAGGAAAGGAGGAATCTACAAAGTTAGTTTTCTTAGGACAACTTATGACTATCACGTTCCAGGGAGAACTCTGCCAGTGCTCTTGGTGATTTTCTCACTCCCCCCACCCCAGCCTGGGTTGGAAGCTCTGGTCCAGGTCTCCTTAGTGATGGGAGGGGCTCTATGGAGCCACTTAGTGGTTCCTTAGCAGAGGTGACCATGATGTAAGCTGAGAAGAGTAGCTATTTTTCATCTATCTCACTTTGCTTGCCAAGGTCAAAGTATTGCCTTCTAGAGTACATGTTTGGTATATTCTTCCCTGAGTACAAAATCATGCAGGGAAATTGGAAAATTATGCAATTGTTTTCAAATGTATCATGGGGAATAGGACAGTTGGGTAATAGCTACACAAAATTAAGCACCAACATGATTTGAGCTTTACCGAGATAAATGAAAACACCTCTGATTATCTGGACAGTTATTTTGGCTAAGACAGACTTGCATGGGAGATAGGGAGCGTTTGGATGGGTGACTGCTAATACTGAACATTATCACTTCATTAAAGTAGGTCGAGAGAAGCAAATGTGATAGGTTTTTCTCACATGCTATAATTACCAAGGGCAATTCAGTATGTTTTAGTCTGGTCTATATCTAGCCCATGAAATTATATAACAAACAATCACTCATTGTAGGTGATTAAAATACATGTCTCTGGACAGATTAAAAGGGGATAGGTAGAGTAAAGCGCCATGATCTCATTATCTACTATACTCCCTCTCACAATTAAAGAAGGTGTAAATTTAAAACTTATTAAAATATGGAGACACCATGATATAACAAAAAGAGCATTGGTCCCTGGATTAGACAACCAGCGTTAAAGAATCTATTCCTATACTTTGACAATGTGGCCTTGGGAAAATCATTTAATTTGTTTGAACCTTGGTTGCTTATTTGAAAATTGAGATAATAATAAACCCTTAACATGTTTTACTGGGGATCAAAGAATATGATATATGGACCTACAAATTCCTAAACAAAGTGTTAATAATAATGCTCAAAAAATGGAGCAGTAAAGCCAGAACAGAAAGGCCCCAGAAAATGCCAACAAAGTCCCCTGTATAAAGTGGTGTATCTGGGGGTGTGCAAGCTTGAGACCCACTCTTCTGAAACAGGAGTGCCTTAGGCTGCCTCTAGTTTCATTGATGAGATGAAGGTCAGTCAGTCCAAGAGCAATTAGCTGAGAATAACAGAAGAGCCCATCACATAGTATCAACGTAAGTGATGCAGTTAAATACTGACTTTGGGATCTGTGATACTAGGAAGAAAGAAAGGTGCTTTTTTCCTGGCCTGGCCACCTGGTTCTTGGTTCCAATATTACATATTACAATATGTAATAGTAGTCAGTGGTTGTTGTAATGTGAGAGTGTAAATCTTATTTATTTTCTGGTTGGTTTAATTAGGTTGTGATAATCCAGAATGAAAACTCTCCATTCTGTGCTCCTAAGGAGTTCCTGCTGACAGCAAACTTTCAAATCAATGCACTCAGTGGCCCTAGAGGTCAGCTGGCCACCCATGTTTCACTCCTGGAGGTATTGAAACTCAGACAGCCCCAAAGCTTTCCCTAAAGACACAGAAAGCTAGTGATAGAGCTAGAGAAACCTTTGTGACTTGGGGCTCTTCTCCCTGTTTTGCCTAGTGGAAGTCAAATGTGTGTTTTGGAAAATATCCCAAGCATGGTTGTTACTTTACAAAAATAATATCGTTAAGGAAAAGAGACCTTAAAACATAGCAAGTGTGTGTACAAGTGTCTGGGATATGCTGAGGGTAACTTTCAGAGGGATTTGTGGAGATCTGGCAAAAGAAATGAGAAGTTCTGCCGTAACTGTATCCTAAATAAGATGGTAGTGTATATCATCTTTCCAAATTAGAATGAAGTGATGTCTCCTTGGAAGGCCCAGGGGGCACATGTGGTTAGAAGTGGGAGAATGGGTCTTACAATCTGGTGAGGAGGTGAAAAGAGTGGGTCAGCTGGCACGATGGGGAATTTCATCTTAGGTTAGGATGGAGGGCGGTTGAGGGAGGCCTTTCTATTGCCAGTAACTGTCATTGGTTGTCATCACGCTATTTGAGGTGAATTTGTCATTTGAGACTCTCCATGCTGAAGCCCCAAAGGAAAGATTTCTGGCTATTTTTCAGAGCTAGCCTGTGTAGTTTACAAATATCCTGAGTAGCAAGTTGAATTGTTTGGGGGAAAATTATTTCCTGTGTAACTAAGTTTGTCTCTTACTTTATTAATATTAAGGTGAGAGAAATGTAGACAGATTTAAGTTCATCCTAAAGACTACAAAAACACAAAGAATAATTTTTAAAGTTTTTTTATTCGAGTTTTTGAAACTAAAATAGTAATACAATCTCCCTGCAACAATTCGAACATTATTGTACAAAGACGTATAAAAGCAAAGATGATTGATAACCTTTCCTCCAATGCTATTTCAGTGACGACAGTGTGATATACATCCTTGTTCACACGTATGGGAAAAAAAATTAAAATAGCCAAAGTCTTAGATAAAACCAGAGAATCCCAAAGTGCTGGAGACTTTTCAGCAAGATCAAAGCCAACCAGAATTACCTTCTATGGATTAAATCTTACTATAGAAAGACCTAGACTGAAGGCTTTGGGGCTAGGGTCAGGCAGAGGTCACAAAAGGGCCCCCCAGAGAAGCAGACCTAGAGGAATTTAGTTCTAGAAAATTAGCTCTGAGCAGAATCCTAGATGCTAGACAATTGGACTTCTCTTAATCCTTATTTTCTTAACCAACTACAGTTTTCTTAACCAAACTTCACAGAAGGCAATCAGTGACTGTCATGTATCCTTAGGACAGCTCTTATCCTCAACATGTATTTAATATGACTTTTTTGTGGCTATGGTTATATGGAGCAAACATTCAAAAATCAAGCTGAAGAGACATGCGCCTGAATTTCAGAGCACAGGAAGAGAAATCTTGGACCAACCGACAGATGAACAAGTAAAAAATTAACAGAATGAACCAAGGACTTAATAGTGGTATGTGTGGAATGCTTAGGGAGAAGGATCTGGTGCAGGTGTATTTTTGGACAAGATGGGCCTGGAGAGGAATAGCTGCCTCAATTCCAGACGTGCAGTTGCCTCTGCCTAGTGAATTTGACATAGGGAAGTGCTGGAAGGAAAATTAATTTCTCAGGCAGAGATAAATTTCAATCTGAATCCAATGGAGCGTAATCCCACTATGCCCGAGTTATCTCTTTGGGGATTCTGATTTACAATGTGCTACCCAAATTGTGAGATCACAAATACCATTAAAATACAAAAAGCTACAAAATGGGAGAACTTGAGGAAACAACCCTTCTTTCTTCCAACCCTTTTTCCTTCCTTCCTTCCTTCCTTCCTTCCTTCCTTCCTATCCATCTATCATCTCCTATCTATTCATCAATCTATTCATCTATTTATATAATCCTATGTATGTATGTATGTGTGTATATACATATTTATATACATATATGTACACCTGCATCCAATAAGACCATATCTTACCCAAAAATTTTTGTAAAGAGATTGTGGTAATAATTGCATTATTTCTGAATTTCTTTGAAACGGGAAAATTGCATATTTCTTACTCTTGTGACAATTGGTTTTATTTACAGGAAGCTTAGCAGTCATTTCTTAGCTTAGAACTTTTACACATTTCTTAGTGAGATACAATATGATAGGCTATTCTGGCTATAAATTCAACTGGGTTCATACACTACTCTTGGAGATTTCTCTTTCCTGTAGGGTTTTCATCCTCAGGATCTATCTAAAGTACCTAAGGCAAGCATTAAATGTGCTGCTTTGTAAAAAATCAAACAACTCTCCCTCTTTACCCTAGTGTTAATTGCTGATATGTGTGTAAATAAATAGATAAATGAGAGTCTGGCCTCAGAAAGTATGGCTCTAGGACTGTGGTGTCCATATTGTTCTGCCTTCTGTGAAAATATATGAAAAGATGTTGAATAGATGATAAAGATGATAAAGTCAATGGATACGATGCACCTCAAGAATGTTGTGGTTCTCTGTTTAGAGCAGGTACAGATTTACTAGTGGAGGGAGTCATGGTAATAATGGTGACTGTGACAAGAATTGGAAGCTATATTCTGAGGCCAAGTAGCTCTACACCTGTCCATTAGAGCTTCAGAAAAAATATCAAATTCTAATACGTTTTCTTAAATTCTAAAAAAAAAATAGTGTGTTATTCGCATTTATTTTTAAGCTTGAGATAATACATGGCCAATGCCAGCTGAAGCGTTGTTACCGAAGTTTAATTATCAGTATGTACTGTATATTGTTAAGCACTCACTCTTCAATATGCGGAGAAGACTGAGAAATAATAACCCCGGGATGGAAAGGACGTTCTAAGCAATGGGAAGGCAAGGGGTAACTTAAGCTTTTCATTCATCGTGACAGCAGTTGAGCTTCTTGATGCATTTATTATTGTAAAAATGTCCTTGAAACCAATTATTTCCTCCTTTAGATGGTTAGAATTCTGAATATTACCTGGAAAACTTCTAGAAGCATAATGTGTCAAGTCAACTTGTAAAAGCATTTGTAAGTACTCTGTGTGAGAATATTCAGAAGATGTTTTAGTTTCTCATTCATTATCTCTAACCCAGTTGTGTGTTGAACCGAAGGGCACATTTGGCTCCTGCACTGGGAAAAAATGGATTAGTTCTTCCCACCTCTGTCAGGTTCTCTTTATCCACACATTTAAAATAATTTCTCTCTCTTTTCTTTTTAAGCCACAACTGTGTTAGTCAAGTGCATTTTTTTTCAATAAAGAAAATATACTGCACTGACACTCTGAATCATTTTGGTTTTGTTGGTATTGTTTATTTTAAATCTAAAGATTCAGCAGCACAGTGGGTAATAAATGAGAGGTGTTGACAGAACTAAAATAAAGGTACCTTACATTAAAGGGACCAGCTGAATTGCACTATTCAGTAACTCTCTCTTTGCCCATTATGATGATTTGTGTGGACTTTTGTAAAGCTACAAAATTTAAGTAACAAGGTTCACTGGTTGGGAATTTTTCTAAACATTTGGTAGCCCTGGGAGTTATCTAAGCAACTTAGAATATCTCTGGGAGTTATAGCATTGATTTCCTCACCTAAACAAAAGCAGATCCCCCAAGGTCACTCTCTAAAAATTGGAACAACCAATAAATATTTTATTGTAAACTCTCTGCCTTCATTTTGGAAGGCAGCGTTGTCTAGTTTTAGAAAAGCTGATTCTTTCACTGACTAGAAGTAGAGTGGTCATTGTATATGGCACCAGGGGTCCCTGAAATTTAGAAAGACATATTATCCAATAAACCCAATACTACACAAATATCTCAATCCTATATTAAGGCCTTTTGAGAGGGAAACAGAAAACATGGGAGAGAGTATTGAAGAAAAGGAAAAAAAAGATGCATGAGAGAAAGAGAGAGAGAGAGCCAGTGTGTGTGTGTGTGTGTGTGTGTGTGTGTGTGTATGTCTAAGGGAGATAAAGAGACATGTGCACAGATAAGAGGGATTAACACAGATATAAATCAGCTCATATGTAGTGAAAGCCACACTTTAAAACCTTTGAAAGTATTGCTGCTACGTTTTATTGAAACAAAGACTATGTTATGACATAGTAATTACACATATGAATAAACAAGCCCAACCAAAGCAAAAAATTCCAAACAAGCCATCCTCAGTCTCAGTAGTTTAACATAAGACAAATTTTTTTCATGTCATAACTCATATCAATGGGCAGAAGAGACTGTCCATGCAGTTGTTCAGAGTCAGGCTCATTCCACGTGGTGATATCTCCATCTTCAACAACAGTCTCCAAGGTCATTGCAAAAGGAGGGAGTGAGAATGGAAACTCAGGAGGTGAGATGTTACGGCTCATGCCCAGGAGTGTTATGCATCACTTCCACCCATTTTCCACTGGCTGGGATGGAGTTGTATGGACTCAGTGGTGTCTGAGGGCCCCTCCCTACCCAATCCAGGGCACAGGGCAGTTTCCTCTCCCAAATGGACTTTGGGTTTCATTCCTAAAAATCCTTATAAGCTAGGGAACTATAGTGCGCTCCTTTCTCTGAAAGGAGGAAATTGTCTCAGTTCCAGGACTAGGTGGTCATTCATCACAGATTCTAGAGCAAAGGTCTCTATTGTGTGTACACGTGTGTGTGTGTGAGAGAGAGAGGGGAGTTTTGTGGGGAGGATGTATGTATTTTAAAAAATGTCACCAACACATTTTCTGATACGCTGTTCTAACACTGCCTGGTTTATGCATTTTGAAAGATGCACTTCTAGGGTGCATCTAATGTCTATTATTCACCTCCAAGGTGTCAGTCCAACACACACACACACACACACACACACACACACACACACTACACACAAAACAGTTTGAAGTATTGCCCCAGACTAAGGAGATTGCTAAACATGACTACATAATGAAAACTTAAGGCAAGATGAAAATTTGTTAGAAGACTGTATTCGGTTTCTCTTGCAGCTGTAACTAATTACCACAAACTCAGCGCCTCCAAACAACACAAAGTTTTGTTGTCTTAGAATTCCAGAGGTCGACAGTCTGAAATGGATGTCACCAGGCTAAAATCACAGTGTCACATAAGTTGCGTTCCTTTCTAGAGGCTAGGAGACAATCCGCTTTCTTGCCTTTTCCAGCTTCTAGTGCTGACCACAGTCCTTGGCTCTCAGACCTTGTCTTCCATCTTCAACACCAGCAGTCAGTGGTTGAATATTTCTCATGATGCCATCTCTCTCTTTCTGACCTTCTTGTCTCCCTCTTCCCTATTTAATCCCCATGTGATTATATTGGGCCATGTGGATAATCCAGGATAATTTCCTTGAGGCCAGCTGATTCACAAGCTTAATTCCATCTGTAATGTTAATTCCCCCTTGCCATGTAACATAACATATGCATAGATTCCAGAGATTAACACATGGACATCTTAAGGGGCCATTATTCTGCCTATCACAAACACCAAGAGATGGAGAGAGAAAACTGGCAGGAGATAGCATTTTAAGTTAAGTATTAGATAATGAAGTTATATAGTCCATTCACACATTTATTTATGTAGGAAATGTATCTTGTGTTCCTGCTCTGCATTTGGGATTGAGCCAGGCTCTAAGGATAGAAGTATGAAAAGGAAAACGAAACAAAACAAACAAACAAACAAACAAATGAAGACAACCCTGTTTCCTTTTTTCATGGACCAGGCTAGGGGTGGGAGTCTGGAATGAAAGAGGACCAGGGAGAGAGAACATACATGATTGGCCACTCTGTGTATCCAAATAATTAAAAATAGCATTCAGAGTTTTGGAAGACAGGGACAGATTCTGGGGGCTGGGAGGATTAGGAGATGGAGCTGGGGACAGAACCCACAGCCAGACCAGGGGCTTTGTAAATGATGTTGAGGTGTTGGCCCCTTATCCTGATGGTAATTGAGAACTAAAGGTTTGGGGAGCTAGAGTTCTCTTGTATAAAAGTTACTGCGTGGGGCCACACCAGGAGAAGGGTGATGGCACTGAAAAGGGGGGTGGGGAAAGGATAGGTATGAGATTTCAAAACATAACAGGGACTGGCTGGAAATGCTGACTGAAGATGGCGTTAGACTCAATGACTCTGAGATGTTGTCCTTGGTGACGAAGCAAAAAGAAGGTGAGCTTGAAGTGGGGCTGAGATGTGTGGCAAGTGGGACATTCTGAAAGACGACCAAAAACATGTAGCTCTCGCCAGAGGGTGTTTTGATAGGGTTTGGCAAATCTCAAAGGAAAATATTAGTTAAAAAAAACTGGAACTATCTGTGGTGAATATAATTGCCACCTTGTTTTTTTTTTATCAAACGTTAGGAATATGGATTTCATATGATTTGCAGATCAAGTTGAAGGTGAATATAACAAACTTACTTCCCTTATAAGAAGATGCAAAGATTTTCTTTTTCTTTCTATGTCCAACGTAAAGGTTCGGCAGTGGGGAAATTAGTTCATCCCACTAGGCAAACTGACAGGGGACGTCTTATGAAAATCTATTTACAGTCTTACGTCTTTAGCCCCATAACGGTAAAGCAGCAGGTGCACCTCTGGAGGATTTTACACTTCAGCAATTCATTATGTCACAGGTTGTTCTTGGTGTGAAATTCCTCTGATGAAGAAGCGCTGACAGAGGCAGGAGAATGAAGCAATTCTCTTCTCCTCCCCGCTAAACAAGTCATACTTAATGTTTCTTCAAGGTCAAGTTCAATTGAAAATAGGACAGGGTGATAGCTCCTTAGATTTGTACTAATAACTGGGTGTTCTCAGCAGAAGCCTTTTGGCAGGAGAGCAAAGTTAACTTATCAAAATGCTTAAGAAAGCAAAATTGCCTGCCAGGTAGGAGATCCAGAAGATTCAGGGCCCGGCAGAGCTAGATTTCTCTTTCTTTTCCACTAATAAGAATGAGCCTGATGCTCAAATAGTAACACCGTGGAAAGTATGATCTCAGATGCAGAGCAAAAATGTTCTTCCTGGGCTTTTGTAATTTTATTTTGGGTGCCACCTTTCAAATGGCTTTAGGATGTTTAAGAAAAATTATGAGAGAGGCCCGGGCTTTTCAGCCTGATGGCTGTTGTTTGAGTGACACCTCACGGCATATATTCAAAAGACCAAGTGGCTCCTCCATTAACTTTCCTCCACCAACCCTTCAATCATTCTAGTCACCTGTTGTGACCTGTTAGTCAAAGCCTGGAAGATTTGGAAAATTGATCCTGGCTGCCTGTAGTTTCAAGAGCATGTACATATATTCACTTTAACTCACGGGTGCCAGACAGGGACTCACATTTTCAAAACTGGTCATGATTCTCAAAAAGTATAGCATGGTTAAGAAAATAGGGTTGGGTGTCATCAGCTCTGGGTTCAAGCCTCAGCTCCCTGCTTTCCCAGATGTGTCATCTTGGGAAAGTTACTTAACCACTCAACCTCAATTTCTTAACCATAAAAATGAGGGCAAGAGTGGTGTTGACTTTGTGGTGTGTTTGTGAAGATTGAGATGAGATGAGACGGGCAAAACATTTCACCCAGGGACTGACACATAGTGAGATCTAAACCGGAGGCAGTTACTCCAATATAATCACGAGCTACAAAGAGAGAAAGATGAAAAGCGACTCTCAAGTTTTGAAAGAAATATTTGAAGATTTTCTTCTGCTTTCATAGCCCCTGATTGTTTTATAATCTGAAACTAAATGTCCTTCTATAATAAGTACAGCATCAAACCCTATTAATGCATTAATAGCGAATGTAGATCTAAAAAGAAATAAATGAAAAGAGGGGATATGGATGAAAAAATGATGTGTGAGAAAGAACTTTCCTGGTAGATGTTAGGATGTTCAAAGAGAGCACAGAGAAAGAGGCTTTTTGGCTTTGAAGTGCTGAACTAATTAGATCTGCATATTAGATCTAGAGAAAAGGTGGAACTCATAAAAGGGAGCATCATTCCAAGACATTCAGAGGAAAGAACCATATGTAAGAGGGCCCAAAAGTTCAGCATTAGTCCTCAAAAAGTGAGTGGCAAAGAGAATAAAAAAAAAATTTGCAGATTAGTGTACTCAGAATGTTCTTTCTTCTCTCTCTCTTGACTAATCCTTTTTTTTCTGGCTCCAGGTCAGTTTCTACCTCACAAAGGAACCATTACATACTACATTCCAAAGTTTTTGCCCGCTCTTCCCTCTGAAGGTCCATGGCCCTTGGACATTGTCATTTAATTTGAAATTTTATTTTGTTTTAATATTTGACTCAGGATTTTGATTTAGGTGACTAGGCTGCCCACATTTGATTCTCTGCCACCCTCATGGGCTTGATCATGTAAACATTTCCCAGTATTTTTATTTACACATATCTGTGTGTGTATATGGGGTGAGTATATATTATACACACGAATAATATATATATTACGTATATTATGTATACATAATATATATATACTTGTGTATATATGTATATATATATATATACGTATTATATAATACGTATACACACACACACACGTGTATATATATATGTATTATATAATACGTGTGTGTGTATTATATAATACATATATATGTGTGTGTGTGTGTGTGTGTGTATATATATATTATATGTGTAAATACACACACACACACATATTACACTTCCACAGAAGTAATTCAGGCTCAGGGAGTTTCAGGGGTCTGGGGAGGTCATGTCGCCATGCTTTCTCTGTCATCAGCTATCAACTGGATGTTCATCTCCCACTACTCTGTCCAGCCCCTAAACTGACCCAAGGCCCCAGGCTCCTCTCTTCACTGGTCTGTGACTTACTGATTTCTCTTATGTCTAAATGGTTCCCAAAATGCTCCCTCCACATCCTCACCTTTTCTTCAACCTGGATTTTCTGTGAAAACAGGGCAGTCTCAAAGATTCTAGTTCTTTCTCGCATCATAGGTCAAGGTCAGAAAGTGGTGTAGATGTATCCTTGACTGCTGCTTCCAAGCCTCTTCTTTCCTTCTTCAGAACAAACAACAACCGCCCCCCCCCAACAAAGACCCTTTCCTTTGAAATTGAGTGAATTCAATATTCTATCTCCTTTTTTATCCTTGCTGCTGACTACTAGCAAGAGACTCCTTGTCTCTCCTCCCTTCCAATGGAGGCTTTAATTCCTGGTTTTTATCTCCACTTCTAGTCCTGTCAACAGTTATGATAGCACAATAATCCTATGCTTCACAGTGGGAGAAAGTTAGCTAAGGATGATCTGGCCATGAAACAGCTTTGTAGCTAGAGGTCAGGGACAATGTTACAGTGATTTGGGTGAACTCAACACTTCAAATAGGAACAAAGAATCTTGGTGGATATCAGGATGTTTTCCATAACTACTGAGTCACACCCCTTATGCCCGTACACTATTTAAATCCCAGCCCATCTGAGAAATCAAATGTAAGCATTAGGAAAAGAGTAAGAATCAGAACTGACTAACAGTAAGTTCCCCTCACTTAGTGGAGTGGGGTCCTAGAGCAGAGATTACGTTCTGCTGTAGAAGATTATAGGAAGTTGCGTTTCCTGTACAACAATGCTGTGAGATGAGATTTGTACCCACCTAATTCACTTTCCACTTTTTATTTTTAAAGTCCTTTGTTTTGGTTTTGTTCGGTTTTGTTTTGTTTTTTTGAGATAGAGAGAGAGAGAGAGAGAGAATCCCAAGCAGACTCCACGCTAAGCATCGACATGGGGATCAATCTCACGACCGTGAAATCATGACCTGAGTTGAAATCAAGAGTTAGAAGCTAACCTGACTGAGCCACCCTGGCACGTCTTCATGTTTCCACCTTTTAAAATGACCACTTCATACTTTCTTCTCCTCAAACTTCCATGTCTCCTTCTGTCTTTTCTGCACACTCTTCACTGAGGAAATATAAACCCAAAGAGAAATTTCCTTATATTTTGAGCCAGATCTACACTTAACATATTTTTGTGCACATGTTCCTAGTTGTTCCCGCGCCTTTACAACGTGTGAAATGCCTCTGTGTCTATTTTCTTCTCAATGACATGGCATTGGAGTTGTACTCACTCTTTTTGGGCATCATCGCCTTCTCCCTTTCTCCTGGAGATTCCCCATCGGCATAAAACTTGGTATTTATATATCCTGCTTCCCAGATTGCACCCCACCTTGAGCTACCACCTCCTTTCTCTGCTCTTTGTCACAGTAAAAGATATTGAATGGCCTTGTCTCCCTATATGAAAATATGAAAATATGTTTTCATATTTTCCAGTGACTTCCGCATTGCCAGATGTTGCAATAAACATGGTTCTCTCTTCATTCCATTCAAGATTTTAAACTTCATGACACCAAAACAGAAATCCCTTTTCTTCTCTTGGCTTTGCCTTTGGGCACCTCACTCCTCTTGCTTTCCACGCATATCTCACCAATGATCCTTTTTTCACTTTCCTTTTCTGGAAACTCCTGCTTTGCCCAGTTATTTAATATTAAGAAAAAAAAAGTATGTTAACCATCAAGATAAAACTGTCAGGTGGATTTCCACTGTATTTAGAATAATATCCATACTCCTTAAAGTATCTTTTTGAAAACGATTTATTTATTTATTTATTTATTTATTTATTTATTTAGAGTGTGCATAAGCAGGGGAGGGGGAGAGAGAGAGAGAGAGAGAGAAACGGAGAGAGAGAATCCCAAGCAGGCTCCATGCTGTCAGCTCAGAGCCCGATACAGGGCTAGATCCTACGAACCATGAGATCATGACCTGAACCGAAATCAAGAGTCAGAGACTTAACCTACTGAGCCACCCAGGTGCCCCTCCTTAAGGTATCTTCTCCAACATTTCTGACATCATTTTTCTTCTGCTCCCTTTGCTCCAGCAATGCTGGCATTGCTACCCCAAAGTCTTTGCCCCTGCCATTCTCTTTGGCTGTAACTTTCTTCCCTGATATTTTGTGTGACTGACTTCCTCAG
Source organism: Panthera onca (assembly GCF_046562875.1). Lineage (NCBI taxonomy): Eukaryota > Metazoa > Chordata > Mammalia > Carnivora > Felidae > Panthera > Panthera onca. The sequence continues at coordinate 45,337,802 of NC_138343.1, forward strand.
AGGCCAGGTCAATTTTTATCTTCACAGAGAGGACTTTCCCAGTTCCTTTCCAAATTCCTCTCTCGCACCACTCCATTTCCGTTTGGAGGATTATGATGATTCCTTTTTTTTTGAAATACATTTCCTCACTTAATGTCTCTCTCCCTCCTTGGATCTAAGCTTGATGAGGGAAGAGACCTGTCTTATTTTTTCATTGCTGCATCCCAACTGTCTGGCACAGTGTCTGACACATAGTAGGTACTCATTAAATAAATATTTACTGAAGAAATGAATGAAGTAGGTGATATCAGAACTGACATTAAAACTAGGTTTAGGAGGAAAAGGCGGGGGCGGTGCCTGGGTGGCTCAGTTGGTTAAGCGCCTGACTCTTGCTTGATTCTGGCTCAAGTCGTGGCTTGGGTCATGATCTCATGGTTGTGAGATCGAGCCCTGTGTTGGGCTCTGTGCTGGACACGGAGCCTGCTTAAGATTCTCTCTCTCTCTCGCTCTCTCTCTCTCTCTCTCTCCCTCTGCCCCTCCCCTGTTTGCACTCTCACACTATATCTCTTTTTCAACACCCCCGCCCCTGAAAAAAAAAAAACAAAAAACCTAGGTTTAGGGATTCCAACTCCCATGCTTGCTTTGAATACTAAACTATAATAATTTTACTAATGTAATTCTTGGATCAGAGACTTTTTTTGATCTTCAGGGGAAGCTGTTACCACTTTTTGGAGTAGGGGTAGTCAAAACAATTAAGTTCAAGGTCTCAAACTTGACGTGTTTGCTTTCCATTCCTACTGCTTTCCTACTAATTTGCAGTAGATGGGTCAGCGTGTGAGAGTTACAGAGCTGGGGGTTAATGAGCAGCTCCCATCTGTGCAAAACAGTCTAGCATTGGACCCAGTAGGAGTTTGAGAAATCATTTTACCAAATGGTTCAAGCCAATATCTTGAAGCACTACAAAATCAGGGATTGTGTCCTGTACATCTACCAACTCCCTTTCCCCCCCCCCCCCCCCACACCAGAGGACCATGTCAGGTAGGTCTTTGGAGGGTGTCCCACAAGAATACTCCATCCTTCCCCCTTTCTGTGCTCTTCCCAGTCCTCATGGCTTCCCTATAGTTCTTTCTTTTATCCTTGTTCCCACCGTTCTCTGTTCCCACCTCCCATGGCTTTCTCATAAGACAAAAAGCCTCTCAATCCAGTCTGGGGTCCTGCACACTCCATTCTTAACTGTCTCAACTCCAGCTGACTGCAGGCTGGGGGAAGGGAGAACTGGGCTGTTAGAGAATGACTGGGTGTGGGCGCTCACACCACTAGCTGGCATGTACCTGCTCCTTCAGTCCTGAAACTGTCTAGAATTCTGTGGCAAAAATCACTGTGTTTCTCATTGGCTGTCTTCCAGTCTTGGTTTGCCATCTTTTTTGTCTCCTAAATCGGCTCTCAGATTTCCACCTGGTTTTAAGCTTCCCCAATTTTGTTGATATTCCTATCTGCGGCTGTTGCCTATCTAGTCCCACTTGCCCTTATGGGCATATGGCTTCTTTATACTTTAAATGTCTTCTTTATTTGATTTTAGGGTTCGTGAGAAAAAATTAATAAACCGGTAGGTAAACATGCCTTGTTTAATCTGAAGTGTCATCTTTTATTGTCTCTGATCTTCTTTATGAGTTCATGCCTTCCTGCAAAGCAGTCCACGTTGACTCAACAGGTCAGTCTTTTCTGATTAAAAACAGCCTATTGGGGTCGAAAGTCTAGTAATTTATTTATTTATTTATTTAAAAAAAAATTTTTTTTTTTAACGTTTATTTATTTTTGAGACAGAGAGAGACAGAGCATGAATGGGGGAGGGTCAGAGAGAGAGGGAGACACAGAATCCGAAACAGGCTTCAGGCTCTGAGCCGTCAGCCCAGAGCCCAGAGCCCGACGCGGGGCTCGAACTCACGGACCGCAAGGTCGTGACCTGAGCTGAAGTCGGACGTTTAACCCACTGAGCCACCCAGGCGCCCCTCTAGTAATTTAAATATAACTCCTTATCGTCCTCATAAGTGAAGTCATATATTTGTCTTTCTCTGACTAATTTCACTGCGGATAATACCCTCCAGTTCCGTCTACATAATTGCATTGTTGCACTATATGCTAATTTGGATGTAAATTAAAAAAAATAAAATTAAAAAAGATTTAAAAAATTAAAAAAAAATAAATATAACTCCTTATCAGTGTTCGTTTGAATAATCTCTTTGGGATCATTTGGTTTCTTTTGGTTAAGCGCTCAGGGTTTGAGATGTTTCTCTCTCTCCTTCCTGGCAGTGTGGCCTCTGAGTATATGGTGGGAGAAGGGACTTTGGATTCACACAGTGTCATTGGATCCTCTTGGATCCTTGCAAGGGAGCAACCGTTCTGGTTTGGCTCTTGGACTGGTGATTGTTGTGGTGCAAATCATCCCATCTGATACCGACTGCCGAAGGCTGTGGTCCTGGCCATTTGCTACAAGTAGTGAATCCTGTATGTCATTTGGGCCTAATTTCCAGGTTCCATCAGCCCACTGGCTCTCTCAGTGTCTCCTTACCTCATCCTCATGGCCCTCAGCAGCTTCTCTGTCTCTACATGCCCCGGGCAGGCTGTGGGGAACAAGGTTTATTTCTCTAGTCATTTTCCTGAGCTGCTCTGCCATGTGATAGTGCCTCATATTGGCTTTGAGTCAACCTTCCCAGCAAGCTCTTCCAAGGTTTCAAAGTAGAACAGAGAAAAAACTCCTTTGCTTTCAGTTTTCCCCAAGCCTATATAAAATGCTTTTCCCAACTGGGATTCCGGTACAAAGAAGAGGAGTTGAGACACATGTTTCCCTGACCTTCCTTAACTTTTGCTTCTCTTCACGCTCCAACTAGCCTAGAAAGAGCAGGCTTCCCCAGATTCTACTTTTTGACAGGGTATTTCCCCTTTGTCCCAATTCTTTCTTGGGAACAGTAAGCTTCATGGCTTTGCCTGAGGGTGAGAAAGTATTGACTTGAAACTATGTGATAACAACTTCTGTCAGTTTTGGCTTTGATACAGGTGACACAGAGCAGGTGGTAACCATGGATCATAGGGGTCAAAAAGGAAAACCGAAATATATAAACAAAGAACATTATCCCTTTCACAAATGTTTAACTAGACTCAAAACACATCTTGAAGTATTTTGGGAAGGAGAAGAATTTAAATAAGTGGAAAATGTTCCAGAAGATAAGAAGAGATATAAAAAATGGAGACAGTCAATGAAAAGATCCTAAATAATGGAAAGGAAATATGAATTATATATGTTCTAATTGTGTAACTTCTATTGTCTTGACAATAGGCAAGTCACTTAATTTCTTTGAGCCAAGTAATTCCATTTATAAAGAGTAAAAGGCTACCTGGGGTGCCTGGGTGGCTCAGTCCGTTGAGCGACCGACTTCGGCTCAGGTCACGATCTCACGGTTTGTGAGTTCGAGCCCCGCGTCCGTCTCTGTGCTGACAGCTCAGAGCCTGGAGCCTGCTTTGGATTCTGTCTCCCTCTCTCTCTGCCCCTCCCTCACTCATGCTCTCTCTGTTTCTGTCTCAGAAATAAACATTAAAAAAAAAAAAAAAAGTAAAACACTACCTTGATGGCCTCCAGAGTGTTTTTAAATACTGGTATTATGCCTTTTATGGTCTCAGATATTATTATAATGTAATGGCGTGCTGGTTATTTATTACTGCATAACAACCACTCCAAAACGTAGTGGTTTAAAGAACAATAATTTATTTTTTCTCAAGAATCCACCATCTGGGCTTGCATCCATGGAGAAAGCTTATTTTTGGCTCCAGCTGCATCATCTGAGTTGGCTTGACAGGTTTAATGCAAAGATTAAGTTGAAAGAAAGGAAAATTCAAACTGAACTTTTGGAATTACTTAAATTATTACCCATCACAACAATTGATAACATATTTTATTTCCTGATAACTGATAGCCAGTAAAATCAGACAATCTGTAATTTAATCAATGAGAGGCTTCAACTCCCATATTTCCACAAGACAGTGATATTTGGAGTTTGGCTTATGTCTTCAAGATACTGAGGAAAAATTGTTCGATAATTAGCAGAATGTTGGTATTAAATAAGAGTCGTTATCTCCTAACCCTTTGAACCTATGAGAAGAGGTAACAAATTCAAGCAGTAATGAAGTTCAATATACTTGGTTTTCTCAAGGTTGAGGCTGGGATGAACAGAGCAGGAAAGACAGAAGGAAAATCGATTGAATGCATACAAGTTCAAAGCTCAACAGGAATAATTTTCCACGTAATGGAATTTTTTATAAGCCCTTTCTCAAGAATAGGAGAAAGAATAAAATAGTAATAATGACAATGGCTTATTCAACAGTTACAATATAAACTCTATATTAAGACTTTCACATTAGGGGGTGCCTGGGTGGCTCAGCCAGTTAAATATCTGACCCTTGATTTTGGCTATGATGATCTCATGGTTTGTGAGATCAAGTCCCACATTGAGCTCTGTGCTGACAGCATGGAACCTGCTTGGGATTCTCTCTCCCTCTCTGCCCTTCCCCTACTCACCACTGTGCTTTCTCTCTCTCTCTCTCAATAAATAAATGAACTAAATAAAAGTTAAAAAAAGACTTTCACATCAATTATTTTGAACCAACTTATGACCATCAGTATGAATATAGGGAACATATTTGATGAACAAGTGAATAAACAAATAGTAGATATTAATCTCTCCATATATATTGTTGAAGCATTGCATTCCCATTTTAAGAGATTAGGAAACCGAAACAATGAGAGATTAAACATCTCTCCTAAGTTTACACTCAAAGAGGTGAATGGCAGATGTAAGATTTGAAATGAATCCAGATAGAAGTGTGACCGCTTTTTGAAAGTTTGTGTTATGCCACTTTGCTTTTTTTTCCCATTTCTTTACACCACTTTGCTTTTATGAAAGATTTACCATAGTACCTGCCCCACTGTCTGCAAGAAATCCTTAGGGGATGTTTGCCTTTAGAAAAAAGTGCAAAAAGTGAAAATAGCATCCAGGGTTTGTTCTGCATTTGTTTGTTCAGCGTTTGTTCTGTACCCTGAGCAGAGAGAGTGGCCCTGCCAAGCTCCTTCCCTGGGAACCACACCCAGCATCTCGGCATCAAGGCATCACAGCCTAGAACTGTGTCTGTAAGCATCCGTGCTTTAGCTCCATTTAGTTTGTGTACCCTTGAGCAAGATGTGTCCTAAGGGATCAGGAAAGCCCCAGAGATGTTATTTATGGGGTCTGAGAATGCTCACAAATTTTTCTATATACATTAATGGTAACTGCTTCTTTGCTTTATGCCACTTTGGCTTATGAAAGCTTTCATAGAATGTTCTACTCTCATATGGTAGGGGAGACCCGCATTTCAAATTTCAAGCTTCATCCATCTAATATCTAGGCTATTCCTAGATAGCACACTGCCGCAGAGGGTTAAGTATTGGAAATATGGAAGTGAGAGATGCTGAAAAAAGAATACTTCTGTGAGGCAAATTTTCAGTGTTATTCAGCAGCATATGATAAAGTAAACACACATTTCTTGTGAGAGTTACTTATAAACGTCCAATTGCCCTGCAAGGTGGGTCGTCCCTGATGGCCGGGACGTTCTCCATGTGTCTGTGCTTGAGGGAAAGCAGACGAGTTTGGGGGACGTGGCATAGAGATGCATCAATGCTCTCTATGACAAAGAAGCAAAAGATTGAAAAGGCCTCAGGGGAGACCACGATTTGGGATGGGGACCCCCTCAGGGAATGGCTGAGAAAAAAACCCCTCCAGGTGAGCAGCTTTAATATTGCTCAGGGCGTCACAGGGTTATGGGCTATGACGGTATGAGTGTCAAACAGTCCCCACCCCCCTTTCTAGATCTCCCCTCGGTCCTGTTACTCATTAATGTTTGGGATGCGAGTAGATCTTCTGAGGAATGGAAAATGCGGTGAGTCCTTCTTCAAACTTGGTCTGAGAGGGGACAAAGGAAACATGGGGGGGGCAGCTGACATCCAGGAAATACTTGGCTTTCCGTTGAGTGACAGATGATGGCCATGGCACTAGATTCTGTGGTAGCCTGAGGGAAATTTCCCTCAGACCACAAGATTTCCTTACCTTTGAATCCAAGCTCACCGAAGACAACTCTTTTTCTCTGGAGGTGTCTCTCTCTCTCTGCCAGGGGGCAAGGTGGTAGGGTGGAGAGGGGGATCAGTGTCAGTGGCTACACCAGGGTTGCCCTAACTGGATCCTGACTGCAGACGATTGTCCAGACTCTCCCTGTGAGAAGAGTCGCAGACTCCACGTGTTCTTGTAAATCTCTCTTTCTCTCTCCTTGTAACGTTGCCCGGAAGGGCGACACACATATCTCAATCTCCTTTGGTAACTGAACCTTCTTCTATGCTCCAGGGAGTAGAATAGCAAATGAGACAAAACAGGTCTCTCTCCTCAGAATATATGGTCTAGTCCAGAAACATTTTCTATGAAGTCTTTTCCATGGCCCACCTCCAAGCAGGTATAATTGAACATTTTTTTTCCCTTAGTACTCTTCCATACTTTGTGCAGACATTAGCCAAATATATATTATTCCTCTTAGTGCTTTTGGAAAGAAAGCATGTTGGACTCCCTCTGGTAACATGTATGCTACTTAGGGCAGAGTGTTCATATCTTATCCCAGAGCCTATCATGAAGTAGGTGCTCAGTTAATGACTGACGAGTGTAAATGGCTGAAGGAAGAGCGGACGAACATTTCAGGGTGGTAACTCCATGGACCAGGGGAAAAAGGAGCAGTTCTGGAAGCTGGCCTACTGGTGGTTGTAGTATGTCTCCACATCCTACAGCCCCACTGTGGCCAGGAAAGCCGTAGAGGGGCTCTGATGGAAATGTCTGAAATCGCAATAGAATGTCTTTAGGGTATGAAGCCTGTAATGACGTATGTACATCACCTGGTTAAGCTTCACTGAGAAATAAAATTCCAGGCAGCAGACAGGAAGAAAGAAGTAAAAGAATGTTGAGTTCTAGGCACATAATTATTAATAACCTATTTTTATTTGTGAGGAGCAAGAAATTCAGAGAGGTTAGGCAACTTGCCAAATATCCCATGACTTGCAAATTACAGAGTCAGGATACGTTCCGAGGTCTGGGAGAATCAGAAGGCCAACATGGGCAAGGCCTGTAATGAGAAGCTTTTCGCATATGAGATAGGAGATGACCTCCTTCAGTATCTCAGAACAAATCCCACTTCAGATCCCACCTTTTCTGTTTTAGATGCAGCGGGCATGATATGTAACAACTATTCCCACAAAGAAGATGGCAAGGGGCCCATAATTCAGTAGTGCTTCACGGAGAATTGGCCGAATGTGCTGTGATTTTGTAAACGTATATTAGAAATGGTGAGATTTCCCTAGTGCCCGCTTTCTTCTACAGCCTGGACCTTATGAAGCGTTTGTTCAAATCAGGAATTAACACCCCGAACATGGAAGGATGGGTGAGGACGTCCAGTAAACTTTGGCTGCCTGAATAAATGAATGACTCACTCCTGATAGCGCTGCGGGCCCTGAAACTGCTCTCAGGTCAGTCTTTGAAGGTCGTGACATAGGATCTGAGTCAGGGAAGCTGGCAGGCAATAGCTTCTCTCCTGTGGCTAGTGTTGGCTTCTCAAGAAATTAGGAGCTCACTGTAGCAGGGCTACCCAGGGCTTTCCCTGCCCCATTTCCTGTCAGTAAATCACAGAGGAGTGGGTTCCCAGAGTCTCGTCAGTATGAAGGTAACTGAAGAGCTGCTGAGAAGCACTAAGGCTCTGCTCAGGTGGTAACGTACCGTGCCTGTGCTCATAGTGCGATGCGGCAGCTGAGACAGCTAATGTAACGTCAGGCTGCATCAATGGCCCCTAATAAATGTCCCCTCTTACTGTGTAATAAATGGTTCGTCATACCGCAGCTGAATTCTGTGTCCAGTCACTGATGAGCGGGGACATGTTCAAACAGGCAAACCAGCATAATGAGACACCAGCAAATAATGTCCTCTGAGCAGCATTAGAAAGGGCTGGTGATTTCATTTTATTTCTCTGGAAGGGAAGAGTCCTCAGGGGAGCAAGGAAAATCTCTCCAAACAGTTGAGGATCTGTTATGTGAAAGATTGGGTAGGTTTCTTCTGATTGGGCCAAAGGAGGACATAGATATTAGATCAATGTAAAGAGAAGCTTTCTAACAACGATCTAAAGATAGAAGGTGTTGGCTCACAAGGGGGCCATTATAAAAAGTGTGTGAGCAGAGGCTAGATGTTTGCAGAAAGGATGGCAAGTGTGGGTAGGAAGTCGGGCAATCAATAGTGTGGAGTGGCTTGTGTGGAGTGTCAAATGACCAGAGAAAAGGGTCTCTCTTTTTGGCATAGTTCAGTCAGAAAGAGTTAAACTAACATATGATAGTTTTCATTTGCCAAAGTTGCAGAGACCATACCTGTAGGGACCAAAGAGGGAAGGAGCCTCAGATATCATTAACGTAATCCACTCATTTTTGAGACAAGGCCTGCCATTGTCATTCTACCACATCGGGGCAGAATGAAGGGGATTCTCTGTGTTTTCATCTACCGATGGTTTTCAGATTTTTTCAGGGGGCTTGAGGGCTTGGAAGCAGAGTGGTAGGTGTGACAGGTTCCTGGCCTCAGAGCTGCTGTGCTCATCTGCGCCATGAACGTGGTGTTTGCATTGATCTTTGAAGCGAGGCTTCCACAACTCAAAGTTCAGGAACCTTGGTTGATGCCAATAGAATCTCTTTCTCCCACGGTCCTCATGACAGCGGAGATGAAACTCGCTCTCTGTCTCTAGAAATGCCATCGGTTGCTTTTTCAAGTAACTACAACGAGCACCACGAGAACTGCCCGAGAGTGAACAAGCGGGACGTATTTTGGGCTTACTGGCTCACGGCTATTATTTTCCTCCTAATTTACATCACCACTGTGTGTCACTGCTGTATTTTTCTTGAGGCACGGATGCTGCTTTCTGTAAGTGTTCGTCTAATTGCTTCCAATCTTTCCTCTTGTTCTTGAGCCTTTCAATGGGTCCTCAACTTTTTGGGGAATGAAAATGGCCAACCTTCCATGTCAGTGGGATATAAAAACTATTTGCATCTCTCAATTTCGTACTGCATGTCCTCTCAAATAGCCCTGGCCTGTTTATTTCTTATAAATACTAAACATGTAGTCTCAACTTGCTTTCTCATACCTGTGTTGAGCTCTGTTGGCTTATCTACTGTTTTCATGTTTCTGCCGACCCCCCCACCTCCCAACCCAGGTTTCTGGTAGATTTCCCCGTGTGTTTCTCTATCAAATTCATTTGAGTTTTTTAATGCTTTAATGTTAAATCCTTAACATCTTTATGCCTCTATTTCTTGACTTTCTTCCCTTGTGAGATTCAGGAAAGAATCTTAAGATAATAAAGCACTGACTGCTTTATTATCAGTTGCAGTTGGGTTTATCAGTTGTTCTGAATCAATGATGAAGACTTAAAGTGATGCTTGACTCTAGGGGCTGTAGATGACACCTCCCTTCAGCAAGATTCATTTCTGTTGACTTGGTGATGCAGTCAGGCTTGCAACCATGAGAATGTGCAGAGCCCTAGCAATTTGCAAGTACGATATTGGCAATATTATCTTGCAGGTTTTCTGCAAGTCTGACTGTAGGGGCATAATTGCTTTTATGTTCATTTTCTCTTTCATCCTGATTTTGATCATTTCTGTCAATGTGTGGTCCTCATAGCCTACCATTTTATTATTAATTAAGTAATTAATACTGAAGTCTAGTTGACACACAGCGTTGTATTAGTTTCAGGCATACAACATAATGATTTGACAAGTTTATACATTATGCTGTGCTCACAAGTATAGCTACCATCTGTCACCATAAAAGGCTATTACAATACCACTGACTATATTCCCTATACTGTGCTGTCAGAGACTCTAAGTCTAAAGTTCTCTTTTGGCCAGCAAAAGAGCAGATGCAGGATTAAAATGAGAGACCGGGAAAAGACAAGAGCCCCGAATAAGGGTCCTTGCGCCATATTTATTCAGATCAGAAGGCATAGAAACGTGTTGGGCACAAAGAGACAAAGAAACCGTGAACATTAACTTGGGGACGTGACGGGGGGAGAGGGGGTTTTGAAGATATACAGTGTTTGGGTCAATATATTACATTTCTTTATTTTTGAGAGGCAGAGAGAGACATAGCGCGAGTGGGGGAGGGGCAGAGAGAGGGAGACAGAATCTGAAGGAGGCTCCAGGCTCCAGGCTCTGAGCGGGCAGCACAGAGCCCGACATAGGGTGAGATCATGACGTGAGCTGAAGTCAGATGCTCAACCGACTGAGCCCAGGAGCCCAGGAGCCCTGGGGTTTGGGTCGACAAAAAACAAAATCCGGGCGCTGGGCAGATGGGCAGATGGTTGTTAACAGCAGACAGGAGGCGCCGTGCCTGTTTATCTCTGCCGGCCTAGGGGATGAGACAGATAAGGGGGAATAACCTCAGGGTTAACAAGGCACCTTTTCTTTTGTTAATCCTCTCTGCTCCGGGGTTGCTTTGCCTGCAGCGCAGTGGTCCATAGTCCAATTCACCAGTTTACCTACCCTGGCCCTATTCTCCTGTGAAAGCAGGTTTTCTGCTATAGTACTAAATTGGGGTGCTTCTATCCTGAACATCTAATCTTGTTAGTCCTATGTATTGAGCACCTTTGCACCATTTCTATTTCACATCTTTGCCTCTCCCTCCCTATTTTTGGGGGCTGTGCACCCCTCCCTATTTTGGGGTGCCTTTGCATCTCCCTCATCCTGGCACCTTTGTGCCTCCCTATTCTCTGGGTATCTTTGCACCCCTCTATTCCTGGAGTGCCAATCTGTTTTACCCAAACTTGGGTGTGACCATTTTATGAGTTTGTATTTCTTTATGCCTTGTTAACCAATTGGTGTAAGCCCGGGGGATTCCTAAGCTTATCCCCCACACTGTGCCTTTTATCCCCATGGCTTATTCATTCCATAAATGGAAGCCTGTATCTCTCACTCTCTTTCACCCATTTTGCCCCCAGCCCCCTACCCTCATGGCTCTTTGGCTCTTTTGTGACATTTGGCTGACATATTTATTAATTTTCTCTTTATTACTAGATTTATATTTCACCAACCTATAATTGCTACTTTACTGAATAGCAGTTACCAAGATCTTTTTCGACCAAGAGGCTACTTTTTTCCCCTGTGCTACCAACTCTCTAAGGAAAAAGTCCATTGGTCCTGAATAGTAGGTTACCAGCAAGCCCAGTTTAGCCTAAGTGCTCACTGTTGGTGATGCATGGGTTATTTAGTGTATCGGGGATGATGTACAGACCCAGAGCTTATAAACTGAGGGTAGAAGCCCAGAAAAATAGATCTGGGCTTCTGGTGGGTGATAGTGGCTTATAGCTTGAGTAGTGTTTTCTATATTAAAATATCTACCTCACAGCCCATTGTGGCATATAATTAAGCCGATCTGGTTATTTTGAGACAGATAACTTGTGTTGAAAATACAATTAAATGACATAAGAAAAAAAGGAGTTCTGGACTTTGGTAAGCAAAGGAGGAGGGGTGAAATGAAACTCTCCCTAAGCTCTCCTTTTAGAACTGTAACACATCATCCCTCCGATATTAAAAACAAAAAAAGGAACTCCCATTTTTGCTAACCCCTGCTAAGGTGCTAATGAATAAAGAAATAACTAGCCCATTAAGATTTACCACTATTGATCTACAATATCATCTTTTCCAGAGACTTTTGCATCTTGATGGGGAATTCTTAAAAGTGGTTACATTTTCAAGGTCAGAAGTCAAAGGAGTGAAAATACAATGGTACCTGGTCCTGAAGTTGATAATTTTGGAGATGGTCTTCTTGACTGTTTCTCTTATGATTTATCTCACACAATTTGTTCCCAGTGAGTCAGTAGGGCAAACTACTTGGAGAAGAAAAGTTTCAACTAAAAGCTATATCTGATAGTATTTTCCTTTTTAGTTATCTGTTTCATAGGAAGTTTGGCAATGGCAGTGCTAATGTGTGCAATTTCATGCTTGTCTTTTCTTACAGTTGCTCTTATTATTTCCTGGAATAGCAGGGATTTGAGATGCAGTGATTATGTTCCTGATAACAGCAAATTTCTTCATTTGGGACTTGGAATGGAATAACTAAGGCTTACAAATGTAGAGATTTGACCACTTTGTTTGAGGAGAGGATGACGATGTTTAAGATAACATGTTAGCCCTTTCCCCAAAATGGGAATAGGTAGGAAAAGTGACTTGTAAATTAATGTTGTTAGGCCTCCCAGACGATCAGCTTTGAATTGCATGGACTTCCTGGTTTTAGCTTTTTCTAATGGTATTCAGATATGCATAAGAGTATTTTGGTTTGTTTTTCCCTGTAATGGAAATTTAAAATAGCCCCAAACCGGGTGTGTTGGCTGCATACGGTTTCATTTGCATACCACATAGAGGAGGAGAGAAAACCTGGACAATATTTTTGGCATCTTAATAATATGCCTCCAAGGAAGGAAAGAGCCACACAATTCATTTTCTTTGACAAAACTTTAATTAGAAAACCAGACTCCTCTGATTATAAAAATTACACAAGCTGATAAATCTTGGTAAGTTATAGAGAGAATAATTTTATGAACATTTTATACCTAATAAAAAAGTTAAAATAATTAACAGCATTCATCAGATTAATTTTGTTTTCACGTGGTTTTCTAATATAAAAAAGCATATAGTCATCAACCTTTATATAAATCCATATATGTTTGTAATAGCTTTTTCATGAGAAGGGACAATATTCATATTTAAATAATGATATTAATAATTGGTAATGAATCAGAACTGCCAAAAGCTGAAGCATGACAAAATTTATGATCAAAGTTGCTTAGGGAACTTTTGAGTCTTCTGGATCCAGCAAAAATGATCTTTTGGAGAAAACCTAGACACAAGACTTCATATTATTATAGTATTGCCCCACTTGAAAAAAATTCCATATGATCAGCGTTGCTTCATATTCTGTCAGAACAATGACTTTTTCTTTTCTCTCAACAGTTTTGTACCAGATTGGTGCTAACCATGTGCTGGTGTATTTCTCTGTCTACAGGAAAAGGTGTTTGATCAACAGTAAACTGTAAATCTTTTTTCTCCCCAGACCAGTAAGAACAGATGCACGTTGACAATATAAAGTCTCATCTGAACATGTAGGTTCCGCGGGGGCTAACCCGCGTCCTGCAATACGACATCATTTCAAAATCTCTCGCTTCTTAAAACTTCTGTCCTGGAGCAAAGGCAGCATCACATGGACTTCTGATTGCCTTTGGGCAAGATAGGAGAATTCTCGTGCCCAAACAATAAACGAGGAGTCTGGGTAGAAAGTAGTCACATGTAATATCTACATTTGTTTATTGCATTCTAATTTTCTCAATATTGCATTGCAATGCTGACCCAGTTTCATACCATCATCGAACCACTTTAACCACGTTTCAGTGAAAAGTGCGTCTGTGTCTCTGCCACAGTGTCCGAACATAAGAGCTGTAAACTGTTAACAAACGACTTAGTTTCATTTGGGGAATAGCAATGAAAAAGTTGTGAAGTAAATCCTCTAGGAAGGATGGCACTATGCTGAGCACACAGATATTAAACGCACTAATAGTTGCCATTAAATATTCTTTCACAACCTGGTACTCTAACACATCTCAAAGCTAATTTAATGATACAGGTTTTGTAGCAAACTGTAATTAGAAATAATTTGATATCGGTACCTTGAGGACCGAGGATAACACATTTAAGGATGCCATTTGTTTCACATCTCCTACTCAAATCCAAACACAAAGATTGCTGAAGCATATTAGGTCATTTAGCTTGTAAGCTAAAGAGAGGCAGAACCAGACTGTCGATGGACATTTAAACTTGAGTGCTGTCCATGCAGTCTCTTATTCCTTCCCTAGAAAGAGTTTTGCTAGAAGTTATACCAAGTGAGAGCCCTGAATGAACACTCCAAAAATTATAGGAGAGGAAGTATTCTCAGGTAGAAATATACTTGATTTTGTAGCAGGCACCCCCAATTTTGGATTAGGAGGCAGACTTAAGAAGAAAACCTGATTTTAGTTGATAAATATTCATCACCTTCTTCCATAAAATAATTTCCTTATGGAGGACGAAGTGATGTAGATGAAATCAAATCAGGTATATTCAGCTTACCTCAATGTCAAGTTCAAGTGGATAAAAATATTAGTAGCAATTTCAGCTGAGAACAAGGCAGAGATGAAACATTAATGGAAATGAAATAGCTATCACATCTCCCAAGCAACTATCATCTATGAAATTTAAAGAAAACTTTGTATATGCTGAAATCTATGTGGTATAATTAATAAAGCATTTTCTGGCATAAATACTGCAATGCTGCTTCACCAACATAATAAACTATGTTATTTCGGAACAATTCTAATAAAGATAAACTAAGTCATAAACAAAATGCAGTAAGAAATTTGGACAAGCAACAAGCCATCTGAGTCAGAATTTCTGTGGATGGGATTGCACAATCAATCTGTTGATGTTAAAGAAGCTAAAACAAGTTCTAAACTAACAAAAATTTAGAAGATGAGAAATTTCTACCAGAAAGGAAAACAATATAGTGAATATCACAATTGTACAGAAAATGCTTCCTATATTCCTCCCTGAATTAACTTAAACTACAAACTTTCTTAATTCTTTCAGCCATTAGAGGACTAGTTAATGATTTTACAGAACCTGTGACTTAATTACGAGCATCTGTTTTGGAGACTAATAGATGAATCATTAATGTGAGCTTGGAAACAGCAGGTAGAATACCAATAAGTTATTCATTTTGGGAGAAGAATGAAATGTTCCCAAGCATCAGATGATAGATTTTACTTATGCTTATGCCAGGCTGGCTTTGGGTGCTCATGTAATCCTAAAATTCCAACTGAAAATGGCTTGGGGAAGTGTGTTTGAGTTTTTTCACTAAGAAGAAAAGCAGAGCAAGTGCTCCCACTCAAATTTGTGGTTGCCATGATGGTCTTTCACAATTTGAGCCGTATTTCTTCTTTCTTTCTCTCTCTTCTTTCCCTTCCTCCCTCCATTCCTCCCTTCCTCCCTTCCTTCCTCTTTCTTTTCTTCTTTTGTTGTTTTTTTTCTTTCTTTCTTTCTCTCTTTCTTTCTTTCTTTCTTTCTTTCTTTCTTTCTTTCTCTTCTTCTTTCTTTCATCCATTCGTTTGTTCGTTCATTCCATTAACAAGTAAGGGCAACCTATGACAGTCTCTGTTGCGTCACAGCTTTTGTTAAAATTTAAGTTATAGATAAATATTTTTAAAAGTGAAAGGCTAGATGTTAATATTGCCTGGCAAGGCATTCACAGGTAAGAAATTTCCAATTTATAAGTAAGTCTACCCTGAATTACTTACTAGACCATGAGATACATCCAATGGCTTTACAATCGAAACATCTGAAGCTTTCAAAATTCTCCTGAAATTGGCCCCCACTTTGATCTTATTCCTTCCCTCCCTTCTTTCCTTCCTTCTCCAAATATTTATCGAATGCCTAATGTTTGCCTGGAACTATTCTGGACTATGCAGTTTTAGTAGTTTATAGAACAGAAAAAAAAAAAAAATCTGTCCTCATAGAGTTTTCAATCTACTGAGGAGAGACAACAAACAAACAGCAATGGAAGGAAGGAAGGAAGGTAGGAGGCTTACAGTCTGGTTATGGAAGGCCTTTCTAATGACCTGATATTAAGAAGAAATGTCATGAAAAAAATGAAGAAGACTTATGGCTAAGGGTGGGGGGAAAAGAGCCTTCAGGGTGGTGAGAACAGCAAGTACAGGAGGACAAAAGTGATTGTGGCAGGAGAGGAGGTAAGAGAGCAGGAGACAAGGGACCAAATTTGCTACAGTTTCCGCTTTCCCACATCTCCCACCGGAAGTAATGGTTGTGCAGCGCTGGATGCTTTACATGAACAGATCCCGTGCATTCTTCAAGCACGACTTAAGTTGTGTTTCCTTCCTGCAGGGTTCCCCTGATACCCGATTCTTTTAACTCTAAAGGATGAACCATGCAAGTTGTCATCACCCATTTTCTGTGTTTTATCACTTATGATTGTTTCCTCTGTTAGTGTCTTCAAATAGATCCCAAGCAACTTAATTGTAGAAACTACGTAATACATTTTCTCCATCCCTTACAGTGCATAATACTGAGACTCATGGTAATTAAATAAAAGAAATTATGTTAATTAAGAAAAAAATAGAAAAATCCACAACTCAAAAAAATTCAAGGAATGTTGCCATGAAAACAAAAACAAACCTATAGGTTAGAATTCAGTGGATAATACACATTATCTTCTGGTTTATCTGATGACTTATGTCATCGCCCATTCTACTTTAGAGATTATCTCTGTATGTTTGTACACTCCTTCTTCCTGCCCTGTAGAAAATGGGGGCCCTATCTATGCAGGCTTCTTTTTATTATAATAGTACTACTATCTATTCCCCTTAATGTCTGCCTTCATTCATGAGATTTCTTTCCGAATCTATGTATCCAATTTCGCAGCATATTGTTACCTAGCAGAGTCAGGGCTATCAGTGGAGTGGCAAATTATAAATATATCAGAGACATAAACTACAGGGTGAAAATCCATTAGGCCACTAGTTTATTTGAAACATTTGCTTGAGGTCACCTAGTTAAGAAGAAGTCATGGATGGGGGCACCTGGGTGGCTCAGTTGGTTAAGTGTCCGACTCTGGTTTTCAGCTCAGGTCATGATCTCACAGGTTCATGGGTTCAAACTCTGCCCCCAGTGTAGAGCTTGCTTGAGATTCTCTCTCTCTCATTCTCTCTCTGCCCCTCCCCTGCTCATGCTTTAAATAAATAAATAAATAAACTTAACAACAACAACAACAAAAGAAGTGGTCATGAATGAGTAGTGGTGATACAACACTTTCATAAAAATTATTTCTCTTACGGTAAGGTCTTTATGATTTTTAGACTTGAAATTATCTTTTACACACTGTTCATCTGCTCTCTACGGAAGACAGTATAGTCCAACTAAGGAAAAAAATGTTGATGTGCTCCATGCTAAATAGAACAAACAAGAAGAGAAGATTCCACTTGATGACTCTCAAATTGTCATTTTAGAGAAACATATCAATCTCGGTCCCCCTGGGTGAGATCTTACAGTACATCCAGAACTAAATTTTAAACTGGATAAACACTTGGGAACCCAATGTTAAGGAGCAAGATTGTATCCTTCCTTCCATAGATGACTCTTTTTTCTTTCCCAAATTAGTCATGATTTCTCCTTCCTTTAAGCCATACTTTTGAATATGCCTTAGTCATTGCCATGCTAAATAAAAGTGAGAGGTGGTGACAACATGGCAGGAAATGACTCCTTATTAACATTCTTTTCTGATGTTCTTTCATAAAATGCTTTTTCCTTTTTTTTTTTTTTTTTTTTCCTACTCTGTCTCAATTCTGGTCTGAGTGGTCTGCTTATCAGTGTTTCTTCCCGTGGGTCAAATTATGAGTTTTGGCACTTGTTTGTAGATGTAGTCACTAACTTGTTTTAGTGTATTAATATCAAGCAAAATGATTTCCTCCCTTAAGGTTTTATCTTCTGCGTTGTTAATAATACTAATCAATTGCCTGTCCTTGCCTTTCTACCTTACCATTTAGTTCAAAACATATCTAGCACGCATTGGTACTTATTTTCAATAAACAAACACAAAAATAATAGAGTAACTGCACTTTATATTAATCAAAATTTTTGAACAGTTTTTAGATTAGGTTAACTAATAACTCTACTTTCAGTTATTCTCATAACGTAACTATTTTCAGTTAAAGAAAATAATGTCTTCCATCTTTTTATACGGCATTAAGATGTTTTTCTGAATTATTTGAACATTGCTTTGTCCCTAGCACAGGACTTGTTCCATTACTTGGCACACTGTAAGTGCTTAATAAATGTTTGGGGGATGGATTAGTGAAGGAATGATACAGCATTTTCTTTATGCCCTGTTCCTTTCCTATTTCCTAGCTAATTGCCCATATTTCTAGTTGCTGAAAAACTTCTTCCAATCAATAATTATTCTCTACCATTGTCAACCTTTAGTTGGGGCTCTGATTACTAAAAGTAGCTGGGTGCTCTAAGTGTTTTGATATAACTCATAAAGAAAAACTATTGGAATATTTGGGAAGAGATTGATGACCCCTAGAGGCATTTTGTGTACAGCTCTAAAATAAGTTTCAATATTCCTTCTTCTACCTGGATGACCAACGTGGCTTTTTGAGGGTCTGGTGGTGGTGAATTTTTTTTCTGTCTTTTTTTTTTTTTTTAAAACAAATTGGTGTTTGTCAACTGTTGATTTTGCTAGATTATGGCTTTTTTTGAGTGTCTTCGGTTTGGCATACATCACGGTATAAAAGCTGTGATAATGAGGACAAAGAAGGCTTACAACCATTTTCAACACACATTACACACTGTTTTTGGTTGAAAAATTTCCCCTTTCCTACTTTATATAAAGTTCTCAAGAAATAACCTTTCTCAAGTGTTTTATTCACAACCCAAATTTCCCATTTATACTAGAATGTCATTGCATTTTTCAAAAGGATGACAAATAAAATAACCCATTCATCTAGGCCATTTTGGTCATGTTTTTCCTTCATATTTCACTCTTTTTGGTCTTTTTCAACTTGGTTTCCATTTATTTACTTTGACTTCTCTGAGTTTCTACTAAAACCAAAGGGCAAAATCAACTCTGTACTGTTTTAACTAAAACCCAGACTCTGAATGCAGTTACCATGTAGATGAGTCATTTTTGTTTAAGTATTCTACTCTTCTGTGAGGACATAAATCCCTTAATTATCTAGATAGTAATATTATTTAGCAAATAAGAACTGGTTTGTATACAGACCTATCAATACTGCTTCTTTTATTCTCTAATAAGATAGTTTCCAAAGTTTGCTCCATGGAACACAAGTTTCTAAGGTGCTCCATGAACATAGGGCCCCATAGCCAAATATATTTGGGAAATGTAATCTTCTGTCTACCCTACTGGGAAATTAATTGCAACATCTAGGGTAATTTGAAAGGTAGGCTTCATTTGGCAGAATTGAAGCCATTTGTACTTCAAGAAGCTCCTACTGGAGAGACAGGAATAAAAAGATCTCCTAATAGTCTGGATTTTGATTGTACTTAGTATTTTACCTCGGAGTTAATATTTACCACCATCATTCTGTTTTACTTGATATTTGTGATAGTCCCACATGCAGAGGAAGATCAATATTTTGTGGGACCTGAAGTGTGTACAATTTTGGAGTCCTTTGTAAGAAAAGGAATACAACATTATCTTACTTTCACGAACTTTATATAAACCGATGATGATATGAACACACTGCCGGAGACTGTTCCAGGGCCTTGGAAAGACTCACTCGAGCAAAGGGCCCTGAAATTTAAGCTTCATCAGTTAGGTGCTAAATCTGCATCATCCCACATGAAAAACAATATTATAAAATAGAATTTATATGCTTTATAATAAAATTTATTATATTATACTTTATAATATTGTTTTAGCCTCACTCCTTCTAGTCATTCTGCCCACCTGACACATACCTTACATTCTCAGCGTCGACAGATTTGAGAAATAAAAATATGAAATGCCCAGTGATATTTAAATTTCAGGTAAATAATAAACTTTTTAGCATATCTCAAATGTTGCATGGGACATACTCATGCTAAAAAGAAGTGTTCATTGTTTACCTGAGATTCCAACGTAATGGATATCCTATATTTTACCTGGCAACCTATGCCTTTCAGTCAAAACACTCCATCAGAACTTTTCTGAAAATGATACAGCCTTTCATACTCTATGACTTGGTTCAATGTCTCTTAAAGTTTCTTCACGACAAGGCCCTCACGGGGGACCTGTTATAAATATAGACGCCTAAGCCTAACCCCTAGTGCGTTCAACCAGCTTTCCAGGTAAGTGTTATCAATAGGCAAATTTGACAAACACGGCCCTAATTCGGGGGGTTTTGTTTCCTCAGGCTGGAATGTTTTTGCACGCTCTAATCATCCAAATTCTCAGGCCTAGAGATAAGGCACTGCCCCTCATCATCACCCCCTTCCCTGGGCAGACTTCATCCAGCTACTCTCAAACGCCTACTGCTGTTTACAGACTTCTACTGTAGCAATTTTCCAAGTGAAACTGTGGTTTCATATGCCAGTAGCATCAGCATCACCTGGGAACTTAAAACATAAACGTTTAGGCCTCATTCCAGACCCACTGAATCAGCAGCTCTGGAGGTGGGGCCCAGCAATCAGTGGTCTAACATGCCTTCCACGTGATTCTGATGTACCCTTCAGCCTGAGAATAATTACTCTATGTTAACGCCCTTCACTTTTGTTGTAGTTAAACGTAGGTGTCTTGCCTCTAGTTGGATTGTCTGAATTCCTTGACGGGTAATAGCTGATTGGATTTTTCTTTGTATTCGTTCTCAGGGCCTGGCACATGGAGAGTATTTAAAATTTGTGTTAAATGAAAGATTTGATGAGTAAATGAGTCCATAGGTAATTATGGTTTGTTGTTGTTGTTTGTTTTTCAGTAAGCTGTCTAGTAAAAGCCATAACCCACAGTGTACATCATAAAGCTGGGTGGATGGTAAAGCTTTTCTGGGATCCCACTGTGTGGCATGGGGGCTCCAAGGCCCAACTGTTCTTACTTTTTCTCAAGCTACCATTTGCTCCTTGGTCCTTTAGGCATTTCAGTTCTATAAACTGTGGAAGAATACAAAGAGTTCAGATGAATTACCATCTCAGGTCATCTTATAGACACACGCTAATGTTAATAAGCATGCATCTATAAATGCAAAACGTTTGATGGGACAATTATTCCATGGAAAAAGTACTAAGTTAGAGACAGGCCAGCTACGGGATTATGCAAGTGCTGTGTATGAGGATATGCTGTGAAAATTATATTTTACATACATATCCAGCATTAACCAATGCTGATGGTTAAAAATGACAACATCTGTCTTTATGATGAGGTGTATATATGTGCCTATACAAAACTATCTGAGCAGATGACTGAAGACCAGCTTTCTAATTATGGGAGGAACAGTGATCATGTTTCTATGCATAGGTCACCTGAAATGTTAAATTCCCTGAAATATAAACAAATTTCAAGAACTGTTTGCTAATTAAATTGATGTTTTCATCTGTAGATTAATCTAAATATTGTCATGAGTTCCTTAGGTCGGATGCATACATGTAGATAAATGTCATATACTTGAATATCCAGCAATCTAACATAGAGAAAAGCACAAAAGATCAGGGGTACGTGTTCATTTTGCTAAAATTTTCTGTTTCTTCCTCTTTGACACATCTTTCATTATGTCAGTAACGTGAACCAATTAAATCCATTTTTTTCCCCAGGCTAAAAATGTGGAAAACCAAATCAACCATTCCGTCAAGAGTGATTTCCTGACATTCGGTGGTAACAACAGCTAATTTTGCATATAAGAACCACACAACCTGATTATTAAAATATGAATTAGAATATTAGAGTGAATAGATCATGCAAAGAACGAGTGACTGGTTACTGTGATACCCTATCAAACCCACTAACATGTTCAATTATAGGGTAACATATGCTGGTGTTTTGACAACTCAAAAGTTCCTGGGTGTCCAGGCTACTTTATGGATGCCGGTTCCACAGAATTAGTTGCATTCATTTCTTCCTTTCTTATCTTCATGTCATTATTACCTTTATCCTTGGGGACTATATCATCCTCCCAACACTTTCTTTGGCCCAAGTTTCTCATCTCCAATCTATCTTATGGTTGTATCATTGCAGACTAATGTTTCTAAATCCTGACTCTAATAATACTTTTAAAAAGCCATTCAAAAGTCCATCATATCAAATGTGAATTGTCCAGTATGACATTCACGGTCCCTATGCCAAACTTCTGCTTGTACAAATGAAAATCCTCTACGGGAAACATACACTTAAGCTAAATTGAGTTCATTGATTCAGGAACACGGTCTGTGCTTCTGTTGCTTAATATCTTTGCTTAGGCTGTGCACACTTCCTGGGATGCTCAGGCCAAAAATTTAACCCCACCTGAAGTGCTGTCTTATATAGAATGTACGTCTTCCAGGTTTGGCTTTACTAGAGGTAAACTCTCTACCTTCTAGATACTCTTCGTGGGATTCTTTACAAGTTCTTGCTCGTATTTTAGCTATGGATGCCATAGATACCTTTGTCTTATGACTTTTATATCTTCACTCAATGTAAGGGCTCTATCAGCACTTGTGGGATTAAATTTGTGGACTTGGTGGTCTAAGCCACTGCCTATCACATTTAGCTGTATACTGAAATCAATGAGGGAATGTACAAAAATACTGAGACCTGAGTCCCACTGGTAGAGATACTGATTTAATTTCTCTGGGCTTTGAAATAAAGAAAAAAATATCTCTAGGTCACTCTGATACGCAGAAAATTTGAGGACCAATGGCTCTGCTGATCCTAGGAATACCCAAAATGTCTTTTGGAGTGTGCACGTTGGCCACAGTCTCCTATGGCTACTTGGTTGGTAAATTTATGTCCCTATCAACTCTGTGAAAAGTTGAAACCTTCAATCAGCTCCAAAATGTGGCTTCCCCAGACCAAGTCCAATCTTATCTTTACTCTAAGCCACATTATTGGGAAATGCTTACTTCAGGTTTAAAGGTTGGGGCGCCTGGGTGGCTCAGTCGGTTAGGCATCTGACTCTTGGGTTTGCTCAGGTGGTGACCTCACGGTTTTGTGAGTTTGAGCCCCGCATCAGGTTCTGGGCTGGCAGTGTGGAGCCTGTTTGGGATTCTCTCCCTCTCTCTCTCTCTCTCTGCCCCTCCTCCACTCACACTGTCTCTGTCTCCTCAAAATAAATAAATTAATTTAAAAAAATAAAAGTTAAAATATATCCATCCAAACTTCCTTCTAATCCCACTTGCTAGTTTTTTGGGAGCACCAATCATTATTGTAATTAAGACACTAATTATAAAAAAAAGGAAAAGGCTAGTATATAAATTGGATAGTTTTAAACTATGTACACATATTACACTTTACTGTGATCTCTGAAGTAGAAGTGAATCTTAAGCATATGATTTAAAAAATAGTTTTAAGCATGTTAACCAACGCATGGTCTTAAATTTTGTATTTAGAAAGGGGTGGTGGGGGGGGGGAGAGAAAAATCTTCTATGCAGCTGTTCTTATCACATATAATTTGTATTTGTATGACTCTGTACAGGCACTTTTTTATGCCTGATTTAGGATGAAAAGATGATATATTGTATCATGGGGACATAGTGCTTGTTTATAATGTTTTCTTTCGTAAAATAATCTATAAAGCAGGGGCAACAATACCTACCCTACTGGGCAGATATTTGAATCGTAACTAAAACTAATAATTTTGACAGAGATGGTTAGTTTCAGTGTATTAGTTGGAGTTGTTTTTTCTGGAAGGTTTGGATTCCAACTGGTCCATGTCAGCCCTTTACTCTTGCACAGTGAAGGACACTGGGTGTTTCTGAGGTGACCAGGTGGCCACAGGTATCTATGACAGAATATGGATGGTGTTCCACTGTCAAGAGAATCAAACTTATGCCCTAAACTGGCTCTTGCAAATACTATAAGCAATAAAGATTAGAAATTTGCATGTTGATGCTGAATTTTTGGATCCTTGACTTAAATAGGAGAAACACAGTAAAGGGGACTGTGGTGTTTACACTGTGTCAACCTTTCACTGCATTCAAACCCAAGAATATATCTCAGGACAAGCTGTCTCTTCATGCCCCCAAGTCCAAATGCAATTCTGGTGATCCTTACTTTCTAATATCCAACTGTGACCACTCTCCTCTGGGTTGCAATGCATCTGTGGTACTCTTCATAACTTTGCTTTGCAGTCTGTGTGTCCTTTTGTGAATTCCGTATTCTTCCAGACTGTCTTTATCTATTAGAATCTTATCCAAGCATCAATGTGGATATTGCATAATGGCTTCCGTGAACTTCCCAGGCAGAAGTTTCCTTAACAGATTATACGTGCCTTAAAGGCAGGGGTATGGATATTGGCATTTTTCCCTGAGCCTAGCACAGAGACCGATATAGGGGCTCCTAAGTATGTGCCAAATAAATGCATATAATCTCAAGCAATCTAAGAGTGCTCCAGAAACCTACCCACAGTAAGGCTTGCTCCTAAAATACAACTGAATTTCTGGTTCTATTTCTTCAGGGCCTAATCGCCAATAAACTTTTGGAGATTTAGATTTGTCAACATTTGTTTTGACCTCTTTCAATGTGTTTATTATTAAAAAGAAAAAACCAAAATAGGGGAGCCTGGGTGGCTCAGTTGGTTAAGTGGCCGACTTCAGCTCAGGTCATGATCTCGTGGTCCAACAGTTTGAGCCCCGCATGGGGCTCTGTGCTGACAGCTCAGAGCCTGGAGCCTGCTTCAGATTCTGTGTCTCCCTCTCTTTTTGCCCCTCCCCACTCATGCTCTGTCTCTCTGTCTCTCTCAAAAAAATAAATATTAAGAAAAGAAATACATTAAAAAAACACAAAATAACTAAACTAACAAAAACCAAATCAAACCAGAAACGTTTAGTTCAGTGTTTATTTTCTTCTTCAAGTTTTTCATTTTTTTCTTTTTCTTACTGATCTCTTTTTTTAAAAGCATCCCTGTCCTTTGCTATTTTTTTTTCCACGTCAAATCACATTGCCTTTTATTTCCTTGTCAGGATGTGTATTGTGCCAGGTTCTAGCATCCCAAGTTATTGGCAAGGACAGTTAGCTTCATCATAGCTGAATTTTATTCTTCATATGGAGCCTTCTTCTTGTGTAATAACTGGTTTTAAAAAATAATCCCAGAAAATAAAATAAAACAAAACAACCACAAAAACAGCCAATATAGGTCTCACTGATTGAGATTGTTAAAAAACTCACAGGCATGGGTCACAGGCAGACAAGTCAGAGGCAGAAGGATTCCTTAATTTATTTCATTAAATAGGTACTTGTGAGTGTCTAAGTGGTAGCACCTTGGCTTGGCATTATTAAAAGCAAGTAAGGAGTTTCAGCTTGCTGCCCATATTGAAAACAATGAATAATACTTTTCCAAGACTTCCATGCTTGTAAATATGTTCACCTGTCCAGGTGAATCTTGCTAAATTTTCTTATTTCACCCCTTCCTAGCATGCTCATTCTTACCTAAAGGAAAACTATGCTTTAGTCACTCTAAAAAATTATTTTAAAATGAGAAAGACTGAACATATTAAACAAAGGAATGAAACAAAATAAATTAATGATGAAAATGTTAAATTTAGACAGGAAAATGGCTATGGAGTTCTCAAACATTTCCATTCAAAATTCTGGGCACTTTTGTTTGAAAAAAATTTAAAAACTATATATAATAAAATGTTATCAGACAGAATTCTTTATTCATGCAAATAATGTCAATAATGAGCTGACTCTGAAATGACAGGTTTCTAACGTGTATTGTGGATTATGAAATTGTTTCAGTATAATTTTGGCATCAGGTGCACTTAAATCCTGTGAATGTTGGTTATCTATGTATTCCTTGTAATTACACCACATTATTTATCAGAACACAGAGTGAACTCGGGTATTCAAAGATTTAACATTCTGGGTTTCGATGACTTAGGGGTGGTGCTGACAACTTATGAATAATTTTGCTCAGACTTGGAATTGTATCATATCCATAGACGATAAGGGATGTGCTTTTTGAATGAGCCTGCGTACTGCACGAGAGCCACCAGTCTATTTATTATTGTCTTCATCTCTTTAGCTCTCACGTGATGAGAAAATTATTGCTTCAAGCACCTTTGCAATTTATGTTCTTATAGTAATACAATGTAACGGTAAGAATTTTTAGGCAGGATTTTTTTTTGAGCTGATTATAAAATGCGTTAGACATGAAGTTAATATCATGGAGGTCATAAAGGGCCATCTAAATATTTTAGTAACACGTTAGTAATTTACATGTTGTAGATATTTGTGAATTTAAAGATTAAAAGAAGTCTCAGAAATGCCAGGGTATTTTGCCTTTGCTTCAGAATGCCCTATCTTAACCATGTAAATATAACTAATATATATTATCATGGTATTTTTTGAATGAATTTATTCATCAATTTTTAAAGGATAAAATTTATAAGTTTTGGAACTTGTGATTCTATAATGGACTAAAGAAGTATACATTGTTATGTTACATTGTGATGACATGAGATATTAGGATTAAGAAGTTGAATTGTAGTCTAGAAGAATCTTTCTTTAAAGGATAGGAAGCCCAAAGATCCCAGTGACATTAGATGAAGAAGTCTTGTAGTATGATATTCTGTGAGGCATTTAATATTAATAGGAAACTACAGTGAATCTATCAATATCCTAGTTTGCAGCATTTGGGAATGCAATCTAGAAAGAATCTAGCAAAGTCAACTGACCCTAGGAACAAAGGGGTAACCACCAAATATCACCTATCATTGTTTTCATATGCTAACTGTTCCTTATTATAACTAATGGACATGGATTTTGGTTGTTGTTAAAATAAAAGGTCAGCGTAGCCAGAAATACTGTAAATAATTTTGCTTAGTGGCATTACAGTAAATATAACTGAGATGACATTTTTTTACAAACAGCTAAGACTTTATTGTTATTTTTCTTGAGGTTTTTACCTTTAGGCTTTAGAGTATAGATTTTTTTTTTTTATATCACAGATTTTTTAAATAACATAATCCTGAGAAATTTAACTAAAATTATTATACCTCTATGTATCCAAAGTGTGAAAATAATAATGAAATTAACAAGGAACTATCAGCAACATAAATTCCTTGATTATGTTATGAGATTAATTACTAATTAAGTATGTTTACATGTGTAAATCTATGGAAAATAATTTATTTCTCTATTTTTATTATATTAGGAAAAACCTAGTTTATAATTTTTTTTGCTTATAGAGCATAGAGACAAATTTTGATAATGGACCAAATTCAGGTAATTTGGAAATTTCTGAAGGACTCATATAAGAACATTTGCTTGTTAGTAAGATCTGATATGGGTGGGCACTCTGACAGTTTCCTCCTTTGAAGATATTTTGGGATGAAAATATAACTTCAGCAATTTTTTTTTATATTGACATTTTTGTTCAAAACTCTTTTTCAAGTGTTCCTTAATAA
Organism: Panthera onca; assembly: GCF_046562875.1. Taxonomy (NCBI): domain Eukaryota; kingdom Metazoa; phylum Chordata; class Mammalia; order Carnivora; family Felidae; genus Panthera; species Panthera onca. The sequence goes on from NC_138343.1 coordinate 45,365,055, forward strand.
GTAGCTTTAGTTTTGTAGTGCAAGGTTCAGAATCACAGAGCAGAGAGTTTAAATGGTGTAATAGTGTATTTGCACTATTTTATGAGGCTGTTTTCATGAATGAGATGTGCTAAGAAACTATACGACATAGAACATTAAAAAAAGAATGTTCTTATAGGGAAAGACATCTGAAAATGGTGGTTTGCTATGAGGTTTGTCCTGATAAGACACTGGGTCTCATAACACCATACATTTTATTACTCTTCTTTGTTAGAGAAATTAGCATTCTGTTTATCCAGGAGAGCACCTCGGCTTTTGGTTTAGGATAGCAAAGGAAATAAAATGCTCAACTTCTACTTTCATTTCTGCAACTTGTCTATGCATGGGTGAAGATCTTTTCCTCCTAGTAGTTTTCTTCTCACTGATTCTCATGTTTCCCAAGGTGACCTGTGTTTCAGAATCCTAATTTAGCCAAAAATGATAGTGATCCTATCCAGTGGAAAAGAAAACCTAAGTAAAATGCCAAATACTAGTAACTTTGTGTCTTTCTATTTGCTTAGGGTAAATGAGCAAACAGATTGAATTTTCCCTCCATTGATAGGAAGTGCACTTGAATTTTTACTGAGTTACTCACAGATTATTTGATTGTGCACCTCCCTAGGTAGACCACTGCCTCAAAGCCAATGTCAAGGTATTCTCTTTCTGAACCGAGTTTCATGTTCGGAGATGTCTGTAGAGAGACAACCAAAGAACAGCTCTGAGAGATTTCACATTAATGAACATCGTGTTAACCGGAATGCAAAGGAGGACTGCCCAGGGGGTATTCCCTTTACATCTAGATCATCTAGACTTAGAAAGTGAGGGAGATGAGATAATATTGCTTTGTGGCTTTAATGTATTGCCATTTAATCAAAGGTTGCAAGCCATTTCATCTTGAAATACCCTTATGAGGTAGCTTGGAGAGATCTCTGCCCTTTTCAAGCTGTGATAGATTTCCTGTTTAAGAGCAAGAAAGTCGATTGCTGAGAAATATGTCTAATTAACGTGAAAGTCTAATAAAGTTGTTGATTAAAGTCTGCTAAAACTTTGGGATATTTACATTGGTGAGTTTAAGGTCTAATTTATCAGTACCTAGCACTTTTATGTTTGAGAAGAAAAGATGCCAGAATTTCCTGATTCTCCCTCAAAATAGATGCTGCACATTACACCAAGGTATGGGGGAATATGAGAGTTTAGCCTTTTTCTAGCTCTCTCACTGTGGCTCAAATAATCAGTAAATCCACTAACTAGAATGATGGAAGACCAGTTTCCAGGTGGATACTGTACTGGCCATCTTACATTAGATGACTTCAATGCTCCCCACAACATAGTGTAGACTGCCTCTGCCCAAATCCAAGTTAATAAATCTACACAAGACTGGAAAACAACACACTTGCCATAAACCCCACTTGTCTTTTATCCATGGCAGTCTCTCCTGATTCCTCCTAGAGTTCTGATTTCTTCACTGTTTTGACAGAGCCCTGTGGGTAATGTGGTTGCTCTAACAATTATGGAAATGGAAAGGAGACCACACCGTTCCTCTATCTGGCCATACCATTAGCCACGTGGGAATCCAGAAGCCAGTTACAAATAACTTCCAAAACCCCCTGTTCAGATAAGTATAAACATGTGACATGGAGTAGGAATCACACACAACCAGTAGATATTCTCACTCCTCTGTTTCTAAAGTTTCCTTCCGATTTTTAAGACTTCATAATTAGCATGACCTGTGAACACTTTCTTAAAACTTCAAGGGGGGAAAATAGTAGTGATTTTCTGTAATTTATAAAAGTGCAAAATTAGCAATGGTTTTGTAATAAATACTTTATATTAAAAAATATCTACCTTATAGAGGTTCTCAGTTTAAGATATAAGTCCATTTAATTTTGATGGCATCTGTGGAGGTGCAGAAGAGATATTATTATCTACAGACCAGTCATCCATACCATTCTGGTTATGTGATTTTTTACCATATATAGATTTCTCTCTGAATAACTTTCCATTTTATAAGAAAAGCAAGTGACTTCTCTATCAGTAACAGAGAGGACCTCATTAAGTACAGAGGAAACATTAAAAAAATTATTTGTTATGCCTCAAAGAGGGACAAAATCAAGGAATGCCAACAGCCATCTCTAGGAATGAATAATGCTTGCCTGGGGGTTTACTTGAAGTTTCTTTTCAAGGAGGCTCCCTAGTACCCCACTCTTCACCCACAAAACTATCTATGGCTCTGGTTCATGCATGGAAATTCAGAAGCAATTTCCTTGCAAAGATCAGGTTATGAATTTGACAAATAAGAAGACAATCTTCAAGTGAAATATATTGGCATACGACCAATTTTGCTAGCAGTTAAGAGTCTGTAGTTTTGAGGAATGATGCAATTCTCTGTGCATTATCCTAAACTCTAATATATGTGGAATTTCCCCCACCTCTTCTATCACACCTACTTACCAACATCTTGATTTCTGAGCATGTGGGCTCATTTCCCAACATTCCTTCACACTTATTTCAAATGTTGCCTGAGCCAACTGCACAAAACATTAAGCACAGAACACCACCTCTTTCCTTTCTAACTAAAACATCATGGTGGGGCAAACCTGGCCATTTAGTTTACAATTCAAAACAATTTACCACGGTCAAACCTACATATAGTTCCTCCCATGCTGGACCTGATGCAAAGAATCTTTGTTGTTGTCATTATGATTTTGCTGCTTTCATTTGACTAAATATATTTGCAGTCATGATCTTGAAGACAAATCATTCAAAAAAAAATCTAGCTCATTTCCCCTATACAATATATTGGCAGATCATGGCTTAAAAGGGTTGGTATAAATGCCTGCACCACAGTGATGATGCTGAGTTTTATTTTAGATTCAAGATGGGAAGATTCCAAGGGCATACAAATTCAGCTATAGATAGGTTTTGAGTCAATGTCATAAAATTTGTCACAAAATTGTTTTGTAACACAGAAGGAGCAAGACATATTTTTTGTTTCTTTGTTTTGTTTTTAAAGGGAATAAAAGTGCTTCTAAATTACTTTGAAAAAAAAAATGACAGTTTTCAGGCTCACATTTGAAAAGATTATCAATACCTTTGGCAAACACCAACAGAACAGAGAGATCTCTCTAAAAAGAGGTTGAGCCAATCATTGAGTTCTCCAATTCACAGGAGACAGATCTAAATTTCAGTCGCAAGGTATTGTACTCTCTGGTTCACCGTGAGATCAGCAAACATAAGAAACTAAACTTGGAATAATTACTGACTAACACAGAATCTGCTATGTTGTTTACCTGGAAGCCAGATTTAGCCTCTAGGATTTTTCAGAGGACATTCTAGAAGAGGTTGCTGCTATTGACACCCAGGGAAGGCAATTTTTAAATTGTCCCCCTTGGGATGAAACCTTCTGTGGACTTTAGGCTCTTGAGACCAAAACCTACAAGGCATTTATGAATAGCTGATATGAGAATTTTAATAAAAGTTGCAATAACCATGAAAATAGTGTTTGTAAAAATCTATGTACTATTAGTAACAATGCATGCATAGTGCCAGGCATTCATAACTATTTGGTTATAAAAATATGTGAGTGTAATTATGGTATTTACAGTCAACTTATAAAAATACATGTAATTCTGATGGCAATAGTTAATCCCTAGCTCTAACCACAAGCCTAGAAGGATTGGAAGATTATTATGGGAAAGTGCGTGGGTAATTACAAAATGGACAAAGCTCTCACCCTCTCGAATTCAACATTCAAGAATGGCTATTATAGCTTCGTAGGAGTTTCATTTGTCATAATTCTTCTAAACTCACAAGGTAAAACCCAAATTCTCTGGAAATAAATAGGAATCAAATGGGAAAGAAACATTCACATGATACAACCATAGGGAAGAATAATTCTTTCATGGAATATTCATGCACACCTGTCAGAGAGGTTCCCGATCCCTGGAAGAATTCATGGGGTGACATTTAAGCACACCTTTCATTTAAAATATTATGCATGGTCTAGGTTAACCAAATCTCTTTCTGCAATTTAGGTGAGCACCTCTTTGGAGCTTATTAACCATCATGGGGAGTGGAATTCTTACAGGACTTTCTGATTCAAATTTATAATCTGTTGGAAGAAAATAAATCCACATTGCAGTTTAAATTCAGAAAAGGTGTGTTCTTTCCTTCTTTCTTTTCTTTCTTTCTTTCTTTCTTTCTTTCTTTCTTTCTTTCTTTCTTTCTACAAACTTTAAAATCTCTTGTTTTAAGAGAAAACCATATTTCAGCAAAGTACAATATTCTACATATATGACATATTTCCCACGGGTTCTTTTCTTCCAGGGTTGATGAGTCATCTTTTAGCAGTAGATGGGTTCCCAATTTGAACACCATGAGTATTTCACAAATGGACAAAAACAGTGGGAGTAAACTAGAAAAACTTGAGAGTTACACATAAGCTATTGAAAAAGGCAGAGGTTGGGCATTACCTACAAATCATGATCTCATATGTTAGGATGTATCTTGGCATTGAGGAATCGGAATATTTGAAAATATCTGTCGCACAGTGAGGTTGGGAGGTCAGATGATGCTCAGTTAGATTCTTTATGGGCTTAAATTACTTCCTAGGACTGAGCTAGGGCATTTTGGATGGTATATTAACTCTTCCAGAACAAGAAATTCCATTTCAATAAATTATTGCTACAGTTCATTAATGAATACCATGGTATCCTGGAAAAGATAACGACCCTCCAAAATCCAACCCTTCTTGTCAGTTGAGCAATGAGAAATTCACATTTATTTTACTCACTGTGATCCTTGAAGACATAACCTAAAAAAGAACTGTTTTCCTCCATCCACATAGAGACTATCTAGACGCAGGTAGGATATTGGAATTGTCCTGGTGGTTTGGCAATAGATGCCAAACTGTCCTCACATGCATTTGGCAACCGGCATGCTTCATTCGTTTTTTAGAAATCAGACTGCCGATCTTCATATATGGAATATGGAATTGTCTAAGGTAATCAAGAAAAAAAAATGACCCAAATAGGCAAGCTTTTTAAAAATTGGTAAATGAATGGAGAATGGTACACCTTGGGCAAACAATGGAGTAATAGTTAATGGGATGTCTCGGTTGATTATTTCCCATCTTTTGAAAGGGATGTAAAACAAATATTCACAAAGGGTGAGTAAACTATGGCAGAAGAATCCCCCTCCTTTCCCTCAAAGCCTAACTCTTCAGAGACTTCTACTTCAGATATGAGATCATGGTCTACAGGTCTACTAGTATCAAATACCAGTTCATCCCAGCAGAGCTGTTCAGGAGGCAAAAGGCTAGGGTTATCTGTGACGTGAATTTCACAAAGAATAGGAGAACAATAGCTGTGTATGTTTATGTCAATTACTTTGCATACTTGATCTACTGCTATTGTGCCCACATGAACACAAGTGAGAAGACACGAATCATTTCTAATAGAAAGAAACTCAGTAACCTCAAGGTAGGACAAAACAAACTTCACGTAATAAAATAAAATTTCGTTAAATGGTTTTCATTTTAGAGACAGTGCTTCTTTCCCTTAATATCCTGGTAAACTCCTTATCTGGAAAAGTATACTTGTTTTATTGTTTTGTTACTTCATTAATCTATCAACTTCATTTCCAGACTGCAACCAGAATGGAATAGTTTGTATCTCTTTTTTGAACTTAACTGAGTCCAAGAGGTGTTTTTTTTCTCTTTTCTTTTTTTTTCCTTTTTGTTTCCAGATTTTATATTTGAAATTCAATTAAAATATACAACTGAAGTTGGTGGGAAACAGTAGCTCTCTTCCAGGTAAAAGAGCTTACTAAATGTTTTTATCATCACTGGACATTTGTTCAGTCCTACCTGAAAATTAATTTATTTTACTGGTTGGCATGGAAAAGGCATTTTCTAGGAATTTTCTGTGACAGGAAGCACAGCATTAATCCAAGTAAGCACCCAACAGACTAAGTGTATCTGCTGGGGAGCAGTTTTAAATGTTAACTCAATGAAAACATTTACCTCGGTACTTGTTCTGAGAGAGAATTCAGCAGCAGTTACAGTGAACGTGACCCGTGGAGAGCTACGAACACCCCAGGGGGTGGGCCAGCTGAGGAGCACTTTCCAGGGAACAAGAACAATGATATTGCAAGAAGCTACAAAACAATATTGCGGTAGTTATAGTGATCACTACTATAGTGATCGTGGCCTGGGTCAATGTTCCAAATATTAATGCAAGGAACACACTAGACTTTATAGGATTAGAATATTTTCCTTACACTAAGAACCAGTTGATGGCGCATGATGAGTGGTGATGATCCATTTACTCTGTTTCGTTCTACGACATTTCTTAGTTAGATCTCCTTTTTCCTATGTTAATTATCTATATTCCATGGCAGTATATATTCGTCATCTAAAATGAGAACACTGTACCTATGGTATACCTCAACGGTCTCACACACACGCACACAGACACGCACACACACGTGTACCCTATACATACATGTATGGACAGTATGTGTAAAATGTTCATTTGCAGTGGGTAAGCTCTCTGAAAGCAGCCAAACCAGCCTTCCCGAGTATAGCGAACCATTAGACCTCAATGAAAAGCCTTATCAACTATTTAGCTCCAACATGAAATTTTAACCCTTGTCCATGTGGTAATTGGTTTAAATGCCTTTTGTGTGTGTATGTTTTCTTTTTTCTTTTTGATTTTATTTTTTTTGAAGTCATCCAAAGAATCTCCAAGATTGACATGATATGTAGAATCTAATGGACTGACATCTCTGTTTATTTCGCTTATCACACAGTTGTATAATACTCTTTCTGCTGAAACACTTGAGTTGTTTTGAGTTGCCATCAATGTATCTGTATTTGGCTAAGGCAGGTTTGACTTTCTAGAGAAAGTCCAGCCCATCTGCAAATGGACAGCTTCTTCTACACAAACATCAATGTTCACTAAAGACAAATCTAAGTATATGTATATATGGTATATATACATATATATGTACACGTAAAATGGATTGGGAAGTCCTTTGGTTTAGACGGGATTAAATATGTACTTCCCAAGTGCATAGGTTTCCTTTGACCAACCTGTTCAAAACACAAATAAGAAAAATGCCATGGCAATTTTGACATTTACTGTCTTTTCCCCTATTTAGAGGCCCCCTTTCTACTCCTCTCCATCTTTCTTAAGCATTTTATTTTTAAAAGCAGTGAGATCTTTTGGCCTTCCAACGCTTCATTCATTCGTCCATTCCTTGGAAGAGCTCTAAGATCACATCCCCAAACTTATCTTTAGTGGAGAACAAGGTTGTAAAGAACATTTCCCTCTTCTTTGATTCTCTCTTCCCCCCAGGAAGTGGACACCTTGATGTGTCATGAACAATTCACTCTTGATCTGACTTTCCTTGTTACCCCTGGCCAGCCCAAGCAGCTGAGGAGTGAGCTTTACTCTCCCTGCATCATTGTGCAATACTGGAAAAGAAAAATAATCCATTTGTCTACACCCTTCAGACTGTAGTGACATGATCAGGGTTCTCTTGAATCTCTATGCATTCAATTTCCTCTCTCTCCTTCCGTTTGGCGCGTTTCTTTTTCTTGTGGTGCTTTTTGGAAGGGGGGAAAAAGGTTAGGAACACGGGTAAGATAACAAAACAGTGCAGAAGTGTGCAACCCCCAGTGAGCAGCAAGCATTTGAACAGTGTGAAGGTCAGGTTTGAAGGCACAAATAGGAGGGGGACCAACCCAATAAGAAAAGAAGTAACATTTTGCAAAATGGCTGTCCCATGCTCTTGTAGGGAGCTTTTTATACATTGTGTTCGGGTGTGCTCAGTTGCTAGTACAAATGTGTAAAGCAGTGGTGCACAGTGGTCAATGGCAAAATTTAAAGTGTAGATAAGGCACAAGATAGAAATGCAATCCATGTCGACGTTCCATAGCGTCATTAAGCCCAGAACGCCCAGCTCAATTGAGGTGACACTAAGAATGAGCCAGAAGTTTCCCAGAGGGTGGATCACTAGGAAAAAAGTCAGGATTAACACCAGGAGGACACCGAAGCCTGCAATCAGAACAGGCACCGTGACAGACAAGCCATAATGATCCGTGAACACAAAGGAGGGGTTGAACACGATGAATCGGATGCTCTTTGACAGGGACAGGGGCCTCAATTTTTCCAACACTTCTATGACTTCCTTCTGCTTGTCTCTGCTAGTCCTGGCCACCAGATACAAGCGAGAAGCGATAATATTGTTTTCATCCCCTGCTTTGGAGAAGATGATATCGTTTCGAAAATGCTGGAATTCTGGCTTTTTTAAAAACGAACTTTGTAGGACACTGATAAAGTCACTCTTGTTACTGGCACTGATGTTGCTAACTTTCAGGAACTGGTAATACTGCTCCACCCAGGACACTGCAGTGAACCCACTACAGAGCCTCCTCAGATCCTCCTGGACGCTGCTGTTCCAGTACTCCAGCGGCTCGTAGATGTAGAATCCTATCACCGGGCTGTAGTTGCTGAAATATTTCTGCTGAACCATGGCGTAGGAAACACTCGGAGAATCACTGGCTAGTAGATTGATGATGTTGGCCCTGTCGCTGATCTGCAAGCACCCCATGAAGGAGAAGGAGGCATAAATGAGATAGAGGATGACGACAAACGGCTTCACGTAGATATTGGTAATCCATTCGTTGTAATGTTCGCGTAGGAAGTGCTGAATAAAATGGTGCTGGTAGGGGTTCGTCTCATGATGGGATGTCTGTTGATGCCCGTCACTCATCACTGTCTGGAACCACACAGGTTTGCGGTCCAGGTATTCCGCGGAGGGGATCTTACAGCAAAAGATGCTGTGGTAGCGGTTTTGCTCTAGTTGGCCCGCGAAGACCAGACAGGAGCCAAAGAATGAGAAAATGTAGAAGTAGTTCAACAGAATGGAGACACACATGTTCTGACAGAAGACCTTCACAGCCTCTATGTTTGTGAATGGGCTGGCACCCATGCCAAAGGTAATGAAGTACAAGGAGCTGGTCATGGTATAGGTGACCATCACATCAGAATAGGCATCTGCAACCCTGTCTTTGAAGGGTAAATTCTCTCTTGTTCTGCGCCATCCGGACAGAAGCTCAAACACTCCTTTAGTTCCATGACCTAGTTTTTTTTTAGAAAAGAGAAAGAATCATTGTTTTTATTTCCTCCTATGGTTCAAGTGAGCTCTTTATAGACTATCTATGCTAAGCAGCACTTTATACTCTAATCTTCAAAATGCTATGATCCTCATATCAGGGTCTCAAAATCTGAGTTACGCAACAGGATATAGTTAGTCTGGGTGTCTATTTTAGCGAAGTCCAAGTTAATTGGTGTTCTGGATAAAATTAAACATGTACTGTCTGTCTTATTAATTTTACAAGTCGTAAGTATAATTGACATTATTATGTGATTCCCACCCCCACGCCCCCGCCCCAGACACATGCTGTCTCCTAAGTGGATCATAAGTTGTAAATGGCAGGGACTGTTATTCATACATCTTCAAATGCCCCACTTCAATTGACTGCTCGATCAGTTGATGTATTGACTGACAGTCCCTAACCTCCATTTCAAGCTGACTTATGGGCTGATTTAGGAAATTATAAGATGATTTTCAACACTTAAAAATCACTTAAAATTGATTTTGCAATGTTTAATAATCTGCTTGGTGGCCAGATGGCTTAGAAACCAATTCCTATAGATTTGATTAATTAACATTGAGTGTGAATTGAAAAAATCCTCCAGGTCACATAAAAGACAGGGGAAGACCTTCAGAGCAAGAGATCATAGCAAGTATTTCCTTTGGGTTCCTCACAGAGCTTTTATTCACACAGTATGAACGCTGACTAGCATTTACTTCCTTAAAGTGGATGTGGAATGCTTCTTTTTAATCAGCTTCTGTGCATTCTTTAGTAGGCGTAAATAAGCAAAAGCTTTATTCCACAAATATTACTTGAGCACCTGCTATGTACCAGATACTGTTCGATATTGAATTGCCACCACCCTCTCCGCTCCCCACCTTGCCTGCTTCTTCACCCACCCCAGGCATTTAAGAGCTCTGAAGATACCACCACTTGCTTCCTTACCAGCCAAAGCAGAAAACAGCTGGGAAAGCAAAGGGACTATGCTATACCTTCAATTTCCCTCTTTTTCACTTCCCTGAATTAGCTCTGTCAATTACCATCCACAATGCATCAATTGGTAACTTTCTGACTGAGAGAAAATCTTCATGCATCACTCTTGCCCTTGTAGGCAAAGCAATACTACACACAAACCTTTTCTATGAATGGATACAAGCTGTGCTTGGGCTCTTCTCCAAGAAATCCATTAGAGGAGGATGTAGCTTAAAGGCACAAAATGACCTAGTTCAAGAAAACTTGGAAAATGGACTTTGTGGGACACCTAGATATTGGAGCAACTCACTTAGCAATGCTTTAACAAACATAATGGCTGAGGTCTTACTATAACCACTGATCCTGTGTTGTTGATAGAGTTGCTAATTGGCGTACATAATTTTCCCCTTCTTTATTACTTTTATTTGGGACTACAATGGGCACGATTAAAAACCATTTCTCAGCCTACCTTTCAACTCGAGGTGGTTCATATGATGTATTTCTGGATAATATAACTGATAGTCACCTAAGGATGCTTATTAGAAAACCAGAGGCTTTGCCGTAAATGGTATCATGGAGCCACCAGTAAGAGCCACGGTCTACCATCGTTTCTAATTATCTTTATTTTTATTTTTTTGCATTTATTTATTTTTGAGAGAGCACTAGTTGGGGAGGGGCAGAGAGAGAGAGAGAGAGAGAGAGAGAGAGAGAGAGAATCCAAAGCAGGCTCCAGGCTCTGAGCCATCAGCACAGAGCCCGACGTGGGGCTTGAACACAAAAACTGTGAGATCATGACTTGAGCTGAAGTCGGATGCTCAACCGACTGAGCCACCCAGGCGCCCCTCTAATTATCTTTAAAGAGAACCCAATCTCTGCTTATCTAAGCCACTGTAAGTAAGGTTATCATATACAGTTGAACTTTTTCCTAACCAACAAAGCTTTGTAGGTGAGTTAACATTTACTTAAACCTCTTTTATGAGGAGCTAAGAATTCTTGCTTTATAGTTAATTTGACTCTAGTATTTACAGGTTTAAATATATATATATATATATATATATATATATATATATATATATATATTTAAATATATATAATCAAATTATATATCAAATTGATTATATATAATCAATTATATATATATTAAATATATATAATCAAATTATAATTTGATTAAAAAAAATTGGTTCATCTCTTTTGGGAGTTTTTAAGATTAATTATTAATTGTTACTGCATTGGGGTTGTTCTTATCCTAAATATAAATCTATTGATTCTCCAAAGTTCTCTCTTCTGGGTCTCCAGTCAGAAAAGATAAATTTATCCTAGCAAATAGAAAAGATTAGGCAAATTGCATTTATGTATAAGGTAAGTTTTTGTTGTTGTTGTTTTGGAGGCAGTGATCTATTACTTATTACATTTAATTACTAGCTCAACATGTATGTGCATTGCATTAGGTCTAATAATTCTTTAATTTTTTAAAAATGTTTATTTTTGAGAGAGAGTGAGAGAGACAGACAGACGGAGTGTGAGTAGGGGAGGGGCAGAGAGAGAGGGAGACACAGAATCTGAAGCAGGCTCCAGGCTCTGGGCTCTAGGCTCTGAGCTGTCAGCACAGAGCCCGGCGTGGGGCTCGAACCCATGAACCATAAGATCACGACCTGAGCTGAAGTCAGATGCTTAACCGACTGAGCCACCCAGGAGTCCCAAGTCTAATACTTCTTAACATCATTAATTCTTCATTTCTATCTTCTGCAAGACTCCTTGACAAAACAGAATACCGGATCTTTCATTCCCTTGACAAAAACATAATATTAGAATATTAGCTGAAGTAATTAAAAGAATTCTTTTAATTAGAGCACTTCTCTTCTGAAATGAGGACTCTTGCTATCTTTGTAGTTATAAGGGGGAGAAGGCTACATGGGGCTACAGCTAAATTTGGCTTTCCTTTACTAATGGTCACTTTTGTGAATATTAGGTACACTATGTAGGCCAGATTGTTGCTTTATATAGTACAAAGGTCTGTACGTGTGGGAAGATGATGCTAAACTATATTAGGTTAACTAACCACTTTAAGTGTGATAAAGTGAAAACTGAAAACATAATTTCCAAACTTTGTTTGGAGAGGACATTTTATCCCATTCATAGGTTTGGATATTTTACAGACTATTCCTACGGATAGGAATCATTTGATTCTCACCATAATCTGGCCATTTCCTTGCTGGTCTAATCTATGACCTGCTTCAGCTAGGGTAGTCTTTCTTCTCACCATGAACCTGCCCATGATCGGTCTTAAGTTCTTAGTTTTATTCATGCTTTTTTTTCTCTGTCTTGCAATACCTTCTCCTTATCGCTGGTCATATGGACGTTTTGTCCATCAATCTGTTAAGTGTCAGCTCAGTTCTCTTCTTTGCCAGGAATTCATCTCTGACAATTCCAGACATATTGATTTTTTTTCTGTTCCTTAAAGTCTTACTGCACTAATTAGTTACTCATTTTGGCACAAAACCATGTGCTGTTCTGCTCTGGAACAAAATGGTTTTCCTAGGATATGTTCTATTTCTTTGGTTAGAGTGCAAATTCTTCAAGGTCAGGGAATACATTTTATGCTTCGCAGAACAATCTGGCAGAGTTATAGATGCCCAGAAGATGCCCACTAATCTCTTATTGAATTAAATCAATTCTTGATTCTAGATGGGTCATAAAAATGTATCTTTTCATTACTTATTCTAAGATTTATTATGCATCTTTATATCTATATTGTGTCCAGAAGTATACACTTTTCATTCAATTCAACCCAATATGTATTTATTTTGACTTGTTACACATGAGTACCTATACTAGTCAATATATAAAACATAAAGGTAAACAAGAAACACACTATTTTCCAATATCTGTCAGACCAGAAGGTCATTTTCACTTGGGTAATTCTGAGACAGAGATTATAGATATGAATTTTATAAGCTGTCCTGTAGGATGCTCAGAAGAATTTCCTGACCTCTACTAACTAGATGTCAGCAGCACACTTCACAATTGTGAGAACCAAATATGTCTCCAGACATTGCCAAATGCTGACTGGGGGACAAAATTGCACCCAATTGAGAATTACTGGTGTAATTAAAAAAAAAAAGTACACACACACACATATGTATTTTAATCACCTTTTCCTGATTGTAAAAACAGGACATACTTCCATCAAAAAAATTGGGAAAGATGGAAAAAATAACGGTTCAAAGTTATTTTATATTCCTGCAACACAGATAATTGCTGTTAACAATTTTGCATATTTCTGCCAGTTTTGTATGTATACAAGTATGTATTAAACTTATCCATCCATCCATCCATCCATCCATCCATCCATCCATCTATCTATCCATCCATCCATCCAGATTGGTAACTACTTAATTATCTAACAGAACAGGGCTCCTGTAAAGAGAAATTAGAATTTGGGATTACTCTTGTCGCTATCCAGTTGTCCTGTCAACTGTGGGAAGCCTGTTTCCAAACCTCTGCAGTATTTTCTCTCTTGGTTTCTTACTTTTGACTTTGGGTTCCATTCTGAGGCTAAAACCATTTTTTGAACATCTACTCACTTGAAAGAAGCCCAGCTATTTCCCATAGCTTTTTAAAAGTGTATATTCACTAGTTTTCCACACTTACCAAGGGTCCTATTGCAATTCAGACAAGATACCTGAAATTAAAGAAAGTGACCTACCATCACAGATGATGATGATAGTGTGGCTTGCCCCACTGGACCATGACCTGAACTAATTCTATCGTATTTCCTTTTGGTGCTTAGTCCTGACAGTTTGTTGTTTCTCTCCCATTCCTGCACAAATCCTTAATCTCCACCTAAGGCCTCTGCTTTATGAACCACTCCATTCGAGTTGCTGACTGGTGAGAGACATAGACGTGAGCCGTTAATTGGATTGTAAAGAATAACCGGAATTCTTTCTAAGCGGAGATGAATGCTATGGACTGTGAAAACACACCTGGTTCTTTCTGAGGGATCAGGGAAAGCTCCAAAAGTTTCTGACACATAGAGGATGATGCAGTCTAGACTGATGGAATGACATGAATTCAGGCACAAATGCCTGTAAATCAAAAGGAGGTGGTTGTGGTTTTAATATTAGCTTGTTGGTATAGCCGTTTATGCCATTGCTGGAACAATGCATTTACTATTTCAGGAGATGACTGCCAAACTTTGATCATGATTTCCTTCAATTATTAGCATATGTTTGCAAACTATATTACAATACCATAATAAGCGGCTCGACTGGGATAACTAAGCTTTCTCTTGGAAAAGTTTCATGAAAAAACAGAGAACTCTTAAAAATGCTTTGGACAGAGTTGGAACCGGGAGGACAATTCAAGGAGGGCAATGAAATAAAAGATTTGGGTGTATGTGTGTATATTGAGTACTCCAAAAGTCTTCAGCAATGTTGTTGGAGACCTCTTTCCAAATGAAAGCAAAGGGAAGCCTTGTGCAATAACAAGTGAAACTTACATGACACCTGGCTAAAACAAAATCTGGATATTGAACCGGCGTTTGATTAGTATTAGGAATATTACTCTATTTAACAATAATTTAACAATTTCTCCTATTTACAATGGATTAATATGACAAAAAAATGAAGATTATGTGGATTCTTCTTTTGGTCATGGTACTGTAGGTCAGCCAGAGAGAAAATTTTGAATGGTTAAAATTTAAGAACATACACTTTTGTTACCAAACAAAACTGATTTCAGTCATAAATGAGCTGAACAATATTCAGAATGGGTTGTAATTCCCTTGAGCCTGAAGTAATCACTTTACAGACAACTAAACAGGACTTCTAAAGTAAGACAGATGTTCTCTGAGAACAGATTCCTTCCCACATTTAACAACATTTCTCTAAACTCTTGTATTCCAGTGTAAATTTCCATACTGTGATTGTACCTACAGTGACTTAGGAAAACTCTGGTGACAGGGCTCGGCCTAAAATCACTTCCTTCCAAGGAAGTATTGTTCATCAGTAAATGCAATACAAATTTGACAGTTTCCATGTCAATCCCAAACCCAATCTCTCCCCAAACCAGAATTCCAAAGAAAATACTTTTAACAAGGATCAAATCTAATCAGAACTAATTGTAACTGATTCAATTAGTACTCCCTACTGGGCTTTTCTTGATATATTACTTTAATAAGCACCATCTGTGGGCTTCTAATTCTTTCTAATCAGCTGAATTAGAATTCTCTTCATTTGCCTCGAGGAGATGTACTAGTGGGCCTCCCTTTATACTTGAATATGTCAAGCCTTCTGCAGGTCATGAGAGCTTGATATCTCTGGTTTCAGCAACATAAGAATTAAGGCAAAAATAATATTCCTTCTTATGATCTGCTCCAGAGAAATCTTTTTATTTCTTTAATCTCATTTATTTATTTCTTTAATCTCATTTACTTCTGCTTTGGTTGGCTATGCTTTCAGTAACTGTGTTTGTGGAAATCACCCTTAAGCTCAGGTGGAAAAGCGTATTTTGATTTTCTACTGGGCTCTCAGGCTAGGTGACTTCCCAATACTAATCAAATGAATAAATAATGAATGAAAAAAATAAAATCCAGCCAACTGAGCCAGTAAAGCAGCTAACAGCAGCAACAACAGAACAGCAACAACAATAACAACTCCACCACCACCCCCACCACCACAAAATCTGGATATTGAATCAGCATTTTTAGTTACCATTCACCTGTTCAGCATTATATGGGATACTCATCCATTGTTCCTTCTGTTTAGTTGGCTGTTCCCGCTTATATTTTAAAGATACCACTCAAACATGATCTCATCTCTAATATCTTCTGGTTGCCCTCTTCATCCCTAACTCACATGCTTAGAAGCCTCTCTGCATTCCAACACATATGGTAATGTCAACTAATAAAATTATCCATCGGTGTGCCTGTTTTTTTTATGTAAGTCTGTAAGGCCCTCACTGTCTAGGGTAGGCACTGTCTTTTCCATTTTTATATTTCAATTATTTGACACTAATTGGCGCTCAATAAATGTTTGTGAAATTGAATTGGCCATGATCTGTGTCTAGTCTTAAAGATATTCTTAAGGGGCGCCTGGGTGGCTCAGCCAATTAAGCATCTGACTCAGTCTCAGGTCATGAGTTCGAGCCCTGCGTCGGGCTCTGTGTTGACAGCTCAGAGCCTGGAGTCTGCTTTGGATACTGTGTCTCCCTCTCTGTCCCTCCCCAACTCACACTCTGTCTCTGCCTCTCTCTAAAGATAGATAAACATTAAAAAAGATATATTTTTAAGTGTGCTTGCCGTGATTATTACTAAGAACTCTATATTTAGCATAAGTGTCTGTGAAATAGAAATTCCCTCATTTTACTGAGAAGGGCACTTGAGTGTTACCTTGGTGGTGATTCTATGGCAGAGGCAATGATAGGTATCAGTGACGTTCAATTGCACAGTAGCATGTAATTCATTAATTTGACTGGTTCAGCATTACAAATGTCTGAGAAATGGAATATCAAATTGAAAAGCTTGTTCTAAATTGTTATTTGGCAGGGTAGAAATGATTTTGTAAAGTATTCCTGCTCCCTAAGAGATGGATTTTTTTTAGACATTTTCTAATCCTCATAATCTCTCACCTGGAGGTGGTGATCAGTGTGTATTTTAGACTGACTACTTTTAATCAATGTTCATCAGAATAAACAGGTGATTATCAAGCTCTATACACAAAGGATGGCCAGGGCTCTTGCCTTTTGATACCTATATAGCCTAAAAGACATAGAGTAGGATGTTATTTAACAGGAATTTTCTTTTTTTAAAAAAATGTTTAGTTATTTATTTATTTTGGGAGACAGAGATAGAAAGTGGGCAGGGGAGGGGCAGAGAGAAAGGGAGACAGAGAATCCCAAGTAGGCTCTGCACTGCCAGCCTGGATCCTGATGTGGGCCTTCAATGGGCAAACCAGGAGATCATGACCTGAACTGAAATCAAGAGTCAGAGGCTTAACAGGTTGACCCAACCAGGTGCCCCTCAACAGGAATTTTCTTTTTTCTTTTCTTTTCTTTTTTTTTTTAATATGAAATCTATTGTCATATTGGTTTCCATACAACACCCGGTGCTCGTCCCAACAGGTGCAAGCTGCTGTTGCCAGGGGCATATTTGATTGTTTTACCTGAAACTTGTGATGGTGTCGTGCAATGGGGGTGGGTCTAGCTTCATATTACTGTTACCCAGGAAGTGACTTCTCTTGAAATGTCCCCATCCCCGTACAGAAGGAAATAGGCTAAAACGCATGGTAAAGAGGCACCATATTGCAATGAAAAGAGGAATTAGAAGGAATCTGAACAGCCACTCTTAGCACTTAGTAGGAGGTTAGAGGATTTTATTAGGTTCCTAAGAGAAAAAAAATGGAATTTAGTAACAGATTCTTACTGTATGTTTTTTCAGAGCTGTTGTGTATTTTATACATATCCTAATGTATAGAAAAGGGCATATAGTCTCACTCCAGAGTTGCATTCCATCATTTTTGCTAATTTATTTTGTAGTTCTACATAAAGTTGAGTGTAAAGAATCTAATAAGTGTGTGTGTGTGTGTGTGTGTGTGTGTCCTCACATACACATGTGAGTATATGTAGATCTCAATATACATATGAGAGAGAGAGAGAAAGAAGGGGAAGGAAATAGCAATAGAGATAGGGAATGGGATTGTTTCAAAACCTGGTGACTATTGCAGCTAAAGTTTTAATACTCAGAGGGGGTAAAACTAGGTAGACAATGTGGTTACTAGCACATCCCCAGAGTTAGATTGATTGAGTTCAAATCTCAGGACCCTTTCTTCCTAGCTCTGTGACCTTGGGCAGGTTGTTTTTTTAAACCGCTCTACATTTCAGTTTCCTCATCTATAATTAGATAACAATGGGGGCTACATCATAGGATTGTTATCAGTTTCAGATAAGTTAACATATGCACTTGGCACACGGTAAGTGCTCTATTGAATGGAAAAATTTGGTGCTGGCAACAGCAGGTTGTTTGCATCAAGAACATTCCAAATCATTTGCCGTGGAATGCCACCTTCTGAATGCAGCTTGGTTTTTGCTATCTTTACCACCACAGCTGAGTTGGCTTTTGGGGGGGGGATCCCCAGTGCTCTCTTTTCAGCTTTTCTTGCTGTGGCGCCTCCAGTGCTGCCAGAAGATGAAGCAATCCTGCAGAGCCAGCGTGCATACGATGGCTTGCTTTCTCGTCCTCTCCCTCTTTCTGGTATTCCCATTCAGGGGAAAAAAGACTACAAGCAAGCTATTTGTTTTTTTCTCAATGCTTTCCATGTCTTTCAAGTTCTATGAAATGAAGATACATTGCTTTTGAGAAAGAGAAAAGCAGCTGTCAAGTTGGCCTTGGGTGTTGCCAGGCCCTGGTCTGGCACCCACAGCTAGGCTTAGCGTTGACCACAGACAGTCTGGCAGAATTGCATCAGATAAGACCAGTCTGACTGAGATGGACTGAGATAAAACAAGACCACCTCATGATTATGACCGAATATAAGCAAAACATAAAAACAAAAACAAAAAACCGCCATAAAATGGACCAAACACCTTCTAATGTCAAGAATGGTAGGAGTGATTGCTGTTTCTTTGCCAATCACAGTTTAGTCTTCATCTCCTGGTCTTTAGTCTGGTCTTCTTGCCTTCTAGGTGTCAGTATTATTAAGATAACTGATCATAGAATTATCCTCTTTTCTTGATAGTGACCAACCGTGCTGTCTTGAACCCTCTTCCAAATCACCTAACACATGCAAAAATCATATAAGTCCATTCTAATACCTTATTCCTGAATTGTTCCACAGTCCCCAATGGTATGTGTTCTTTCTCAATGTAATGAGTCGGTTAATCCAAATTTCTTCATTTATAGTAGTATTCCTGGTGGTCCTTGACTGGGGGGGCATTGACATATTATTATGAATAGGTGTTTTTGGAAAACAAAATAAGTTAAAGCTTTTGTTGTTGACTTTAAGTTGATTTCTTTGAGTTTAGGAGTTAGAGCAGGAGTACTGAGTCAGAGTTAAGCCCTGGAGGATTTGAATTTCCAAATCAAGGGATGGCTTCCTGATGGAAGAAATATTTTGGTTGTGTTCTCAGTGAAAAAAGAATGCCAGTTGGGTATATAAATGGGAAGATGTTCTGAGGAAGATAACACAGATATTAATAGGAAAAGCGAGGAGCAAGCAGTCATGTGATACTAAGAAATCATTGTTTTAAGCAAAGAAGAGCAATTAATGGAAGAATGAGTGGTCAGGCTGAAAATCTTAAAATTGTTAAAAGAAGTGAGTTTGCAGTTTAGAAACTAAACACAAGCACATGCTTAAAAAGTCAAGACTTAGACTAAGGAATCATATGGAAGAAAATAATAAATACAAGAACTTGTAAGAATGAATGAAAATTAAGATATAGTGTTTATTGAGCGAAAGATATTTAAAGAACAAAAATTAGTTAGAAGAATTAATTCATTCATTTGGAGGACATTTCCTGAGTGCCTCCCATTAGGAAAATATGGTCAAATGTCATCTTTCTGAAGTTTAATAACTCCCATTTGTCCCACTTGAAAACCATATCACATCCATATGTCTGAATTTATTATTTCATTAATTATAAGCTTTGGGGATCTTCTATCCTATAAAGAGTAAAAGTGGTGATAAATTAGGATTTCTGTAACATCAAGATCTGGAGAATGATTTCAAAATGCCTGATTCAATCATTGGGAAACATGTCTGAAATAGAAGTAATCTTACTTAGCAAACCTAAATTACGCATAGCTTTAGTTCCTAATAAATATCACTCAAAAGAAATCTTCAAAGTAGTAGCATGAATTCTTGAAAGAAGTGTAATGCTTCAAAGGGCAAGTTTTCTGGGAGCATCCTTGAGTGTTTTGTGACTTTTTTTTTTTTTTTTTTACCAATGAAGATGAAATAAAATATCCCATGTGTTGGAATTTCTCTCTGAACAGAATGGCTCAAAGCCAGTGGAAACTCAATTAACCAGAAAGCCCAGAAATTGGATCATTTGAATAGCCATTAAATTAATCAACCAGAACTTCCTTTTTGATTCAACTTTTATTGGTTGATTAACTTTATTGGAGAAAATCTTTCTAAAATGCATTAGACTTGTATTACTCTTCCGTGTTCTGTCCTAAAGGAAGAAAGGAGGGAAGGAAGGAAGGAAGGAAGGAAGGAAAGAAGGAAGTTGAAAAGAAAACAGTATGTGTAGCAATTAAAAGGATGTACTCTAGAGTAACACATTTTGGTTCCAGTTCTGGCTCTATCACTGTGTGATGTGTGATGTGGAGAGAAACAATTAGTTTAACCTCTACGTGTCTCATTTTCCTAGTCTAGAAAATGGGGATAAAAATGGCACCTATTTTAAGGGGCAAATAAGAAGATTAAATGAAATAGTAGTTATAATTGCTTACAGCAGTGCCTGACACACAGGAAGCACTCAGTGAGTTAGCTGTTGTTATTTATTGAATAATACTCCACAGGATCATCATTTTATTATGCACAAAAAATCAGGAGGCAGTATGGCATATTGGTTAAAGCATTACATGCTGTGTGGGTTTGAGCTTCCTCACTACCATCAACTAGATGTATGACCTTGAGCAAATTAATCCATGGCTGGATTTGGCAATCTCTAAAATCAAAAGCATAACAGTAGCTTCTTCAAAGGATTGTTATGTTAAAGGAAAAATAGACCCATGGAACCCTTAGTACAAATATCTGGCACACAATTTGTGCTCCCACAAATGTTAGCTATTATTGAAGAGTATTATGTAGTTGTAGAAGTGTGGGAGTTTGGATGAATGTGTACCAGGTTTAGAGAAAAGTTTAAAAGTTCTCTTCTCTGATTTTTATTTTGAAACTTGCCTCTTTTTTTTTGTCCTTAGAAGTTAATTGTGGAAAAGCACTGATTAATAAAGGGTTTTCGTTAACTAGATTCAACTGATTGTGGCATTCCTTGCGTGAGTGTTCTTATTCAAGGTTGCTAATAGAGTTGCTCTCATTTAGCAGGAGGGAAGCTGAAAGGGAGCTTTCCAGACACTGTGTGTTTCTGACTCACAGAGGGAACCCCAGTCATTTCCAGAAGGAGAACACAGCAGAGCTGCTGGACAGATGGCTGAGTTCCATCAGTCCAGAGAGCAAAGAGACCATTTGCAGAAGGCCCTATAAATGACAGAGCTGATATTATTTGAATGTATCCCTGATGAATACAGCCTTCCTTTTCAGCTGAGATGGAAGTTTTCTAGTACTTTCTAGTACTTTCTCCACTTTTAGTGGTCCACAGCTTAGCTTGGCTTTGTCATAGCATGAATTTATAAATAAGAGTTACATCTTTTCTGCTTCTTATAACAATTTCTTGTTAGGTGTTAATTCTCAAAGGCAGGGGATAGAGGACCGTGGGTCATGTGGATAGTAGCCTGGCAGAGGGGGTCCTGAGTACAGGCTTTTGTGTTCATGCACAGCTTCAAACTTCAGTGGTGTTATTCCCTAACTGGATACCTCCATGGGTACTCTCCATGTTGGCTTTCTCAGATGCAGAGCAGAGAATGTAAGCCTGACAGTGTTGCTGAGAATAACAAATAACAAATAATAACAAATAAGGTAACCCACATAAAATGTTTACCACAGTCCCTGGCACGTATCAAACACTCAGTAAATATTAGCATCACTTTTTGCTTATGGGTAAGCGCTCGTGTGGGGCTTAGGCTTTTTGTGTTCGTTGTTCACTACAGCACATGGCTGTTTCATTCTTGAAGTTATCAATAGAAATGACAGTTAGTCATGATAACACGGCAGGCCACTAAACATAGCTTCAGTGAATGAAAATTGTAGGAAACACTTATTGCCTCTTGTGATAAATCTTACTCCTTTCCATCTTGATAATCCCTATGGACTTTGTCCAGCCCATTTCCATTAGGCAAAGATTCATCAAGAAACAATCATGAGAAGAACATCTGTTCTTCATGAGAAACAGATGAAAACTCACCCAGATTGCTATGACTATAAAACAGCTAACTGGACTCTTGGGGAAGGTTGAGTTTTGGCCATGTGACCGTTAGAAAGTTTAGGGAGATAATCTGAAGGTTTTGAGCTCTTTGAGGTATATGAAAACTCTAGGGCTATTCTAGCATTTATAAAAAAAAAAAAAAAAAAAAAAAAAAACCCAAGCAGGCCCACATTATTTATTTCCAGACCATTTTCACTTATAATTGACTGACAACAATTCAGGGCCCAGAAATAGTACGTAAAGAGCTGATGAAAGAATATCAGCAGCTTGCAAAATGTATTATCTCTGTGACACCTTCTGAGATTTCTCAAGGGGTAGACTCTATTAACGCCGGTAGGGAATCTTCAATAAAATAGCACAGCTCTCAAAGAAATTGATCAACTAATCAACAGATATCGAGGAAGGACCTACCATATTCAAGTTGTGGTGCTACACGACAGCACAGTTAGCTTTACCCTGATGAGTGTACTCTTTCTACATACCCAACAAGTGAACATCCTGTCCAGATACTTTTTGAAATTTGGAAAGTTCCTCCATGTTTAGAGTCAATGCTAGTCACCCCCAAATTTCCAAAGTCTGCTACTAATTGTATACTTTGGAACATATGGCAGTTATTCTGCCACATACCCAATAATTCAAATATTGGAGACAATAGCATGGAACCTTCCGTCTTCTCCAGGCCAATCATCCCATTACTTTGACTCTTCCTCTGATGACATCTGCAGAGGAATCAATTTGAAGAACTGTGTAGCAGTAAAAGTGCCTTGAAACCAAGGACCATGTCTTCATTTTTGTTTGTCCCTTGGTACCTAGCAGTGTCGTAAATGCAGCAAGTACTTAAAGAATATTTTTTGAGTCTTGTGTTGTTAAAGTTTTGTAGCTAAACATGCGAAGTTCAAAAGCAGGCTGAAGCATTACAGGGAGTGGCAGATGGTAAGTCCTGTGATCATCTCTTAATTACAGTTCGGGAACACAGCAGAGGGATTGATATCTACATGTTGTCAATTATTACACGCATTCCATCTTCTGTACTGTAGTGGGTGATGACATTCTAGTAAGTTGATGGCAAGGGTGATTTTTGTAACAGATGTGGTCAAGTCAATATTGTACAAAGCCTGTTTTCACCAACTATGGAGGTGCTCAAAGGCAAGATCTATTTCTGTCTCATGAGGCAGAGTATCCTAGGAATGCTTCTTGGATCGGTTTACAAGATCGGCAAATAGCTAATACATGTAAAAACAAAACAAAACTACAAAAGACAGATTTTCCATACTAGCTCACCATGCAGCATGGCAGGCCTAATTTGTCAGTGGAGTTGCTTGACACTTTAGATTTATACTAGGAAAAGGAAGTTAAGCTTCATGCAAATCTACAAGTGGAAATTATTTCTGTATTCAACTTAAGGAGTTAGTCTTCTATGAAAATAGAAATGCTTCTGGGAAGATTTACATTGTAAACATAGTGGTTCTTCATTCTTTTGGCTGAATGAGTTTGTCATATCCTTTCCTAAAACAGATATGTGTTGACAGAATAGGCTGGGTACAAAGGAAGGAGCCACTGATGAGCAGATGTGCACAAAGGGGATCCTGAAGAATATCACTGTATATGAATCCCACGAACCCTTCATTTAATCATTAGGAAATGGAGTTTCTGAAGAATCCATGATATACAGCATTTACAAAGTGATTTTGGTAGTCAGGACCAGAATCTAAATCTTTAGCCTCTCACCCCAGTGTGAGTAAACTGATCTCGAGAGCAGTGACTGTGTTCTTTGGTTCTTTGGTTCTTATGTAACCATTTCCCAAGGCACTACTTGGCACTTAGTAAATATTTATTAAAAAACTGAGGACTCAGTGGGTACCTCTGATCTTCTAAGATTTCTGGTGTTCTAGTGTGTTGGGGAAGGGATACTTACACTTCATGTTTCCAAGAAGAGGTAACTACCATCCATTCTAATTTGGATAGCGCTGGAGAGAGTACTTGTATTAATAAGTGAGTAAGGAGGGTCAGAACTTGTCCTCAGCTTTGTCATTCCCTACTTTTCATGTTCCCATGCATAAGTGGCTTCCATCCAATATCATTTGGATAGTGCTGAATAGTATATTCCATTTCTTCCTTTTATGCTTTAATCATTCCTTCAGGTACTGGGAATAGCTGATCTGATGGTTGGAGCCTGATGATAATGTACCAGTAGGTTGGCTGCTATTCCTCTAAAAGAAGAAATAAGCTGAACCCTATTTCTCTACCCTGCACTACTTATATTAATGAATGAGTAAGGAGGGTGAGGGCTTGTCCTCAGTTTCTCTTTCCTTGTGGAAGCACTCCTGGCCCTGTTGTTCTAATGGGAGGCCATCTCTTAATATTGGTCTCCAGTACCCTCTTCTGACAGCAACTGGATTTGTGAGGAAAACCACAGTCTTCCATGCAAATGGCTGCTAAGGAAATCTTAATGGGGGTGCCTTAAAGACCTAATTCTCCTTATAGGAAGGAGAGGGGAAATCTAGATTTAGGATTCGTTAGGCAGAGATCCCCACATTAGACTCTGGTACAATATAAGGTCTCCATTCTTTGGAGACTTTGGGAAATACCATCCCTCCATTTATAAGGATGAAAATTTGACTCTTGTTAGGCTCCTTGGGTATATATTCTCCACTGCATGGAACCCAGCAGTGGGGAAGGTTGATTGATTGAGATGACTGATTTCCACACATTACCTATGACATGATCACTGAAAGAATATATCTTTCATTTAATAGTCTGGTATTAGTTATACAGTAGGTATATCATAAACACTCATATCAAGGCTGCAGTTTTCTTTCTTATTTGTTATTTCATCCTTCCAAAATGGCATTTTATTTTCTAAGTTGCATTTTTATTTAATTTGTTTTTCTTTTAAGAATCATAGACTGAATGCAGAACAATTGCGAATTAAGCATAGGTTCTTTTTTTCTGATGTTTATTTATTTATTTTGACAGAGAGGCAGAAGACTCAAAGAGTAGGGGAGGGTCAGAAAGAGCGAGAGAGAGAGAGAGAGAGAGAGAGAATCTCAAGCAGGCTCTGTGCTGTCAGAGCAGAGACTGATATGAGGCTTGTTCTCACAAACCATGAGATAATGACCCGAGCTGAAATCAAGAGTCAGATGCTTAACCAACTGAGCCCCCAGGTGCCCCTAAATTGCATTGTAAACCATCATAACCCTGTAGCTAAAATTTTTGGTAAGTTACAGAATCTTTTTTGGCTAATATTAATTTTTAAATATCTCCGTAAAGAGTATCATTCCCATTATTTGACCTGACCCCATGCTTTTCAACTATTTCCTCTATTCAGTAATTAGGCAAATCTGTAAAACATAGATTATGTCTAAGGAATTTTCCTCATTGAATAAGAATGGAAGCATGGGGGGAACATGGGGTTAACTTTACATTTAGCAGAAGAACTTCTCAACAGTAATGCTGGAGATTCAAGGTCAGTTCAATGTGCACATGGTACCACTCACATTTCTTTCCAATGGCTGTTTAAAAAAGAGTAAACACAAAGACCAGAGCGAAACAGCAATGAATTCATCAGCTTGCTTAGGATACCGAAGGCTTCTACCTTTTAACCCCATGTAGACATCCTTCCAGTTAAAAGCAAAGTCACTTCAGGAAGGCATGCATCCCTTGCAAGAGGAAGGAGGGCATGCCGCTGAGGGGAAATAAAGAGAAGCAAAAACAAGGGAAGGAAGAAAGGAAAGAAGAGAAGAAATAGGGGGAACAGAAACAAGTTTCCTTTTTTGGTCCCTACTGGTACTGGGGCCATTGGACATCAGATTCTCCCTATTTCTCCAATAAGAGAGAAAAATCCCTGGAGAAAAATCCAGTGAAGGGTTTGTATGAATAAACAGAAATATTTCCTCCTAGATTTTTTTTTTTCTTTAGGAGAAGACTAGGAGTATCCATAAGTGGAAGAGTTTTTGCTCCTACAAGAGACAAGAGATTAAATCCTAAGACAAAACATCAAAGTAAATACAGGTCTAGAAGGGCCTCTCCCCCTTTATAGCAAGGCTATATAATACTATATATGACACAAATCCTGGGATTGTCAAAGAGTTTCCTCCATGTAATATGCATAAATACTTTTTATTGCTTCTCTGTTGTTCTTATCAATTTACATATTTTGCCAAATTCCTGAAGCAATATCTGACATCTCTTTGCTCCTCAATACCTGAGCTTTCACTGTACTATGATCATTATAGGTACTTAGGGAACATTTTTGACAAACTTGTTAAAGTACTTTTCCTGACTGCCACCAAATAGGACGTTATTTATGAAATGGCTGTGGAAACAATTGTAATCTATCATGCTCCATAAATGTAATGTAGGCATAAAAGTGTAAAGATACTAAAGATTTCTGAATTCAAATCCATCCTATTGGGTACAGAAAATTAGTCTGGGATCAAACATTTGCTGAAATAACTTTGCATGTTCTTCTATTGGGGTTTCCAAATTAAGTGGAAAAAAAAATGAAGGCGAACCCCTCCTTGTAACAACCCTATTGAGATATGTTTCGTACAATCCACCCATTTAAAATATACAATTTAATGATTTTTCGTGTATTAAAGAGTTGAGCAACCATCACCACAATCAATTTTAGAGTTTTTCATCACCCCAAAAGAAACCCCATACCAGTTAGTGGTCACTCTCCATTCCCCATCTTTTCCCCCTAAACCCCTAGTCCTAGGCAACCACTAATCCACTTTCTGTCTCTATAGATTTGTCTATTTCATGTAAATGAAAACATATAATAATTTAGTCTTTTGCAACTGGCTTCTTTTACTTAGCATAACGTTTGCAAGTTTCATTCATATCGTAGCATGTATCGGTACTTTATTCCCTTTTATGGCCAAATATCATCCCACTATATGGCTACACCACATTTTATTTATCTCTTCATCAGTTGATGAATATCTGCTAATATGAGTCAAGCTGCTATGAACATTTGTGTGCCAGTTTTAGTGTGGGCACACGTTTTCATTTCTCTTGAATGTATACCAACGAGTAGAATTGCTGGGTCATAATTCTATACTTAGCCTGTCAGGAATTATCAGACTCTTTTCCAAAGCAGAGACACCACTTTACATTTCCACCAGCAATGTATGAATGGTTCCAATCTCTTGCAACCTCATCAACATTTGTTATTTTGTTATTTGTTACTGTCTGACTTTTTTTATTTTGGCTATCCATGTGTGCTCATTGTGGTTTTGACCTGCCTTTCTCTAATGACTAATGATGTCAAGCATATTTCATGCTTTTTGGCCATTTGTTTATTTTCTTAGGATAAACATCTATTCAAATTCTTTGCTCACATTTTACTGGGTTATTTGTCTTTATTATTAAGTTATAATAGTTCTTTTCATATTCTGAATATATGTCAGATCAGATATGTGATTTGGAAATAATTTTCTCCCATCCTGTCAGCTGTCTTTTCACTTTCTTTGTGGTGTCTCTTGAAGCATGAAGTCTTTTAATTTTGAGAAAGTCCAATTTATCTTCTTTTTGTTGCTTTTGAAATCATTTCCAAGAAGACTGCTTAATCAAGGCCATCAGAAGTTACTCCTATGTTTTCTTCTAAGAGATTTATAGCTTTAGCTTTTCATTTATGTCTGATCTATTTGAGTTAAATTTTACTTATATATAGTGTAAGGAAGAAGTCCAGCTTCACGATTTTTCATGTGGATATCCAGTTGTTCTGGTATCATTGGTTGAAAAGACTGTTCTTGTCCCACTGGATTATCTGGGCACCTCTGTCAAAAGCCAAACCACCACAAATGTAAGAATTATCTCTTGAGTCTCAATTCTATTCCACTGATCGATTTGTCTGTCCTCATGCCAGTACCTCTGTGTCTTCATTACTGCTGTGTTATAGTCATTTTCCTGATCTACGAACATGGAATGCTTTTCTATTTATGTAGGTCTTTTAAAGTTTGTTTTCAACAGTGTTGAATAGTTTTCAGAGTACAATTTTGCACTTCAATTCCTAATTATTTTATTCTTTTTAATGTTATTATAAATGGCATTGTTATCTTAATTTAATTTTTGAATTGTTTATTGCCAGTATGTAGAGATAGATTTGATTTTTATATATTGATCTTGTATCCTGCAATCTTGCTTAACTCATTTATTAGTCCCAAACATTTTTTGGTGGATTCTTTACAATTTTATATGATGAAATCATCTTATCTCCAAATAAAGAAGTTTTGCTTCATCCTTTCAATATGAGTGACTTTTATTTCCTTTTCTTGCCTAATTGTTCTTCCTGTAACTTTCAGCACAATATTGAAATGATTTGGTGAGAGCAGACTTCCCTGCTTCTGATCTTAGGGAAAAAGCATTCACCATTAAATACGCTGTTAGCTTTGGATTTTTCATAAACGCTTTTCATCATGTTAAGGAACGTTTCTTTCTAAATTCGTTAAGTGTTTTTATGACAAAAGGGTTTATCAAATGCCTTTTCTGTGTGTATTGAGATGATCATGTAGTTTTTGACTTTTATTCTATTGATACGATGTTTTACATTAATTGGTTTTTAGATGTTAAACCACCCTTGCATTTATGGGATAAGTTCCATTTGGTCATGGTGTACAATCCTTTCCATATGTTGTTGGATCTTATTTGTTAATATTTTGTTGAAAAATTTTGCATTTATTATTATTATTATTATTATTCTTATTCTTTCCTTCTGGTATCTGGTTTTGGAATCAGGGTAATACTGGCCTCCTAGAATGATTTGGGAAATGTACCCTTCTCTTCCCTTTCACTTTCTTAAATGCAAAAACTACCTCTCATGTCTTGCCAGGATAACCTCCTTCATTTTGTTGATAAATTATAGCATATCTGAACTTCCTCATCAGTCAGTACGTAGGAAAGTACCTATGTGATTTGAACCAATTTATTCTAATCACCAAACAGTATTTATAATGCTCCCACATGATTTAAACCAATTTGGTTTTCCCACGAGAGAAGTCAGGTGGGAGACAGAGATCGAGATGGTGTGTTTGCAGATGTGTGGAATTAAGCACAGGGAGGAAAGAAATGCCTGGAGCAGACTTACCCTCTAAGAAGCAGATAGCTCGGTTCTAAGATGAGAATAAAATCTCAGGATTTCACAGATCACTCTACATGTGATTAACATTATATTGTTTCCTATGTTTTAGACTCTATGAGAGGAATCTTCATGTTTAATCTTTGAAATTGTGCTTTAGTTTCCTCCTTCCTAGCAGAGGATCCCCCCACCTCCTTCCTTCTCTCGTACCTTTCCTTCCTTTTGTCTTCCTTTTGTTCCTTCCTTCCTGTCTTTCCTTAGAACTGGATTTCTAAACTCCTGTAAACTCAGTGGCGATAACTCACTGATGCCTTAAAAATAATACAAGGAGTGCCTGGGTGGCTCAGTCGGCTAAGCATCCAACTCTTGGTTTGGGCTCAGTCATGATCTCACAGTTTGTGAGTTCGAGCCCCTTGTTGGGCTCTGTGCTGAAGGCGTGGAGCCTGCTTGGGATTCTTTCTCTCCCCCTCTCTGCCCCTCCCCTGTGGTCTCTCTCTCTCTCAAAATAAATAAACTTAAAATAATAATAATAATAATAATAATAACAATAATATGAGCAGGTCAGGAACTACAGTTAGATTAAGTGTTATTTTCTTAGTTTAGCTCTTATTTTGACTTAACTACTTGAAGACATTGGGGAATTAAAGATTTTAAAAACAACAATAACATAACCAGTAACCCAACAACCTGTCTGGTTCTTGATGAATTAACAGTTTCTGGCTCTCCTCATGACAGTAGGTTTTACTGAAATGCTCAATGTTAAATGCTGTAAAATTATTATCCTTTAATCCCTAAATATCTGCTGCACATTAATGTTTCTTTTTAACAAATCAAGTTAACAAGTAGTTAGTGATGGTAAATGTTGGGGTTTGGGAGCTAACAGTCAAGAACGAATTCTTGTAACATCTTCGGTACAAAACGGTGGTTTTATTAAAGCATGGGGACAGGACCCATGGGCAGAAAGAGCGGAACTGGGGTTGTGAGGAGTGGCTGATTATACACTTTCTTTTTTAAAAAATTATTTTTTTATTTTTTATTTTTTAATATGAAATTTATTGTCAAATTTGTTCCCATACAACACCCAGTGCTCATCCTAACAGGTGCTCTCCTCAATGTCCATCACCCACTTGCCCCTCCCTCCCACCCCCCATCAACCCTCAGTTTATTCTCAGTTGTTAAGAGTCTCTTATGGTTTGCCTCCCTCTCTCTCTAAGTTTTTTTTTTTTTTTCCCCTTCCCCTCCCCCATGGTCTTCCGTTAAGTTTCTCAGGATCCACATAAGAGTGAAAACATATGGTATCTGCCTGTCTTTCTCTGTGATTATACACTTTCAAGTTGAGATAGGGTTAGGGATAGCATAAGTCTGTAAGAAATTTGAAAACAAGATTTCCAAGACCTTGAGGGGCTAGCTGTTGTTAGGAAAAAGTCATTTACTGCTGTCTGGTAAAACCTTATTCTTGAGACCCTTCAGATGTGTACCCGTGGGCCATATGTTTAGAGGATGGTCCAACATATGTCTCGGGGAGCAGAGATAAGGGAGGATTTTTTACAGATCCTCAGGATCCTGGAGGTTGGGCTAAGTCAAGCTAAGGTTGCCTTTTGCCTCCAGCAAAGCATTAGCATGGAGGCAGCTAAGCTCCTTGAGGAAGGTGACTCTGCCCGTCTCAAGTACTTGTCACTGGGCTGTAAGTTTTTAGGAAGTTTAATTTTTCTTCTATATTTCTTTTGCCTTTGTTCTCTACATCATTTCGTAACTTGTATGCTCTGGGTATTGAGTGATTAGAGAGGAAAGTAGGTTTAGATGCCTTTTTTATTCTGAGGGGTTTACGATCTCATTGAGAGAAGGCATATATTTAAGAAATACTTAAATAAGAATTCAAGATGCTTTAATCCAGGCAAGCAGGTATTTATTTTTTACCTACTGTGTTCAAGGCACTGAATATCATTTAGAGGTGAAACTATTGGAGCCCAGGGAAACAAATACATGGGGAAATTGAAATGAAGGGAATGATTTTAGAACTCAGAAAATGATGAGCATATTGGCTGACAAAGAAATGGGAGACATTCATGATTTCAGCCTGAATATTAATTAGCAATCGTTTTCCCTTCCATTCAAACAGAGCAGCCAATTAAAAAAAATGTCAACTACTTTGATTTCCTTTTAATCACATATAAATAAATTCAAATGCTATTCTTTCTTTGTCTCTTTTGATGGGGCAATCGTCAAATATGTCTTAACTTGAGCCAATTTCATATGCTAAAAAGTAACCCACAAACACTTTTGAATCTCAAAAAACCTCAATGTTTTCCTTTGTTCCAAAGTACAAAGGAAACATACTTCATATAGTGCTTTCTGTTTAAAATTACAGAAATGAATTGTTTTTCTTGGAGCTCTAAGAAAAGTTTTTCTGACATTTTTGTGATCCATGGGAGAAGGGTCTGGTCAGAGCATTCACAAATACCCACAGAATTGAAGCAAGACTTCTCCATAGCCAATTTCTGTGCATGCATTTAATTGAAAAAAAAATACGTCTGCTTTTTGAGTTTTGCAACCTAATTTCCCTCCCTCTAGTTCCATCCAGGCAGTGCAGACAGACATTTCAGAGGAAGTGGGTAAAATGAAACTATGAAGCATTCTTAATTTGAGCGCAGATGAACACAATATATGCAAACTTTTTCAACTCAAAATTTGACAAGTTTTCTTACACACACTCAACAGGAAAAGAAAAAATTACTTGTGATGGTGTTTTGCTTCGGCGCAGAAGTACCTATGAGGAAAGAGGGCTTGCTAATTTATTCATTCTTTTAGTCAATATATACTCATTAAGTGTATAAAATGTACTAAGCACTATTACAGGCATTAAGGATACAGCAGTGATCAGGGCAGAGGAAGTCCCTGTTCTCATGGGGTTTATATTCTAGTGAAGAAGACAAATAGTAAATAAAATAAATAAGCAAAATATATAACATGCTATATGTTGGTGAATCAGGAAAAACTTAAGGAGAAAAGAGGGGTTGGTTAGGTGTGTGGGGTGGGAGATTTTAGATAGGATGTCTAAGAAAAACCTTACCATAAAGATGACTTTTGAAAGATGTCCAGAAAGAAGTGAACATCCTGGCTGTATTATCTTCAGGAGAAGACTATTCTAGGCAGAGGAAACCTTGAGTACAATGGCACTGAGGCAGGAACCTGCCTGACTTGTTCAAAGATAACATCTTAAGGCCAATGTGGCTGGAGTGGACCGAAAGAAGGGAGGGTTGATTATTGATAAACTCAGAGAGATAGATCATGGTGAGGGACAGACAGAGCCTTGCAGATCACAGTGCAAACACTGGCTTTTATGTGGAGCAGGATGGGGGACCATTGGCAAGATCACCTGGGATTCTGGAATAAGAATAGAAGGCAAGGGTGCAAGTGAAAAAAACCTGGTACCAGTTAGGAGGCTTTTGCAATAATCCAGGCAATAGAGATGTGTTATCTAAAGGAGTGACTCTGATCACTTAGTACAGGGGTTGGCAAGCTACAGCCTGAGGGCCCAAATCAGTTTGCTTCCTGTTTTGGAAATAAATGTTATTGGAACACAGTCACACTCATTTATTTACGCATTGCCTATGGCTGCTATCCCCCTACAACAGCAGAGTTGAGTGGTTGCAACAGAGACCAAATGGCTAGAAAAGTAAAAAATATGTAGCATTTGGTCTTTTACCTAAAGTTTGCATATTCTGACTTAGAATCTCCTAGGAGGAGGATTATGGCAGTGAAGCTGCCTTCTGGATATGCAAAACAGCATAGGCAAGAACCATTGTTTCTCTTCATTACAATTCTGTATAGTGTATGCACTTTGCAGAAGGTGGAGAGAAGCATATCTGGGGTTTAGTAATGAGGCAGTATGAAAATAAGATTAGTTGGTCAATAAAAGATAATGAAGAATATCCTTCATTCATTCACTCAAGACATATTCTTTGAAAATGACATTTATCAATCACAAAATTTAATGAGCTGGAGAGACATCAAATAAATAAACACACAAGTAAATCTATAATTACAAAAGCACTAAGTGCCATGAAGGAAAGGATAAGGGACATACTTTATATTAGGAGAGTTCAATGGAAAGGCCATTTGAGATGAGACCAGAAGGACGAGTGGGAGGGAACAATAGAGGAAGGATTTCATATCAGAAACAGGATATACAAAGGTGGCAAATGGGTTGCACAATTGAAAGAACTAGGAAGAAAGCACAGAGACAGGCACACAAACACATACACCCCAGGCGCGCGCGCACATACACACACACACACAAATGGCTGAACCTTTGACAGCAATGAGGAGAGAGTCATGGAGTGTGCCTGCAGATAAAGAATGAGTTGGAAAACACAAGGCTTCATAGATCATGTGGAAGAGTTTTGATTTTATTGTAAGTCCACTGAAGGACGTCAGGCAAAAATAGTCATGATACGCAGAACTCTGGCCCCATGAGGAGTATGAATTGAAGGGGCCAAGAATTCAAGGCTAGCAACCAGTTAGGAGCTAGTTTGCAAGTGACTCAGGAGAGAGATAATGATTACATGAAGCTGGTGTCTACAGTTTCATTCAACAAGTATTTACTATATTTTTACTATGAACAAAATATTATTTTTGGTTCTATATTGGTGGAACAAAGATAAATGGTAGACCGTCTCTGCCTTCAATAAACCTATAGCTCTGAAGACTAGGAAAAGTATATGGATACTTGTTCTGTGTAGTTGGCTATGATAAATTCTAAATTCTCTATGACGACCTGATAGAGTACTACTGGAGACTGAGGGAAGGAAAGTTTCTACTGGCTTGATTGGTGAAAGAATCTTAGTCACCACCATATCCCCAGGGCTAAGCACAGTATCTAGGTACCTCACACATGACAGAGACTTGGGTCTTGAGGCTTGAGAGAATGACTTAAGTCATGTCTCTGGACTCCTGTCTTACTCATTGTTTCCAAACACACTGATTTCGGTGACTGGATGTGCCAATTTCAGCTCCTTCTATATTGTTCTGTTGCTACCAGCCAGCCTAGTCCTTGCCACAGACCTTCCTTATGCCATGATCAGATAGCCTGCCAAACCACGGTGTTTCTCCCTGTGCTAACAGCTTGCCTGCCTTTATTCGGATTACAGCCAGTTGTTGTGTTTGGCCTCACCGTGTGAAAGGGAGCCAAGGATAAGAGGCAAATACGCCAAATTAAGTTAAAATACTTTATAGAATTCGAGGACCTAACAACCTTATCCTACGCTGCGACCAAGAGCTGTTTGATTCCGCTGGGATCTATAGGAGGGTTGTGGGGTTCTATCCCTCTGAGAATGCCTTGCACACACTTTAATACACATTAGGTGATTCAAAAATACAAAGTAAGCTGTGATGAAGTTTCAGGTAAGCTAGTTCATAACAGACATTCCACACAATGAAGAATATTCCAGGGTCTTTTTCTGCTGCCAAGTCTGCCCAGCCCTATTCTTTCCCTCGCCCTCCAAGCTGGAATCACTTCCACTTGTGGGGTCAGACCCATCCAGGATGAGCCAACTCAGAGAATATATTACAAACTTTAATCTCACCAGGACATGCAGCCTGAATTAAGCCTCAGACTATGGTTCTTGAGGGAAAGGTAGAATACTGACTAAAGCCAAGTATTTGGAGACTAGTTTCTCTCATTCTTTTTCTTTACACTGCCATATTCAGGCTGTTTGATGTTGGGCAAATTTCTTAACTTCTCCGAATCTTATTTATAGAAGGAAAATAATGAAATCTTCCATTGAGGGTAAAGCCCTTTGTGTAAATCCTGACATGAGATCAGCATTAGATTAAGTGGTAGCTGTGGTGAAATCCCTGTGGTGATGTGGCTCACTTTGCAAATTTTGAATACAAGATTGGCAATTTCTCCTAGTAGGCTCACCCTTGTCATTTCATTAACTTTATTATAGTGTGACCTTGACTTTTGCGGACTTCACTTAGATAATTATGGTGGGTTTTACTGTTGTTATCTATTAATCTACAATATTATTATTCATGCAGAAACCTGGTATTAATCATAAGTCAGTCTCAGAAAGAGACAGAGACTTTCAATTCTGATGTGTTGCCTCCCATCTTTGTTTTCCAAAGCAGGACCACTTTGAATGGCATACATTATTACAATGCCTGTATTTTGTTCTTTCCATGTAGAACACCCTTTGAAACAAACATGACTCCAAATTCTGGAGGCAGTTACAGGTGTCTAGTGGCCAAGTGGAACCGGTGGGAAGGAATTTTAGAGATGAGAGTCTTTGGAATTGAGACAACTTTTAGCAGTCAAAGACTGTTTTCTTGCCCATGGAGTCAATAATATTCCTAAGATTCTGCCAGCCAAATGGTCTTGGTCTTAATTTACATTACTTCAGGTTCCCAGGAGTACCGCCACAGGCAAGAATCAGTTTTGCTAATGATTATAACAAGTAATGTTATTGAACTGAGACTACTGGACTTGGATAAGATAGAGAAGACTCATTTCTTGCTATATCTCCTCTTAAGTATAATTATAATATCCTTGGACATAATACAACAGACAAGCATAAGAAGACTCTGAAAGGTGGAATGAGGAGCGCATACTAATTAGGGACCTTGGGATTTTAACAATGTGGGATGAGTTCCCCACACTTTCTTTTTCTCCTCCCATACATCCCAGGCCAGCTGCTGGAGAAGTCCTGGCTGGATTTGAAAGTCCCAAAAGACACAAACCATAAAGATCTCCCAAAAGTGTGCTCCCTCTAGCTAAAGAACCAGAAAATGGGGGGTCCAGCAGGGTGGCAATGTTTTTGACAAAGCCCACCTTACTACATTCCAACATCGTGGAAGGGAACATATCCCCTGTGGTACTGGCAGAGATTGAGTGGAGAGCCTGGATTTCCAATTCCCCCTGGGAACAGCCCTTGGCAGCCACACTGGTCTCAGCAGGGACTGAGGGGAAACCTGATCTCCTAGATTCCTACCCCAAGCTGCTCTCCTCCCCTTACCAATTTACAAGAGAGTTGGGGTGGATTTTGGAGAGGAGGGAGCTGGAGAAAGAATTTCTTTGCGTTTTGTGGGCAGATCCCTAGTAACCCCAACATGAAACTGATTAGAATTAGCACTTCCAAAGGTCTGAGATAGAAATACAGTATAGAATACTGCCTAAGTGTTCATATGGGCCTCTGAGCAGTCTGCAAACAAAGCAGACCGGAATAGCACTGCATAGGCTGTGACAAATAAGTTGTCATTGGTACTACATCCCACAAAAGTAGGCCAGGACCTGCATGATGAGCCAAAAGAGGAACTCTGCTAAAAACAAAAAAATAATTAGGATCCAGAGCCTTATCACATGATGCTTCAAAAATCCACTTACTGTTATTTGAGTGAGCTCTGGACTCTCTGATGGCCATCCACCAATGCTCAGCTTTGCCCCTGCTCTTCAACTCTTGCTCATTTGATCTGATCCATGAGTTGCGATTTTGTCTTTTCCTGCCTAGAGCTCAGAGCCCTGATTCCAACCCGCACCTCTGGGACTTTGACTGACATTTCCAGGAGAGAAAGCTGATTCTGTTCCACACGCTCCCAGTAATAAATAGACTCTTGTGAATGGATCAATTGCAGAGAAGTATAATGCTGCCCTGAATTAATCTGAAGCAGATTAATAGTAAGTATTGCTTACCAAATGGGGAGGCTGAAAGCGTGTGCTCACATGGTACTCTACTGTAAGCCACTAGGAATTCAATAGGCATTTCCTTAGATATGTACATTAAGGACAATAAGCATGTGCTCAAAATATTATTAATAAGAAATAAAACTTAAAAAAATTAATATTGTCTAGTGTTAAAATGCAGTATTCTTTGGTTTGGAGGTCAGGGTTTTAAAACTAAGAGAAGAGGGGCGTCTGGGTGGCTCAGTCAGCTGAGCGTCTGACTTCGGCTCAGGTCATGATCTCACAGTTTGTGAGTTTGAGCCCCGCGTTGGGCTCTGTGCTGACAGCTCAGAGCCTGGAGCCTGCTTCGGATTCTGTGTCTCCCTCTCTCTCTGCCCCTCCCCTGCTCATGCTCTTTCTCTCCCTCTCTCTCAACAATAAATAAACATAAATAACAATTAAAAAAAAAAAGCTAAGAAAAGAGTTATTATAAGCCAAATGACAAATATTTTTGTTATCCCCAATTGTCTAATAATGATTTATTTCGCTTCCTGTTCAAACTCAATTACTACACCATTCTCACTCTTCATTATTCCATCTCTAGACTCTTTGAAGCGAGTCGGTAATATTATTCCCTCTTTTTACACATGAATAAACAAGGAGCAACAATTAACTGATTGGGCCAGGAGGTTAACAGTGGAGATGTAGATGAGTAATTGGACTCTGTAACGTTTACCCCTGCTGGGTTCTCACGTCTGCTGCCTTGCCGCACTGCAGGCCTAGCACATGTGTCACACCAGGACACAAAAGAGAACCTGATTCTTGGAATATTAGGGGTGCGCCATCTCTCCACATGGGCGACATGGCTACGACAGTAGGAGGATCTGATTCAGCATCCTCCTCGACTTAGGAAAAGACTGCCCTACCTCTTTCTGGCCACAATGGGATGCAAGTAGGCACTTCACTTTTTTGACCTTCGATTTTCGCATCTAGAATTTTGCACTACTTGGTTTGTAAGAGCTCATCTGGTACTAAATTATTGGAAATGGCACCAGAAGACAATGGCTTCCTTTGTTTTGAGGGTTTCTTCCTTTGAATGGAGGAAACTATTGAGAGCCTGACAGTGTGGTTAGAAGAGTAACTGAGATGTCAGGGTGAGGTCTAGTGCACTGTACAGGCAAGGATGTATACACAGGCATGCATGCATGGGCACACACACACACACACACACACACACACACACACATTCCAAATTTTGGCCAGGTACTTGGAATTTGGTTGGGAGACAGAGATACATGTTGTGTTTATTTAAAGACGGTGCTTTGCCTTTTATGTTAAGCAGGTTTTTATTTATTTGTCAACTACCTCCTTATCTTTCCATCAAAGACATGCTTAGATTTGAGACAAGGTCCTGCCTGGAAGCTGAATAAAACAAAGGCAACTAACACCTGATTTTTTGATATCAAACATTCATGTCAGCTTTTTGTTCAGGATGGGCTATTCCATGATCACCTCAGAAACACCCACAACACCAAACAAAGAAGTCAAAACAGAGGCTGGGGTCTCATTCCTGGCATCCATAGATTAATAACAACTGGAGCTGTCAGTGACAAACTCATTCTGCCACTTAGGATCACTTATAGTCACTGTGTTTAAAGACCTCAGCAGAAGAAGAACAACCATAGCCACTCCATCCCCTCTACCATCAACCGATGGCGGGTGGAGCTCGGACATCTCAATACTTTTTTTTTTCTTTCTCCATGATCTGCTTTCCCTCTGTAATCCATTTCCTACTTTTCCCAGTTTTATTTTTTCTTGCTTTTAACTTCTTTTTATTTCCTTGGACAAAGTTTTTCTCCTTTTTTCCTTCCTTCTTCCTCTTCTAATTCATGACATTAGGATATTACAGGTTGTGATCATTATTATAGGTCAACTTGGCTGGGTGGAGGGATGCCCAGAGAGTTGGTAAAAACATCATTTCTAACTGTGTCAGTGAGGGTGTCTTCAGAAGAGATCAGCATTTGAAGTGGTAGACTGAGTAAAGAAGATTGTCTTCGCCAATGTGTGTGGGCATTAGTTCCCACTGAGAGCTCCATCGGAACAACAGGGCAGAAGAAGGGTAAGCCTGCCATCTTGGTTTGCAAACTGGCCCCCATACATGGAGGTCAAGGAGAGAGCAAAGAAAGAGGCAGTCCAGATTGGCAGGTGGCAGTTTTAATAAGACGTAAGAGAACTTACATATGTGTCTTGTCTTGGGTGGCCACAAGACAAGGAGATCTCTACACCCACCCCCAACAGAATCTTAAAAGTTTATGTAGAGGTCTTAACTGAGTTCAGTCACAAAAACAGCTTCGATGATCTCAATAACACCTTATTTCCTCAAGGTTATGTCCTTGAAATGACTACTAGTATGGAAGCATACATTCCAAGGACAGGGGAGGGGGTGAAGAGCCTCCATTTGCCTGGATTTTGCTTGCCAGTCAACGAGCGGGTATGTTCTCTAGATGAGCTCCTCCAATAAGTCTCTCTGCTTGAGGTAAGACATTCCACTTTTCCTGACCTTAGACAAATCTTCAAACTCAGACCAGCATCTACCCCATCAGTCCCTTAATTCTTGAACCTTTGGGTTTGGACTGAATTACACCACAAGAGCTTTCCTGGTTTCCTGGTTTTCCAGCCTGCAGATGGCAGAATGTGAACATACACTCCACAGTCGTGTGAGCCTGATTTATATACATAAATCATATATGTATATATTATTGATTCTGTATCTGTGGAGACCCCTGACTAATATACAGGTCCTAGTCTCCCGGCTCTGACCTGGCCTGGGAAATGCCAGGTTTGAATCTTAAGCTTATGTCTCCAATGTTTTGGGGGCACTCTGAAAGAAGCTGCTATGAAAATGTAAGTAAATGCTTTTGAAATTAGCTGCTTTTAGGAGTTAATTAATAACGAATTGATATTCATGAAATCTGACCAGACGCAGTGAGCCCTGAGTGGGGGATAATTAAGATATTGGCACTCCTACCATTGCTCTTTACTGACTGTGCAAAGCACTTCCTTTTTCTCTAGACTTTTTTGGTTGCAGATTTCGGCAGTGTGTCATTTTGCTTAATTAACTAATATTTGGGGTTTTGTCTTTATCACTTAGTCACTTTATGATATTATGGGCTAGCAGAGGAGATACCTTTCACCTCCTGCCTCACCCACCCAAGATGTCTGCTGCCCTCTGGAGTTACTCAAAACCCCCTCCACAGGACGGTGAAGTAAGCAGTTCAGACTTGAGTGTGCCAGTCATCTGCAGTGTGGACAACAAGAGCATAGAGGCAGGACATATTGCTTGTGAATATTTATGTCCCTAAGAGGAAAGCTTTATTTCTCATTTGTCAGAGAGTTTATTTTCTTTCCTACTTCCCCCTAAATAATCTAAATCAAGCTTTTTACTTGATAAAGCCCTTTAGAAAAAGCTTTCCAGTCTAAGTCAATTTTCTCTCCCTACATGTTGCTCTTCCATGTGTGTGAAAATTACATTCTTTTAGTTGTACTAGAAATTCTCGCTCTCTAAAATAAGATATCCCTTGTGAGCTGCAAACTCATTGTGATTCTACACGTTTTCTACTTTCTAGTACGGCTTTATTCACAGCCTTCTCTCTCAACCCTTAGTCTCCCTTCCCTAAATATCCCTTATGCTAAGAGATATGTAGTCTTCTCTCTTGGTGAGGGATAATCATGTGCTTCAAGATATTAAGAGGTTTTGAAGAAAGAGAAGACCTTCATTGAAACTTTGGATAGAAGGGCATGTCCTAAATGTTTTGATTTAAAAATAACCACCCTCCACTTACGTATAAGTATGTTTTCACAGTGCAGTGTTCCAGAGAACAAAACTGACAAATTACATCTTCTTATTAAGCTTATGTTCTAATGGGAAAGGCAGACATTTAACAACAACAATAAGTAGCTGAATGCACCAATAAAGTCAAGTAGTGATTAATATTTGTGGTGGTCACTTGTTCACTGCTCTTGGGTCCATTCCCAGTCCTCCTTCTAGAAAATACATTTCTGAGGGTCCCTTGTCCTCTGGCTCTCAGCTGGCTTTGGGCAGAGGAAAGCTCTGAGAAGAGAGTAGAGGGCAAGAGGAAGGGAAAACCCATGGCATTTCTCCTGTCTTTTCTCTGTTTTAGGCAAAACAATGGCTGTATCTCTTTTATATAAGCCATTTCTCTTCTCTATGTAAGTGACTTGGGGTATCTCCCCTTTACCCTGTATCGTCTTTCAAGGGCAGCTCTTGGGCTCTGATGACACCATCTTCTTACTTTCTTCCTCCAGCTCTAAGGGTCTTGCAGTCTGATCTTCCTAATCTTTGTGCTGCCTCTTTCAACAGCTTTGATCCTACTTCCTTATATTATAGTTCTTCTTTTGGACCACTTAGTGTGGGCTCCTTTTCCCATGTTGGGCCTTGGCTGACATAGCACTATAAAATGTAACTGGTAAGGGAACTAAGAGGGAAGAGGACGCTGTTTTTGACATAGTGACCAGGAAAGGCCTCTCTGGGAAGGTGGCTTTGGGGAAAGGGCTTGGATGGAATGAGGATGTAAACCATGATAATGTCTTAGGGGAGACTTTTCTGGGCATAGCATTTGTTTGGGGCTCCAGGTGGGAACACGCTTGGCATATTGGTGTAACAGCAAAACGACCAGTATTGTTAGAGCATGGTATGGGGGAGA
Organism: Panthera onca; assembly: GCF_046562875.1. Classification (NCBI taxonomy): domain Eukaryota; kingdom Metazoa; phylum Chordata; class Mammalia; order Carnivora; family Felidae; genus Panthera; species Panthera onca. The sequence goes on from NC_138343.1 coordinate 45,406,718, forward strand.
AGAGAGCTACAGGAAAGTCAGTCAGAGAGTTAACAAGGGCCGGATCATTTAGGCTGTGTAATGTCTGATAGAGGTGATCAGAATAATTGGACAGAATAACCTGAGTTGATGACTCTGGGAAGAGTGTATGCAGGGGACCCAATAAGAAGGCCATGGCAGCAATCTGTCCACGTAGAATATGGTAGTACTTCAGACTAAGATGAGAGAGGTAGAGATGGTGAGATATGGCAGATACAGAGTGTTTTTGAGGGTGAAGCCAACAAAATTTGCTGATAAATTGGATATGGGGTCGTGAAAGATGGACATCAAGGTTTTGAGCCTTGCATAATGATGATGCTGAGTTGAGAAACACATGATAAGTCTGGAGGAGGTTCCCTGGGTGGGCAGAAATTGAGTTTGATTTTGGACATGTTAAATTTGAGATACCTAATAGACATCTGAGTCCAGTGCGAGGTAGGCATTTGGGTATGTGCATCAAGTTCGGGAGAAAAGACTAGGCTAAGGATTAATTCTAAGAATAATGAATATATACATGGTCAAAGGACTAGATGGGATCTGGGGAATAAATACAGAGAAATATCACAGAGATCCTTGGACTGAGCCTTGAGGTAATTCAATACTTAGAAATCAGGCAAGCAAGAATTCTATTACTGAACAATCCATGCTAACAGCCTAAGTGTCCATTGATGGATGAATGGATAAAGTAAATGTGGTATGTGCATAGATCTAGATGTGGATATTTAATGGAACATTATTCAACCATAAAAAGAAGAAAATCCTCCATTTTCAACAACATGGTGGACTTAGAGGGTATTATGCTAAGTGAGATAAGTCAGAGAGAGAAAGACAAATAGTGCATGATCTCTCTTATATATACAATATAAAAAACCTGAACTCATAGAAACAGAGGCACTGGTGGAAGGATGGAAAGCAAGAGGAGAGAAGTGGCTTTCTTCTTTCTTATGGTTTCTGGTGGTTGTTTTCCAGTAGTAGAAGTGACAATACAATAATGGTTACAGAAATGACAGCTGTCAGGCTGGTTTCAGGCAATAGTTTCAGCCATGATCAGGGTGGAAATTCTGGGAGATCCAGGATCAACCATGATCAACACTTACCTCCAAAGTGTAAGCTTGTGGCTACAGCCCAGAAATAATAGCAGCCTCTCATCTCTGGGTATCACGCCTTCCTACCTTTTGCCCCTCTAGTTTCTTCCTTCTGCTTTTGAACTTCTAGTTTTTCTAGGATCTTTGTACCTAATCCTCTGTATTAAATCCCCTGTTTGAGATATTTAGGTAGATTGTACTGGAGGTGATACGATTACAAAATGTCTCAAGTGCAATTCCATTTATTGTCTATTTAGAAATTGTTACACACATTTAGTGACTTACCAAGAATTTCTGGGCATGACCTTCAGTCATATTTAAACTCATATTTCATATTTAAACTCTTATATTTTATCATCAGTTGCTATAATTTGGGATGTCTCTGTTCTGTAAATTTTCCAAAGAAGGGCAAGTAACTTTGCCCAGTAGTGAACTAAACCTCAGACTCAGCAAGCACAGTTTTGCAAAACAATGGTTTCTCCAGTAAGTGATAATTAACTCAGTTCCTGTCTGTTTCAATGAGTTTCCTTTCTTCTACTTGGCACAAGTAGACTTTATTATTAGTGGAGGATCCTGGTGGTATATGTTCCGTGAACTTCATTTTATGATGCTCCCCACTGGGACACTGTTTCTTATGACTTTCCCCACCAAGGAAAATCTTACTCATTCTTCTAATGAGGACAAGTATTTCACACTATTTAGCTTCTTTTCAATCTAGGTGACCTGTAGTCCCAATTCTCATTTCCAAAAACTGAAGCAATGCTCTGCTCTTTTTTTTTAACAACTTTTTTCTTTTTTTCTTTAATAAAACAGAAGAATTGAGAGAAAAGGTTTTGCACTTTCATGGTGAACTGGTGCTTAATAAGATGAAATCATGACTCATCATGAGGAAAATGTTGTAAATTCTGGACAAGACTGGTAAAGACAAAAATAGAAGAAACCCCTTTGGTCTGCACCCCAACACCCCTAAACCCCGAATCATTCAAGGATCAGCTGTATCTATATACTGGTTTTGTTTCTTTGGCGAACCCTGACTAATACAGTCATGTAAATCAATAGAAGAAAGAAATAAGGAAAAAAAAAGAAGGAATACTGCACCAAGCAGTTTAAAGAGAACATGAAAATGATACATTATTTATCATGAGGTTCTTTTCTCTTTCTCTTCTCATCAACTTTGTCAAAATTCCTCAAAGCAACTTCTTAAATCTTTATTGGAATTCACTTCAGATTTGGGGCAATAAAATTTATCTGCCTAAGGTAGTGATTAAACATCCATATTAAAAGGTCTACAGGTAATTCCATGGGAAAGAAACCTAATTAAATGTCACAGACTTTTTACTACTTCTCTGCTTAAAAAGTAAAACCATGAAGAGGGTTGCCTCAGGCTCTCTAAAACTCTTGTCAATATGGATTTTAAAATCTGATGTTAAATCTTTGAGCTCTTATTTATTCAAGAAAATGACATATCTAGTCCTTTGTCGTCATTTTAAAAATTACTAAGTGTGTTGATTTGTGTATTAGGTCTATATTGTAATATTTCTCATTCTTGAAGCATAGTCAGAATTCAATTGTATGCCGACACAGAAAAATTCTTTATGGAGATCATGTCAAGAGGATGACAATTTACATTGTCCCATTTACAGAGGACAATGATCTGTTGGCATTGAGAGTCCTAAGCAGCTTTCATAGTGGCATCATCATTACATCATTTCTAAACTAAATTTGTGGAAGTTTCCAAAGGGTTCTGAGTTGGTAGAGTAGACTCATGGAAGATATAGGGGAGGTACTTTTTACATATAGAAAAACTAAAGTCAAAAGAAGAGTGAAAACTGAACGGTGCACACAGGAAGTCAGGCTACTTTGCAACACATTCGATTTGTAATGAATCTGATAATAAAATTATAGTACCCGGCCGTTATAATTATAGTTGACCCTTAAACAACAAGGGTTTGAACTGTGTCGGTCCACTTATATGTGGATTTTTTTTTGATAAATACAGTACTGTAAATGTATTTTCTCTTTCTTGTGGTTTTCTTACTAACATTTTCTTTTCTCTAGCTTACTTTATATGTAGATAGTATATAATATATGCAACATACAAAATAGGCATTCATCAACTATTTATGTTATTGGTAAGGCTTTCAGTCAATAGTAAGCTTTTAGTAGCTAAGTTCTGGGGGAGTCAAAAGTTATACATGGATTTTCAACTGTGCAGGGGGTCGGCACCTCTAACCCCCATGTTGTTCAAGAGGCAGTAGTACTATGTTTGTTAGAAACAAAGATTGGGACTTTGCCCGTTGCCTCCAAATTGCTCTGTACTGGAACAAAGAGGCACAAAATACCCTGATATCTGTACTAACTCATACAATACCAGTCACAAAGTCTGAAAGAAGACAACTGAGTGTCTAAGCTGAAGAAAGAAAGTGGAGAATTTTTAGGGGTGGGGTGGTGGCTGGTGGTTTCTAAAGGAATCCTTTACACAGACCAGCTTGAATATTTCAGAGCCGAAAATCCTGAAGTCCATTCTCATGCTCTCATCCAGTGCATGGTGAGAGGTTTCTTGGGAGAGTGTGACATGTGCATGTCCTGCAGTTGTGAGAGTGAACAAAGAGCTTGGTGGCTGTGAATTCCAGAAAGTGCTGGAAGGCTGCTGGAGTGGCTGACACCAGCAAATGACATGGGGCTGAAGTGTAATGTGGCTTGGGAGTAAAGGGTTGTGGCAACTTCCTGTGGGTTCTTGTAGCTCCCTGAGTAGGTGGAGACCTTAGCAATTTCTCTAGTTCCATGGAAGGTGCAGGATGGGTAATGGAGGAGGCAGGACACAGGCAACCAATGCATAAACTGGTCAAGGGAGATTACAGCTTACCTGGGAACCTATTCATACATGAGACTGAGGGGAGATGCTGTCAACTTTCTTTGAGGTGATCCTCAGCAAATCACCTCCATCATCTGTGTGGAGACCCCCACAACTGTGAGTACCTTCAGCAGCAAGTGGGACCATTTTGAGCCACAGAGCTCTTGCTTTGTGTCTTCCACTCTACCACCCACAGGTAATTAATTGCTTAAGAAGATCTGCCCCTCCTAATTCCTCTTCTCCATTCCTATTATGGAAGAGGGAGAAAAAGCAGGTATCTCTGCACTAAACCTTCTTGCCCACCCCCCATCACCACACACACACACACACACACACACACACACACACACACCCTGAGAAGTTAGAAGGAGAAGAGTATGCCACGCCCCTTCCCACAATTGGTAGATGACAGCTAATGGGACAGGAAATTAGAGATTTATAGTGAAACAAGCTGAATTTTAATACCTAAAATTGATCTGAAATCATGAAATCTGTCCAAATTTAAGGCTCAAGTTGACATCACTAATTGGAGAAAAATATAACCATTTTGTATTTGTATTCTCCTGGGTTGGCATTCCTCCACGTATCATTTGAAGAAATTATCTCATTTAAAAATAATTGAATTTAAATAAAATCCAGTTGTTTGTAGAATAAACAACTAAGCTAAAACTACAGTATAAAATAACACATGGTGAACAACTCTACTTTTAAAACACTGAATATATTTTTACAATTGTTTATTCTAATTTTTTCTATGATACTACTTTTGGGCAAAACAGTTACTACATTTTCAAAGAGTTAGGATAAAAGAATTAGTTGTCCCTTCCAAAATGCCTAGGCTACAAAGAAGTTAACTCAATTGCTCAAGGTCATGTTTTAAGCTTGCATACATCAACAATTGACCTACATAGTCCAAATAACAAAGCCAAGCTGAGGAAAATGCACCCGTGAAACAAAGGCTGTAACAAACAGAGATGAATGCACATGATCAAGTAGGCAGATGTGAGAGAACACACAATTCTATAAACTACAGTGTTCTGGGCTTGGAAGGTTTTCTTGTAAGACTTCCTTCTTTAAGGATGCTATAACCCTTTGAGATCATCAACCAATATTGAAGCAGACACTTGATTTTACTACATATATTCTGTTATAAATTTTCTCAAACTTAAAAAAATTGAGACCTTTGCTGGAGAAAAGAGTTTCAGAGGCTTCCAAGTGCCAAAGGAATATACAGTACATATATGTTTTATTTTATCTATTCTATTCTATTCTATTCTATTCTATTCTATTCATTTTTAAGTAGGCTCCATGCCCAATGTGGGGCTTGAACTTATGACCCTGGGATCAAGAGTCAGATGCTCTATTAACTGAGCCAGCAGGGGGCCCCCAATACATGTCCTTTAAATGTAGTTATTGGAAGTTTGAAAAATTTATCTCCAGGGATCTCATCCAACTTTTTTGAAGACAGAAATGCTTGAAAATTTCCAATAATGCTGAAGCCACTCTCGGGGAAGAAACAAGTAAATCCAAGTAACAAGATGGTGATAGAGTTGCAACCATTAAAAATGTACATGAAATAGAAAAATCAAGTTGAGCAGAATTTTATCTCAAGGAGTAAATTTTAAGTTGCTGCTGCAGTAAAGACAAATGGTGACTGGGTGTGGATGGGGTGGTGGACAGGATCTAGACCAGAGGGAGATAGGAAAAAGTGAGTGGAGGAAAGAACTTCACAGCATACTTTTATTTTTTTTATTTTAGAGAGAAAACAAGAGAGAGCATGAGTGGGGGAGAGGGACACAGGGGGAGAGAGAGAATCTTAAGCAGGCTCCATGCTCAGCACGAGCCTGATGCCAAACTCAATCCCACGACCCTGGGATCATGACCTGAGCCAAAACCTAGAGTTGGACATCCAACCGACTGAGCCACTCAGGTGTCCCCACAGTATACTTTTTCTAGCCTGGACTCAACCTAGAGTTACCTTTTCCACACCAAGTCCAGGAACCCTCTCTGCCAATAGGTGCAGATGGCATCCACAGACATTTGGAGTTAAGAATGTTCATACATGGGGCTCCTGGGTGGCTCATTCAGATAAACATCAACTTCAGCTCAGGTCATAATCTCATGGTTCATGAGTTTGAGCCCCACATCAGGCTCGCTGCTGTCAGCCTATTGGTGCAGACCTGGCTTTGGATCCTCTGTCCCCATCTCTCTGCCCCCCCCCCACTTGCATTCTCCCCGAAATAAATAAATATAAAAATAAAACCCAAAAATGTTCACATTTGTGTCAGAAAGCTACTCTTTCAAATTTTCACCTTGGACAGGTTAGTGCATCTCCAAGGAGGAAAAGAAGTAGCTAAGACAGTGGAAAGACCATTGCCGGGGGGTAAGGGGTGGGGTGGGGGAGGATCAATGTAGTAATAAAGACACAGTGCTTTTGAATTTCAAAGATTCAACCTGAAATTGAGAGTTTTTAATAAGCAGTTCATTAGTTCTAAACCAGAAAGATCCAGATCAGCCTAGGGAAATAACACTGTGTGGGATGTAGAAGTGAGCAAGACACGGGAACCAGGGCAACCAAATGCCAGAAAAGTTGAATCAGAACTGGGACAGAGATTGACCTACACTGATTTTGCTAAGATATTACAAATAATTAGATGAAAAGGGATTTTTAGTTAATGTTAGAATATTTGCGCAATTTTTGTACTGGGCTAGCTATAAATATATTTAATAGTTGCAAATATTGTAGAGGTCATTCCCTCCTGAAGGTTCAGTTCTTTTTGGTGGAGTTTTTTTCTCTCATAAAATTTGAAATGGAAAAAACAATCACTTCAAGTATTATGGCAGAGATTTTTAGTTTTCTTCCAGTGCATCTCCCCTTTTTCTATAATAACAGAACCCCAGTTTTGCATCTTGGCACATAGCTACTCAGATTAAGTGTGCATTTTTCATCTACTCTTACAACGGGGTGTGATTGCAACACTACGTTTGGGGCAATGGAATGTAAGAGGAAACGGTGTGTTCAGCTTCTTAGTCTGGATGTAAAAAGTTGGATCCTATTTGTTCCCACCTGCTGGCTAGAATTCAGAGTCATGGTGGACCACGTGGATTAGGACAAACCCCTAGTACTACCAGATTAACAAGGAAGAAGGGATCTGGGACTTTGGGAAGCTGGCCTATTAAATGCATAAATGCAAGTTGCTACACCTGAATTATTTACTTGTGAGAGAAATAAGGTCTAATCATATTTAAGCTTCATTATTTTGGGTTCCTCGTATAGCAGCTGAACCCAACCTCATCTCCAACTGAAATATGTATTTTTTCTTTCATTCGTTCAACAAATTGATATTTTACGCATATCCTAAATCAGTCACTGTTCTAATGATGGATTTGCCAGTGAACGAAAGATACCAGGTCCCTGCTCTTGATAGAGTGAAGAGCCTCAGCTAATAAATAAATTAAATAATGTATAAGGTAATATCTCATAATTATAAATGCCATAAACAAAATGGCACATAGTAATCTATTAGTGAGGTGTTAGATACCAGGAGGGTATGCTACTTCTAAAGAGTTAATGATGGAGAGCCTCTGTGAGGAAATGACAATTAACCTAAAATCAGAATGGTAAGAGGTGGTTAAATATCTAAATATACAGAAGAAGAGGGGTCTAGTGGAGGAGGCCAGCAGTGTGTCAAAGCCCCAAGCTAAGAGGGACCTTCTAGTTGCTGAGGGCATCAGAAAATAGTAAAAAGAAGGAAGTGTTGAAGTATCTAAGGTCAGAGAGACATACAGGTATCTGATCACAAGTGATTCTGGAACCAGGGTAACAAGTTTGCGTTTTGATGTCATCGAAGTGGGTGGCTATTGGAAAGCTTTGAACAGGGCAGGGATATGCTCTGACTTCTAATCCACTTGAAAAGATGCTCTAACTGTTGTAGAAGCAGGAAATAGGTGTGACAAAACATGTTTTATTTTCCTCCTGGTCAGTCAGGAAGTCTACATTACCCAGTCTCCCTTGCAGTTAGGTGGTGCCATGCAACTGCCTTCTAGCCAATGACATACGAGTGCAAATGATGTAGGCCACTTTAAGGCCTGAACCCTAACACTTCTGTGAATCTCCATGAGTTCTCTCATCTCTTGTCTGTGGTTGGATGATGCACTTAGAGGGCTTTGGTGATGGTGGAGCCACCACTTGAATGAACATGGTCCCCAAATGACTGTACAGAGCAGTGTCTCCCTACTAGAAATAATCTTTTATTTGTGGTGAGTCACTGAAGTTTGGGTGTTGTTTGCTGAAGCAGTCAGACTAACCTGATTGACACAGATAGCTACTGTGGTGGTCTGAACAAGAAATGACAGTGGCTTGGACCAAAGGTACCACTTGGAGGCAGGGTGAAGTGACTGGATTTGGGATATAATTAGAAAGTGGAGCAAACAGGACTTACTGATGGATAGAATGGAGCTAACAAGGATATAAACAAAATGAGAAATGACTTTAGGATTTTTACTTGAGCAGTTGTGTGGCTCACAATTTCATTAACTGCGGGCATTGGGTGGGGAGATTGGGAGGGGACAAGTGTATGCAGGGTGGGGGAAATCAAGCATTCTATTTTGGCTAGGATACATTTTTAGATATCTAATTAGACACTGAATTGGAAATGTTGGATATATGAGTCTATATCCCAGAGGAGAGGGAAAGGCTGAAGATAAATTTTGGAATCATCATCCAACAGATCATATGGACTTAACCAACATTTGCATTCACGGTACTTGTCCACCGAATAGGTTGTTTCTCACATGCATGCCCACTCATTACCAATGTCTTCTGTTGGGATTCGCAACACTTTTAAAGATACACACACACACACACACACACTCACACACACACACAATCATGTCAGAGAGGAACATTAGGAAGATGTGAGCCTGGACAAGGAAATTAACACAGAATTAGACCTTGGGTAGATACATAGGTTTTAGCTAAAATTCTATTCCTAAGACAGTGATGGCTCCCACCCAAGTGTCAAAGAAAAGAACAGGACGAGAGGACTGGGAGCATCTGAAGTACAGCTAAATAGGTTCTGCTGATTGTTGTTGAGATTATAGAAAGACGAAAGAAAAAAGGTGATCACTGAGGTGTAATTCCATTTACCACATTGTCGGTTTAGGTTCACTGAGGTGAGGACTAAAATAGTCTGTTGCAAAAGTTAAATGAAGAGGAAGAGTTAAAAAAAAGTCTAGCTAACATTTAAAGAAAAGATTATTATTGTCACTGCTCTGAATTTCAGACAAGCTCTTCTGAAAAACAAATTATTTGTAGTTCCACTGTTCCAAGATAATTATTGTTAGCTATTGCACTTCTCTATAAATTACTTAGCAATTTTATTTCTTTTTTGGAGGGTTAATTTGATAGGAGAAAGTGTCATTTCCCTGTTTTAATTTACATTCCTTTAAAGTATAGTACATTACACTTTTGCCCTCCTATTTTTTACCCAGTTATATTCTCTTCTGCCAATTTTTCGTATCCTTGGACTTTGTTTTCCAGCATAAATTTTGGTCTGTGTTAGAGACTACTATTTTCCCACCCAAATATCAATTTTTCCCCTCTTCAAGCCCCTAGCTTTTAGCAAAGCATTAAGCTGCTTGAAATAAGACATTTCCTGGCCTCTCTTGTAGCTAGTAGGAGACACATGACTAAATTCTAGCCAATGGGATATTGGTGGAAATACAGCATAGCAGCTTCTGGGAAATTTCTTTAAGAGGCAGTGACATGCACTCCTTACCTACTTTTTCCATCTTGATGCTTAAAACATGGATATGATGGCTGAATCTCTGTCTTGGGTCATGAGAAGAAGGGTATCTTCTGTACCTGACCCCGTGGAAGCAAAATGGGTTCCAGATGATGGGACAGATGACAGTCTGTGCCAGCCCTGGACTGCCTGCATCAAAACTTTTATGTGAGAGAAGAGTAGATTTCAATTTTTAAGTTGCTATTTGACAGACTTCTGTCACTCAGCTAAACTTAATCTTAACTAATGTGGATACTGAATCCAATCTTCATTTTCAAAAGACTGTTAGCTTGAGAAGTCCCTTCAATGCAAGAAACTATGAAAGAAACTTATTGAAACAGAAATGCTAGATTTCGTATCTTGACTTGATCCCTTCCCTCTGACTCTTTTCTCCCCCCATTTCTTTTCCATTCTACCCCTCTTCATCCTTCTCCTTCCTTACCACCACTTTCCTACTCTGGGTATATGTGTCCACTTTCCTTCCCCACGACCTTCACTAGCCTAACTGGCCCCCCTGTAGGAATTAGCAAGATGCAATCCTCAAGGTGGCTAAAAGTCCACTGGTTCATGACTGTGGGAATTAGAAAAAGGTACCCCTTCCTCTGCTGGATCCAATCCCACACAGAGCATATGGTTTGGCAGGCAGAACCTGGGCTGGGTTTCAATCCTTCCTTACTCCCTTGGCTGGGTGCCCTCATGCAATGAACTTCATGGCCGTGTTTGCAGCCAGCGAGTCCTTTGCTAGCAGGCTCGGCTCATCTACAATAGGACTCTGAAGCAAAGCCATAGAAGGGTCCCCCAAATTGAGAGCACCCTTAGACTTAGTGTTAAGTGCCATTCTTGTTACTGGCTTTCCAGCCTAAACAAGGGTTCTTTTTGCTTTTATTCCTAATTACAGTTGAGAGCCCTACTGACACTCATTTGTTACCTGCATATATCTTGACTGCTGCTGACACCATTTCTGGTAGCTCCTATTATCTGTGCTTTCCTATCTAGTTATTTGTTTTGTTTTTCTGAGTACTGTTTGGTTCTTATTGTCTCGGTTCTCAGTTTCTTCTTGTGCTGCTGTCTTCTGGACTGGGGCTGGCCAAAGACATAGAGGGGGAAAGATACCAACAAAATTAGCTGGGAAATTAATCAAATTTATGGATTAATCCATCAGCCATTAAGAAAACATTTTAATCACAGAAATGGCATTTAAAAAAATTCTTCGAACTTAAAGTTTAAGGGAGGAAATAAAAATATTTGATATAGAGATTCCTCTGTGTACTTTAGTCTTATTTTCTGTACAGGCCTTCTTCCCCCTAATTTCTGGGAATCAGTAGTGCATTATATGCTGTATTTAATTAGAAGTTCTAGTTGTCTTTACTACTCTTTTCACCAACATAACCTAAGATCTCTTGTCCTTACCCAAGTTATTGTATTTTTTATGTCTTGTTTTTTTCTAGATCCTCACATATAAACTTAACTTGTGCCATACACAACATAAAACAAAAACAAGCTGGCTAATGAAACTCATGCTAGGATTATTTCCTCCACATTTCATAACCATACAGTGTTGTTTCTGTGCCCTTCGCCTGATAATTTTTCTTGCCCTAAGTGAAGACGGCATAGATGATGTCAAGTTTGAGGTCTATGTTTCACGATAAAGACAACTATGACTATAAAACCATTGCAAAAGGTGCAAGTTCCTTGTTAGGTTTTCCTTGTTTTCACTTGTATTCATTGGATGGAAAAATGAGTGTGAAAATGTATAAGTGCTTGACTGCAAAATTCAAGGGGTTCCCGGCAATCAGCTCACGGGAACCAAGTCACTAGAGTATCCTTAGCATGTGTCCCCTGCCCCAGCCAAGGGCAGTGATCTCTGGAGATCCTCTGATTTCTGAGTGACCCTTCACAGTGCTGGGCTGAAGGCTAGCACCACGAATAAAGTGTAAATGGAGAGCAAAAACCAATCTCTGGGTGGTCAGAACTCTTCCTGACATTCTGAGTTCTTATTGACAGTGTCCTAAATATTTCTATCTATCTAGGTTCTGTATTTTGCCCACTAAATCCTTTATTCCCTGACTGATCTCTACATGAAATTCAATCTCACGGTCAACGTCACTTGTTCTTCTGAGCCGCACCCCACTCCACTTGCAAGGCCAGATGGTCGATCCAGGCCACTCCCGGTCAGTATTGCCCTATTGCCTGCCCAGTACGATGGAGTCCTGACTATGTGGGAAAAAAAACCAGAGAGAGAAGCCTCATTACAAAATGAGTTTGAGCCGGAGGGAGAAAGAGAAGGACGTCTAACAGGCTGTTTCAGGTTATAGGCAAAATGAAGATTAAGATGATTTTGAAACCCAGTGGTACAGAGGCATTCAAACTGAGGGAGGGTGTGTGGAGGTCACGTCAAGTGGACAGACTGAGGACCGAATCTTCACCCGCCACTTGCTTTTGAGGACCACAGGCTGCTGTCTTAACCTCATGGGTCTCAGTTACCTCATCTGTAAAATGAAAATCATGACATCTCCCTTGTAAACCTGTGAGGATTACAGGAGATAGGACCTTGACCCACTTAGCACCGTGCCTGATGCATAACATGCTTTCTGTAACTGGCATTTTGAAAGAACAGGTTCACGAACCCGGTCATGCACTTGCAAAGAATTTTCACCCAGGCTTTATTCCAAAGCAGCTGAGAGCAGATTGTAACATATTTTCAAGTAAAGAACACAAACACAGTCCTTTGCCTCTAAGTTTTTCTTTCTTTTACTCATTTAATTCACATCTCTGCTCACAGGTCACCTTCTCGAGAAAACCCCTCTGCCTACCCCATGTAAAACAGAACTTCTCATCAGTTTCTTTCCTCTCATCTTGACCTGTTTCTTTGTACAGTACCTGTAGCCAGACATTTTATTAAGTATGTGGTGTTTATGTTTTGTTACTGGTAGTAGTAATCTCCTTCCCCTGTGTTTAAGCTTCAGGAGGGAGGAAACTTTGTTTGATTTACTTCTGTTTCCCTAGCACCCAGAAAAATATTGGGGACAAAGAAGGAATTTAATTGAATTCACTTGTTAAATGAACTATGATATGTTACTTTTTCTGATTTCATGTTTATCAAGCTATTGTTTTTATAGTTCATCTCTGCAGCCGCAGTTAGACAGAGGTATAGGTATGATCGGCCGCACGTTTTCATAGTATTCTTAGTTTTCTTGGCCATAAAAGTTCTTCTCTAATACATGGCACCAACTCATGCGATCAGAGCAAAGTGTTTGTTTCCCAGAGGACTTGAAGTCCCTTTTAGACCCGCTGCCATTCCGAAAGAATGCCAGAACATGACAACTCCTTAATTTTTTTGCCAGTCTCATCTCTCTCAGCCCACGGCCCAGTGTCACTGTCCGCGAAGTGGGGAATTCACGGGCATTTTCTCTGTTGGCTCGCTTTTAGTCATTCTCTCCTTTCCAATAAACTCGCACAGGTTTTCCTTCCCATAGGACTCAGTACTGTGCTTGTTTAGTTTTCAGTCTCAGGGGCAATTTATCAGGGCTGGTTTCCCAACTTGCTCCCCGTTTCCCATGCCTCTTTTATTTCACTGTTCTTCAGCTGAGCAAAGAACAGGTCCTGGGGATTGATGACTGGAGCTATCTGCATTAATGAGCAATCTGTTGTGCAGAGGCTGTGGCTCTGCCTGCGGGCTGATGGAAGGCCTTCCAGGAGTCACACATGTGACTCCTGTTCATCTTCCTCTTTCCGTAAACCCCCGTGGCCACCAAATACCACACTGTATTCAAAGGTGCTGGGGCTCACTTCATCTGGGCCATGAAAGGACATGTGAAGGACATCTTCCCCTCAACAGTGCAACTGCAACTGTAGGATCCTTGATGGGCGCTGGGCTGAAGGTCACTACTGGAGGTTGGGAGGAAAGGTGGGTGCTCTAGGTTGAGAGTGACCAATGAGCATATGTCTCTCTTGACACTTGGAAACTTCAGTTTTTAGAATGAAGTCTGTCAGTTTGTCATATACATATATAAAAGATATATATATATATATATATATACACACACATATACATATACGTGTAAAAGATATATACACATAGATATGAAATATATAAAGTCTTTTCCTCAAGGAGCTTAATGGTATACAAATGTATTATTGTAAAAGGATATGCCTGCTTAAAAATTGCTATTTATATGATAAAAATGAGATACAACTATTCTTTATTTCTTATTGATAGTATCTGTAATTTTCTAGAACTTAAATCTCAGAGAATGAGGGAGTTAGACTAGGCTATCCATAAGACACACACACACATGCACACACACACACACACACACACACACACATATATACATTTTTTTTTTTTTTTTTTGAGAGAGAGGAGAGAGTGAGCAGGGGAGGGACACAAAGAGAGGGAGCAGAGTATCCAAAGTGGGTTCTGTGCTGACAGCAGACAGTTCGATACGGGGCTCAAACTCACAACAAATTGTGAGGTCATGACCTGAGCCGAAGTTGGACACTTAACCAACAGAGCCACCCAGGCATCTCCACTTTATACTTTTCTGCTCGAAGTGTGGTCCTGGGAGAAACAGCATGAGCTTGACTTGGGATCTTGTGAGAAATGCAGGGACTCAGGCCCCACCCAAGATCTACTGAACTAGAAGTTGCATTCCAACCTGCTCCTGGAAGGTTGCAAACCTACGCTGCAGGTTGCAAAGCACTGATTTTCAGCTTAATATTTTCGGGTAGTATGATTACATTTCAAAAGCTAAATAAGATAATTATCTAAATGCCAACAATAGCGTGAAGTGGAAAGGACATAGATGTGAATTTGGATTTCAGCTCCATTACTAATAATCTTTGGGAAAATAACTTCAGTGTTCTAATTCGTAATGTGGAGAAAATGGCATCTGCCTTGAGATAGATGTGGGGATTAAAAGTTATACATGTAAAGGACCACCACACGTAATTTCTGGAACCAGAGCATGATAACTATCCTTGTTGCTTCATTAAAATCTATACATGGGCGCCTGGGTGGCACAGTCGGTTAAGCGTCCGACTTCAGCCAGGTCACGATCTCGCGGTCCGTGAGTTCGAGCCCCGCGTCAGGCTCTGGGCTGATGGCTCGGAGCCTGGAGCCTGTTTCCGATTCTGTGTCTCCCTCTCTCTCTGCCCCTCCCCCGTTCATGCTCTGTCTCTCTCTGTCCCAAAAATAAATAAAAAACGTTGAAAAAAAAATCTATACAGCTAAGAGATTCTTGAAAGTCTTTCACCCATTTGAAGTTTATCCTGTGGAAGGCCAGTAGCATTGTTCAATGAGTTCTCTCCAGATTGTCTGTCACTGAGCTCCATAAGGACTAGAGGGCCCTTTGTGTCCGAGAAGGGAGGCTACACCCAATTCAACTTTTTAGGGGACCGAGGATCCCAAGCTTTCCAGGTGTTGGAGGCCATCATCTTCCAGGACTATCTTGGCACCTAAGCTCAGCTCCTCGGATCCTCAGCCCAACGTGTTTATGTACTGTCTACACTCTACCCCATATTTTCCCTATTAAAAATGGAGAACTCCAGGGGCCAGGAGTTCCCCATGAAGCCAAGTAGTCTCTCTGTGGCCTTTCTGTAAGATACTTAACTAGCGGGGGGCTCATTCACCGCTGGGGCTATTGCCGTGAGTTCCAGCTTGCTCCAAGCGACTCTACTCACATTTACCCGAGCCCTTTGCCCTATATTATTTGGGTAAAGATTGAAGAGTGGCAGACAAAAATCTTTTAACCTAAATGGTAAAAGATGTTGGGACGTAGGGACCAGAACTAGATCTCATACAAAAAGAAGCAGGAGAAAGAACATTCTACTGGGAGCAAAGATGCAGTCTAATTCCATGTATACAATTAGCTGGCCCATCTCTCCAGTACATTTTATGAATGTAGGCCTTGGATTTTCCATTTCAAAAATGAGAATACTGAATTAAATGATCTTTCCACTTTAAAAGTCAATTGTTACTTTTTTTCTTATTTACCTCATATGCTTTGAGATGAAAAATCCAAAGATTTTTGTGAAAATGTATAGATTTCATAGCCAGTTTTCATATAGTAAAATCTTAAACTGGTTCGATTAAAAAGTCTTTAATGTTTTGTTTTGCTTTGTCTGTAATTCTTCATATAAACAATTTGTGGCCCATGTGAGGTTCAGTGGCTCTGTTTTTCTGGGATCTTTCTTGCCTTTCCCAAGCACACACATATTTGAAGATTTCTAGGTAACTGAGTTTAAAGAACTCCTCTGGTAAAAAAAAAGTGTACCCAAGTAATTTTGAAAGAGCATTCCTTATCCGATGAGCAAAAATGCCTTCCAAGTTGGACAAGGAATCGTTTCTGCAACTGGCATGGACAATTATTTCCATAAATAAGTAATTCAGTGAGAAAGAAACAAAGAAATCTAAAGAAATGCTTCATTTCAGTGGATCTGAAGGCAGAGACCAAGGACTGGGCACCAAAGTCCAAAAGGTCTTTCTAAATTGAGGAAAAAAAGTCTAAAGTAACTTAGATTTTGTTTAGTCTTCACCGATTTGGATTAAATTATAGCAGTGGATAACAGGCCTACCATTTAACACACATCTTCCTTTTTAAGAATTCACCCGAAACAATGTCACCTCCCTCTGTTCTCCCAATCGTCAAGAATCTATCCCTTCTGTCTTGTTATTGCACTATGCTCTGTGTATTACTATATGCTATTGTATTATATAATGTTATATATCACATTATAGCATCGCTTTTATTGCATAGCAATTCCTATTTCCATTTCTGCCTACTCTACTTGATTGTGCATTTCTTGAGGACAGAGACCATGTCTTGATCATTTTTGTCCCCCCAGGGCTAAGGCAGTTCTTGGTGCAGTTGATACTCAATAAATGTGTTTTTAATATTTAATGAAGAAATCAATATGCATTGTACAAATATGCAAAGCTTATTTTAATGGTGTTTGAGAGAAATATTATAAGAAATTGTGTGCTCTCTGTTTCTCAGTGAAAATTTCTAAATAAAAATAATGTGATTTGAATCTAGCCACATTTGGGGTAAAAAGGATGTTCTAAAATAATAAGGCTCTAAATGGAGCTGCATTTAGAATGAGGCTCTCATTAAGATTATGAATTGGTACCTAACACATAATTTTAACATGTATTCATTTTAATGTAGATTTCTATCAAGTGCTATGTGATCACCTTGATATCCAACATCTTCTTTTTTTTTTTATTTATTTTTGGGACAGAGAGAGACAGAGCATGAATGGGGGAGGGGCAGAGAGAGAGAGGGAGACACAGAATCGGAAACAGGCTCCAGGCTCCGAGCCATCAGCCCAGAGCCTGACGCGGGGCTCGAACTCACGGACCGCGAGATCGTGACCTGGCTGAAGTCGGACGCTTAACCGACTGCGCCACCCAGGCGCCCCCCAACATCTTCTTTATAAACAGTACTAAATGAAAACAATTGGCAAAGCAAGTAAAGTAATCCATATATAAAAGACAATTTACATATCAAAATGGAAATGCTCATTTGAACTAAGGTAAGGATTTGAACTCAGGAAAATGTAACAGAAGTAAAAAAAGTATTCCATTTAAAAAAGAAATTCAGATAGGTTACTGAATATGAAGAACCCATTTGCACCCAGGTAGCAAGTTATTATTATTTAGTCCTCATATTTATATTTAATAAAACCGTAACAGGGAAGAGTATCTGATAAGCCCAAAGGGATGCATTGTAATTTTTGCTCCCTGAATCTTGCGAGCATTTTGAATTTCTGCCTATTCTGAAGCAAACATAACTTTTGCTGTTTTTCTCTTGCAGTAGGTAAAAAGGTTGTAAACTCTGACAAATCAGCACTGCAGTTTAGTTTATGACACCCTGGTGCCACATATGTCCATAGATGTGAAATTGTGAATTTCCAGAGGGGAACTTGAGGTTGCTCTCAAAGGTCTGAATCATTGCCTCAGAGGTGGGGTCTTTCACCCTCGGATTCCCATGATTTATGGACTTTCAGAGTGTATGACATCTGTACGTAAGCCACCATGGCAATCCTGCCCACTACCAGTTATTTGTGGTTGATTGTGGCCTCTTTCTGGTCTCTTTCGCTTTTCATTTCACACAGATGGGAGTGCCCTCTGCTCCTTCCAGATTGAGGAGTTGGGAGCCATACCCAATGAAAGTAACGCCTTCTGCTTTTTGCTCGATAGCTTGCAACAGCTTCTTAGATTCCTATGCATAGTCTTAGGGAAGAAACTTGTTTTGACTAGTCCATCAACCTCCATGCCCTGTAGTTGAAACTGGGTCAGCATCCTTAAATCAGCTGTCAGAAAATAGTGGGCTTTTTTTTCTTCAGTTGAAGTACAGTTGACATATAATGTTACACTCGTTTCAAGCACTGCATAGTGATTCAACAATTCTATATAGTATGGAATCTTACCATGCTAAGTGTGGCCACCATCTGTCACCATACAAAGTTATTACAGCATTATTGACTATATTCCCTATGTTGTCCTTTTCATCCCCATCACATAATTGTTTGATCACTGGAAGTTTATACCTCTTAATCCCCTTCATCTATTTCATCTATCTCCCATCCATTTCCCCTCTGGCCACCACCAATTTGTTCTCTGCATGTATTTCTTTCTTTCTTTCTTTCTTTCTTTCTTTCTTTCTTTCTTTCTTAATGATTTCCCTAAAGTGGATGGGAAAGAAGGACAAGAGGTAAAGGAAGAGAGTGGGAAGTGAAGCAGTACATTGGAGTCAGTCCAAAGGCACACTCTAAAAGGGCAAAAAAAAAAGGTAGATGGTTTATAGACATAGAATGATATTTTGCGTCTTCACATTCAACTATATTTAAAAAAATCCAAGGATCCATTCCAAGCATATCCAGGTAATTGGATGAAAATTTTGCTTTGCACAGAGATGTTTGGAATCTCAGAGAAAGACTGTCATAGAGACGTGGATTTTTCAAGTAGATTTTCCCCATATAAGGTTCTTTCACTCTCCACAACATCAATTCTTGCAACAAAACCTTAGCTAGCTATTAGTGTCTACTGGATCATCATATTTTTATATATTCCCAGGCACATACTCCCAGGGATCCATGGTACACAGTAAAGAAAATATTTTTAGGAGATCTTCTTCACAGAAAACCCAAAGGGAAACATTCATGAGGGCTGTGTATGCCCTCATGTAGAAGGTACACAGAGTTCTATAGAAATGTGTATTTCAAGTGATAGTTCTGTCTCAGAATTAGTGTGAATTAGCAACTTTATATTACATAAGCAAGACCCCGGAACTGTTTCTGCTTCCTTATTATAGGCATGCCTCAGAGACATTGTGAATTCGTTTCCAGACCACTGCACTGCGATGAAGTGACTATCCAAATAAAGTGAGGATCACAATAAAGCAAGTCACATTAAATATTTGGTTTCCCAGTACATATAAAAATTATGTTTGCACTGTGCTATTAAGTGTGCAACAGCCTTATGTCTAAAAAAAAATATGTACCCTAATTAAAAATGCTTGATTGCTAAAAACCGCTAGCCATCATCTGAGCTTTCAGAGAATCACCACCTTTTTGCTGGTGGAAGGTCTTGCCTCAATGCTTGATGCTGATGTCTATTGATTGACCAGACGGTAGTTGCCGAACGTGGGGGCGGCTGTGGCAATTTCTCAAAATAACGTAACAATGAATTTCGCCACATCAGTTGACTCTTCTTTCGTGCACAATTTATCTGTAGTATATCATGCTGTTTGATAGCATTTGACCCACAGTAGAACTTTCAAAATTGGAGTCAATGCTTTCAAACCTTGCTGCTCCTTTCTCAGCTAACTGTATATAATATTTTAAACCTCTTGTTGTCGTTTCATCTATCTTCACAGCATCTTCATTGCAAGAAATGAAATTTCAAGAAATCACTTTCTGTACTCATCTATAAGAAGCAACTCCTCAACTGTTCAAGGGTGATCGTGAGTTTACAACTCTTCAGTCCCAGCCTCAGGCTCCACTTCCGATTCTAGTTCTCTTGGTATTTCTGCCACATTTGCAGCTCCTTCGCCTGCTGAAGTCTTGAACTCCTCAAAGTCATCCGTGACAGCTGGAATTCCAAACTTCTATGAATGTTGATATTTTGACCTCTTCCTGCGAATCATGAATGCTTTGTAATGGCATCGAGAGTGGTGACTCCTTTCCAGAGGGTCTGCAGTTTTCTTTTCCCAGATCCATCAGAGGAATTGCTACCTGTGTCAGCGATAGCCTTATGAAATGTATTTCTTTTCTTTTTGTTAAAGTTTATTTATGTATTTTGAGAGAGAGAGAGAGAGGGGAAAGAGAGAGAGGCAGAGAGAGAGGGAGAGGGAGAGAATCCCAAGCAGGCCCTGTACTGTCAGTGTAGACCTCGATGCAGGGCTCAAACTCATGAACCATGAGATCATGACCGGAGCTGAAATCAAGAGTCAGACGTTTAACCGACTGAGCCATCCAGGAGCCCTGAAATGTATTTCCTAAATAATAAGACCTGAGAGTCTACAAGATTCCTTTATCCATGGGCTGCAGAATGGATTTCTGTATTACTTTTTATCCCAGTTATTTAACACTGATGAAACATTCCAAGACCGAGAGCAGCAATTACTTGTGTAACTCAGGACACACTGCTCTGGTTTGCACTATTCAGAGAATTCAGGCAAACGCAGACGTAATTTGACTTTTTCTTTTTTCCACTTCCATATATAATGACACGAGGCTCTTCTTCCTCTTTAATGGAGTATGTCACTGAAGATAACTAGCCAATATTATTTATTACATGTGTGTCATGTGTCCTCTTAAAACTGGGAGTTCCTTAAGGAGGGGAACATTGCCTTTTTATCTATTCGTGGGCCCACCACAGAGCTGGACACAAGTGCTCAATAAATATAACAACAAGGGTATTATTATAATACTCCTAATACCTAAAATACTCTAGTAGGAACATTTTTTTCTTACCGTAAACTTCCCCCAAATAAGTATATATTAAACATGTGTATCATTAGGTTGTGTTTCTTATGACCAGACAAAGGGAGTTCAGTTCTCAAATCATGAAGAACAATGGGTCAAATACGCAACATTAAAGGCATATATATCCAGGAAAGTTGACAGAGGGAAGCACCGATTAGGGTCAGGGGTGATGCAATGGGGGAAGGCCTAAGAGCTTCTTCTGTATAAAAGAAGGACTTCCAGGAGGACGCATGGCTGGCCGCAAAACTGGATAAGGCAGGCTGTAGTCCTAACAGAGGAAGTGACCAATGCATAGGGTAGGCTCTTTTGCACATGCACCCCAATGTTTATAGCAGCACTATCAACAACAGCCAAATTATGGAAAGAGCTCAAACGGCCATCGACTGATGAATAGATAAAGAAGATGCGGTATTCACATGAAATGGAATATTATTCGGCGATCAAAAACAATGAAATCTTACCATTTGCAGCAACATGGGTGGAACTAGAATGTATTATGCTGAGCAAAGTAAGTCAGTCAGAGAAAGACAAATGTCATTTGGTTTCACTCACATGTGGAATTTAAGAAACAGAATAGATGAACATAGGGGAAGTCAAGGAAAAAATAAGATAAAAAGAGGGAGGGAGGGAGGGAGGGAGGCAAACCATAAGAAACTCTTCAATACAGAGAACAAACTGAGGGTTGCTGGAGGATTGGTGGGTGGGGAGATGGGCTACATGGGTGATGGGCATTAAAGAGGGCACTTGCTGGGATGAGCACTGGGTGTTATACATAAGTGATGAATCACTAAATTCTACTCCTGAAATTGTTATTACATTATGTGGTAATGAACTTGGATTTAAATTAAAAAAAATAAAGGCAGGGAAAAAAAACCAAAAAAATAAAATTAATTAAAAAAAGGATAGGCTCTTTTGTCCTTAGCAATTCTGGAGACAGAGTTATTCCTTAGTTGGAGGAGGCTGGATGGGGTTCCTGGAAGGACTCCATGTCCTTCTCTATGTCTGGGCAGATTATAGACTGTAACCTCTGAGCCACCCACCTTTGTCATCCATAAACTGTCAGGTTCCTTTGTGGGAGGCCTTAAGTGGGTCTCCTTTGATTTCAGAGATATCTGTACCTTAGCTTCCCAAGACCTTCATCTCTTTGCTGATACCTAGAAAAATACCTTTAAGAAGGTGTGTGAGTTACAGAGAGAGATTTCCTGATGGGACTTAAATTGAAACTGAGATAACACTGTAGTGTGAATTGATTTTAGTAAAAATTTAATTGGGTCTGTTGGTCTGTAAATGCCAGGTTACCAGGTCCTTCTGGGTGTGGATACTGGGAAGGGACATAAGTCTAGTAATTTCTATCAAGGAAGAATGTGCATGGGGCCAGAAAGAAGAGGCTGGGGTTAAAAAAAAGAGAGAGAGAGAGAGAGAGAGAGAGAGAGAGACAGTTTTGAATATCTGATGATTTTACCCTGGAGAGACCTTGTTTCTCTTCAATTGAGCAAGACATACAGCTGATGTGCATTATGGGATTTTTGTCAGGCTACTGGAAATGGCAGCATCCTTACTTCGCATGATTTATGAAGAGTATTTTGGTTTATTTGACACTTACTTTATATAAGACAGTGCCTCTTCCAGAAGGGTCATTAATCAACTCTTGAGGTCCCTGAGTGCGAAATCTGACAGTGCCCTGTTGAGTCCTCCCAGTCTACCACCACCAAGGGGCTGTATCCGCATCTAAAAGTTCTGCCAGCCAGTGTCACTCCAGTCAGAACCTCCCGCGTCCCCACACCATTACCAGCCAGTTGGCAGATTTTTGTTTTTTACCATTATGCGTGCAAATTTCACCAGAGTCCAATGAAAGTTGCATATAAGCACTTGGCGCTTTTTCTTTGATGAGTTTTTCCATATTTGGAGAGAGAAGCATTTCTAATGGACAAACATGTCATTGAAGATGAGCAGTTCAGGCCAAGTGTTTCAAATGGCAGCTGAAAGGCTACGAATTAAATGCATGAATAAAGGAGCGCATTTATGGTGGTAATTTTAGATGGGAAAAAACAGGTAATTGTATAATCATTACTGTTTGACTGAAGAGCAATGAAATGCATCTTTTCCTTGCTGTTAAAATGTTATTTGCTTTTAAGCATATTCTCCAAGTAGGATATGAAGAAACAACAAATGATTATTTTCACTTGCACTGTATACTCTTTGAATAAACGTACAGATTCTTCTTTTGGCCTGAAGCTGATAAAAGTCATCAAAAGCATAACAATGACATAGCGAGGGCCTCCTGGGTGGCTCAGTCGGTTAAGTATCTGACCCTTGATTTCGGCTCAGGTCATGACCTCGTAGTTCGTGCGTTCCAGCACCGTGTTGGGGTCCCCACACTGACAGTGGGGGAGCCTGCTTGGGATTCTCTCTCCCTCTCTGCCCCTTCCCAGCTCTCTCTCTCAAAATAAATAAACTTAAAAAATTACATCCCAAGCTTCCTGGGGGAGAGAAAGAGCAGCCAGTATCATAGTGATTTTACGATACCACAAATATCCAAGAGTGGGCCTCAAAGTCCATGCAGCAGGGGAACCACTCCCATTTAGCCCTCTACGCAGAATCCCCCTCCTTCAAGAAACATTCTCTTGCTCGCCTACCATTATACCTCTTTCTTCCTGTTTGTTGCAGAAGCTTCCAGGCGTGGCAATTAAGAACATCAACTCTGAAGCCACGCTGACTGAGTGTGAAGGTCCATTCTGCTCCTTGCTGGCAGTGAGACCCCACACAAGTGACCTATCCTTTCCCAATCTCCATTTCCTCATCTGTAAAGGGATTATAATCAAAGCTACTTCAGGGGCTGTTGAAAAGATTCAGTGCTGATCTGTATAAGGCATTTAGAACAGTACCGGGTCCATGCCAAGCCTTATGTGTTTGTTAAGTGAATAAAATCACCCGTCACTTTCTGCTTTCCCTAGCGTTTTATTCTCCAACAAAAGCAAACTGTTCGTTTACTTTTGTAAACTTACCACACAGTAAGTTTACTTGCATGCTTTTGTTCCTGATGTTTCCCTTTCTGGAAGGCTTCTCCCTCTCAGACAAGACCTCTTCTGTCCATGGCTCCCATAGCTGACTGGCCACAGTCCTACCGGTATTCCTATTGGAGCATTACTTGTGCTGCAATTCCCGGCAGAGTGAAGCCAGGTGACTACTGGCACACGTTGGGACTTCCATTATACCCCTCTTCCAGTTTCCTCCTTTCTTTTTGGCCAATTCATCTTAGCTTCTATTTTGGATGCCTTTTCTCTACCCCCTACCCTCAGGGCTCTGTTCTAAATTCCTCTCTCTTCTCACTAGATGTACTTCTACACCTCAATGCTGCGTTCACTCCTCTGACTGTAAAGCCATTTTACTGACCACTCTAAACCTATTTCCAGATCTTTCTTGGGAACTTCTGACCCATATTATCAAATGGTTACCACAGTGTCTTTACTTAGATGTTCCAAAGGCACCAAAAGTTCAATATGTTCAGAATTGCGTTCTGTTTCCCCCCTGCATCAAATCCTCCCCCAGAGAATTGTCACTTACCCTGGTATTTCACTGAAGTGCCCCATGCCCAAACATTACCCCTCTTTCCTCTTGTTCTCTCACTTTCCATCAAAACTCTGGTCCCCTTAGCCAAAGCTAAGCAAGGTCTTAGGAAAGCTAACTATTACATAAGTTGATAGAATCATGTAATAGGGGCCCTTTCTCACTCCTCATAGGGAGCGTTTTCTTTTTAACACAAATGAATTACTAATATTGGGATTTGGGGTGCTGGGAGAAGCAATTCTCTTAAATTATATAATTCAGTTGACTCCAGTAAAGCCCGGACTGGATGGTTTGTTCTAGGATTCCTTTGTTTATTATTAATTATAAGCCAGAAACCAGAATTTCATCCTTTTCTTTTGTCTCTCTGCTTTCCAGAGCTCCTTCCTACCTCTACCATCTTGGAAAGGGCCCTGTTCTATCCCATTCATTTCCTAGCCAGATGGAACTTGACCCTCAAATTTCCCCTTCTCCTTTCAGCTCCTGAATGCGAGCCTAAAGTCTCTTAGACACCTCTACTGAAGAAGGGGTATCCTGGGTGGCCGTGAGCTTGGAGATGAAAAGTGTATTGAGCCGTTACCTATAGCTTGTTGACCCTAAAATGCTTTTTGACGAGACACAAGTATTAATAACATTAGCCATTCACTGGAATAGCACATAATCTTTACAGAAAGAACAACTAAATCACGCCCTCTCACACAAATTAACATTCCCATCAGTACTAAGATTTGTTCGTTTGTATTATGATTTGTTTTCATGCTTGCTCTTAAAAATGCATTTGAAGTTATTTAAAGAGGCACAAAGAATAGAACAAAGGAGATGGATGTAGGAAAATAAGGCCGACTAATAGGTAGGGTCAGTGCACAGAGTACTGAGAGGGTGAAGAAGAGGGATAGAAGTGGAGAAAAAAATTAGGTTTGGAGCTTTCCAGTGGCTGGAATAAAGGGGTAAACACATTTATGAGAATGAGATTAATGGTATTCATATGATAAAAGCACAGCTTTTTTTGGCTTGTTTCTGACAGCTGGGAGAAATTTCTTCCCTAAAGGGTGCCTGGTGTGGTGTAGTGAACTATGTCCAGAGCAATATTTTTCAATAAGTCCCTTGGTGAGTTTCATAAGGCTACTTCTTCTTATTATTCTTTTTAAAAATTTTTTATTTATTTTTGAGACAGAGAGAGACAGAGCATGAGTGGGGGAGTGTGGTGTAGTGTAGTGAACTATGTCCAGAGCAATATTTTTCAATAAGTCCCTTGGTGAGTTTCATAAGGCTACTTCTTCTTATTATTCTTTTTAAAAATTTTTTATTTATTTTTGAGACAGAGAGAGACAGAGCATGAGTGGGGGAGGGGCAGAGAGAGAGAGGGAGACACAAAATCTGAAGCAGGCTCCAGGCTCTGAGCTGTCAGCACAGAGCCCTACATGGGGCTCAAACTCACAAACTGTGAGATCATGACCTGAGCCAAAGTTGGAGGCTTGACCGACTCACCCACCCAGGTGCCCCATCATAAGGCTACTTCTTAGGATGGTCCTCAGTACAATAGACGGATCATTGCCAAAGCAAAGCTAGAGAAAGGCATAATTTTGGGGGGCCCACACATTCTGGTACAAGTGCATGGCCAGCTGTGCATGGTGTAGTATAAAAGTTGAGAGTATGGAGACAAAATGGCCTGAGTTTGAAATTCAACTTTGTCACTTCCTGGCTATGTGTCACCCAACAATTTAGGCCTCTGGCTCAGTGTGGTCATTCATAGAGTGGAAATAATAATATTATCCACCTCATCGGTTTATTCCAAGGATTAAATTAGTTGATAGGTGTGAAGGGCTTAGAATTGTACCCTGGTACAAAGTTTAAGCTATTATTAATCAAAGGAAAAAAACCAGAAAATATCTAGAAGAAAGATTACCCACAATTTAAGCCACACACACACACAATAAATAACGTTTCTTACTAGTGCATTTTTGATCAAAAAAGTGAGAGTTTGAGATCAGAATTTCTGACACAAACCTAGACTGCATATATTCTATATGGAAGAATTAAAGGGAGAACCATATGCTCTGATAATCAACCAAGTGGAGGGCTGTGTTGACACCTGTAATGAGAGAGCAGGAGCCCAGCTGAACACTTGGCAAGTGGAAGACCATCCCTCAACTATGAGCAGGGCTACCTATGGAGGAATCCAAACAGTTCTCAGGAAAGAATTCTGAGTCTATAAGATACAAATGGATCTTCAAGGTCCCTAATTCTGTGCAGTAGACAATGCTTGGCTGAAATAATTTTAGTTTGGAGAAGTTTCAAAGTGAAAATGAATATTTACCCATCCATCTATATACCTCAGTGAGGAGCCAGCAAACATTTTAAGTGCTTGCAAATTCCTGATGAGTCCTTAAAGATGAACTGGATTCAGATATACCTTTAGGTAACGGAGTTCGAATTTTCTATGCAGGACAGTAAGACACAAGTCAATCAAGAGTTGAAAAATCATAGTCTTAGCATCCCAGTAGTTGACATTAATTAGTTCATCCTTTTGAATGTCATCAGTATGACTTAGCTATTGAGGCCGATCCTCACATATAAGGGGAAAATGCCCTATCTATAAGAATAATGACACCTCCTTTTTACTCCATTTCAAGCAACAAAAATTTACCTGATGATTATATTATTTTCCTGAACTTTTAGTGATTTATTTTAATTACGACACAATATAAAAAAATGACTTACTCATAAAATATGTAAAATAATTAAGTCGTTATGACTCATTTAATTTTTATACTCAACAGTTAGAATGCTGTCTTTAAAAATTCTTTGTAGAGGGTCACCTGGGTGGCTCAGTTGGTTGAGCATCTGACTTTTGATTTTGGCTCAGGTCATGATCTCATGGTCCTGAGTTCGAGCCCCACATTGGGCTCCATGCTGAAAGTGGAGCCTGCTTATGATTCTCTCTCTCTCTCTCTCTCTCTCTTTCTCTCTCTCTCTTTCTCCCCCCACTCCCACTTGTGCTCTCTCTCTCTAAAAAAAAAAACTACAAATTCTTTGTAGATTAGCATAGTCATCTGTCTGTAACTTAAAACGTTGATGTGTACTATATGTAAATATGCACCCAAGTCACCAAGTTCCTCACAAGACTATTACACTGAACACTATTACATGCACAAACTTTTGAATAGTATGTCAAGAAAAAAGAAAGATTAATATGGTGCTGGATTTCCAGAACATTTTACACATCTAAATCTAGTAACTTAATTTTAGTATGTGTGACTTAGTTTGTTAAAGCACATATGAGCAGTTAAACTTGACCAGTATGACTTTGAGTTCCCTTTTTTTTTGTTTTATTTTAGAGGGGCTGGGGGAAGGGCAAGGGGAGAGAGAGAGAGAGAGAGAAAGAGAGAGAGAATCATAAGCAGGCTCCACACTCAGTGCGGAGTCCCATGCAGGACTCGATCCCACAGCCCTGGGATCATACTCTGAGGTGAAATCAAGACTCAGATGCTCAAATGACTGAGCTACTCAGGTGCCCCCTTTCAGTTCACTTTTAAAAATTCTTCTTAATATCTTCCTTCAACTCTTTCTAAACCTGCATCTTCTTCATAGAGCATTTGGGACTGAACTGAAATTAAGTGGCAGTTTTCACTCCATCACTCCCCTCCAAAACACAAATTTATATATTCATTCACTCACTTCCTCTGTCCCCCACTTTCATTTTGTTATATCCATCTTTTGGTGAGGGGTATAATCTGTATTCCAATGTAAAATCTACATCCATTTTGAGAAGATAAATTTTAAATAAAGATTTCTATACTTCTAACTCTTTCAGACGATTGAAATTATTGTGTTACTGTGCTATTTAACTAAGACTTTAAATATTTCAATCCACCTAGGCCTAGAATTCAATAAGGCTATGTTCGTGGAACAGAGTACATTCAGCTCAAAAGGATATCATCGCACGGCTTACTTGCTATTGTTTACAGTGAGTATTTCATTTCTAGTAAGTGGTTTTTGCGTGACAGAGTCACAGCTAGAAATCACGGCTTTTTCAGGAGTCTCTCGTCATTGAACTAAAGCCATTTTCCTTTATGTCGTTCTCATAACCTTCCTGACGAAGGCTGTTCTTAGGTTAGATACATAAATTAAGCTATGAAATCAACTGTGAAGTCTAGCATCCCTATGCTCTTCACTGGTGGCTTTAAATTGTATTTAGAGGTTTGTTCTTAGAGTGAATATAAATTAGGAAAGGAATTAATATGTCGGATTTTTTTGTTTTTGAAGGAGAATATGCTGTGGGGCACTTCTTATGGTTCAGATGTCTGTATGAACTCAAGTGGAGTAACACCAGCTGGCATGCCCTGTGCTTTCTGCCACCTCTCGTTTCCATCACCACCAAGGTTGTCTCAATATTCTCTTCCTCAAGTAGCAAATCACATCAAGGGAGGCCCCAAACACTGTGAACATATTTTGAGGGAAATTCATCAGAACCAATGCAGTCACATGTCCTGGCTTGGTTGTTATTGCTTTAAATAAGCTGACTTATATCTGATTTGCATTTAACCATGCCCTCGATTTCTTTCACCTATGCATTTATCCAACAAATATATAGATGGCTGATTAGGTGCCAGACACTGTGTTAGGCGCTGGGATATAGCAACAGAAAAACACTCTTCTGGAATTGGTATTATATTCCAGTGGGGGAGGTAGACAATAAATACATCTTTACAAAGCATATAATGTTAGATGATGATAAATCCTATAAAGTAAAACAAAGCCAATAAGGCAGATAAGGAGGGTAGAAAGTGCGAGGGGCCGTGTGGTTCAACGGGAAGACTTGTCGACTTATCATATCGACTTATCATATCGTTGACAAAGGGCTATTTAAGTGGAGAGGTGAGGAGTATTGAGATATGTGAATATGTAAGGGCAGGAAATTTCAGGCAGAAAAAAGTAGCAAGTACAACGGCCCTGGGGCAAGAGCGTGTGTAGCACAGTAGAAAGGCAGCCAGGAGTTTTGTTGGAGCAAGTATGGGACGGGACTTTTTTCACAGGAAAAAAGTCAGAGATACGATGGATTGTGTAGACCATACTGAGTGGTTGAGGTATTATAAGTGAGAGGCGACGCCCTGCATCAGTTGAAGGAGAGAAGCGACTTGATCTCATTTATATTTAACTGCATCAGTTAGGGTGAGCTGGGGAGGACACTTCATAGGGAAAAAGAGAGGACAAGGCAGGAGGCTACTGCAGCAACCAGACAAAAGATGACGCCTTGGACCAGGGTAATGGTGGGGTGATGATGGGGAGAATTATGAGATTCCAGATAAATATATATACTCATATATATTTATAATATTTAATATATATTTATATATATAAAACATATATATAATACACACACACACACACACACACACACACACGCACACACTCTAATAGAAGGGTGGGAAACTGGGGCAAGGGGAGTTGTTATGGGTTATTCCATGCTAAAGTTTGCCATTGACTTAGATAGGGAAGGTGGCTGGGAAGCAGATTTGTAGGGGGAAGATCAGAAACTACCTGCTGAGGTTGTTGGGAGCTTAAGTGAATTAATGCTCGGATAGTTAGGGCAGGATTGATACACGGGACTCACTAATCTCAACACAATTGTTCCTGCCATTTTTTCATTTCCTTATGTGCTTTGTTGAAATGAGATCTCTTGAAATCCCCAGTCTTGCTCTGAAACTGATCTTTCGCCCCTGGTTTGATGCAGCACTCTATGCATTTCTTTCTTTCTTTCTTTCTTTCTTCTTCTTCTTCTTCTTCTTCTTTTTTTGTTTGTTTTAATGTTTATTTATTTATTTTGAGAGAGAGAGAGAGAGAGCGCACGCGCATGAGCGGGGGAGGGGCAGAGAGAGAGCAGAGAGAGAATCCCAAGCAGGCACCACACTGGCAGCGATGACTAGGGGCTCAACACGGGACTCAAACTCATGAACCACGAGATCATGACTTGAGCCGAAATCAAGAGTTGGATGCTTAACTGACTGAGCCGCTCACGTGCCCCTATGATTTTCTTCTTCTTATTTGGAATTTTAAAATCTGACCCTCTATGACAAATTGAACTTGAGGTGATTTAGACATCTGTTCCTTAGACGTACAAATGTTGTAAAGGACATTGACATAACATGAAAGCACTGTCACTATCCAGATGTAAACTATAATTATAATCGCAATTGTTTTATTTGCCGTGCAGGTCTCTCAGTGTAGAATGGTTGTGACCACAGTTCTTTTGTGACCTTTTTGTCTCGGATCTCATATGTGATCACAAAGAAAATCATAAACCAAACTCTATGGAAATACATAGAAACGTTTCAACTGGGTCTTTAAGGTCATTTTATAATCTTACTGGACAATGTGACAGCTGTAACTAGTCTGTATATTGATTTTAAAGGGTCCATATCGGGTTTCCTGCATTTTGCCCCATGCAGTGTAGTTAGAAAGAAGTATTAGCTAGCCGTCAGCAATGCTTGGGGTGCACATTGCCTGTATATTTTTCCCCTAGTGGATGACTTTCAAAATAAAATCTCAGAGAGAGAGGGAGGAAGGGAGGGCAGGAGAGAGAGAGACAGCGGAGACACAGAGAGAGAATTTAACACATGACTTTTTTCATCTCCAAAGGGAGTTACCCAGTCATTCGGCTGAATATTTTTCAAACTTTATACCATAAAGCCTTAGCCTTTCTAGGTCACCGTACTGCATCTGAGACTAAAATTAAAACCATAAATACTTAAAGCCTTAACGCCTACACTCTTTAAAATCTGGTAAAAACAGGCATTTCCCTTTGCCGCTTTACTGTGCTTATTTATATGAGAAATAGCACTTTGAAAAACATGGCTTAAAAGCAGAATCACACAGAGCATAAGGGAAGAGAAAAGCCAATTTACATGTTTCCATTTTTCTTTTCCTCCAATTTATTCCCTCCTGCTTAGTTTCAGGATTCATATCAGTCTCTATCCAATTTCAAGAGGGAGGAACTCGCCACCCTAAGCTAGTAACCAAATCAATATTAAAATGTGGAAGGCAGTTGTAAGTCTAATATCTCCCAGAGCACCTCTTCCATTGTTGCTCAACAACAGGGTAGCTAAGAAATACTGGCGTCTGTTTTGCTCCTTTGTGACACTGCATCTAACTTACAGACCTTTTATGATCTGGTCTGCCTAGTGCGCCATTATGTTAATTGTTTTGGAACAAACCTTCCCTGACTTCCAGTGTGCCTTTCTGTTGGCAACCTAGTGTCACTCTCCCACTGCTCACCTCTCCCATCCAAGGCAAGAGCCGTATCCCTGGGCACCACGTTTTCTAGAAGCATGTACCTTTTCGAGACACCTGGAAGGTGGAAGAAAAGCAGGAAATATTCTCATGTTCTTTGGCAAAAGCCAAAGCCACACGGGCTCCGGCAGATGCGAGATGTGCACTGTGGGGGCAGATGTGGCAAAGCTGACTTCCTGCAAGCTTTCTGTGTGCTTGGTCTCTTCTGAAGCTCCCGATTCCCTCTATTAGATCTCTTCTGGCTTGAGATACCCGTTTTTCCTGCTGGAAACTGTATGATACATGCAGATGGAGACAAGGAGATGGACTGGGAGACAGAGGTTCCCTACAGGAATCCACCCTGCCTGGGTTAGTCTGCTGGGAAGCACAGCCATAAAGTAGCAAAACAGACGCCACGTAGAAACACACTGAATACTCTGGAACCGGGAGCTGACCTGAGTGGGAGATAATTCAGACTTATCGCTCACTTGCTGTTTGACTTTGAATAAATTGCTGGACCTCGGTTTGCTCATCTGTGAAATGCCATTAATGACAGTACCTACCCCATAGAGTTTTTGTGTGGTTTAGTGAATTAATGTTTGTAAAATCTGGAGGAAAAGGAACGGCACATGGTTAGTACTAAATGAGTTTTGCCAAAGGAAAAGTTAATTTAAAAACTAGCTTAAAAGTGGTCTCCTTGGGAAGTTAGACTTGAACTCCAGTGCTCAAAATATTCCTGGAACGTGGACATTTAGGGACTTGTACCGACACCCCGTCCAGCAGCCGCATTAGAAAACTGTGATTCTGGGGGCGCCTGGGTGGCTCAGTCGGTTAAGCGTCCGACTTCGGCTCAGGTCACGATCTTGCGGTCCGTGAGTTTGAGCCCCGCGTCGGGCTCTGGGCTGATGGCTCAGAGCCTGGAGCCTGCTTCCGATTTTGTGTCTCCCTCTCTCTCTGCCCCACCCCCATTCATGCTCTGTCTCTCTCTGTCCCAAAAATAAATAAACATTAAAAAAAAAAAAAAAAAAAAAAAGAAAGAAAACTGTGATTCTGACCCTGGTCCATTCTTCTGCCTGGTGCAGGAAGCGCCCAAGCTCCTGCATTTCTCCCTGACCATTCATCTCAGCGTTGGATGAAAAATTGTATTATGCAACCTGGCCATTCGCCTTGTTCATGTGGTTTAGCTCTGAATGATTTAGGACTGTTTATACAAAATCAAACACACTCTCAAAAGATGAAGCATTGCTTCCCTCAAAAATGTTCAAAACAGCAGAGAATCCAAAGGGATTCCAGCTGAGCAGCTGCAAATGTGTCCTAGACAATGGCTCTGTGACTGGCATAAGTTTAGAGCCTCTCAGAATAACTCTTGAAAACGGGAGAGAGCTCTTGGGTTGATACATTTAAAGAAAAATAATTCTTCTCTCCATGCATATGTGGCAGTTACCCTTCATAAATCCTCTGGGATTGCAGTGAGAATGGAGAATAATAAAATACAACACAATTAAGAAAAATAACAAAACAGGGGAGCCTGGCTAGCTCCGTTGGTTAAGCGTTCAACTCTTGATTTCGGTTCAAGTCATGATCTCACGGTTCATGGGTTCGAGCCCTGCGTCGGGCTCTGTGCTGACAGCATGGAGCCTGCCTGGGATTCTCTCTCTCTCTCTCTCTCTCTCTCTCTCTGCCCCTCCCCTGTGTGCGTGCTCTCTTGCTCTCTCTCTCTCTCTCAAAATAAATAAACATTTTTAAAAATTAAAAAAATGACAAAACAGCTTCAAGGACAGAAAATGTAAGTTGCAGGGTCAAGATGATCTTTCTCTGTTCCTCTTGTAACAGCTGGCAAAGGTGGCCAAGGTTGCCCTAACCATTACCTACAGAGTTAGATACAGAATTAAATTTGGAAGCTCCAGTTGGGGAAAATCTGGTTTCAAAAAACAAGCAGGGATCCTTATTTTCCAGCAAACCAGTGTTTGCCCTTCAATGCTTTCCCTTGCATTCATTACTCAGTTTTGCAAAGTGAGACATACTTTTTGTTACTGGCAGATGTCACCCGGGGGAGAGAGAGGAAAAAATAATCTCTGTCTTGTTTTTTCTCTCAGGTGTAAAAATTTTCCCTCTAGTTCCTTAGTGTCTCAGGAATCCGTTGAGAAATGCAGTAAGAATATGTCAGATAAGCTGAAAAATATTTTTCCAGGTATTCATTTTAACATAGAATGAAAGCATTCTGTGGCAATCCTGGAGGCTGCAATAGCTGTTTGGAACTGGTTTATGAATTAACCTTTTTTTATATAGTTTCATGAGAATTGATCCACTTAATCCATTTCGATCCAGCTGAATGCAGATTTCAGTAATTTATCAAGACGAGTCTTTAGGACGTGTCTCATTCCCGAATCCTATCCATCACAGATTAAGGATTGCAAAGACCTCATGTATTTTAAAATTTAAAAATACCTAGAAATGCTGATCCGAGATTTACGCATTTAAACACATACGGTGCTATGTATGCTTAATGTATAGTTTATAAAGTCCTGTAGATTTCTTTTTTTATTCTTTGACGATTATCCACAAACGTCTTTATTTTTGTGATTTTCTATACTTGTCCTGAGCATACCCTCATTCGTTCGTTCATTCATTTCATTTCATTTCATTTCATTCATTCACCCAACGCTGAATAAATACCTACTGTGGTTTAGCACTGTGCTAGGCCTTGGGGATATGCAGCTTGGAATCTGGAGGAAATCACAATCCGGAGGTGAAAAGGGAATGTGGCGGTTAAATGTATTAATTATCAAGTAACTGTCAATTATAATGTCTAAATTTAAGTAAGCTTCTCAAGCTCATGCAACCTGGAAAATGACAGTTTATCAGGGGTCTGAAAAGTACAGGCTTTAGGCCAAATCCAGTCCGCTGCTTGTTTTTGTAAATTAAGTTTTATTGGAACATAGCCAAGCTCATTCGTTGATGTGTATCTACAGTTACAAAGACAGAGCTAAGTCTTTGCTAAAGAGAGGATTTGCAAAACCTAAAATATTTACAAACTGACCCTTTAGAAAAGAACTTTGCCTTCCCCTGGTTTAGACATTACAGTTACAGATCAGGTGTCTGAATACCACTCTCTCTGGCTACGAAGTCCCTTCCACCTTATCTTGTCAAATTTTTAGAATCATAGATATCTTAAAGATTTCTCTAATAAATTTCTATTTTTTGTTCCTAGTAAATATTTTCTATAAACTCCTCCAACAAAGTTTTGTAATAAAAAAAGTTTTTGATGTTGGACGGTTAATCTCCACCTCTGGAAAAAAGTCAGTCGTCAGAAACAGTTTCTGCTTTTGTACATATCTGTTCAGAAAGGGAACGGCAGAGCTAGGAAGCAACAGATAAAACGAGACAGTAGGACTAGATTGTCTCAAAAGAGCTTTCCATCTCCAACATCCCAGAGCTCTATATTTCTATAATAATAACTGCACAGGCTAAAATTAAACCTAGCGTTGCAGCTGGAGCAAACACACAGCACAATGGTTTATGGAAATCAATTAAGGACAGATACAAACCTAACTGTAACTGCACCATTAAAAATTCCAATCTTCCAAATTTTACTTCGCAAAAATAAGGACAACCCCTAATCAATAACACATTATTCAGAGACCTCTCAGAAAACGTCAATGAAAATAACTCGGCAGGACCCTCGATCCATCTCTGACATGCATTAGATTCTAACAGGTGAAGATGATGTAAAAGAGAGCCCTTGAGGAATAGAAGACAAAAGAAATTAAGAAAAATCAGCCTGATGGCAACAATTATTTCCTCAAATGACCTAATCTTAATGATCCATGAAGACACATAGTTAAAGCTTTGATGTGGGCTTCTGGCCTGAGAATGAGCTGAACAAATCTATATTTAGAAGGCTTCTGGAAGACTCACATTGAACTAACAAGTACGTTCTGAGAGGAAAAGAGAGGGAGAGGGAAGGAAAAGGGGACTAGCCCTCAAGTACTTCTTTAGGCTGCTGCGATTATATGTATGCTTGCAAATGAAACTCGGGAACGTATCTGTTGTCCATTCATCCACTAAAGAAACGTTTATTGAAGAGTCTGTCAAACACTGAGCTCCGTGCAGGAAATGCAGTGGACAGTGAGGCAAACTTGCTCCTTGCTTCATGGTGCCTATGGCTTAGTGGGTGAAGAGAGGCATTCAGCAATTATAATACGATATGATGTACAAGTGCGTGCAGGGGAATGTAGAATCCTACAAGAATGTGCCTGACACATCTGACGTGGCCGACACTAAGGTATCAGAGTCCTCCCTGGCGGGTCACCTCAGGCCAGAAGTGGGAAACTTCCAGCTCCTCCCTGCTCCTTCCCTTCCCTCTCTTCACAGTCTGACTTCCGACCTTGCCTGTTTACATCTGCTCAAAATCCAAAGAAGGTAATTGTCCTAGGAGCCATTTGAGAATGTGGATGAATGCAGGGTCACAGATCCAGCAGGAATCATCGGTACCGGTAAATGCTGAGCAGGTAATAAAAACAAAGTGACAAATCTAGAGGTGACAGAATCCATTTACTTCTGCAAGGCAGTGATATGAAATGGGCAAAAGACAGAGAAGAACATGTCTCCCAAGGAAACTGGGGAGCAATGCCTTGCTATAATTGTTGGGTACAAGACTGATTAGCTGGAGTATGCTAAAGAGTTTTAAACATCTTTAAGTAAAATGAATGTTCTAATAATTCATCTTATTCATTCTGTGAATCCATCCCTCCCACGACAGGTTAAGGTTCAGTCATCCAATTTGAGAAGTACAATTTTCTTTTAAAATGTTACTGGCATGTATAACCTATTTGTTCTTTTTAAAGAGGCAAATAAAATAAAACTAACCCTCCTGTACACCCCACCCAGCCTAAGAAATATATTACAAATACCCTTTCCTAATTTTTCCTCTATTCTATTTCTTTACTTTTAACGAATCCTTTAGATGTTAATTTCTGTAAAAAAAAACCAAAAAAGCCTGAAATTTATTAATATCTTTATCTTTCCACCAAACAATTCAAAAACATTTTATATTGGTAATGTCACTCCCCACGTATATACTAATTTTGTCCAGTTATTCAGCTCTGTCCCGATAACTTTATGCATCCTTCCCCTCTCCTGGCCTCTTCCCAGAGAAAGTAATCATTTCCTTTAAAATATTACTAGCACAGGGGCACCTGGGTGGCTCAGTAGGTTAGGCGTCCGACTTCGGCTCAGGTAATGATCTCATGGTTCATGAGTTCAAGTCCCGCACTGGGCTCTGCGCTGAGAGCTGAGAGCGTGGATCCTCCGTCGGATTCTGTGTCTCCCTTTCTCTCTCTGACCCTCCCCTGCTTACACTGTGTCATCTCTCACTGTCTCTCAAAAATGAATAAACGTTAAAAAAATAAAAAAAAATTACTAGCATGAATAAAATTTATTATTAGATATTATTACCATTTTATATACAATTTACCATAAAGTTGATATTTTCTGTTTTCACATTTCTTTGTGTATCTTGCATCTTCTTTTTGGGATCATTTACTTTCTTCTTGAATTACAAAATTAGCTGTTTCTTGAGCGTTAATTATTTTTTAGCTAAATTCAGTAAGTTTTGATTCTTTTTGTGTTCATGTGTTTGTTTTTGGTCTGAGAAGTCATTATTTTACACTTATTTGTAAGAGATGCTGTTTGCTGGACATCAAATTCCATATTATTTGCTATTTTTTTTTAGCACATTAAAGATAATTATGTTCTACTTTTATAGTCGTTGAATTGCCAGTTTAAATTTCATTCCACTATGTGTTCTTTTGCTCTCTGGTTGCTTTTTTGATTTTAAAATCTTCTCTCTCACTTTTTTTTTAATGTTTATTTATTTTTGAGAAAGAGAGAGCACAAGCAGGGGAGGGGCAGAGAGAGAAGGAGAAAGAATCCCAAGCAGTCTCCATGCTGTCAGTGCAAAGTCCAACGCAGAGCTCGAACCCACAAATCATGAGATCATGACCTGGGCTGAAGTCGGACCCTCAACCAACCGAGCCACCCAGATGCCCCTAAAATTTTCTCTTTGAAAAAAATAAAATAAAATAAAACCTTCTCTTTGTCTTTAAAGTTTTGTAACTTCAACATAATGTGCTATGGTATGGATATTTTCTTATTTATACTGCTTAAGATCTTTAGGATTTTTTGACTGAGAAATGGAATCTTTTATAAATTCC
Source organism: Panthera onca (assembly GCF_046562875.1). NCBI lineage: Eukaryota > Metazoa > Chordata > Mammalia > Carnivora > Felidae > Panthera > Panthera onca. The sequence goes on from NC_138343.1 coordinate 45,444,501, forward strand.
AGAATATTGTTACCTTATTATGAGTTTTTACCAGTTCAACCAAAAAAAAGATGTCACCCTTTGAGGGTCTGGTGTATGTGTGAGATCCCATTTCTGTCTCCTACTCCTCTCAGGTGCCAGGCTTTCCTTCCTGTCTTGTCAGGCATGACCCACTGAAACCCAAGCTTTAGGCTATGGGGTTCACTAGCTCCCTTCCGGGCAAACACTGGCTTTAAGGCACAGTTACATCAATGGATTTGTGCTTCCTTGTCATTTGTAACCTCTGATTCTTTTCATTACTTTAATGTCAGGGCAGCTTCACTCTAAAAAAGATTCTTACAAAATGTTTTATTTAATATTTTGTAGGTGTTGGTGCTAAGTAAAGTTTTCCTGAACATCCAAGCTGCCATATTTCTGGGGAAAAAAAAAGAAGGAAATTATTTGGAAACGAGCAAAGGGCTGATTCTGCAGATCTGATGCCAATTTTCCTAGAGCTTTGATGGAGAAATCTGTTTTGGGGACCTTAGAGTGACTAGACATACTCAGAAGGCAGATCACACGCCTGCTGTTAGAACAAGGAATGTGAGGAATGATTAATGAAGCACTCTCTAGAGTTTAATTTTTTTTTTTTTTTGCTTTCAAACATTCTAAAGACAGAAGACAATACTCATTGGAGAAAATGCCGCTTGGGTTGGAGACAAGTGGGAGGGGGTAAAAAAAAGGGTTCCCAAATCAGAAAGGGTCTAAGACTGGATAAAGTGCAAAGAAGATAAAAGAAAAATCACGGGGGTGTCATCCTTCAGTCGCAACTGCCTGGAGCTCAGCAGGACCCACCTGGGCTTGATAAGAACAGCTTCTCTCCAGGCAATGACTGTGCATGTGTCTACAGGAGCCAGATTCTCCGGGATCTCTGCTCCTTGTCTCTGTAATAGAACGTTAGACCAGAGACCTTAGGCCCCAGGAGCTTGCTGTAGTTCACTCTTTCATCCATCCATAAATATTTTAAATCGATGTATTTTTGAGTGACTACTCTCTGCCAGGCGGAGCTAGGCCTGGGGATACAGTGTGGAACAACGGACATGTTCCCACTATCCCTGGTATTAGGAAGCTTAAAGTCTATTTGGGAGAGATAAACTCCAAGCAAATACCTGAAACTTTGTTTTATTACAATTCTGATAAGTACCATCAAAGAAAGTAAACTCCAAACCCAAGGGTGCAGATACCAGGCCCTTGCTAGTCATTTGCAAGGGCCAGAAATAACAGTCTCTAGTTACTAGCCTGGGGTAATGATCTATTAGCTGTGATTTCCCCACATTCTGCTCCTACTATTGAAAACAGTTTCTTTATCAAACTCTCCCCCCAAAACCCCAATCTGAATATACTGTCTCTTTCCTCTTTCCTGTCTCTTTCTTTACGTGCAGTATAGAACTTGGATTGTTTTTCTTGGCAACTTCCGGAGGGTTGGAAGCAAGGAGGATGCATGATCTGAATTACATCTTGAAGATAACCCTGCCTCTCATGTAAAGAATAGAAGCTGGGAGAGAGCAAAAGGCAGAACAGCAGATGGAGGACATTACAAGGACTCAAGTGAGCAGTGACTGTGACAGCCCCAGTAGTGTGAAGCAGTGGAGATAGGAAGTGTCAGATTCAGGTACATCGAGACGGTAAGAATGACCGAGCCTATATAGAGATTGGATGAGAAGAGTGAGGCTAGTGGGTTCCAAAAGGACTCTTACATTTTTGGCCAAGGCAAAGAGGTGAAGAGAAGCAGGTTTACAAGGAGGAAAAAAAAAAAGATTCTGATTTTGGGGAAGTGAATGCTGTGATGCTTATTAGACATCTAAATGGAATGTCCATTGAGAAATGACAGCTAGAGGGTTGATGAAGGAATAGACAGATAAAGAACAGAGCTATAAATGTGGGAATGTCAGCATATAGATGATATTTAAAGCCGTAGGTATAGATGAGGCCACCTACGGAGTGGGTAGATAATAAAAAGATAGACTTTTTGAAGGTGGAAAGATGAAGAAAAACCATAAAAAGAGAATGAGAAATGGTAGCTTTGTTAGGAAAACATCCCAAGAGACTGGATCCTTGGAGCAAATGAAGAAGGGAAAGGTCAATGTGTCAACAGAGTGGATTTGACAAGATGGAGTTCATTGGTGACCTTGTCAATGTTTGTGGAGTGATGGGAACAGAGACCTGTCTGGAATGAATTCAAAAGAGAAACCTGCAAGGAATTTTGCTATGCACGGGAGCAAAAGAATATAACAGTGGCCCCTGCAGGGGGATAGGGGTGAAGGGGAATTTCTTTCTAAATGGGAGATAATGTAGCATGATCCCCTTTGCCCACATTTGTATTTAATTCCTCTTGTCCTTTGAAACTTAAAGATCCTTTCCAGAAATAAGTGGGAGCAGGATGTAGGGAAACCACCGAGTCTACTAATAACAGCTCATTACTGCAAGGCTTATATGTGAGAAGCCTTTATCACTCCTAGACCCAAAGAGGCACCAGGATATGTGGCTTCTGGATTCTAGGTAGGATTTGCTATCATCCTAGGAGACTATGACTTTGTGTGTTTATCATTCTCAGAGCCAGGCCCACAAAATTGAAGGCTGTATGACCAGTGCTGGCTACTAGCTAGGCGATTTACCCAATATTCATTAATATATCATCATAGGGCAAAAATATATCATTGCAGCTGTGTGTGTACCAGCCTTCTCTCCCCCACTCCTTTTTCTATCTTCTAAGGAGGTTCCTGTGTTACCCTGACCACCTCCTGGAAACTTTTTATGTGAGCTGCATTTGGAGTAAGGAGTCAGAGGGGAGGGTTACCTGGGAAAGTCAGCGAGAGATAGATTGATTTTCATTTGTAGGGCCAAGAGCTAGCCCCTTTTCAGGAAAAAAAAAAAAGACCCCAAAAAATGTAAAGAGGGGAGAGAAAAAGATCAGTGTGGATGAGTTTTGAGGTACTGTTTTGATGAGTTCTGAGATTTTAGGAGATTAAAAGCGTTTAGGGCAGTGTCTTATTCTGTTTAGGCTGTTGTAACGACGTACCATTTGACTGCAGAATGCGGTTCTGGAGGCTGGAGGTTCGAGCCTCCAGGGTGCCAGCATGGTGGGTTCTGAGCATAAGAATTTTGGGGAGGACACACATATTCAGTCAGGGTTCTCCAGTTGGAACAGTGAAAAGAAAATAAAACAGATGAAATTCCTAACTTTCTCTATGTAATTTTTTTTATCACTTTAGTGAGTGACTTCAGTAGACATTTAAATTGCTCTTTGGTGCTTTTTAGATGCCAGAATAGTGATTCTATTGACTGTGAGGCTGTGCTGTCCAGATTGATTTATTCTAAATTATTATTAATGCAATTGTCTGTTTACTTGTCTGCTTCCTCTGTAAGGCCCTGATCTCTTCCTAATTTTTTTGGTAGTCTGGACACTTAACTGCCTTGCACATGACATATGTTAAGACATTTAGGAGGGCACTTGTTGTGATGAGCACCGGGTATTGAATGTAACTGATGAATCACTGAATTCTACTCTTGAAACCAATATTGCTTTGTATGTTAACTAACTAGAGTTTTAAAAAAAAACAAGACAAGGCCATCCTCATGGGACTGTTGCCAGCATAATCACACTGGGCCTCATGCAGAGAAGAGCCTTATTTGGGTTAATGCTTTGCTCTTGTCATTTTGAAATTCTTAAGTTTTAAATAAGGAGGCCCAGATTTTTATTTGGTACTGAGCTCTGCAAATTATGTAGCCAGTGCTGCACTCAGTAATTATTTGTTGAGGATAAGCCGTGCCCAGAACTAGAAAGCTAGACATGGAGATTTTTTCCATTTCTTTCAGTTCTAAAATGATACTTCCGTCTTCCTAAGAAGATCTTTGTTTGCATCCTGGAAGAATATTTAACCGGATACCAGTCTGCCGGGAAAAAGTTAACCAGATATCAGTCTTGCAGAAAAAGGAGACTAGAAGGGTGTTAAGGAGACAAGTGTGGACAATGATGGACACAAAATAAAAACTGATTAATTCGTGTGTAAATATATTACACTGATCTTTAAAACGTTGCCCGAGTCAGAAAAGGAAAAACAAAACAAAACAAAACGGGACAGAGATGTTATATAACTTAGAAAGATGGTATACCAATGATTAAAGTTCCCAAAATTTATAGATGAGAAGATATACTGCATGTCCAAGAAAACTTTAGTATAAGGACAAAGCCACATTTATTCTCTGATTATGCTATAGCAAAAGATTTTTTTTTAATGTTTATTTTGAGAGAGAGAGCGAGAGAGAGAGTGAGTGTACAAGCAGCAGAGGGGCAGAGAGAGGGAGAGAGAATCCCAAGCAGGCTCTGCGCTGTCACAGAGCCCAACACAGGGCTCAATATCAAGAACCATGAGATCATAACCTGAGCCTAAACCAAAAGTCAGACGCTTAACCTACTGAGCCACCCTGGTGCCCCATATAGCAGATTTTTAATCTTGTTTGTTAAGTATGGGAGAAGATGCTTAAGGGGCCAGGGTTTGTGCATGTGTTAGAAAAATATTAGAAAGAAATGGACAGAAATGCATCTTCGAGAATAGGGGACAATGAAATGGGTAGTGATAGTGGTAGGGATAATTTGAGTTTATTGACAAAATATTGATATTCCATCTCTGCTGGAATGTAAGCGTTAGTGATGGAGTTCCCCCAAGAAGGAATTCGTTGTTTCCTGGGTTGTGCTCCTGCAGCATTTACTTATCTATATTGCTCTCCTGGCTTGGTACTCCAATTACTCTATAATTATTTGTTGTCAGTCTGTCAACACCAAAAGATATGAGCTCCTCCAGGGCAGATTTTAATTTTTATTCTTAGCTTCTAAAAGAGTGTCTGGCACAAAGTAGTCAGTGAATGTTTGCTAAACACACACACACACACACACACACACACACACATACAAACATAAAATTGGTCTTGAAAATCAAACAATATAGATTCATGCACTTTGAAAATTTTGAACTACTTTAGAAATACCCTATAATGACGGTGGTGATGAGGCCAAGGATGATAATGACAAAGTCAATGATAACTCATATCCTCCAGAACCAAAGAGTGTACCCCTCACTTCTGGATAATGAATGCTGTCCTAGGAGTCTGTGACAGGTTTGGCATTTGTATATAGACATATTATGATTATGTGCATGTATTTGTTAGTTTTTCCTCTGAGGATGAGATCGTTATCTTTCATGAGCATTTCCAATGGTTAGGTATTTTTATTTATTTTTATTAATTCATTTATCTTTAATGTTTATTTATTTTTGAGAGAGAGAGAGACAGACAGAGTGAGTGGGGGAGGGGCAGAGAGAGAGAGAGAGACACACACACACAGAATCTGAAGCAGGCTCCAGGCTCTGAGCTGTCAGCACGGAGCCGATGTGGGGCTCAAACCCATGGATCATGAGATCATGACCTGAACCGAAGTCGGATGCTTAACTGCCTGAGTCACCCAGGGGCTCCATGACATTTTTAAAAGGTTAAGAATTCTGCTTTGTGGGAAAAACCATGCACTACCTGCATGCTAGTGCAGTGATTTATTTCTCAGTTTGGAAAAGATTTTAATCAAGAAGTGATCCTGTAACCTTTAGGATCTTATTTAGCATGGAAGTAAAATCACTTCTGCACTATACATCCCCCCTCCCCCCAAATCATTGGGTTAAATGATCTGAGATATCCCTACAGGAGAGATTCTAGGATAAACAAAAAATGTATCACATTAAGTGATATTACACTGAAATGAGGGTAGTCATTGAAAAACTGGAGCCAGAGTGTAAAACATAAAGCACATTAAGTGTATTAATGGAGAAGTAGAATGAGGCCAAGTATATCTTGTCTATGGTGCTTTGCATGTACAAATATTCCATTAAGAAAAAAATATCGGGATGATGTATTGATGTAAATAAAGACAATGAAATAATTTCCCAGGAAAACACTGACTGCTTCAATGATAACATTACATAAAACACGAGCTGGTCTACATTGGAAACTTCCTTCAGTTTTGAATGCTGTCTGCCAAAATGGATTGCAGGAGCAGGAGCTAAACATCATAGTATCTTCTAAATGTGCAATTCTCCCCCGCCCTCCGTCATTTCCTGTAGGAAAAACTTTCCATCCTAATTCAATCTTTAAAAATAATTCTACTTTCTCTAAACCGCTAAATGTTTTCTATTATGTATGACACAATCCTTTCCACTTTGCTAGTGAAGGATAGCTAGTCATTAGAAGCTTAGTAATGAATTACAATGGCCCTCAGCCCAAAATAATCCACGTGCCAAAGTGGCACATTTTAGGGTGGCGTATTCTACTCTTTCAATATATCATATTATCCTGGTTCTTTTAGGTGTAATGATTCACACGTGAATTATTGCTGTTAATACAACAAACATGTATTAATTGCCTATTCTGCCCTAAGCTTTGTGCTCGGTTTTAAAATAAAATATAACTAAGATACAAATCCTACTCTCAGGGAACCTGTGTCCAGTGAAAGAGATGGCCATGAAAACCCGGAAGTAGACTCAGTTATCACCAGAAGTATGTGTTAAGTATTGCGGTATTAGTATTGGGGTTGTAGCTTTTTTTTTTTTAATTTTAATGTCTATTTATTTATTTAAAAATTTTTTTAATGTTTATTTTTGACAGAGAGAGAGAGAGAGACAGAACATGAGCGGGGGAGGGGCAGAGAGAGAGAGAGAGAGAGAGGGAGACAGAATCCGAAGCAGGCTCCAGGCTCTGAGCTGTCAGCACAGAGCCCAACGCGGGGCTCGAACTCACAAGCTGTTAGATTTACCTGAGCCGAAGTCAGACGCTCAACCGACTGAGCCACCCAGGCGCCCCTGTTCATTTATTTTCGAAAGAGAGATCACAGGTGTGCACATGTACAAGTGCAAGTAGGGGAGGGGTGGAGAGAGAGAGAGAGGGAGAGACAGAATCCCAAGCAGGCTCTGTGCTCCCAGTGCAGTGCCCAACATGGTGCTCCATCCCCACAAACTGTGAGATCATGACCAATCAAGATCAATATCCAATGAAGAGTTGGATATTTCACCAACTGAGACACCCAGGAGCCCCTTGGTGTGGTAGTTTTAATCTATGGCATTACTAGTATTTTGTGGCATTAGTAGTAACATTAAAGTAGTACTGTGGTAGATATTCAAATATGGCAACAGCAGTATTTCTGGTCCTACATGATTTTCCAGAACCTTGTCACTCCTACAGTTTTAGAACGATCCTCATTCTCACACGCCTTTTACCTAAATTGGACTCTGTTTAAATAATTTATGAAGCATGCTTCTGTTTGAGGGGAAATTTTAAATTATATTATAAAGACTTTTTTATAATATGTAGTTTCATTATAGACTAGTTCTTGACCTCTGAGCACACATCTTGTTCCTCTTTTTTTTTTTTTTTGTTTTTTTGTTACTTCTACTCCCAACCACGTTATTTCTAGATGAATAATGTAGCATTGGGATATGTTCTCTTCATCAGGAGAGATGTTATTTTTTTTATTTTTAAAGTTTATTTATTTATTTATTTTGAGAAATAGAGAAAGAGAGAGAGAGCACATGCCGGGAGGGGCTGTGAGAGAGGGGGAGAGAGAGAGGATCTCAAGTAGGTTCCGTGCTATCAGCACGGAGCCCAAGGCGGTGCTCAGACTCATGGACCGTGAGATCATAACCTGAGCTGAAATCAAGAGTCAGACACTTAACTGACTGAGCCAACCTGACTCCCCCAAGAGAGACATTATTATACATGAGTAGAGAAAAGCTTACCAATCTAGCATGTAAGTATTCAATAACTTAAGATTTTGGAGTGATTTGCAACCTACTGTTGCCAATTCTTTCTTTAAAAGAATTCATAATCCAAGAAACCAGTTATATATTGGTATAGCCCTTTTGGAAAACAGCATAATATACACACCCTTTTATACAATAACCCCACTCTGATACATAATTCAACAAAATCAGAGATACATATATGAAGATTTCTTTGTAGCATTATCCACAACCCAGTGGGCATTTAGAAGTAACTTGAATAAAAATTTGGAATTCATTCAGTAAGCTACAAGCCTTTAAGATCACAGAATGTGACCATCAAATAGGTAATTATGAAGAATCTATAGAAATATCTAAGTATCTATACAACAATGGCTTAAATTAAGTGAGTGCTTATTCTGTGGCAGCCTCTGTTTTAAGTATTTTATAAATATGATTCATTAGAACTTCAAAACATCCTCATGAAGTAATATTCTCTACATTATCCAGATGAGGCACAGAGATATAAATAACTTATCCAGGATCAAAGCGCTAGGCAGTGACAGGGCAAGGATTTGAAGCCAGAGAATGTAGTGTAAAATCCAAGTTTTTGACCACTATGTTATATACTCTTTGGTTTAAATTGTGCACACACACACACACACACACACACAGATAAGGATTGGAAGACAATAAAAACATTTGAAAAGTGATTACCTTAGGGTAGTGAGAATATTAATGCTTTTTCTAGATTGCCTATAATATACGAAATGATTTTTAAACACAAAAGAGAAGACGAAATTCAAAGAATTCGCTGGTTAAGAGTAAAAGTAAGCATAGGTTCATTCAAGAAAAACTGACATTGACTGCATAGGACATGAATTCTCAAATCCCATTTTGAGACTTATTACTTAAGCTACATCTGTTATTGCAGGTAAAATTTCCATTATTTGTAAGACCATGAAGAAATACTATTGCTAAATCTGTGTGTTCTATTCCTGTTATGAATTTTCAGACCAGGTAGCATATGGTGCATCTCTTAAAAAGTTTAACCTGAATTAGTTAGTCTATGTTCCCACCCCACCTCTTCTAACCCAAGAAATACTGTAAGTGTCTTTCTACCATTCAAATGTAAGACTAGATTCATATATTTTCATGGTAAAGGGACTGTAGAGAGCCAAATCCATGTTATTTTTCAAAAGTGTATTACATAGAGCTCTCGTTATTTAAGACAGTCCTCTCTCTAACTACTAATAGAATACCCTAATGTCTTTCTGTAACAAGAAAGGCTAAGTTGTTTCTAACCACCATGTTGTTCAAAAGTCAAAGATGGCTTAAATACTGTGTATTTTATTTTTGTTTTATTTTTTTATTAAAAAAAATTTTTTTAACGTTTATTTATTTTTGAGACAAGGAGAGACAGAGCATGAACGGGGGAGGGGATCAGAGAGAGGGAGACACAGAATCTGAAGCAGGCTCCAGGCTCTGAGCTGTCAGCGCAGAGCCCAACGCGGGGCTCGAACTCACGGACCGTGAGATCGTGACCTGAGCCGAAGTCGGCCGCTCAACCAACTGAGCCACCCTGGCGCCCCTTATTTTTGTTTTAAATAAACAGATACTTTGTTCATGGCCTAATTTTGAGATAATGCATATGAATTACTCAGAATACACTGGATTGCTTCATGGGAACAAATTAATTTAAAAATCCCAGAAGTTTAGACTTCTCCCTCTGGCCAAGATAGAGGCACAGGGACCAGACTTACCATCTCCTACCCCACTGGAAACAGTCAAAACAACTGGACAAATGATAAGAAACAATGGCTTGCAAGGCACTGGACAACAGACAGTTAAAGACAGTAAGACCTGAGAGATGGGAAACAAATGAGATGAGCCCCACTCTTGCTTCTAGCTTCCCGCTTTGAGAGTTCCTAGGCGACGGCGCAGAGAGGCGGAACCTGGGCACCACCCAGTGGACTCCGAGTTGAGATGGAGTTGAAAGTGTGGGAAATCCAAGGTGGCTAGAGTCTGCAGAACAGAATACTGGAGAGGAAATCAAGCTTCATGACAAGAAATGCTGCAGATCGCCTAAAGGCCCCCCTCAAGAATTCAGGGTAATACTGATCTACACATGTGGGTTAAGGAAAGAATCATTCAAAGGTAAGAGTGGAAACAGGATCTGGTGCTCACAGAAGGACTAGAATAGTGCCTGATATGACCAGCCAGACTAGAAAACCTCTTATTCGTGAGGCACTGAGTAGAGTGCACAGAAGAGTCTTGTCTCAGCGGTGGGAGACGATCTCTGGATTAACATTGCTGTGGTCTCACCTAACAAAACTTTCATGCGACACTGAAAGAATCAAACAGTTACCAGGTAAGTATTCCATGACCGTGCTGGAGACTATTGTGTAGCTTTAAAAATAGCACATGAGAGTGGCTCTTTTTTTGGAATCGAACTAGCTTCTGGAGTATGACAGCATAATATCGGTAACTGTCATCACACATTTCTGGTTCCAATGGAGCCCCGGCCTGTCATTTGTTGAAAAATACCTGGCCTTCATGACTGTCCATCTATGCATTATCCCTCTCACTATTTTGTGGCTTTTTGATGGGATACTAAATGAAACAATATTTTTAAATACAACATGTCCCTCGATGTAATTTCTCTTCAGTCTGAGTGCTTCAATAAGTAAAGTTGAATGCCTTGAGTATGTGTTAAAGTAGGTTGATTTTTAATTAAAACTCATTCGAATATATGTGAAGATAGATAACTTTTCGTGAAAACCAGTTGCAAAGGTATGGTATCACTTGTAGGTGTGCAGGCTGGAAGTTGCAATTCATAGCTCCATTGTTCTTGAAATCTTAAAAGCAGCTTTGTATCCCTTAAGGGATCAAGAGAAAGAAGTATTTCCATATTACTCTCCCTAAAAAGGTCTCTGATTAACTTAACATATTACAGAGAGAGTGAGTCCCCTGCTTTCATGGAAGAGTAATAATCTTGATTAATTATTAAAGAAATTCAAAGGAAAGGGACTAATATTTACTAGGAGCCTGCCCTCTGTAAATCATAGTGTGGATGCCAGTCATAACGCTTAAAAAGTAAAACCTATGATTTCATGAAGTTTTGGTGTGGGTAACTCAATACTGTGCTAAGAAGTTCCCATCCCTGAGGTGCCTGGGTGGCTCAGTCGGTTGAGAGCCTGACTTCGGCTCAGGTCATGATCTCGTGGTTCTGGAGTTCAAGCCTCGTGTCGGGCTCTGTGCTGACAGCTCAGGGCCTGGAGGCTGCTTCGGATTCTGTCTCTGTCTCCGTCTCTCTGCCCCTCTCCACTCATGTTCTGTGTCTCAAAAATAAATAAATGTTAAAAAAATGTTTAAGAAGTTCCCATCCTGAAGTAAGTACGTTTGGGGAAATAAAAAGTGAAGGAAATATAAGTATGTGTCATGTAAGTGATAATGCTGCTTCTTGCTTTAAGGACTTTTCAGCATCTCGAACTTAGTAATGAGAAATGTCTGTCTCTGGGTACACAATGAAAGGTAAAAGATTCCGTTGGTCGTATCTGTGAATAACTTGTCCTCCACCCTGTAGGCCAGTGAAGTACGTGCTCTCCTGCACCTTCCACTACTTCTCATACAGCAGCTTTGGTACCATACAAAGATGGTCTCGACCTTATTGATATGTTTGAGAAGGCAGGAGGGTGGATGGAAAAAGATGTCCCGGAAACCCAAAGGAAGAAAAAACTCTTCTCTACATACAAGCTAGACTCTAAAGACGAATCAGGGAATCTATTATAAAGAAAACCCCGAGACAGAGGAGAAGCAGGAGAAAGTTTGGGAGGATATATGTTATATTAAAGTACCCAAGAAACTCGTCCTGTCCTAACTCCCTAGTGATTTCATTTATTTCTTTGTTAGATTTCCTTTGCTGATTATCTTGCAAAATTTCTATCAGTAAAAAAGGCAAAAACAGTGTCTGATATGTCAGATAAACTTCTTAACAATTCACAGCTATTAATCTCTCATGGTTTCAACTCTAGGGTAAGACTCTTTGCTTTATAAAACTTCACTGGATCTTGAGGGAAACTAAGACGGGGCAACTCATTGAATTTAGACAAAATAAAAGAAACTAGGCCTTCTGATCATCTGTTTAGCCCCTAAACTTCAGAATCTCAAGAGTACAAAGGGAGCCTGTTTTGTTTTCACATACTTGCTTTTTCCTCTTGAATACTTCTGCTAGTGACCTGCTTATGGTGCAGAACCAAAAACAGGGCCTGAAATCTGACAAGTATGAATGTACTTGATGGGATCCATTTTGCACTCATCGGTGCAGATAATATCTTTGAGCATCTAATACTATCAGGTATTACACCAGAAATTCTGAAAAATGTATCTGTTATATTATTATGGGTTGATCCTTTAAAAGATTAGTAAAAATTTACACTCACTACCTATCATAAATATCTTTCTATGCAAAGTTGGAAAATTCTATTTAAACTCAAGAATTAGTAAATTTAAGTATTAAAATTATACATTAAACAGTTTAGATTAATTTTTTTCCAGAATTACATTTTTAACAATAAAGTAAGAAAATAAGTAAAATTGCATAGCTATTTAAAGGAGCTTCTTCACAGAGCTTGAAAAGTTGTCTAGTGGGTACTTTTCATTTTACCTCAAGCTAGGATACATTAAAGTTCAGGTTAAAAAAAAAAAAAGAAAAAAAAAAGTTAGGTTATTTAAAATTCTCAGAACTCAGAAATGAGAATTTCAATTGCAGGTAACATAATGCAATTTTCTAATCCAATATTCTTCTTTGACATCTACCAATATTAACAGAAAATATAAATCATAAAAAAATTATCCTCAGTGGAACAAGAACATATCCACAATTCAAATGATAAACTATCATTGTCAAGTATAGACCAAAATAAATGAGCTGATAAAGTTGACACACACCTCCTTTCAAAAACTTCAGTAGGTCACCTTAGTCCCTAAAGGTAAGAACACAATCTAAGCATGAATGTGTCATGGGAGGTGAGAGAACTATTCCCATAAAAGAGAAGTCGTCTGCCTATGGCTGTGTCCATTGTCTATGACTTTGTCCATTATGTCCATTATTCTAGCCTCAGTAAGCCACTAGGTGAGGGAGGGGGGAAGATAAAGAAGGAAACAGAGATTTCTAATAAAACAAAGTAGACTGAATGCATGCACTTATATTTACTCCCTCCTGAAGCCCCTTTAAATGACATAGGTGTTTTAAACAGGTATACACTCTATAAAAATTTTTGGAATAGGGTCAATAACAGATAAAGTGTTAGCAAGTGGGGACAATGAAAAGCAAGTGGCAGAATGGTAATTAACTAAGCATGGGGAAAGATGAAACCTGTGTGCCTGAACAGAAGGATGCCAATAAAGATTTTGGCTGCAGAAACCTTAGAAAGATTCAATAATTGGAGGCAATGAGTACCTCAGAAGGCAGGAATTGGTTGGGTTGAAAAGATGAAGTCTGGTTGAAATCTTTACAAGGTACAGCAAGACCCTTAAGTAGGATGAGCTTTACTTTCTGATGAAATTATTAGAGGGACTGTAACTTGCAAGACACTAGGTACAATGGAGATATGGAATGTTACCTCCAAATTTTTTACAAATGCAAATTATCAAGCTCTACCTACAGAATCAAAAAATCTGAGGGTGGTGCCTAGCAATTAGTGTTTTAACAAGCCCTCTAGATGATTCTGAGACACTCAGTTTGACTCCCAAACTCAGATTTGGGAACCACTGCTCTTGAATGCTTGGGTACCAACAGATCAGTCCACCATGAAGCACGCCATTTAGCTCTACTCCAGCATGCACAGTGAACTTCCAACATGCTTTTTTTTAAGAATCTCACATAGAAGAGATCACAAGATATCTAAGGAGGATCATGAAGAAGGAATACAGAAACTGAAACAAACAGGAGAAAAAAACAAAACAAACAAACCAAAAAAACAACAAAAAAAACCAACCAAACAAAAAAACTCCAAAACCCCGAGATGTGTGATACTGAAGAGAGCAGAAGAAACTTCAAAAATTATAAATGATGTCTTCAGAAGGTTAAGGAAAGAGACTGAATTCATGAAACAAGAAACGATGTTAAAGACAAAGGAGCAACGGGAAAAAAAAGAAAGAGTTCTTTGGAAATGAACGTATGATTGCTAAAATTAAAAACAACAACAACAACCACAAAAAACCTCCGGAAGAGTTATATGCGGAGGTCATCCAAATTGAGATGATCCACTGTGTAGCCAACATGCACACAAAAAATAGCTGCACCAATTTGGAACTTGAAGTTTTAAAACAGTAGGGCTTGTTCAGAGAGGTGAAAAAAAGTTACATATAAAGCCTGGGGAATCAGAACAGCATCTGGTAACTGCAGCGGCCACACTGTGGAACATAGAAGACAATGGGAAAATGCCTTCAAATTTCAGAACGAAGTTTCTAAGTAAAGCTCAGCCAAACCATTAAGGTATAAGGTTGGAATAAAGATATTATCAGATATACAAGATCTCAGAAATTTCTTTCCAAAGGTCGCTTACTGAGAATGTACTCCATGTAAAGAAGACACAAGATTTGGGAAGAAGGGCCCCATCATAGGACATGAAGGTAGGGGATCCTTGGGATCAAATCCATGGGAAGCCCTAAGGGTGACAACAGTACAGCAAACTTAGAGAGTGGTCAGTTGGCTGGCTCAGGAGAATAGAAGGCTCTAGAAGCAACATGTCTAGGAGGGAAAAATGGACCCAACCAATTAAAGAATTTTGACATGTTGGAAATCATACTAAATTTGGAAAGAATTAGCAATATTAACATAGAAAAACAAAGCAATTACTACCTTTAGGGGAAAAAAATGAACAGGTAAGAAATGTAATCATGGCTCCAGCACTGACCATTAATTTAATAAAAATGACTCTACAGCCATAATGAGAGGATATGGGGAGGGAAGTATGTATGGCTGAGGTGGTATAAGCGGGTAAATTCTCACATTCTATAATAGGAAGTCAGTAGACAAAGCACAATTGTTAAATCAATCATTAAACAGCAGAATAATTGTGTATGTATTCAGTGAAAAAGGCCTGGACTCCATTTAAATGTAGAAATGAAACTAACTAGATGGGAGCATAAGGGTCGTATGACAAAAAAACTATACAATAACTAACAAAGGTCAGGAGATGGGAAAGAGGGAGCCATAAAGGAAATAAAATATGTTTATTTATTTAGAAGTGTTTCACTAGGGGAAGAAATAAGGGTGGCTAAAAAAGGGGAAACAAATATTTAAATGTGTTTTTTTTTTAATGTTGATTTTTGAGAGAGAGAGTCAAGGCGCGAGTGGGGTAGGAGCAGAGAGAGAGGGAGACACAGAATCCGAAGAAGACTCCAGCCTCTGAGCTGTCAGCATAGAGCGCGGAGCAGGGCTTGAACCCACGAACCGTGAGATCATGACCTGAGCAGAAGCTGGACGCTTAACTGACCTACCCACCCAGCTTATCCAGGAAACAAATATTTAACAAACTTTAATTCCTAATGTTTTGCATAATCTTTTTCTCTGATTGACAGAAATTCTAGAAATGGGTATCTCTTTAGCTTTTTGAACTTTGTATAAAGTGCACCAAAATTTCAGCTCCAGAAATTCTTTCCCTTTTTAAAAATTTAAAGTTAATAAAATATAATCATTAGTAATAAAATACAGCATAATCTCATTTTGTTTTTTAATATATCCGTGTATTTCATCATCCATCCATCCATCCACCCACCCATCCTTATGTCTGCATAATTGCATTAGCACTATCTAGACCAAGCAAAGTTTACCAATTGTTAATGATGACTGTTCTGAGTAGTGAAGCTTGGAGTTATTTTTTACTCTTTGCTTTGTGCTTTTTGTATTGATTGGATTTTTGAAAAAAATAATAATGATGTCAGTACTAAGTCACCTTAGTTTTGAAATTTAAGGGATCTCTTTTAATGAATTTTAGTGCTGAAAAGTTGAATGATGTCACGCATTTTTATTATGCTTCTGTATTATAATCTCTCATTATATGATTTTAGCACCCTTATAATTAAACCACTTGTCTCATGTTGCTCTTCTCATTTACTAACTTTTTTTCTCCATGTAAACATCATTATATTATCCTTTTTATCCCTCTGAGTCATACAACTGTGCTTACTTTATATTTATACTTTTTATTTATAATCCTCTGCATCTTTTACATTTGAAATGGACACAAATGGGGCAGTCCTATTTTTGCCATGGATTTTTCCTGGATCCTGGAGAACAATATTGTGAAAGATGAAGTTGTGGCTTTATCTGAGGTTTCTGTTTTTCTCGAAACATTAAAGAAGTACCCAAATATCAAGGAAAGGAAGTTTTTTTGCCTACTTTTACTGGTTGGAATTAAGAAGATAGGCACCACCTCCACCAAGGATGACAGTAAGAACAACCTAACAATAGTTGTAGCTGGTGACACAATCAAGACAGTATGCAAACATGTAGGAATGAGGGAGGGAGGCAGTTGGGCTAAGCCAATCAGAGCAGAAGCTGCTGGAGTTGGAAAGCATCTACTGGGGAAGGTATTAATCCTGCAGTTGCTGGATTGTGGGGAGACAGAAAAGGGTCTGCAGGGGGGCTGGACAACTGGAGATGTTGGTGAGCATTCAGGAGGCTTAGGGCAGCAGTTTTATATCTGCGAGTGTAGAAATGTTCTAGTACTTGAATCACTATCAGTGATTAATCACTACAGTCAGTACTGTAGCCAAGGATGAAGACTGAACTTGGTTAGAGATTCTTTGGGTTATAGAGTGAGTTTACACACACATTTATTCCTCAAGAACAAAGGCCAAGTTAAAGTCATGCTTTGAAGATCTCTAACACATCACTGCTTGAAATCTCACCATTATCAAAAGCTTTGGGTTAAACACTGACATCTTTCTTTTTAAAATGAAAATATAGTTAACAAGTAGTAACATCAAAACTATTGTCAGCTGTTAACCCTGATGTGGAGTTCTCTCAAATTGCTAAGAACAGGGTACCAAGAGAAGGGCAGTTTTGGAAGAGTGGGGAGACACAGGGAACAGTATAAGTAATGGGACCTTTTATGGGTGAGGTGATAACACACAACGAGAAGACAGAGAAGTAGAGGGTAGAAGAGAAGTAGTTCCAATCATGACAAGAGGTAAGTTAGGAGAAATGCCACAGATGACCATTGTCTACTTGTTAATTTTTCCCAGTCTCCATTCTGGAAAGAAAACAAGAAAGAAGTTGGCTCCAACATTTCATCTCATTTTTTAGCAGCAGGCAAATGGCTAACCCTTCTCTGTATCCTCTGTTCAGGAGCCAAACTCCACTTTCTCCTCAATGTTTCCTACTGTATTTTGTTCTACCATGGGGCCCAATACATTCATTGTAATAAAAACGTACACTTTGGGAGCTAAAAGAGTTCTAAGGGTTTAAAGATAAAACCATGTTTTGCTGATCTATGCCAAATAAACAGAGACCCTAATTCCCTAAATCCAGGATTTCTCAACCTTATCACTAGTAACATTTTGGTTGGACATTTCTTTGTCGTGGGGACCATCCTGTGCAATGTAGTGTTTATCAGCATCTCTGCTGCTACCCATCAGATGTCAGTAGCCTTCTTTCTGTAACAATAAGAAATAAGACATTGCTGACTATCCCTTGGGGGCAAAACTGCCCCTAGTTGAGAACAGTGCAATAACCTAAGAAAATATTTAATTTTGGAAGGCGTAGTGTTTTCATTTCTTGCGTATTTTCCTTTCTAATTATATTTTATGCAGGCTAATATTAACATTGACTTTTATTTGCTGACCACAAATTACTGGTGAGCAGGGAAGTTGGCCAATAAATGTACAACCAGCATCCAGAAATCAGTCTGGGATTTAGAACACTTTGTACTAAACCACAATTTTATAATCAAGCCGCGGCAGCATCATTCATTCATTCATTTTTCTCCAACAAGAATTTATCTGCTACACACCATTCTAGATACTGGGGATTCAATATCCCCAGTATCAATCAACAAAGTTGATTCTGGGTCCTCATGGAACTTCTATTTCTGTGCCTGCACACAGATATTCCAGCAAAATTCTAAATATGCTCCGGCTGACATTTGACTTTTATGTCTCACTGTACCCAAATCAATTCTAAAATAACATTCAAGAATGTAGTTACTTGGGGTCATGCCACTAAAAATATGATTGGTGCTTGAAATGTCTTAAAATCGAATCAATTTTGTACCCACTTCCATTTCCAATTCCGGGCTGTCTTCACACTGAAATACACAAGGTTTCCAGAGTGCTTCGAGCTCTCTCTCACTCCATTATTTTGGTGCTTTCTGCTGCTGCTTTCAGGAATTTACTCCTCAACTCTCCTCCCTCAGCTCAGCTGTGCATTCTGCCTGGTCCATCATCACAACTATCCTTATTTGTCTCAACTCTTCTTGGAAGCTTCATCACCCCAAGGTTGGGTTACGCTTCCCCGCTGAAACTCCTTTAAAATTCTCTCTTGCCAAAGCATAAGATACTCTGAAAAACAGAACAAACTGAGGGTTGATGGGGGGTGGGAGGGAGGGAAGGGTGGGTGATGGGTATTGAGGAGGGCACCTGTTGGGATGAGCACTGGGTGTTGTATGGAAACCAATTTGACAATAAATTTCATATATTGAAAAAAAATAAAATAAAATTCTCTCTTAATTACATCATGGCTTTTGTACTCTGTGGTAATTATTTGCTTCTTGAAGTTATAGGATGTACCTTGTTAACCTTCTTACACTGAGTAAGTAGCATATCCGATTATCAGTGTAGTGTTATTGAATAAACAAATTCACGACTAATCCACTTGGAAAATGCTTCTTGGTATACATTCTAACATTTGTGACCCATTTTTTAGCTGAGGTAGGTGTTTACCCTAATAATAAGATATCTCTTTGTTGCTTTATGCTAGTATTTTATATTATTCCCAACCTTCTTGGTTTCCACTGATTTCCCTGTTTTTATGACAGCTTGCCAGTTCCTAATCTTGCCTTGCCTTTGGTGTATCTTTTTCACTCTGTGAGATTCATCTTGATTACTCTGCTCCCCCACCAGTCATGGAGGGGGGAGCAGAGACTCTCCCTGTCTCCCTTCCTCTACGTGTCCATTTATCACTGTTGTACCTATCTAGGCCTTTTCTTAACTGTTCATTCCTTAGTTAAACTAGTAATATTTCTCAGGTACCTATTATAAATTTGGCATGGTGCTTACTTAGCATTCTGCATACAAAGATAAACAAGAATACTCCTGCTCTTGGAAAGTCCACAGCGTACCATACGCTTCTTCAACTTTACAGAGACATCCTGGGCCATTTGTACACAAGATGGATGGTAGAGGGTATGGGTCATATTTTTGAGACTGATCCCCAAACAAGCCTTCTACTCCTCTATTCTCTGATCTCACATCTGCCCCCTTTCAGTCATCATTTCAGCTCTCGGATGCCTTATCTGTCCTGTCCTTCCAGGTAGAAAATACCATTTTGGGATTTTTACAGGCCATGCCACTCTCCAATTTCTTATGTTCCTCACTGGGATAAAGTACTTCCTGAAACTGCTATCCCATTTGATACACCTCACTCAGCTTATTGCTGGAGCCCCCAAGGCCTTGAAAAAAAAAAAGATCTTATTAGGTATGGTTCATTAGGGAATGAATGCTTTCTTGGCTACCTTTCAAGAGTGGGGTTAAAAACACAATTCCACCTTCCCAGAGAAAAAGTGATGACTTCCTCAGGGACTTCTCAGCTCCCTGCTCCCATATGGGAAGTGAATTCTTTCTGGCTGAAAGTTTGCCAAACCCTCACTGCATCGATACCTCTAGAGGCATTTACATTGTAAAAGTAGATAGCTACAAATTAATAATTCAAATAATATACCCCATTTAAAAATGGGAAAAGTATGAACTGTAATTCACAGAAGAAGAAATTTATATTACCAATGAGGAGATTAAAAAAGTTCAGCCTCTGATCTAACAATTCTACTTCTGGGTATTTATCCAAAGAAAATAAAAACACTGACTTGAAAACGCATCTGCATTCTCCATGTTCATTGCAGCATTATTTACTTACAACAGTCAAGATGTGGAAACACCTACATGTCCATCAACAAACGGATGAACAGCTAAAGAAAATATGGCGTCACACACACACACACACACACACACACACAATGGACTATTATTCAGCTGTAAAAAAGACTGAAATTTTGTCATTTTTCAAAACATTGATGGACCTTGAAGGCATTATGCTAAGTAAATAAGTCAGACAGAGAAAGACAAATACAATATGACTTCTCTTTTATGTGGACTCTAAAAACAAAACAAAACAAAACAAAACCCATGAGTTCATAGATACACAGAAGAGATTGGTGGTTGCCAGAGGCAGGGAGTGGGGGCGGGGGATAGGTGAAATAGGTGAAGGTGGTCAAAAGGTACAAAATTCCACTTGCAAAATAAATAAGTCACGGGGATATAATGTACAGCATGGTGACTACAGTTAATAACACTGTAAGGCATACTTGAAAGTTGCTAAGAAAGTAAATCTTAAAAGCTCTCATCACACATACCAAAAACTCTAGAACTACATGTGGTGATGGGTGCTAACTACAATTATTGTGGTGATCATTGTACAATATGTACAAATATCACATCATTATGTTGTGCACCTAACCTATAATATCATATGTCAATTATACCTTAATTTAAAAAAAAAGGAAAAAGGCTCAGCCTTATTGATAAGGATATACAAATAAAATAAAAATATAATAGCATTTCTTGCTTTTCATCTTATCATCATAAAGATGAAATTATCCACAATCGATGAGAGTTTGAGGAAACAGACACTGTAATGCTGACGATTAACATAATCTTGTTGAAAAGTAATTTGACAATGTTATTAAAAGCACATGTATCTTTTGACCTGGCAATTTCATGTTTAGGAATTTATCATAAGGAAACAGTTAGAGAGGTGAATAAAAATGCATGCCCAGTGATGGCCACAGTAGCATTTTATTAATTGAAATCATAGCGAAAATAATGCTGACCACGATAATAACATTCACTGAGGGCTTACTATGTGCCGGGCACTGTTCTCAACTCCATGAGGAAGGTATTATTATTAGCTCCATTTTACCAATGAAGAAACTAAGTTGTAAAGATGTTAAGTAACTGTCCAAGCCCTCACAGATATTAAATGGTGATGCCAAGATTCCACCCCAAGTAACCCATTTCCAGACTCTATGTTCATAATCTCTAAAAAAATAGGTGCTGACAGTATTACCACACAGCCATATTTTAACTAACTTAAAGCATTTGGTTACGTTGAAAGATATTCACAATATATTGATGATAAAACGGGCTAGAAAAACAAGTTTTACAGTCTGGTATCGGTTCTGTTAAGATCTGAGTATATCTACTGTGGTAGGTAGACTTTTAAGATGACTTCCAATAATCCCCACCTCCTGCTAGTCACACTCTTTTGTAATATGTCACCTTTGAGCGTAAATGTAGTGACTTACTTTTAATACATAGAATAAAGCAAAAGTGATGGAGTTCCAATTCTATAATTACAAAAGGCTATGACTCCCATCTTGCTCGTAGCCTCTTTTGTGGGGTTCCGTGAAGTACTGTTATTCTGAAGAATTCTATGAGACAAGGCAGTGAGAACAGTCTAGCCAGCAGCTAGTGAGGAGCTGAGACCCTCAACCCAACAGTCTTGAAGAACTGGATCCTACCATCAACCACTGAATGAGTTTGGAAGGTTAAAAGCTAACTGCAACCTTATAAAAGAACATAAAGGGGAAGATCCAGATAAGCCGTATCCAGGTTCCTGATGCTCATAAACTATTGATAATAATTGTTGCTCTTTTAAGCTGGTAAGTCTTGGGGTAATTTGTTATGCATCCGATAACAAAAACATATATTTATAGAATTTTACAGCATTATCTTTGAACAATATGATTATGATAATGAGAATGACATCTTTTCAATTCTGCTTCATTGCATACTTTGAAGTTTTTCTATGAGTAGCATATTTTATTTCTGTAACCAGAAAAAAACACCCTTATATTGAAGGAGAAGAAAAAGTAAAGTTAACAAAGTAAGTATCCTTTGGCTAATGGCTAATAATTTTAGAACTTCCATGCCCCCTCAAGTAACATGATGAAGCCTATGAGGGGAAAACTGCTTTGGCCCTCCACATTGAGAACCGTGTCATGTGACCTGGGGAACTTCCAAAACTACACCTTCCTTTACGTAATGAATTTACTGATAGAACTAGTAACAGGAAAATTAAGAAATGATTAAAGTTGGCCTCATTGCTGCCTCATCCCTCTTCCTCCTCTTCCTCTTCCTTCTCTTTCTCTACCTCTCCTCTCTCTCCTCACCCCACCTCCTCCTTTCCTTCTTGTTTTTTTTTTCTTTTGAGTTTTTTTGCGTTTTGTAGACCCTCCTTTACTAATTCGGTTGGAGGCTTGGTGCCCTTATATTCCTTTCCGTTTCTGCTAATAAAATTCTACCACTGCTACTCCTACTGCTACTCACAGTTCTTTCTCTACTACCACCCCCCATACCTGTCCTCTACAGAGCACCAGTAAACTGCCAAGAAGCACTATGACTTGGTGGTCAAGAGCTTTCTGCTTGAGTGTCAACTTTGCCTTATCACTTAGTATGTCTTCTGGGAAAGTAACTTACACTCTCTATATTGCAATTCTATCGTATAAATATGAGGATCACAATAGTGTCTACTTCATAGTTTGAGTATTAAATCAGTTAATTCATTTAGAACAGTGGCACATAAAGGCTAAATAAATGTTAACATTCATTATGATTACTGATTCGTATTCATGATTGACAGATTTCTAATCATGGTAATAATAGCTACCAGTTATTTAATCCTTCCTATTTTTCAGGTATTATGTTAAACACTTTACATACGATTTCTCATTTATCCCACACAATAATTATCACACTGTTATACACATTATTATCACAATGATGGCTAAGCTAACTAGGGCCAAGTAACGTTAGGTAACTCATCCAGCAAGAACAATGGGACAATAAAGTCAGGATTCAATACTGGATTTTTCCATGTTTCTTCAAGTGTGGGAGGTGTTACACCTAAAGGTGTACTTTAGGAAGTACACAGGCTCATCTATTTGTTGTTGTTGTGGCTGTATCAATATTCTAATGCACTTAGAAATAACCACAATATTCTATTCATGCTTACATTCTTATCACAAATATTAACATTGAGCTTATTAACATCAAAATATAAACTCTTATATAGATGGTAGTCAAAAACATTATCACCCAGTAAAAGAAGCCTTCTACCAAAAATGACTATATGAGTCTATTTCCATGAGGTTCTGGAAAAGGCAAAACAAATAAATGCTGAGATATAATTTGACTAGTTGTTATATCTGAGGGCTAAGTGTGGGGGTAAGGATTATGGGAAGGGGTATGAGGGAGTTTGCTGGGGAGATAAAATGTTGGGGTTAATTTTTTCTCAAAAGTTAATGAATAATATAACTAAGATTTGTGCATTTATTGTATATAAATTTTATCTCAACAGAAACAATAAACTGTAAACAACACTGAACTCTAGTAAATGACATGCACCCTTTAGGGATGAAGTATAAAATGCACCAAAAATAAGATGGTTGATATAGATAGAGGATGGATAGATAGGTGAATAGCTATGTGATAAAGAAGTGTGGTAAAGATCAATTATAAAATCTAGGTGGTAGGTATAGTTCTTTCACTTTTTTGGTATGTTTTCAAATGTTCATAATAAAAAGGTAGCAAAAAGTAAGCTCTTAATGACAGAAATGTGCAGGGTTTTTATTGCCTAGTAAGCAAAGTATGTTAGATATTCAAGAACTTCACTCTGTATTTCTAAATCTGTATGTGTGTGTATGTGTGTGTATCTGCACAGATTTAGAAATATAGAGTGAAATATCTATCTATGGATATCTATAGATATATAGACATATTGGAGAAAAGAGTTATCTTTAAGTAAAGCACTATAGAAATCTAAAATCTTCTAAGTTCATATTTCCTATAAGTTTATAAAATCAATCACTACCATTTATATAATTCTCATGGCTGTATTTTTGAAAAGAATAAATGGAATTTTACTTATTAAATCTGCTCTCTTCCAGGAAGTAATATTATATTTAAAGACAATAGTCTTTTTTTTTTTTTCAGGTTGTAGAATTATCTGACAGGAAATTTAGGAACTGATTTTATTTTATTTTTTATTATTTTTTTTAATATATGAAATTTATTGTCAAATTGGTTTCCATACAACACCCAGTGCTCATCCCAAAAGGTGCCCTCCTCAATACCCATCACCCACCCTCCCCTCCCTCCCATCCCTCATCAACGCTCAGTTTGTTCTCAGTTTTTAACAGTCTCTTATGCTTTGTCTCTCTCCCACTCTAACCTCTTTTTTTTTTTTTTTCCTTCCCCTCCCCCATGGGTGGATGGAACTGGAGAGTGTGATGCTAAGTGAAATAAGCCATACAGAGAAAGACAGATACCATATGGTTTCACTCTTATGTGGATCCTGAGAAACTTGACAATATTCTTGTTTATACTGACTTTTAAAATACACTGTATCTTTATCATTCTTCAACTTGGACACATCAATACACCTGATTCTTTTAGGACCAGACCAATTAGTGTATCTGCTTATATTCAACATATTCCATGCACAAAATCCAAAGTGTTTCCACACAATATCTTTACAAATCACATGCATGTTAAACCATGAAAGGTAAATAATTCTATTTTTATGTATAAAAAATTAAAACATGAAGGAAGATGATTTCCTACAGTACTTATATAGAATAAGGGTAAACCCATGATCCTTAGACCACAGAACTACATTTTTATATTCCTATGTTGGAATGCTACAATTTTTATTTATCACGGAAAAATCCATTGCATGGTATATTTGGATAGCTACATTCAAAACTTCATATTCCTTTCTTATTTCTCTGTATTCTTAATCCCACTTAAAAAGTTTTAACCCTCATTTTTTCATAACTGCTCATCTTGCATAAAATTTAAAAATACCCTCTATTCTTCAGTGAATTTTCAAAGAAATGAGATTTGATTATATAAAGGATTATTTAAACATGTTTTACATACACTTGTCTCATATCAATGACAATTACTGAATTATTTTGGTAACTGAGTGCAATGTCCTCATATTGTTTTCTTTAAATAAGTTCCTCAAAATAAATTACTAAACTTCAGGGGTGCCTGGGTGGCTCAGTTGGTTAAGTGTCCCACTTTTGATTTTGACTCAGGTCATGATCTCATGGTTCATGAGACTGAGCCCTGTGTTGGGCTCTGTGCTGGCAGTGTGGAGCCTGCTTGGGATTCTGTCTCTACCTATCTGTTCCTTCCCCACTTGCTCTCTCTCTCTCTTTTTCTCAAAATAAATAAACATTAAAAAAAAATAAAAAAATAAATTACTAAACTTCATATGGAATTCTGTTTATGCCTATAAAGTTTGTAGATAACCTTCTAAGTAAAAATGATAAAAATTATGGAAATGAAAGTATTAGGTCACTATTTTTTTTTAATTTCATGTTTCAACAGTAAGCACTGTCTATGTATTGCCCACTATGAAAGACAAGAGGTACACATAATTCTTTCCTGCTCCCCAATTTTGCTATTATACTTTTTTTTTTACATTTTTAAGATTTATAATAGTTTCATTCTATTCTATGTCTGTAATTCTCAGAATTGGTAATTTTGTTCTATATTTAAGTAGCTTTATCATGGTTTCTCCTTTCCGAGTTTTTATTTTGATTCCTTTTTTAAAATGACATTTTATAAAAGAGCTTCTTTTTTCGAGGGGACGTATGTGCTATATTCCCTGAGCTATTACACACAGGAGATCATCTATCTTTGTTCTTAATGCCTGAAGGACAATTGGGGTAATTATGAATATTTTATTTCTGTTCCATATTCCTCTATTTTTCCTCAATCACAGCTTATCATTATGTTGATGCTTTTGTCTCCATTTCAATCATCCTCTCTCTAATTACTTTCCTATTTTTGTTTTTTTATTTCCTTTTGTATGATTTATTCAAGTCTGTGCTCTATGTTTCTAAATGTGTTTTCATTCTTTTATATTTTATATTTTGTTGCTTTCAAAGTAGCCCATCTCTCTGAAAATGGTTTGATTTATTTCCTTCAATTATTTTCCCCTGAGCTCTGCCAGTTTATTTTTCCTCTTTTTGCTGCCTCTTCAGTTTTTCTGTTTTCTTTTGTGTCTATTTTCCACATTTTTGTAATCCCTAGAAAAGTCATGGTGTTTGTATCTTCTATGGAGAATGTTTTGAGGTTTCTCCATTTTCTGGGATAAATTTCTCTTTGGGCAAACTTTTATAATCTTCAGTTTGCTTATACTCTTTCCTCCTTCATTTTGTGTGCTGGTGTCTCTCTAGTTATGGCACGCAGGTGATTCTGTCTGGAGCAGCTATTGCTGAATTCTGAGGGGACGGTAGCCAAAGGGAGGTGGGTTTGCCTTCAAGTTTCCGTTTGGGATGGCCATCTGAGAATCACCCTGACAGAATCCTCCGCATCCTCTATCCTGGTCATGCATCTCCATTTAGCTTTGACATTCAAGAATAGTGCTATAAATTGTCAATAAATGCGTTATTGGAAACATATTTGCATGAGTAATGTTTCTCAATAAATATATTTAGACATTGATAATTACGATTGATTTCATCATTAATGATGGCTGCAAAAATTCAAGGATTCCTGCTTTTCTGTATATGAAATTAAATATTAGATATATTTATTTAAGGGTAACTTTATATTAAACATAATTCTTTCAGATAGGAAAGTCTATTTCATATAAAGGTTCAGCGCAGAACAATAAATACTCGAAGAAAGTACATATATGAGTACGGTTTCACAAGCTATTTGCCAATGATTATGCATCCAAAAGGAAAATAGGGGCGCTTGGGTGGCTCAGCTGGTTAAGTGTCGGACTCTTGATCTTGGCTCAGGTCATGATCTCACAATTTGTGAGTTTGAGCCCAGTGTCAGGTTCTGTGCTGGTGGCGTGGAGCC
Organism: Panthera onca; assembly: GCF_046562875.1. Classification (NCBI taxonomy): domain Eukaryota; kingdom Metazoa; phylum Chordata; class Mammalia; order Carnivora; family Felidae; genus Panthera; species Panthera onca. The sequence goes on from NC_138343.1 coordinate 45,471,443, forward strand.
TGCTTGGGATTCTGTCTCCCTCTCTCTCTGCCCTTCCCCTGCTCACTCTCGATCTCTCTTTCAAAATAAATAAAAAATAAAAACTTAAAAAAAAGGAAAATGTTAGTATGATTTCATATTAATATTATAATATATGCGATCATGTTGTGTATGATTAAATACCACAAATAGGATTTAGTGTATAGCTTAGGACACAGGTAATTTGTCAGAATTGCACCCATGATCTAAAATAAAATAAATGTGCAATATAACTTAAGTTGGAGAAATTTCAAATGTAGGGAAAACAATTACATAATTTATAAATCAGGATTTTCTTTAAGCTTGTGACTAAAGGCAAATTTTCGTATCTTCTCTTATGGTAGCTTTTCCCTATGACTTTAATATGAGTATAGGGTTAACTCAGTTCTTTGCAATGTATAATGTATGATATGGGAATTATATATTGTAAATGTATAATATGGAATTTCAAACAAAGTTTGGCCATTTCAATACATTTTCATTTATTTATGAGAACTGAGTTTTATTCGTAAAGCATAATGTATCTTTTCATATGATTCTTTGGAATTATTCTCAGAACCTTCTTATTGACTACTGCCTTCTTTACGTATGCTCCTATTTTTAGTGCTTCTTCAAACTGATATAGTTAAAAGAATTCTCATGCTGATAGGATAGGCTCTTTATGCCTTAAGTAAAAATTGCAAAAGGGCACATGGCACGAAACAAAGAACATTTTAAAAACCTATAAATGGTACAAGGACGGACATCAGGACATATGGAACTGAGTGGAATAACTAGCTAGAATGGTCTAATATTTTTGGATAGTAATAAAATGATTAGCAGTAACAAAGCGTATGCATAGATAACAAGGCACTGTGTGAAAGCCACTTATTTAGTCAAAATATTTTTAGCATTATAAAGTTAGAAATATGTAAAAGTAGAGGAAGAATAATTTATGATATAATTATTCCCATTCAACTTTCTCATCTTAGAAGAAATCCTTCATTTAATGGAGGGTGAAAAAACTAGTTTTAATTAAATAAGAGTCATGCTGATTCAATTGCTATTTATGTTGTATATCCATATTCAGATAACTTTTTATTGCTGTGCTCTATTTTTCACTGTTCACTTAAGACATAGAAAGCCTAACATTTCAAAGATTTTCATTCAAATACATTGATATTTTTAGTAATATGCATGGTGTCTATATTGCCAAAAAACCCTGTGATGACATTATTTTATACTGAAGTGAGTTTTTTCTTTTTCAAATGTTGTTTGCTTTTTTGGCTTGTTTGGTTTTTCAGTATCCAAAGTATTTCTGAATAGAGGCCAAATCAGCCATGCATCATGGTATAAATTTCAGTCTATATTGAACTGGGTAATTGAATGTGTGTATGTGTATATAATTAATGTATTAAAATCATTTAATATTACATATATTTTTCCTTTTCTCTGATGGCACGGATGTCGGCGTTTTGAGAGAATCTAGTAGACAGTATTAATTTTGTTTACAGAACTCAATCAGTCTGATAGTTAGCTACCCACAAAGACACGGAGAGTCAATATGCTTAGTGGAGAGCTTTGGTGAGCCAGAGTTCCTGTGTTTATGCTGTAGCACCTTCACATATTAGCCGATACGACCTTTGGCCAGTTATTAAAACTCTCTCTCAGTGTTTTGATCTATAAAAAAAAAGTTCCTTTAATGGGTTATCGGGAGGATTTAAGTACATTAAACCTGTAAATTACTATCATGGGGACATTCTAAGGTGCTGAATACAGTTTAATTATTATTCGATCCCTTTTGTTCATTTTCCTGGCTCCCTGACCATGCAATTTGGCTTGCAGAAGTGTCTTACATGGGTAATGCATTTTTCAACACTAAATTTCAATGCTTTTTGGCAGTGTATATATCCTATAATGACAAATCCTCAGCATTCTCTACTTTCCTATATCTACTGCACATACCAAGTGTAAGCAGGCTTTCTATGAGGCATTTGAGTTCAGAGTCTCTGGTAAAAGGATTTATATGTGCTGCTCTTAACTGTCTTCACCTGATTTCCAAGAATTTCTTTATACCCTACCATTCTCAGATCATTCGATCCCATTTTCTCTCAACCTGGTCTAATCAAATTAGAACCCAGAGTACTCCAAGGAATGATATTTTGGAACTGTAAGCTCTAAGCGCCATAAACATTATTTGTTTCCTTTCATAATGGATATCCAGTTGTAGGCTAAGATCACCAAAATAGTTTAGTAATACAGTGGTTAGTATCCTCTCAACATTCTGCATAAGAATAAGTCCTTGCAAAGGAAAATCATTGGTTTAAGTTCATACTTTATACTGGAAATGTGGTGGTTTCACACTCTGGATAAAGCCTTTTTTTCTTAAGTTTGTTTATTTATTTATTTATTTATTTATTTATTTATTTATTTATTTTGAGAGAGAGAGAAGAGAGAGGGAGAAAGGCAGAATCCCAAGCAAACTCTGAGCTATCAGCACAGAGCCTGACGTGGGGCTCTATCCCATGAACCATGAGATTATGACCTGAGCCAAAATCAAGAGTTGGATGCTTAAGTGACTAAGCCACCCAGGCACCTGGATAAATCGTTCTATCGCACCTTGTATTCTGAAGAATTTTGCTTCTACATTCAAATTAAAGTCCTCATAGTTGTAAACACTTCCCTTTCAGAAGGAAATGCCAATGTTTCCAAGCAAAAGTAGTAATTGGTCTGTAGTAAAAGAAAGTTAGAAAACGTTTGTATTTAAATATTATCTATTGAATTGGAAATTTAAGATAATAAGCAAATTGCTACCTAAGAAATTATGTGAGAAGCAAATCTGGATCAGAAGGTAGTTAATATGAATATTAAATATACAACACATACGTATCAAGCAAATATTCAAATGATGATGGCTTAAATACTGCCCAGAATAATATCCAGGAATTAAATGTGCTACAGCAGCTGCTTCTGATTCCTCATTTTACAGGATGGTTATTCAGATTAACCTACTAGCTGAAAATTAGAAAATAATGGATAAAAAATAAAGCTCTTCATCTGAAAAATCAATGAACAGCCACAAATATAATGGAGAACCTTAAGGACAAATTTTGGGGGCCATACTGAACCTAAAGTAATAAGCAGAAATTCATAGGGATTCCATTTCTTCCTTGAGGGTTTTATTTAATTATTATTAATATTTTTTTTTTACAGTACTGCACCCTTGGGCTTCAAGTCAGCAGCCTGAAAGGATGAGAGGAGACAGAGGTCTGCTCCATGGGCTAGGAAAGGTGAGATGTCTTATTGAGACACCTTCTTCACCTCAAGCTGGGACCTCAGAGGCCACAGATTCAGAGCAGTGATACACCAGAACTAACCCCCACCTCTCAGTTCAAGTCACAGAACATTTTAGAGAAGCCTTTATCTGTGCTGAGCACAGCAGAAGAAAAAATAAAAGGGAAAAAGTATCTTAAAAGTTGTGTGTATGGGCACCTGGGTGGCTCAGTCGGTTAAGCTTCTGACTCTTGATTTTGGCTGAGGTCATGATCTCAGTTTGTGGTATTGAGCACCAAGTTGTTGGGCTTTGCAGTGACAGCACGAAACCTTTGGGATTCATTTGGGATTCTCTCTCTCTCTCTCTCTCTCTCTCAAAATAAATAAATAAACCTTAAAAAAAATGGTGTGTTTAATGGATGTGTCTTTGTGTACATTTACAGACTGGACATCATAGTCTGGGTAGAGCAGGGAACGTTAGGCTATGAATTACATTTGAGATGGTTTCCAATTACTAGTGTCCTCAGGTGCCAGACAGAGACAAATAACCACAGAGACCTTTTAGAAGAAAGAATACCATCATAGGAATCTGAAAACACCCATGATTTTTTTTTTCAAGAATCTTGCCTACCACACACTCATACAACTAGGCACACAAGAAAACAAGGTGATTGATTTAAGACCTGTACAAATAACAGACAGCAGAAGAGGGATAGAGACCTCAGATAATAGAATGTTTATAAAAAGTTTAGATTATGCTTCCTGTGTTAAAATGTATATGGTCTTGAAAGTATATTCAGATAACAGTAAACAGCTGTAGACAATAGGAGACTCAAAAAAGAATTAAATCGAACTTTTAGACATTTAAAAAAATCTAATACTAAACATTAAAAAAATTAATGGGTATCTTAGAAATAGCTTAGGTGCAGTGTTTTAGTCCACTGAGGCCACTATCACAAAAAATACCATAAGCTGGATGGCTTATAAGCCACAAACATTTATTTCTTATAGCTCCGGAGGTGGGGAAGTCCAAGATCATGGCACTGGCACATTGGGTGTCTGGTGAGAACCACTTCCTGGTTCACAGGTGGCCCCTTTTCATTGTGTTCCTCACATGATAGAGGGGATGAATAAGTTCTCTGAGGTGTCTGTGATAAGGGAACTAATAGCAACCATGAGGACCCTGCCTCCTACCCCTGGTAATAATGGTAACATTGACCATTACTGTGGGGGTTAAGATGTCAATATATGAATTAGCAGGGACACAAACATTCAGACCAAGCATTCAGCAAAAGGGAACATTAGTAAACTGTCTTATCAAACAGAGGACAATATTTAGAATGTAGCACAGAGAGACAAAGGGAAAATACAAAAAGGAAGGTGAGGGACATGCCAATTATAACATATGTTTGTGGAGTTCAAGAGAAAGAAAAAAGAATAAAATAAAAATAGTATTTAAATAGATAAAGGCTGACAGGTTTTCAGAATCTATAAAAGACAGTAATCCATGAAATCATGAGGTTCAGTAAATTGTCAGTGAGATAAATACAAAGAAAGCCACATATTGACATATCCGAGTGAAACTGCAGAAAACCAAAGACAACAAAATCTTAAAAGCAGTGAGGGGAAAAAAAACAATGGAATAAAGATGATGGAGAATCATCATTTTCAGTGTAATGCAATAACTTCATACCCAGCAAAAATAACTTTCAAATATGAGGGGGAAAACAAAAAACTGAGAGAGTTTTTCTACCAATAGAACATCTCTCAATGCATTAAGCAATTTCTGTTAGAAAGAAGAAAGGGATTTCAGATTAAAAAAAATTAAGATGCAAGAAGAAACAATAATAATAAAATAGCAGGTAAGTATGTGGATAAAAGTAAAAGACCATGAACTATATAAAGAAAAAATGATAATGTCCAGTGAGTTTACATAATAGCATCAAAATTAAAGTGCTGGACAGCAATAACATGTAAGTTAGGAGGGGTCTCAATAGTGTTCATGTGATCTCCTTTTTTATATAAGGAAGACAAATGAAGCCATTGATAAATTTTACATTTTGGTAAATGAAGTATGACTATACTATAATTTTAGAGGAATCACAATATTAGAAGCATACATTTAACTTTCAAAGTGGCAAGCGGAATGAAATGAAGTAATAAAATATATTAATTCATTCCAAAAGGTGGTCAAAAAGGGAGCAAATATATATATATATATATATATATATATATATATATGGGTAGAAATATATGGGCCATATGGGACAAATATAAAACACAAATAAAATGGTAGATTTAAACCTGAAAATTTCTGAAATTGACTGAAGGGACTAAGTTCTCCAGCTAAAGGACAAAAACCGTTAAGCTGAAGAATATCCACATTTAACTATATGCAATTTACAAGACACATGAGGAAGTCTGAAAAAAACAGAAATGTTGATACTGAAAGAATAGAAAAACATATGTAACAAATATGAGCAAAAGATTCTGATGAGCTATCTTAATATCAGAAAATAGGCTTTAAAGCAAAAACCATTTCTAGGGATGGAAAATCAGCTCATACTGATAAAATATCTGGTTCACCAAGAATATACAATAATATATATTTGTATGCACATTGTAACACAGGTGAAACCAAAAAGAAAAGCTAAGAGCTCATTACCTTAAAAGTCAGGATAATGGTTATAAGGTGGGGTACGAGTGATTAAAAAGAGAAACTCAAGAGGCTTTTGGAATGCTAGTTTTTAATCTGAGCAGTAATCACACCAGTGTTAACATATAACTGTTAGAAAAAACAGTACATATACAGGTTTATATAATTTCTCCATATATGGAAATTCCTGATTTATTAAATGAAAAAGCAGACTGCAGGGCACCTGGCTGGCTCAGTCAGAAGAGCATGTGACTCTTGATCTCAGGATCATGAGTTTGAGCCCTACGCTGGGTATACAGATTACTTAAATGAATAAAGAAGAAGAGGAAGAAGAAAAGCAGGCTGCATGACAATATATAGAGAGATGTTTTGTTTTATAAATCTACATATTTATCTACCTATAGACACAGAGATATAGTCAAAGGTATAGTTGAAGTTTTTATCAGTTATCTCTGGATGGTGGTTGTACACTTTCTTTCTCTTTTCCTATAATATGCATTGTTTTTGCAATAAGGAAAAATGAATAAAAAAAAAGTTACCACTCAGGAATATTAAGTAACGTCTCTAGAGAGAAGAGAGGTTGGTAGAAGGATGTGTATCAACCTTGAAAATGGAAAATGAATAGCTTTGTGGAAAATGAGACATAGATGCTCAATGAGAAGGAAATACTTGGAAAGCAGCAATACTGAAAAGGACTTTAGGATGAGTATGGACAGCAAATTAGATAGAAGCTTGCAGTGTAATGTGCCAGGAATGAGCGCCAATGCTATTTTCAGTTGCAAAAGCACAAGCACCATGGCACAAAACAAGGACAGGAAGCCTCTTTTTATATATATTTGGAAAATCTGACTATAAGGCAACAATTCTATATCAAGCTACTTTTAGCTTAGACTAGGTACAAGGAAGAAAATAGCCACCATGACCTAAAAATGATCACAGTGATATGGAACTCTCCAATGAAATAATTTCTCATTCTTGCTTCATAGAGGGCAAAGCCTCTATTAATGCCAGCCCCAAGTTTTACCAAGGTAAAAACATGTATGTTTGAAAATTCTTCTTTAGGGTCTTTCTTAAAAGAGACATATCAAAATAGCCATGAAAGATATAAAAATAAATCTGCATGGGAAACTCGTATGCCTCAAGACTTCAACTTGTTGGAGAAAGCAAAGTACAAGAATTACAAAAGTAGGAGAAATGAATCGTGACACAAGACTGGCATTTAAATGGAGATACAATGCACACTCACTGTCCAAAGGAAATTGTGAGGTTAAGATGTCCAAAATGGCCAAATATGGCAGATATCTAGCTATCTAATGATAACCAAGTTCAGATGGGCAACGCAGACTTCTCCTAGATCCACTGATGGTCAGGAATTGGTTGGTAGAGAGTAAAATCCAGTACCCTTGAAGAAGACGATTTGTTGGCAAGAATTATCCAGCAAATTAAGGGAAGCAGATGGACTTCAGGGCAGGACTTCAGATCCAGCAAGATACTGGATGGCTGTATGATATCTAGCAAGAGGCGGAGAAGCTCGGAAGGACATAGCAATCCCTTAGACAGTATAAATACAAAAACCTTAATAGAGACTTACTTACAAACCTATGGGCAGAGCCAAAAACCAGGGATGTTGAGGTATCTAGAGACGATCACGAGCAGGAAGTTGTTATTACTTTTAAGCCTAAAGGAATAAAGGGAGGAAATTGTACTACCGGGGGCTAGTAACAGTTGTAGATATGGAGTGGCTGCCTGTCGGAGGATGAAGTTGTCAGAGAAATACTGTCAAAGCAGAGAAGGAAGAAGGAAAGAAAGACCTTGACCTCTTTCTCTTTCTGCCCTACTATCTCCTGGTGATGCCTCTTACTGGCCAAACTCAACACAAAGCAAGGTGCCAAGGGAGCCGTGGTGGAGCAATCTACAAAAATTAGCCTTCTAGAACAAAGATCAAAGAAGAGAAGGATAGAGAAGAAAATGTGTTGGTGATGATAGGGAGGGAAAACAGAAAGTAACCAGCACAAGTGCTATGTGAGGAACCCAGGGTGGCCAGTTATATACAGGGGGCCAATAAGGCAGAGCTGGCCTTCACTGAGTCAGTCCAAAAATAATTTTAAATTACTTCCTATATTGTGGCAGGCCCATTACTAGTCGCTGAAGATAAAAACAGTAAGTTGATCTTTTCTTTAAAAAAAATTTTTTTTTAATGTTTATTTATTTTTGAGAGAGATAGAGACAGAGCAGAAGTGGGGGAGGGGCAGAGAGAGAGAGGGAGACACAGACTCCAAAGCAGGCTCTGAGCTGTCAGCACACAGACCGACATGGGGCTCGAACCCACGAGCCACGAGATCATGACCTGAGCTGAAGACGGACGCTTACACGACTGAGCCACCCAGGCGCCCCAGATCCTTTCTCTCTTTTTTAAAGTTCATTTATTTACTTTAAGAGAGAGAGAGAGAGAGAGAGAGAGAGAGAGAGAGAGAGAACATGTGTGCATGCACACGTGGTAGGGGCAGAGAAAGAGAGAGGGAGAGAGAAAAGAGAATCCCAAGCAGGCTCTGCACCATTAGCACAGAGCCCGATGAGGGGCGCAAACTTGTGAACCATGAGACCATGACTTGAGCCAAAATCAAGAGTCAGACATTTAACTGAGCCACCCAGGCATCCTGAAGTTGAAACTTTTCTAATGAAGGCTTTGCAGTCTAGTATAGAATTGAAGACAAGCATGTAAACAAGGGCACAGAGAAGGCAAAAAAGAAAACCAGTCATTCTTGGGTTTGGAAGTCAGTAAAAAATGCCATAGAGCAGCAAACATTAAAGGTTTGAAATTCAGAACAAGGGAGATATAGAAAGAAATTTCTGGAGAAAGGAACATCATGAGACAGGAAATGGCCTTGTGTGTTTTGATATATAACAGTTTCATTTTGGTCAGAGAAAACAATATGAAGAGATTGGAATTGGAAGTTCATAGAGACGAAGCCCATGGACTTCCTTTGACAGACATCTCTCCCTTGGCCAGACTGCTCTAGAAACACAGCAGTGCTAAGCTATGCAAGTAGATGGTATGTTGGTAATGGTGTTTGAGTAGGATGAAAGAATAAAGGAATTCTCACATAATGTGCTACTGATTTAGGGTTTTCATCTTTCAGGATAAGATTAGGAAGAACTAGCAGAATGGGCAAAGGGATAAACAGACTGGAATAAATAACACAACCAAAAAGAAAAATATCATAGAAAGTTCCCAGTGGAAACAGAAGGGATGAACCTCAAATACTTGGAAAACATAAAAAGATGGGGACTGTCTGAGGATTAAACTCATTTGATCAATAAATAATCTAAGGAGAAAGAATGTCTTCTAGTCCCAAGAGAAACACTATTGACTTAGTGCATTTATTAACATAGTCAGTGATATGGAGTCATTGTATAGATAAAGCTTATCAACCAAAGGAGATAGCCAGCATAGAATGATAACATCTAACAATGAATCTGTATTGTGTACATAAAACTTTTCAGGCAAGAAAGACACCAAATCTGGAAGGACAGAGTGGGCAATTTGGCAGCATTCAAATTCATCAGATATCATTGTTTTTTCATTTATGCTCATCACAAAGCCTTTTGAGTAATAATTGGTCTTTTTCATATATCTTAAGAAAGCCTTGTTATGTGGTATACTAGACCATTTTTTGGAAAGGTTACCAGAACAGAGCTGTTGGCCATTATCTCTTTCCAACTTAGTAAATGGGATCCTTTCTTTGAGAGTCTAGTTTGCCACTGTGCCTTTACGATACAATTTTTTGACCTGTAAGACAGACAGTCTAACCTAACCCTAGGATACAGTGAAATTACAAATAATTCTACCCTTTGGAGTCTCTTTGCAGTCTTGCTCAGTTTCCTCTGGCAACCATGAAACCTCATTGCCTCCATCCCTTTGGATTTTCTGTATCTTAAAAATAGGTTAACTTGTCTACAGGAGCGAATGTTAAAGTCTTAAGTTGAAATCACACTTCTAGAAATATTTCAATAAAATAACTACAGCAAGCATGTAGATATAACAGTTGATCAAAGCACAGCCACCCAGGCTGTAAAATAAATTTAGTTCATCTCAAGTTCAGTTTCTGCCTTCCATTATGTTATGAAGGAGGAGAATGGTAGAGAACTGGCAGTTTTCAAACATTTGTTGGTTTGTTTTTTGATCCACAGGAATTTTTCCACAAACTAAATCTTTATGGTAACTTGTCATGTAAAAAATACCAGAGTGAAATTCATGGGCAGAAACAGAGAGGAACAGCCAGAAATTCTGCTGGCTCAATTCTTTCCAAGGCCCATAGTCCTAATGCCTCCCAAGGAGTCCTTGGGGCTCAGTTTGAGAACAGACAACAGGGTCAAGGAATCTGGGAGAAAAAAATTTAAGTAATACAGGTTTTGATCTTGGCTTCAAAACATACTTGAGAATCGTTCTGGTGACTTTATTTCCTTATTTAGTAGAAACAGGTGCCCACGTATCTCTGGGAAAATAAGGAAGTCATCTTTATGATAAAATGGCCATGGGGATATTTTTAGGTTGCATGAAGCACCCAAACAAATAATAAAACATTTAGACTAAACTCTTATATTTGGAGATCCAAAACCCCTTCATTACATAACCATTTTCAATGGCTTTGTTTAAAGATCATTATTCCCAGAATTTTAAAACAACACATGGAATTTCATACATAGATATCCATTTCTAAAACAATTAAGCTTTATCTTTGCTGTGAGCTAGGAATTAAAGTCATTCATTCAAGAAATAATTATTGAGCACTTATTATTTCTGAAACATTGTGCCAACACAGTCAAGTATATGAAGTTGCCCTGACCCTTGACCAACACAGTGGAAAGGAAGGGAAAGGGGACAGAGTTATAGAGTGAATCCATTAATTTATTGTTGAGTGTTATAATGAGTCCTTATTATAGTCATCACAGTCACTCCCAAAAATCTACAAATTAGGTGCCTTTAGTAGTCTTTCTTTGTGTGCGTATAGGTGATCTCCACTGGTTTTCATTCAGTGAAATGAGCCATCTAATGTGTTTCTCCCATCTCCTTCCCCCCCCTCCACCCCTGCTAAAAAGTAGCTTAACTTGTGAAAATTAGTAATGGGAAACCCCACTAAAATGGAGTCGGAAGGTTTCCGCGAGGAGAGCTCTCAAACCTTGCTATTCTTAGTCAATTGCAGACCCAAGAGGAAGAAGTGGACTTGACTATGCACGTGGACACAACTTTACTATCCCAGCTAAAGAAAGAAATGCTTTCCTTATCTGCCCCTCTGCCATAGCTAAGCCAATGAAAAGTCACCATGCTTTCAACTCCTAGTTTACTCCAATGGAGTGTAGCTTATAACAGCCTTACCAACTTACAATTTTCTCCTTCAGGAGCATACCTTTCCTTTGTTTCCAGGATTTGTCTATGGTTTTGCCATAGGTTGTTTGTCCAGGATTACAATTCTCTTTTATTCCTGAATAAGCCTATCCATTGCTGGTAAGATAAATAGTAGTTTTTCTTTTTTAAGGCTGAAAAACCTATTCTTATACCCACTTCTTTCTGACAAAATTGTCTCCTTTTTTTGGTGTATATCATTGACTATTATGGTTATACTCCATGCTTTTTATTATGTGTTCTCAAATACCATTAGTAAATTTTCTTAACTAATACTTTACTGATTTATATTATTAAATACAATATTTAATTTAGGATGGAGGCATCTAGGTGGCTCAGTTGGTTAAGTGTCTCACTCTTGATTTCTGCTCAGGTCATGATCTCACGGTTGGTAGGATAGAACCCCACGTTGGGCTCTGTCCTGATAGTATGGAGCCTGCTTGGGATTCTCTCTCTCCCTCTCCCCCACTCACTCTCTCTATCTGTCTAACTCAAAATAAAGAAATAAACTTTAAAAAATATTTAATTTAGGATGTAAACAATTACTGGAAATATCACTGGCCAGGACATAGTCTTATTTGATTTAGGCCAAGTCAGGAAGCACTAGAAAAAAATGGCAGCATCTTCTTCATATTAAATTCAAACTCAGCATTATAATTTCTCTAAAGGTACACAGTAGGATCTAGAAGATGAAGCTCAAATAACAGTTTTGCCTTGGTCTGGGTGAAGGCATTGCTCTGTCATTACAAAAGAAATCAGCCACTATGACACATATATTGGATGCATACATAAACCATAGTGTTCCAGGAAGGCAGGTGGGAATCAATGCATAGGGATTCTTCAATTCTTAGAAGCCAAAGGTCACCACTAGCATCCTCAAATCAATACAGGAATTATCTCATCCTTCTCTGCTAATTGTATTTTTTTGTTAGATGCCTGGGTATGAAAATACTGGCTTGGAAAAGAATTGAATCCAGAAGGTAAGTGTCCAGTTTTTAAATGATTTTCTTTTTCCTGGATAGGGCTTTGTTTTTCCTCAGAAAAGTAATGGCATAAGCCTTAATGCATTTCCACCATTCAAGTTTCGAGTTAAATTGCAGCATTTACCCTGAAACAGCACTGCAGAAAATCCCAATCTGGTCGGTAACCACAGCTTTCAGGCACTAGGGATATTTTTTTTCTTGGAATGTTTTGACATGACAGTTAAGTCAACTTCAGTTAATGAGGATCGTTCAGATTGCTTGTGATAGAGATGCATTTGAGGAAGGCTTTGGAAGTCCATGCTGGAGAAGCGATAGTACCTGACATAGTAATAGTTCTACCATGTGCTGAATAAATTTATCTTTCACAATTCCCTAGCTGCTTAATTACTCAAGACTGATTGCTACCTGATTCAAGAGGTAAAAAGCAAGAGCAGAGTGGATTAAGCAGCATGAGGTATATTTACAAATCTTTCCATTTTAAATGTCTAAACTAGCATCAGCTACCCTTGAGATAAACAGTATCACCAAAATGAGTCCATATGCTTCCACCCTGAGTAAAATTGTGTTATATAATAGTACTCTTCCTCATTCCAAACCTCCAACTATCACTGGAGGAAGCTTGTTTGCAGTAAAAAGTGCAATATGGAGGTGGATTCCAAAGAAAATGTAGAATCTTAAGGAGTCAGGATATAATTACTACTAATGTTGGACAGTGCTATACAATAAAAAGTACATGCTACCTGAAATGCTTGGCATAAAATTCAACTTCTAACTTGTTATGCCAAATATCTGTTCCCTTCCCGCCTCCTTTAAAAGGTCTGCAAAAACCAGCTAGTGAGACGATGTTTCAACTTATTAGAAACTTACGTCTCAGGAAATCACTCTCAAAGCTACAAAAGAACAGACATCAATATAAGAAAATCAGAACTAAAGAAAAACAGAAGAAAAATAGGGACATTAAGATACCCAAACTAAAAACAGCCAAGAGTTCAGACTTTTCTTCCTCTATGAACGTTAACGGCCACAAGAGTCATCGATAAGTCAATGTTTGCAAAATGCCTGCTATGGGCACTTTGGAGTAGACATTAGAAAAGATGCCAAGTAGACCCAGTCTAGCCCCCAGTGAACCCCAAACCCAGAAAATAACATGCCATACAGCCTAAGTGTCAAATAAAAGCTTCACTGATTAAAGAATAAAGGTGGAAGGGATGTTAAAGACAAATCAGTCCAACTTCCTCACAGTATGAAAGAGAAAACAGGGGAGGCCCATAAGAGGTGGGACTAAACTGGACTCCCAAATCTTCTGATCCCAAGCCATAAACAAGGGGATATTTTTACATCATCGGCCAACCCTTTCCCAAAGGAAGTAACAGTTTCTTACCAAAAGCAGGGTGGCTGCAATTAATATGGCTGGGAAAGAGCTCCAACTGAACATTCTTGATGTCATAATAATAGGCCCTGTTTCTCCCAGCAATGAGTTACTTTGGGGAGGCTTTCAATGGCTTACTGATCCCATGTAAAACAGGTCCTGTGGCAAAAGCAACTTACTGAGAAATATTTCCAAAACCATAACATAATCATTAAAAAACTTTAGCCAACTCTCAAGTCTTAGAGGGCCCATTACGTGCTAAACACTGTGCTATTTCTGGTCTAGGGAAACAGCAGTGCCCAGGAAGTAACACCTTAAATGCCTGGCAAAACCCTCCCCTTCCAAAGTACTGATCCTGCCTCCAGCAGAACTAACCAAGAGAAGCAGCTACATATGTTTCTGATGAGTTCTCCCAGTGGCCTCCCCATCAATAAATCCTCACTTATCACCATGATCTGTTTAAGACATTAGCCCAACAAAGTTTCTAGAGTGTTTTTCTAAAAATTTTGACTGGGGCCCACATTATGAAAAACATCTTCCACTGGGATCTGTTATACACATAGGTATTATACTGAAACTAAAGTATTGATACAGTAATACTTTACTATGTGCAATACCTTCTGATATTTCCTATTTCTTTCTATTTTCTTTCCTTCTCCTTAAGTGAAACATAAATGTGGATCATGATACATTAAACTGACCTAGTGACTCGAATAGAGCATAACTCATTTGAGAAACACTGAGAGACCATTCATTCATTAATTCCACATTAATTTTTATAGCCTATTCCAGGCCAAGTATTGTTTGAAGTACTAGAAAACAATGGGAATGGAACAATGAAAATTTACGTTCTTTCGGGGCTTATATTCCATTGCTGGGAGATAGAAAATGAACAAGTCCAAAGGTAAATTGTATTGTATAGTACATATGATGAGCTCTAAGGAAAAAACTGAAGCAGAGAGGGAGACCAGAAGGTGAGGGTGCTTGTGGTTTGGGATAGAGTGGCCAGGGGAGTCCCCACTAAGAAGGTGACATTTGCATTAAAAGCTGCAGGAGGTAAGGAAACAAGTCTGCAGGTATCTGAGGAAGAGCTTTCCAGGTATAGAGAGAGAGACAGGCTGAACCTGAGGCCAGAGGGACAACAGATGTCAGTCTTGTCGGGACTTTGGAAATCACTGAATATTTGTATCCATTGAATTTGGCTTAGATGGGAAGCTAGTATAGGATTTTGAGCAGGTGAGTGATATGATCTGACCTACAATGTAACAGAACGACTTTGCCCAGTGGGACCATTGGTACGGCAATCGAGTCATACCCTTCCCCTCACAGAGCAATCACAGAGGCCCACGATTCCCAGGTCTGGGAACTGTCATTCCTATACAGTTCTGTATAACTCCCTATCTGACCATCTTCTTATCTTTCCCACCTTCCCCCTCCCCTCTGGAACTCAGTCCTGTCATCACTAAGATTCCCTACCTCCAGAATCTCTTCCCCAAATATAACCTTTAGCTTCTTGCTCTAACGAAACCTGGCCATCCCCCGAGGACACTGCTTTCCTGGCTGTCTCCATTGGAGGCCTCTTTGTTCTCCTATTCCTCTTGTGTTATCGGACCTGAAAGTTTTATAGGTGATATCCTCTACCTCATGGGAAGTCAAAGATGTTGTTCGTCTTCCTTAAAAACACTTACTCTTTTGAAGGTAGGCCATGTAGTATGCAAATTATTCCTTTTTTTAAAAAAATTATTATTCATTTACAAACCTCAGGATCAGTCTCTCTCATTTGCTAAAGATTTAACATAGGACTCAATGTGTCAGTGGCCATCACAACTCTTGTCATAATTTGTCATGACTTCAGATTCCACAGAGAAAATCCCTTCTATACTCAGGTCCTTTGAACTCATAATGTCTTCAATCCTACATTTGTCTCCCAGCTCAAAATGATCAAATCATGGTCATTTTCATTAGTAATAATCTCTTCTCAAGACCTTGATACCATGCATCTCTACAATCCATCTCTTTCTTTTCCAGCTCACTCCCATTATGATTGCGTGGCAAATCTCTGTTTCCAAAGATGGCCAGAACGGTCGCTCCCATTCCACCTGTTCTTCTGCAATGTGACTCCACCTCTCTCTCAACTCTCTGCCACTCTCTGAAGTGGTACAGTCCCACTGCCGTCCTCTTGAACCTGAGCTAGCTTTTCTGAATGGCATGCAGTCAACAGGATATGGCTGATGTGATGCTACGCAACTTCTGTGACCAGGTCAGCCCTGCAGTTTTGCCTTGCTCTCTTGCAATACTTTTTTCTTGGAGCCCGAGTCACCAGATTAGAAACCTGACTACCTTGAGAACACCATGCTGGAGAGGACACGTTTAGAGGCCATCTTCAAAATTCTAGGCTGAGGGGCTCCTTCAGAAATCCCAAACTTGGTACCAGCCATGTGAGCAAAGAAAGCATCTTAGAAGTGGTTGTTTTAGCCCCAGCAGTCCGAGCCCTTGGACATTCAAGTGACCCTGAGCCGAGGCTCTAGACATTGTAGAGATGGGAGAAATTGACCTCACTGTACCCTTTCTAAATTACTGACCCACAAAACCCATGAGCATAATAAAATGGTTGTTTTGTACTACGAAGTCTTGTGGTATTTGTTATACAGCAATCGATAACCAGAATAGACTCCAACCTCAAACAGTTTTCTGACCTCACAAAAAATCCTAGTATTTTGACCCTATCAGTTTTTTGCTATGATGATGATGGAAAGTAAATCCTCATTGCCCTTATTGTTTGACTTAGTTTATATGAGACAGACAGTTAATAATTCATTAAATAATCCATTTACTCTCCTACATTTCCTGTACTTCCTTTAGCTAACTTATGGCCATGTGTCTAGTTCTGGCCAATAGAATATGATGAGAAATAACTATCAATTCACGTGCAAGGTAGTTATAAGTTGGTGTGGTTTCCCTAACTATTCTCTTTTCTGTGTACACAGCTGGGACCACAAACTCTGAGAAGACAAGATGTTGCATGGCAGAGGCATCCTCGGCCCCTGAATTTCTGCTGGAGAAAGAGTTCCCAAAGAAAGCTTCCTGACCCACACTAAACTGTAGTATGAGCAAGAAACCAATCTTTGTTGTGTTAATCCAACTAGATTTAAGGCATTATTTGTTATTGCAACATGGTTTAGCTGACCCCAACTAGTAAAATTTTCATGATCTGTCATTATAGTCATTCTTCTGCATACACTATAAACTTTCTTTTTTTTTTTCCCCCTGTAAGGTTTTTTCCAATTAAATTCATGTCATTGCCTACTCAACCCCTCCCCCAAGCAGCTATATATGGCTGGAGGTGGGGCACTGACTCAGCAACAATGCCAATTGATTTCTTTTCTAAATCCATAAACGCGAACTTCAAGTGGTTCCTTGTGCTTCTTAGCTGTTCACCTAGCTTTTTTTCCTTTAATTTATTCTCCAATTTCTAAAGCCACTCTTTCAAAATCTCTTCACTTTCCTCAAATCAACACCTCCTCTCCCAAATTTATTCTCAGCTGATAACTTGCTTCATATTTTACTGACAAAGTTGAAGCCACAGAAGAGAATTTCCACACACTCCCACCCCCACATGTACCAATCTATCTGGATCTGTCCGTATATTTTGCTTTCTCTTTTCTTAACCGGAGATGAGCTGTCTGTGCTCTTATATAAAGCCCATGACTCTAGTTGTGTTCTGAATCCAGGCCCATCTCTCCTACTCAATGACATTGCTTCTGCAATTTCTTCCTATCTTTGCTTTACTATGAAGCTTTCTGTACTGCGCATCCCAATTAGCGTACAATCATTGTTTCTCTGTGATGTAACACTCCTTGGAAAAATTATCATTACTCACTGTCTTCGCTTCTTATGCTCCAAGCTCTACTCAACCTCTTTGTTACTCGCAGCATGCCTCCAAAGCAATTCTTGTCAAAGTCACCACTGACCTTCAAATTGCTAAGTCAAATGATCAAGTCTCAGTTCTCATTGGACACAACTTCTCAGCAGCTTTTGAAACAGTTGATGTCTAGCTTTTTCAGGAAACTCCTTCTTTACTTGGCTGCTGGGACACTATTATCTTTTGATTCTCCTGCCATCTCACTGCCTGATCCTTCTTAATGTCATTTTTCTAAATCATCTTCATTTTCCCAATCTCTAAGCATTGGAAAGCTTCATGGCTCAGATCTTAAACTTCTATTTTCTATCTATATTTATCTTTCCAGTTGATCTTGTCAGATCTCATGGCTTTTATTATCAGCTATGCCATGATAAATCCAAAATTTATATTTCCAGCTCCAACTTACTGATTTTACTTCTGAACCTGATCTACATACTGTCTTAGCCCACATTTTTCCCACTTGGATGCTTCATAGGTATATCTAACTTACCAGATAGAAGAGTAAATTCCTAAAGTTTTCCTCTACCACTGATTCCTTCCATAATCTCCCTATGACAATAAATAGTAAATGCTTTCTATTAATTATTCAGTCCTCAAAGATTGGGGTCATCCTTGACTCTTCTTTTTCTTACATACCACATCCAATCCTGCAGCAAATCTTGTCAATTCTATTTTCAAATATACATCCTGAGTCGAATCCCTTTTTAGCACTTTCCCTGTTCTCATGGTATTTCAAGTCACCACCATTATATCCCATAAATTTTTGTGATAACCTCTTACACAGTCTCCCTATAACCATTCTCGATCCACTGCAGACTAATTTTCACACTGTAGCCAAAGATGCCTTTAGAACGTAAGTCAGGTCATACTCTAATGTCTCAAATGCTTCAGATAGCTTTCCATCTAAAGTATTCTCAGTGCCCTACATGATCTGGCTCTTTACCATTTTCCTAACTCCATCTCATAATACTCAGACAGTTGTCCACTCTGTTCCAGCCACACTCCCTTTCTTGCTGTTCCTCAACTTTACCAAGAGAAGTCCATCTAAAAGACTGCATTTATAATTGGCTTTGTCAGAGACGCTCTTCTCAGGTTGCCACATGGATACTGCTTTACTTCATTTAGCTCTCTACTTCAATTTCTTTCTTTTTGTTTTTTTTTAGAAAGTCTTTTCTCTTACCACTTATGCTCTTTATCCCTTATCCTGCTTTATTTTTGTACTTTATAGCACTTATCTTATTTGTTTATTGTCAGATGCGTCCCCTTTGCAGGCCAACAATGTAAGATCCATGTGGGCAACAACTTGATCAGTTCTGTTCAGTGTCTTTTATTCTAGAATGCAAAAATACCTGGAACATAGTAGGTGCTCAGTAGATATTTGAATCAATTAATAAACAAATGAACATGGAGCTCATGAACATGGAATTTTGAGCATGGAGTTTTAGATGATGAATGAAGTCTTGTAGATGGAAATGCTGGCTTCCCCTGAACAAAACAAGTCAGGTACATGTGTCCATCATCTTTACTCACTATCTTCACTACCTATTTTTTAAGCTCTATTGAACTTTAAATTAGTCTCAGCACTGCCACAAAGCAGCTCTTGTCAAAATCACAAATGACTAAAGTAAGACTCCTGGCATATAAAACGAATTCAGGATAGATCACAAAAATAACAGTGAAGCAAGGCTACTAATGTCTTTGGCAATTATCCACAGAAGATCAGCAAGGAGCCAGGTTGGTACCTGTATGCAATATTAGCCCATATTTCTCCTTCCAGAAAGAGGAAACACATTCACACAAAGCAAATGAAGTAAAAAAAAAAAAAAAGGCTGACAATGAGTTATAAATTAAATTAGTGACATTCTTATTGCTTTATGTTTGCATAGAGAAAAGATGTTAAGCTGGAGTTAAATAGGGTCATTTTAGTCATAATAGGTCATTCCAGAGGTCATACATATGCCTATGATCATCTTTTATAAACCTAAATCTGGAACATACAATTTGAGAGACACGAATTCACTTACAGACAAAATATAAAAATTGGTACAGGTTTAAAAAATGCAGGAGGGGGTGCTTGGGTAGCTCTAGCTCAGTCAGTTGAGAGACTGACTCTTGATTTTGACTCAAGTCATGATCTCAGGGTCATGGGACCGAGCCCCCTGTTGGGCTCCATGTAGAACACGGATCCTGCTTAAGATTCTCTCTCTCTCTCTCTCTCTCTCTCTCTCTCTCTCTCTCTCTCCTCTCTGCCCCTCTCCCTTGCTCGTGCTCTCTCTGTCAAAAAAAAAAATGGCAGGATATAAAAGTACAGTACATGTGCCTCTTAAATGGCACCAGGGATATTAAGTGGATGAATGATCAGAAAAAAGAACAAGGCAGGTGCAGTCTAGAAGGAAGATACGTGGTCAGAAACAAGACAGCTGAAGAGCAGAACATCATAAGTGACATATTCAGCTTCAGGGATAAGTTTTAATGAACACAAAAGGTTTGAATCTTGAGGCACAGCGGAGTGAATATTCACTACCTCAGATAAATCCTTGTGGGAAGATAGGAATAGGCATAAAAGTTTGCCAGAAGAGTTGGGCTTCTCTGCCTTACACCCAACTAACTTCATATTATGCAGTTTGGATACCGTATACAATGTAATCAATCAAAGGACTACTTTCAACCAATGCCATGTGTACCCCTAGAAGATATAGATCTGCCAAACTGAATTTACTGATGCTCAATAGCACATTCCACCTCATCACCTTCATGGAGTTGTGCTCTGAATGCAAGGTTGTGGTTTTTCTATCTAAAGCCTCTCCCCACCCCCCTTTCATATGCACACACACACACACACACACACACACACACACACTAGAAGTCAACAAAGGAGAATGGAGATTAGAGGTTGGAGGATAACGCATACCTTACATGACATTAGAAAGGAATGATTAAAGGAATGATCTAGCTTCAGTAGAAAATGAAATAAATAGGGGTGCCTGGGTGGCTCAGTCTGTTGAGTGACTCTTGATTTTGGCTCAGGTCATGATCTTGCAGTTGGTAGTTTGAGCCCCACATTGGGCTCTGTGCTGACAGTGCAGAGTCTGCTTGGGATTCTCTCTCTCTCCCTTTCTCTGTCCTTCCCCTGCTCTCTCTCTCTCTCTCTCAAAATAAATAAATAACTTTAAAAAAGAAAGAAAATGAAATGAATAATATTGTAGGATCTTCAAAATTTGAGATTGAAAAGCCCAAACCCTTCATTTAATATATGAAGAACTGGGACAAAGTTAAATCAAACATACAAAGTTAGTGGAAAAACTAGAATGAAAGCCCAGATTTCCTAGCCCTGTAGGATATTCCTTTCATTTCGCTAGTTCTTGATCTTGGTATCTTTATCATTATGGATCATTTTACAAACAGAACAAAGCACAACCAACAAACTCCTTCTTGATGGAAAAGATATCTGAAATAAGTATTTATTGGTAGGTTTATTATAGTTATGTTTTCAGAACATACCAAAAAAGTTTATTTCAGAACATTTTAAGGACTGAATTCTATGAATCCTGAAGAGTAACCATTCACCAGGCTTCTTAGAGTCTGCACCTACACTGTCCAGAGTTGACTTATGATCTTAAATAACACAGAGAGAGGGAAAAAAAAGTGTGAAAAGTATGTGTTTCAGGATCTGGGCATTTGCTTCAGTGCTATGGCTTTACATGTTATTATTTCCTTAAGGAATGAAAACCCCACTTTGATTTTGTAGAATTGATACTACAATTCAACACCACTGGAGACAATTTTTCTCCTTATTTGTATTGAATATAGAATTCTATATAACATATAATTTTCCTGATAAATCTTTCCATTACCTACTTAGATTGCCACAGTTTTAGGTATCTGATTTGTCATTTTGAATGAGCCATGCTGCATTTGTGAATCATGCTGAATGTTCCTTATGAATTTTATATTGTTATTTCAAGTCAAGAGACTGAGCTCAAAAAACAAGTATTAAATGGCTCAAATCTAGGCTCATCCTTATCACTGGTACAAACAAATTTTAATATAGTTCTTTGGGAAAAAGAAAAAAAAACTTTTGTTAACAAGATGAACATGCATTTAAAGATGATATGCAAAATCCAGGATGACTTTCAATTTCTGGAATCTAAGGGCTGTTTCCTATTGATCATTTAATCCAGCTCACTTAAAGCTTGATAAGATTTACAAAGCATTTGCTGTATGTTCTAAGCTTTAGGTGTATTCTACTCCATTCAAACAACAATTATTTGAAAGTGATACGATTATTACCCTTATTTTATATGAGAGTAACCTGAGGCTTCCTGAGATGAACTGACTCACTAGGGGTCACAACGAACTTGGGTTTCCAGATAAAGAAGTTTGACCCCAGTACCTACACTATAAATCTGTTTTGCGGTATTCTCAAAAATGTTTGTTAAAGTGAAAACAAAAAGGGTCTGCATTACCTGGAAGACTTTTTGGCCACATACCTGTGGGGTTTTTTATTTAGTAATAAAATTGTAATTCATAGCTGATTTTAACATTTACTTTACAGCTCAAGACTCTCCTGTTCATGTCAGTTCACCTCGTAGAGGCCATTATTACAGCTCAACCTCCAAATCACTGCATGTGGGGAATTATATCATATCTGACAGAACTCTTTTGTAGTACCACAGATATCACCATTATCATGGCTTTTCTGATGCATTCCATCAGTCTTGTTGCTGAGCCATCACTCACATTTCTTCCCAGACTTGATCTTTTTTGTGAGAACACACACACACACACACACACACACACACACACATCCCACACACACACTCATAAAGCATTTTCTAGACATTTATGTATGCCTAGGAGAAAAGTTATAAAAAGGAATAATCCTGAGTGAAGATGCTCATTAATTATTTTTACCAGAGATGTAAGAAATTGGGGGAGACACCTTTAAGCAGCAGCAGGAAGGTTTAGCTAATATGGAGGTAAGTAAATGAGTATAATTTCTGGAAAATTTTTGAAATGAATTAATAAGCCAAGATTAATGAAGGAGTTTTTCAGATTAGAACATGTCAGTGGTTCTTTGAATTTTCACCCTACGCTATTCACTCTTCACCATCATCAACTTGAAGATGTCCATGAATACGAACCACGAAAGTTTGTTCAGACTAAGTGTTGGGTTTCCTTAGCTCCGTACTCCATTATCCCTGGCCTATCATTTTTGAAGAAGCAGAGTAGAGAATTCCAATATTGTATAATTTAAAAATACCTGACAGCACTCAATTCCCCAACATAAATGGGAAGATGACTTGGTCAGCCTAAAATTTCCAAAAGGCCCAGTAAGGTGAAACGGACACCACCCCAAGTAAGATTTTACATAATCACACAGACGCATCAGTGCAAAATTAAAACGGATTTCTGCCTGAGAATTCAAGAAATATACTACCTTGCCCCATATCGGTAAGAATCCGATTACCACAAGGATGGATAGTTACCCATGGCGAAGAATGGAATTCCAAGCAGGGTGGAGTTGTACTTTCCATCGGTGATGAAGAAGATCCCTGCTGCCGTGATGATGGAGATGCACACCGTGAGCACCCCCAGGAGGCCCAGGAAGGGCTTGCTGCGCAAACAGTCCTTCATGGAGCTGGAGAGGGTGGCTGTGGTCAGGATCAGCACAAGGCTCACCAGGACCTTGCTTCTGGCCAGGATGCTGGTCTTATGAAAGTCTCTCCAGAGGCTAAAGGATGCTAAAGAGTAGAGCTGGAAGTCCTGGTGCTCCTCCTGGAGCTTCCTCATAAGCTTACAGAACTCATTCTCCCACTTCTCCCCTATGAGGTCTTGGGTGGCAGAACCATAGGTCTGGAGGTAGTAGGTGATTTGAATGGCTCTGGCTGACTTGACCCGCTGGTCCTTGCTGTTTGGCACTTCCACTACCCCGCCCAGTTGGTGTCCAATAAAACTGTTCCTCCCATCCTTGAAAACAGAAAAAGGAGAGACTACAGTTACCAGAGGGATGCACATTCCAGACAACAGATTGTTACTCTAAGTGAAGGAACACAATGAAGGCAGAGGATGGCTCTTGCAATCGTGGAGCTGATGTGGGTGGAGTGGCATGTGAGGATTTTATATTTAACCTTTTGGAGTGTCATGGAATCCCATGCAAGATGATCAGGATTAGAAAGATGCAAAGAGAATTACGAAGCTATGCAAGACTCGCCACATGCATAGGGAAATGATCCATCCCGTCCCTACCCCCGTTCCCATCATTTCTGTCTGTAGCAGTCTATTATAACTCCTTTATGCAGGATCAAGTCTTACGATTCAGTTTCAGCCAAAAGTTTTCAGCTTCAGTTTCATGAAGCATGGCATGAGTTAACATTTCAAAAATTGGAAGAATAATCCATTTAGTAAATATACACTAAGCTTTTCAGGGTTAACACACACACCTACACCAACACACACAAACACACATGAACATTACAAACATCTATACTCTGGGGATCCTGGGGGTGCAACGGTGTACTGCACACCACATAGAAGATACTATTTGTTTTGTTTTTACAATTAACACAAGAGTGTTGAAATGTTTTCTAAATATGAGGTGAGCGCCTGCTCACTCATCATGATGTTCCCTCCAATCACCTGCCTCAGTCATAGGTTGACCTTTTCTCCATAGAACACAGTGGACAACCCCTCCCCCCCCCCCCCGATGAAACTGATAAGATTTCAGGTGGGCTTGTCAAAAGTCATTGTGATTTTAGAATTTCACATGAAGTAGAGCAGACAAGGTCATAGGACTAGGATATTTATAAGAGAAGTGATCACTCCTCTTTAAGGTACAAGTAAGGTAGATACTGAGTTGTTTATTTACTTATTATTTTAAGTTTATTTATTTTGTTTTGAGATGGGGGCAGAGAAAGAGGGAGACAGAGAGGATCCCAAGCAGGCTCAGCACTGTCTGTGTGGAGCCTGATACGGGGCTCAAACTCATGAACCATGAGATCAAGACCTGAGCCAAGATCAAGAGTCAGATGCTTAACCCACTGAGCCACGATGAACCCCAGATATGCAGTTGTTTAATTCAGAGCAGTAATTATCAACCGGTGTGCCTTAACACTCAGAAAGAAATCCCTGATGGCCATCACCAAATTTAAATCAATTTGGATATTTTCTTTTTGCCACAACTGTCATTTACTTCAGTGGCAATGGTGGTCAGATGCAATACTGAGCCCAATAGCAGGTCACAAGATGGAACATGTCATTGAAAATGTGCTGCAGGTACCACGTGAAATGCAGGCACAAAGGTACTTAGTGCCATGAGGAGAATCTGCATTTGCTACGTCAAGCAAGATATTTATCTCACAAGGATATAAAAGCATAGAAGCAGAGCAGGAAACAATTCTTTCTAGAAAGGTAGTGCAGAAGGGCAACAAACCCAAACAATCTGCTAACCGTGGTTGTTATCACAGAATTGCAGCGCACTCTACCCTCAAATAGACACCTGTAACCAGTTATTATGGACTCATTTAGTCAGACTCTGTATCTGAGGTACTTGTTCCTATTTGTATTTTTAACATGCACTAAAGTAACTATCATACTTGAAAGTGTGTTGCGGGCACAAAAAATTTTGAAAAATTTACAGCAAGTACAAATGTTGTTAGTGGTATCATTAAGATTTGTGAGGAGGAAATTTCATAGTCATTTCACATACCCATTTGCCCCTATACGTTAAGTAAAAGCAATTTTTTCTGCTTAATACAACCTGACCAACTCTAAATGAACAATTTATTTCTAAATAAGAATTTGATTTGAGGTTTTTTTTTCCTTCCTTTGCTTGGAAAGTCTCCCCCTTCCAAGGCATCTTTGTATCTTTGTAAACTTTCCATCTTTTTCCATATATATATATATATATATATATATATATATATATCCCATATATATATATGAAAAACCTGAAATTCCAGCTGGAGTTTCCCCACTCTCTCTTTTTGAAACCTTGTGGGCTTGTCTGATGAGCTGCAAGTGAAACAGTAGGAAAGCTTCAAAGAAGGAGTGGGCATCTTGTCCCAGCACTGAGAGACTGGAATATGGTTTCCACTCTTTAAAGAATTTCCACTCTTGCTCTCAATTAGGCTTGTTTATTTTTGGTTTAAGCTTGGTATAATTTTTAGTTCCACCCTGGTTTCTACTTCTTTGAAATCCTGCCTGTGATGTTGACATGTGCTTTTGATTATTTGAAAGAGAAAGTATTTTAAAAGCTATATTTATTCACTTAAGAATGTGCGTTCCATCTGTCTTTACTCATTCTTGTCATCAAAAAGATTTCTCAGGGATCTTTAACAGCAGAACAAAGATTTATGCGTCCCTCAGGCCTCATTTGGAGATTATAGTGGATCAAAGAGGGCACTGATAATGTGCCTGGACAAAAGTCAAAAGTCTACAGAAGGCAAAACACAGATTTTTAAACAACTGATCTTTATTGAGTTTGGCTAACTGCTCACCCCCCTTTTGAAGTTGTCTAATTGCCATTTCTTACAAAAATTACCTCATAAGAGATACGCTTTCATCCCATTATATTTAAATGGATGTAACTAATAGAATGAATTTTTCTCTCTTAATTTGTTCTACTCCATGCACCAGAACAAAATAAACAAAGTCTTTAGACGTCCTTGAACAGAAAGCTGTGCTGAAAGGTTCACATTTTGTACAAGCCATTGGCCCAGTCATCCTATATGATCTTGAGAAATCATCCCAATGTTTCTCAGAACTATACTGAGCATATTTTTGTAAGGCAAAATTCTACTGTTTTGTAAGGGATGGTAGAAGAGTTTGTCAGTTTCCCAACTTTAACAGTTCATTGGTAGGAGAAATAGAGAATGAATAAAACATGTATTGTAATTATCCTCTGGGCAGAACTTCCCTGGACCTGTAAGCAGTCAGGGGGGGTTAGTGCCAAGAACACCTAATCAGGAGTCCTGTGACCTGGCCTGCAGCACAGGTCTCAGGCTAACTGGCTAAGAAACCCTTGGCTGGTTCATTTCCCCTTGTAGGTTTCCATTTTCTCATCTCTAAATGAGCAGATATGAATATAGGAGTAAATGTTTACATAATGTTGAAGATAATTTTCAGCTCTATTATCCTATGAAAATACTACCTATAAAGTCAGATGTGAAGGCCAGAAATGATATCATTATAATAGAGCCATGAATTAATTATTTTTATAGCATAACAAAATCTTACCAATCACCAGGTAGGACATTTGTGTTTAACAGGTGAGCAAATGTAGAGGCTCAGAGAAGGCAGACCTGTTAGTCAAAGTGATGAACCCAGGGTTCCAATGCAATTCTTCTGATTTCAAATCCAGAACTTTCTAGAATCCTGTGGGGCTGACTTCAGGGAGGCCACTTTGGTTCCTAGTCCCCACTAACTGTTCTTTTTTTTTAATGTTTATTTATTTTTGAGAGAGAGAGAGAGAGATAAAGCATGAGTGGGGGAGGGGCAGAGAGAGAGGGAGACCCAGAATCTGAAGCAGGCTCCAGGCTCTGAGCTGTCAGCACAGAGCCCAACACGGGGCTTGAGCTCACGGACTGCGAGATTGTGACCTGAGCCAAAGTCTGATGCTTAATTGCTTACATGCATGTTGATTCAACTTCCTCCTTTTCCAACAAAACCTCTTACGCAAATTCTAAGATTCCTTTAAGTACAGAAATCACATTTGTCGGCCCGAAGATAAACCTTAAAAACATGACAAAATGGTAACACATCACTTTCAATGCTCTCCTGTTTCAGTGTTTCGCTGAATTGAACAGACATCACTAACAGGAGGTGAACTGAAGTTCCTAACTCCACATCCTTGTGCCCACTTCTGCTCTTCTTGTGCCCACTTCTGCTTGTCCGTTTCTGCACATCGAAGCCAGAGCCCATGTGCACAACTCTAAATGAGATGACACCACTTATGCACTTATAATCTTCTACGTGCTTCCACTTGCACTGGGAAGAAATGAGAATTCCTTACCAGGTCTGCAAGGCTCTGCATGTCCCACCGCTGGCTGAGCCTCAGACCTTGTCCCCCACCACTCTTCTCCCCATGAATTCTATTCCAGCTTTCCTGTCTTCCTTCCTATTCCTTCAACACCCCAACTTTCACCACATGGCCTTTGCACCTGCCATGCCCTCTGCCTGGAATGCCTTCCTCTACTCTTCTATGGCCAGGGCTACTTCTTCACGGAGGTCTTACCTTTAAAGAGAACATTTGAACCGCATGCTCTAAACTAGACACTTCCTTCCCAGCCCTCGCTTTATGATATGCTCCTATTTTGTCTTCTCCCTACAAAGGATTTCTGTCTGAAGTGATCTTATTGAACCATTCAAATGTTCCTTCAACTAGCATGTGTGTTCGCTGAGAGCTGACACCTTTCCTATCTTGCTCACTGACAATTTCCCGGGGTTTAGAACACAGCCTGGTATATAAAGAACATCCCATAATATTTAACTCAGTTCACCCTGAGGTGTATAAAACTAATCATACGTTATTTTTTTTAATGTTTGTTTTTATCTTTGAGAGAAGAAGAGAGACAGATCACGAGTGGGGGAGGGGCAGAGAGAGAAGGAGACAGAATCCGAAGCAGGTTCCGGGCTCTGAGCTGTCAGCGCAGAGCCTGACGCGGGGCTTGAACTCCCAAACCATGGGGTCATGACCTGAGCTGAAGTCAGATGCTCAACTGACTGAGCCACCCAGGTGCCCCCATGCATTATTGTTATAGACACTATTTTATTAAGAACAGGAAAAGCAAGAGACAGCTCAAAGTGTCTGAGGACAATCGGGTCTCGGATGAAGAAAGGTGTATATAGAAATTGGAGGCTGGTACAGGAAAAAAACCCATAAATTTTACCTTTTTTTCCAATCTCCTTACTCTACTGTAACATTTCCCTAAAATATGTTTCCTCCTCTATTTTCATTGCACACCAAACATGTAGAGTAAGATAGTCTACTGGCAGGGGGACTTAGTGAGTACTTAAAAAAAGGATTTGCATGCAGGTCTGGGGGCAAAGGACAGCCAAAGTGTTCAAGGAACTGAAGGAAAAGATGAGGTCTGAGGCTAGAGAGCAAAGCAAGGTCTTTTAAATTTAAGAGCCAGGAAAGCCTTATTAGGGAGCCGGAGTTAACTGTTCTGCAGTAAGAAACCACTGTGAGTTTTAAGCAGGGAACCGCACACTTTACTTTTTGGAGTGCTTTCTCACTGTACCATGGGAGATGATTTAGGCAGTAAGGGTGACTTTAAAGGAAAGAGTTCCATTAGGAAGTCCCTGCGGTATTTCAGGTTGTTGATGCAGCATGGAAAAAAAAAAAAAAAAAAAAAAAAAAAAAAAGTCAGCCCAGGCAGTCTGTGGTAGGTAAATTGTTCCAAGGTGAATCAGTGCATTTACAGGTCATGATGCTACCTCACAGCCACAAAGCATCTCATCATATTCTCTCTCCAGGAGCAGTAATGTCAGAAGAAGAAAAAAAAATATCTTGAATTCTTTAGGTCTTATTCAGTTTACAGTAACTACTTAGTAGCTTTTAAAAATTACCACCCAATCCAAAGCTCTACAGTGGAAAAGGCAATTAAGACTCTCAGAGACAAGATCAAAGAATAAATTCTTCAAGAGATAGGAGAGGAAAGAGACATTAATGTCACAAACTATTGGACAGAGAAAAAAAATTACTCAGTGATGCTTTGAAATTATAAGGGAGTAAGTGTCATATCTGCTCAATGTATGTGCTAGGTTGACATCAAGATACTTTCTGGGATTGCAAGATAATTTAGCTGCAGACCTCTGTCCAAGACAATTGCATTTCAGATTTCACTGATTTTTGATGAAGTAGACACTGCAAGGATATTGGAAACTTTTAGATTATCAGTTGTCTCGTATTGCTGAAAAGAAAATCTTCCCGTGTATAGAAGACAGCGATATTTCTTCTTTTTTAATTTTAATTTTTATTAAAAAAATTTTTTTAACGTTTATTTATTTTTGAGACAGAGAGAGAGAGAGAGCATGAACAGGGGAGGATCAGAGAAAGAGGGAGACACAGAATCTGAAACAGGCTCCAGGCTCTGAGCTGTCAGCACAGAGCCCAACGTGGGGCTTGAACCCACGGACCGCGAGATGATGACCTGAGCCGAAGTCGGACGCTTAACCGACTGAGCCACCCAGGAGCCCCCCTTTTTTAATTTTTAATTTTAGAGAGCAGGGGAGGGGCAGAAGGAGAGAGAGAAACTCAAGCAGGTTTCCTACTCAGTGCGGAGCCGAACACGGGTCTCAATCCCATGACCCTAGGATCATGACCTGAGCCGAAACCAAGAGTCAGATGTTCAACAAGGCAGTGATATTTCTAACAAAATGGTAAGGTTTGTTGTTATTTTGTTTGCTTGTTTGTTTAAATAAGATTTCCCTCCTATTTATTTCTGAACTTATGTCTCTTTGTTTTATTCTCAATATCAAATATTGTAGAATAAACTGCCATTAAATGAAATCCTCAGCTATCTTGGATTTCCTCACCAGAGTTTCATATTTAGTAGAAACAAGCAAATAATGAAAAAGAAGGTTCCTATAAGGTATTTAAAGAAAAAAGAATCAAAATGCTACTCCTGAAACCATTACTACACTATATGTTAACTAACATATAGTTATTAATATGTTAACTAACATATAGTCATATAGTCATTTTGTCATATAGTCATATAGTCATTCATAATATGTTAACTAACATATAGTCATTTTGAAAATGACTTTAAAACATTGAAATGCCCTAATAAAGAACAAATTAAATTTCTTATGTCATATTACTAAGCTAGGGTAGTGCAAGTGTGTATTTTTTTTTTTCAAATAGCAAAGTTAAAAAAATAAGGTTTGTATTGTTGAAATGAAATATGAACTTTAGCCTACCGGAATAGAAGTTTAAGAATACACTCTAGCATATCACTTTTTAACACACGTGGCAGACTCAGTTTTATGACTTAAGAACTTGCTTTGCATTATCCTAGGTCATTTTATGAGAAAGTGCTTTGTTGGAGTAGCCTCAACTCACCAAAGAGGACACAGGCTCGTAGCAAGAGGAAGGAATAAGGTTCTACTAAGTGGCACAGCCAATCACTTATTCCTCTTTCTGACTCCGTCAGGCATGTTCCTAACACAGCTGCACCTATGTTTGAATAGTTTAAGAATATATTTGAATGAAAGGAAGTATAATACAGCAGTTATGTACAGACTCGAGAATCCAACCGTCTTGCTTAGAGAACCAGTGTCAACATGGACAAGGTGTGGAGCTGTCTGGATGTCAGTTTTGTTACTGGTTAAAGTAAGAAACGTTGGGGTACCTGTGTGGCTCAGTCCATTGGGTGGCCGACTTCAGCTTAGGTCATGATCTCATGGTTCATGGGTTCGAGCCCCACGTTGGGCTCTGTGCTGATAGTTCAGAGCCTGGAGCCTGCTTCGGATTCTGTGTCTCCCCTCGCTCTCTGCCCCTCCCCCGCTCACACTCTCTCTCTGTCTCTCAAAACTGAATAAACATTTAAAAAAAATAAGAATCATAAGGCATTGTGAGGATCAAGTGTGCTAATGTATATAAAGCATTTAGAATAGTACTCAGAAAGTGTTGGATATTATTCTTATTAATATGTCATACATTAAATGTTTGAATGATGCTGTTTATTCACTGAGACATCTAATATTATTCTACATTTCCCAGCAAATATCTGTAATGTGATGAGAGAACACAGGGCCCAGAATCCAAGTGTCTGACTCCAAGTTCCAGTTCTGCTACTATACGGCAAGGTGACAGGGCATGACTTCTCGGGATAGCAACTCCATCTCAAAAATAAAAGGCTTGGCTTATATTATTTCTAAAGGTTTCATTAGCTCCGTATTTAATGATTCATCTCTGGTGAAGTCATTAGACACTCCGAAGTAGGCTAGAAAAATCTACCCTAAGGGAAAAAGAAATAAGAAGGAAGAAGAAACACAAGATGACCCATGTTCATTTCCATAGAAACAAGAAGCTTTTTATCTTCTTTAAAATCTGGACCCAGTAGCTTTTCTCTCTTGGAGTAGTTTCCAGAGAGAATGCTTCTCCAATGGAAAAACATCAAGAGTTTGCCCGATTTTACCTAGATGTAAATCATCTCTCAGTAGCCTAGATGAATTGATTTCTTATTCAGTAAAATTCATTTTCTCTTCAGCTCTCCATGTCATGAGTACCCTGTCTTCAGTTATTTGTTTACTTATCACAAAATTGGATAAATACATTTAATTTCTCCTTTACTGATGCAAAATCTGTACACAAATTTATTTTAAAAGTATGGAAGTAGAGTTAACATGTACATTAAATGTGAGGCATATAACAAAGAACTTTTTGTTTTTTCTGTAATTCATCTTAGTGACCCTATCCCAAAAATTTCATTTGAAAGCAATAGGACTATTTTCAGTGAGTCTCTCACAAAGGCATCAGTATAACCACTCACGGGCAAGTGTTCCATATCAAAGGACATTTAGCTTTGATGCAATTCTCCATAAAGGAAGCTGGCCATCAGTCACAGGGGAACGTTTGTGGAATGCACAAAGGCCTCAAGTGCAATGCCCCCTTCAGGAGAAGGATTGAAAGTCCTACTCTTGCCTTTCTTTTGGGGGAAACTCTCTCCCCCAAACATTCTAGTTTACAGTCACATGCTGTATCAGGAGGATGACATCCGAGTCATTAGCACCTCTGAGTGGAAAAGTTGATCAGACGAACAACCTACAGACTAACAACCTACTGAGGCAGAGTAGAGCTCCAAAGGTCCTCACAGAAATGGGAAAGAGGAAGGGTCAAAGGCAGAGGTATTGCAGGTAACTACCTGGGGCAGCAGTGTGGTGAAGTCTTGGTGTGCTCGAGGACATGACACACGCAGGGAAACAGTCAAGAAGGGTAGAGTCATTCATTCATTGAAGACACATTCAGTGAACACCTGCTCTGTGTCAGCCAGATGTTGAGGTTAGAATGGTGAACTGCGACAGTTCCTCTCTTCAGAAAGCCTTTGGGGTGGAGTGGGAGGGGGATACAAATGAGCAGAAAGGCATTTAAAAATATATAGGTATTAAGGAAGCACTGAAAAGCAATTGTCTAGCCTAGCAGGGACTAAGAAGACTTTCTGAAAAGGGGTGCATCTTAGCTGAGCCCTGAAGCATGAGTAACAATTGTCCAGATGAAGATGGGGTGGACATGAGGAAGGAGGATCTTCCAGGCAGAGGGAACAGCATATGCAAAGGCCTCGAAAGGAGAATATGCATGTTGTGTTCCAGGGACTTGGAGAATGACTGGAATTTACAGTGGGGGTGGGGAGGGCGATGCAGAAATGAGTACTGGTAGTGAGTATGGAGATTTGCTTTATTCAAAAGCTGTCTTTGACAGCAGTGTGAAAAATCAGCCTTAGGTGTGCCTTGGGATGGAGACAGACACTAGAAAGGGAGCATGGGATTGTTTTCTTGCCTTCCTCACAGCTTTATTTAAGCCAAGACCTACATGATTGTATGAACATTATTTTTTAAAAAAATTTTATGGAATTCACACTATTCTGGAAAATAAGTTTTCCCCACACCTGGGTTTTTTCCAAAGAA
This sequence comes from Panthera onca, assembly GCF_046562875.1. NCBI lineage: Eukaryota > Metazoa > Chordata > Mammalia > Carnivora > Felidae > Panthera > Panthera onca. The sequence continues at coordinate 45,504,680 of NC_138343.1, forward strand.
CCATGTCTTCCTGAGTGCTAGAACTTCTTGGAGAAAACCTTCCTTCCTAGAGGTGCAGGAGTTGCTAACAGTGATTTACTTCTAATGGTTCCCATAAATCTCACAAATTCAAACAATATATGCACTGAGTGTCTGGGAAGGCAAATTGCTAGTGTGTGCATAGAAAACAAGATAAGGACAAATACACAGAAAGAAAAAAGTCTCTTCCTTGGAAGAGTTTGTACTTTTGTTATAGAAACAAAGCCTATAAGATGGTGAGAAAATAAAGCAGCAGAGAAAATTGGAACTCAGAAGACATTGCTGAGGAATGCAGATAACTGCTGAGGGCTGCAAAATTATATACATACAGCATGATCTCAACCATGTAAAAATAAATACGCATGTAAAAATATTCAAAGGAAATCATCAAAACTTACACATTGGCTCTTATTTGGTATGAAATTATAGATCACATCTGCTTTCTTGGTTAGTTGGGCTATTATATATATATATATATATATATATATATATATATATATTTGAAAAACTATGGACTCATCAACAAAAATGATAAAAAATAAGTATGTTAAGGGAACTGTATAAAGGGTAGTTAGGAATGGGAAGGATAAATTAGGTTTGATTTCTGATCACACTTCACTTAGACAAGCAGTGGAAGAGGAGGGAGGGCCAAGAAGCAATTTATTTCCGGGCTCAAGTCTTAAGCAATCTGCCTTGTGGCTTCTAAGTCAACTTAAGTTATGATGGTTCATTCTTCTCCCTGAAGGACTGTGGTTTTGCCCACTGAAATATAATGAACAACAGTGGTCTACTTAAAGTTATAGTTAAATAACAACAGATTCCTGGCTTCTAGGGTAGGGTATAGTGCTAACTGTTGGAGATGCAGGAGAGAAGGATCAAAGGAGAAGACTTCCAAAGGGAAGGGCTGGAGAAGGTGCAAGGCCTTAGGACGTGTTTACACCGCTGAACAACGCGCGGGTCATAAGGAACGCCTAGAGCCATTAACATTGTCCAGGGCTGGATCCTCCTTCACACCTGACCCTTCCTAGTGTTATAGAAACCAATTAACTCAAAATTCAACCTTGAAAAGCTAAACCATTAGATTGAATAACACACTTGCTTAGCTGAGTTTATGCATGTAGTCTTTAGCAATTATCCTAATAAAAGAAGCTTCATTCTGGAGTCAGGGCCTCATTCCCACTCGACTACGAGGACCTTCACTTCACTGCACTTTGAGGACTCATCTTCTGTGACTCTGGCCATACTCCCTGCAACAGCTAACACTCAAACTCTCAAGCTGATCTGACCTTGCACTGGTGCTGTGGTATTTTCTTGGCAAAGAAAAGATCATGAGAACCTTGGTGGCTTAATGTCACTTTTCTTCCTTTGAACTTGAGTTCCAAACTGACCCTCATGAGGTTCTTTTTAATTTTTGTCTTTGTATCATTCCTTCCCATGCATTTTTTAATCTGAAAACAGAAGCCAAATTAATTGACCCATTATGTACAGGGTTTGCTGTCCATAAAACATCACTCTCAGCAGAAACTTTCCTTCTTTCTTGAAATATCTAGACCATTGTAACCACAGAGGTCTAGACTATGAGGTTGGTCAAAACTTCCGGGAAATATGCTGTTGATTTATGCAATGTGGAGATAGCACTGCCATTTATGAACTCCATTTTTCTAATTTCTTCTAATTTCTATTTTTCTTTGTTTTCCAAGATTGTATAAAATTTTCATTCAAAGGGGCCTCTACTGATGAGTCATACATGTTGCCTTTTACCATTGCTCTGACTAGCCTTCCAGATTTAGAGAAGATAGAAAATGAAGGTGAAACATTTCTCAAGCTAAAGGAAATGAACTTGGGCCACGTATTTCAAGGAAAGGTAGAGGAATTGACATATTGTGAAAGAATGTGAAACGGAAAAAGTAGCCTTTATTTGCAGTTGTGTGGGTGAGGTTAGCTGTGTCCTTTGATAAAACAAAAGTAACACCCTTGCGTGTCTACCGAAGATAAATCAGATCTTGATCTCTCATTGTCTTATATGAACAACCTCCCCACCTCTTCCTTGCTCCATTTCCTTTCTCTTCTACTTCTCCTGCTTCTTCTGCTTTTTTCCCTCTCTCTCCTCCCCTCTGAACCCTTTCTTTCAGTTTTCCTCCCCCTCCCGCTCCCGTCATTGTCCTTCCTGTATTTGAAAGACAACTACCTAGAAGCCACAGTGAAGGATAATTATTGAACTATGTCAGTAAAATGCTAGATAAAGAATACAATGCTTGCTTAAGTCCATTTTATCTTCACTAAATTACCTTTCCTTTTTAATCCCCAAAGGACAGACATGCTTTGAAAGTATCATGTGTGATACACATTCTAATGAGATCCATGAAATTGTTCTTTACTACTACCAAGGTATCCAACCTCAAAGATATTAAAATAATTGAAAGCCTTTTGATAAAGCTAAGAAAGCAAGGACTCTCCTATCTCACAGCTCCATGTGGGAGTTAAATATTCCTTCTCTCAGCATAGGAGATGAGGGTGTAATGGCTCACCTTTGCAAGGGCGTTAACATTTTCTGGGTTGATGTGACATATTTTTCTCAAGTGCATGGGCTGATCTTTGTTTTAAACTCTATATTCTTGGATATCCGTCAAAGGAGCATCTGGACACCTTTAGGAGGTGCACTTTTAAGATACCTGAGTAAAAAATTAATCCAAAAGCGAAGTGTGTGCTTTTTGCAAAAGATTATCCAAAAATCTTTGAAGACTTCGAAAATAATTTTCTGCTTGTGTTGCTTGAAAGAGAAAGAACTGCTTTTCTAGTTGTCTTTGTTTAAGTCTAATATCAAAAAATAAAAATATCTACATACAAATACTTGCCTGATATAGGAAAGAAGTAACCCACTTAAAGTAAGTGAGGAAATAAGTCAGAAGCACATTAAGTTATGCATAATGACTGTATAGACTTTAGCTTTAGTAAGGAAGGTAAAATTTCATGTTATTTTATTATCTGAATCAGACAAAGTCATGCAGCATTCAAATATATGTGTTTTTATTTAAATATTTTTTTAATGTTTATTTATTTTTGAGAGAGAGACAGAGCACAAGTGGGGGAGGGGCAGAGAGAGAGGAAGACCCAGAATCCCAAGCAGGCTCCAGGTTAAGAGCTGTGAGCACAGAGTCCAGTGCAGGCCTGGAACTCACAAGCTGTGAGATCATGACCTGAGCTGAAATCAGAAGCTTAACCAACTGAGCCACCCAGGTGCCCCCATGTGTCATTTTATACTCATGTGATGCTTTTCAATTAATATATTCATTATTTGATACCATATTCTTATTTTTGGTTTGGGACATATGGTGACCTTAATAAGTTAGGTGGTAGTCAATCACAGTGACTAAAAGCATATATGATGGATTATACCAAAATGTTTTGGCAATTGAATTACTTTTTATGCAATAGGGGTTTTTATGCAGTAGGGGAAAATACTAAGGCAGACAGTTTCATTGTAATGAAAGTAATCATCACTGTAAATTTACCATTCAAAATTAGGCCAATTTTAAGGGGTCAACCCACATTCTAGCCTCTGGGAGTTTGATTGCCTCCACTACATAAACATGATTGCTGCTTCTTCCAGCCACACATAAACATCCCTCTTGGCCGTGTCAGTTCTAATATCTCCTAGCTCTATATCATGAAGTTTGGAGACAATGCTTCTCATCAAAATTGTGCTCCTGTTTCAGGTTGGTTTCAATTTATGCTGAATTTTCCAAATAGTGCCAAGTTTCAGCAGCCCCATTTCGCATAATTGGACAATCGATATATTTTTTCTTCAGCAAATCACTATCTTTCTTTCCAAAGCATAACACTTCAGCATAGAGAATTCTCTCGAACCCTATCCTTACAAGGTGTTAAGAAATAAACTGAGATCTCTTCCCCATTCTTCAGACCTACAACATATTCCGGAGGTATCACACGCCACATGTCTGACATTAGTAGTTTGTTTTTACAGTTTGGAGAACTTGGGGTTGAGTGCTGATTTGGCTACTTAAGATCACTGTGAGTTTTGGAAAGTTACTTAGATTCTCTGAGCCTCTTTTGTTAGTTATGAAAGGGGGCTGTTTAGCTCATAAGTATTATTATGAGAAATAAGTTTGATGGTATTTGAAGAGGGATGGCACCCCATTTGTTATTTTGTAAAGGCTCTATCAAGAGTTATTATCTAACTACAAAATGACGGTTGAGTGATTCAGTGATATTAAAATGAAATAAAAACAGGGGCGCCTGGGTGGCTCAGTCGGTTAAGCGACCGACTTCAGCTCAGGTCACGATCTCGCGTGCGGTCCGTGAGTTCGAGCCCTGCGTCGGGCTCTGGGCTGATGGCTTAGAGCCTGGAGCCTGCTTCCAATTCTGTGTCTCCCTTTCTCTCTGACCCTCCCCCGTTCATGCTCTGTCTCTCTCTGTCTCTCTCTGTCTCAAAAATAAATAAACGTTAAAAAAATTAAAAAAAAAAAAAGAAATAAAAACAGCATGGCCCTTGGCAGCAAAAACATCCCATCTACCCTTAGCCTATACTACAAGTACAGGAAGTATCCAGGGCTCCCTAATTAGGGTATATTTAACTAAAGGGAGGAACAAAAGTTCCTAAGTATCTGTTCTAGTCCTGAGGGTCCACTCTCTATATGACTTAGAGCTTGGTCCCAGCTTAACGCAGATTCAGGAGACAGACTGCATCTTGTATTTTTTAAATATTTTTTTAAGTTTATTTATTTTGAGAGAGAGAGAGAATGAGTAGGGGAGGGGCAGAGAGAGAGGGAGAGAGCGAGAATCCCAAGCAGGCTCCATGTTGTCAGTGTGGAGCCCGACACAGGGCTCAATCCCACAAACCGTGAGCTCACGACCTGAGCCAAAATCAAGAGTCTTAATCGACTGAACCATCCAAGCACCTCTGCATCTGGTACTTTTAGGGGAAACCTAAAATGGTTGGTTTGATTTCCCCTTAATATACTCCATATGACCACCTAAACATTGGCTTTTTCTATTTTGGAAAACAATTCAATATCAGACCAAATTCACTGGGAAACTGAGCTCATGAAATTTACTCTCCTCCGCAGCGGGCATCCCAGTGTTCATTGGGTACAGGAATTTAGTCAGGCCTGCATGTCAGCACTGCCATCTGCTTTTATTCCTGGCACCAAACAGGTGGGCTTCTAGATGTGACAAATTCCATTGTAGAAAGAGACCCTGCAGCTTTGTGGCACTCTGTGCAGCCAGGACTACGATGGGATGATGGAAGCAAGAACCAAACCTCCTGATTCTACAATACGGCTGGGGGGGTGGGGGTGCGCTCACTGAACTGTCCTTCTGTAACAAAGAGCACCTGGTGAAACCATGAAGGAACCTGTCATAGCCTCTCTATTTTATCACCTTTATGTACATTTCATACATAAAATGGCAGCATGCAAAAGGCAGATGAGGTGATTCCACATTCACATTGTTTCATATTGTGTTTGCTGACCCAGTATCTTATCACCCTACTGGATTCCCAAAGGAATATAATTTCATCAAAAGAATTTGCAGCACACTTTGATTTTAATATGTTTGTTTCACTACAACATTTCATGCTTTCTGTAGATACTACCCTACTCGTTCTTTCCGGTATTCTTTAACATATCACAGGCATCACTGACGTCTATTCAAGAATGCCAAGAGCCCTGTGTCTATTACGGTATTAATATAAACCCAATGCATCTCATCTTCCTCACTGATAGCAGATATCTTTATTCAAATAACTTGATTATATTAAAGTGAAAAGAAGGAAAAAACACAGACAGAACGAGAAATGTAAACACAAAAAGGACCCACATAGACATGGCTTCTAACTTAACGCACCCAACAAACTAGTGTTTTAGGGCACCTGCTACAAGTGAAACTATTTTCCAGGCACAAAAATACAAACCGCTGGTTCCTTGTCCTAAAGAACATTCACCATCACTCTACCTTACTAAAACACAGGTTAATTCCCTATAATTTTGCAAGTAGTCAGAGAATTTGAGGCGACTATATCACACCTTCCTTATGAATAAGGTGAGAGGCTCTCTTTTTTACACAGCTTATGTAAAGAAAACAGCCTAACATCCTTCATTTACATAGAGGTACTTTGTGGAAGCACAATTAACTTGGTAAGTGGGTGTCTGCTTTGACTGAAAGATCAGGGCTATTTGAAGCCACTGCAATCAGTTACATAAGCAGGTATTTAGGGGAGACTTTTCAAATGCATATTGCTATGTCAATGCACTGTTAAAAAAAAAACCCAATAATAACACACAAACCGAAAACAACACTCCCTCAGAATTGGGGCTGGCAGCTGTCTGGACTACATTGGAGCTATTTACAAGGAAATACTGAGCAAGTGTCTAAAGGAAAGGAATGACAATCAGCACTGAGCTACCCAATTTGGATAATGAAGGATTCTTCTTGGTGTGGAAGGCAATGAGGCCCACCACTCCCTCCAGCAGCAGGTTGTTGTTTGTTTGTGTGTTTGTTTTCCTCCCACAGCAGTTTAAGCAATGATGTTTGCTATTTCTCATCCAGAACAGAAAAGAAGGATAAACGCAACAGAGAAATCAAAAGGGTCTTGTGTACCATCTGAAGGAATCTGGAAGAGTTGCCATTAAAAAATCCTTAAAACAAGAAGGGACCTGATGAGATACAAGTTAGAGGTTCCCTCTGATAGCAATATGGAGACTGGTCTGAAATGCACGTGTGCATATGTGTGTGTGCATTGGGATTTTACAACAGGGTGACTGATGAGTAGGTTCCAATATATATTCAGGTGAGAGATGAAGAATCCTTAAAATGAACAAGGGGCAATGGAGAGAAGAGAAAATGGTATTTCAGTAAAAGGGTATTTAAGCAGTACAATGGATAGAACTGGGTGACTGACTGCATGTGAGTAACGAAGGAAAAATGGAAGAAGGAAATGATAACCGTAGAGTGTGGCTTAAGAGCCCGGTGTACATCAGGGGCACTCACCAACCTAAAGACTACGTTTGTGTGGGATTAGGGGAACTGGAATGGAGCCCGATAATTTTGAGTTTTAAGTACCTGGAAAACATCAAGTTGGAGATACTTACAAAGAAAGAAATTGCTTAACGCAAAGGCTAGAGATGAATACTTCACTGGTATACAAATTTAGAAGCTTGATATAAGGCCACACTTGTCCAGAGAGTGAATAATGTGAGCATACAAGAAGCAGTGGTAAGAATGCAGAGGAATAAGGAAAATAAGATCAGGAAAATTCATTAAAAGGCAACTAATGCAGAAAAATAGCAACCCATTTTGTAGAGTCTTACATATGTTGATGAAACATTTCACCAGCCCTGATAGGGAAAATATATTAAAGAAAGGAAGAGTCATCATGGATGGCAACCCATTTGCTGACAATTGTTTAATTATCTCAGAATAAATTTTTGTAGGACGTGAGCTTACAATACACTCAAATGTTCCAATTCATTGAAATGAAAGCGGTTCAGATCCAAAGAATAGTCTTCAGTTGGAATATTTTCTCAGTGCTTTAATAGGAAATTCCCGCCAGTCAAGTGAAGTTGCATCCTGTTCAACCTTTTGAGATGAAGGATTTGCCTTTTAATGAGAAATTTGCATTTCATTATAATGATGTACCCCTCTGTCCTTGACTTGGTTATTCTCTACAGAAGGAGTGACTTCTTTGCACCATGTGCTCAGCATATAGTAATGACAGATTCCAGAAAATTTATCTCAGACATTAAAAAGAAAAGGCATAGTTAAAAGAAGTGAGTACAAACACACACACACACACACACACACACACACACACACACACACACATTCTCCTCTACTGGGTTCAATATAAAGAAAATCTTTAGAGGTGACCTCACACATTTCCTGTTTCACAGCTAGGCATCTGTGAAGACAGAACCAGTCATGAAGAGTTGTGTTAGACCAGGTCATTTAATATGCTAAGAATTATTTGTAAAGGGGAGCTTGATCATCAAAGTCACCTGACTCAGTAGTATAGATTCAGCAAGGAAATAGGTGCACGCGCTCGTGTGTGGGGGGCATGTTGGAGGAGGAGCGGGGTTCAAAATTTTAACAATAAGGCATAGCAACACCTTGAATAGACACAAGTTAAATTAAACAATAAAGAAATAATGAAATGACCTCCTATTTATAAAGCAATAGCACATTGCATTAAGAATAACAACTTAATACATTTGCTGCTTATAATAAAGAAATAACATGGTCAGGTTTTCAAGTTGGATCAATATGATCATTAAAGCCACAGTATTTCTGAGGAAACTTCAGAACTGTCTGAGACATGTCAACTTATTTTCAAGAGAGTCTTATATATTTGGTAAATAAAAAGTTCCAACTTACATAAAAATTTTAAAGAACCTTAAACTGGAAGAAAACTCCTCTGGAGTCTTATGGTATTTTCTGGATCAGTCAAATAACATTTTTAATCACTATGTAGTATTTTGATTATTTTTTCCCCCTTCCTCTTTACTGGAAACTCCCTGAAAGCAGAATAAAGTGTTTGATATTTTTGTTTTGTTTTGCAATTGCCTGTGATAGAGTATCTTCTCAAAAATCTATTGAACAAAGAGTGGAGTGTGTCTTATCAGCTCAGTTTTTTTCTCTTTGAATTGTGTATCTTTTCTGAATAGAAATGGACAGGGTTATGAGTACATAAAGAAACCAAATGATCTAATTTACATACGAAATTCCAGAGTTTGAAATGGGCTTCTAAGCAATATAGTTAATCATTTCCCAGAGGTTATGTATGTAGCTAAACCTCCTACCAGTATTATGGGAAGTCCTATTTGCTGGAAACTGCGTGGATCTAGAATGCTATAATTAGGGGAATCTGTTACATTTACAGCAGTGCCCCCCTTATCCACGGGGGATACACTCTGAGACCCCCCCAGTGGATACCTGAAATTGTGCATAGCACTGAGCCCTATATGCACTATGTTTTTTCCTATGCATACATACCTGTGATAAAGTTTAATTTATAAATTAGGCATAGTAAAAGAGTAACAACAATAACTAATAATTAAATAGAACATTTACAACATGTACTGTGATAAAAGTTATGTGAATGTGCTTTCTCCCTCAAAATATCTTCAGGTACCGCACTCCCCCTTCTAGTGATGAGGTGAGATGATAACATGCCCACGTGATGAGATGAAGTGAGGGAAGTGATGTAGGCGTTGTGACAGAGTGTGAGGCTGCTACTGACCTTCTGAGGATTCCTCAGGAGGATCATCTGCTTCCAGACTGGATGACTACGGGACACGGAAGCCTCAGAAAGTGAAACCAGGGATGGAAAGTGGGGCAGGAGGGGGGTGCTACTGTATGTTTGTGGAGATCGCCAGAAGCTGGGAGTGAGAAGCTCCCGGGCCTCTGGAAAAAAATGTGATGCTTCATACTCTTTCCATCCTTTCTGTTACTGTTTAAAGCCTGGCACCCTCTTCTATCTGTGACTATAAAGAAAACTAAGTGGCTTTGTAACTTAGAAGTCCTGTACCACAGTCTCTCTTCTCCCATCGGTGATCGGCCTCCATCCAACTTGAGCAAAAAACATCTCAAGGAGCACTGCCCTGCCCGCACCTCCCGATCAAGTGGTACAGGACTTCACTTTTCATCTGTAGAGTTAGTGGAGCTCACGTGGTAAGCAACACCCCTGCCGTGTGCATGGTCTTTCTCAGTGCCCGGCGGTGCAGGGAAGCCTTTAAAAAATACTATGCTTTCTGGAAACTCTTCCTCCAGACGTGCGGACACTTGTAATGCTGGCTTACCACAGTAGAGAAGAGCAACACATAAAAGGAGCAGGCAGATGGATGGGATCCAGGTAATTCGTAATTTTCTCTTTGTGGCAAAATGGTAGCTGGACGAGCACCAAGTGTATGGACGCGATTTCTGCCTTCTCTCAAATGTCGTTTCCATTGATTCCCATAGCTTTGCTTTTACCTCTTATTTGGGCTGGAGATTTTTACCATGAGGTGCTGTTATTGTGTGCTAGACAACATATTGTGGGTTGGGCAACATTCCCCAGAAATCACCTTTAAGAATATTAATTCCGAATGGGAATGATTAGTGTGGATTCTATTTCTTTCTCACTCACAGGTCAGCCCAGAACAGCAATCTGTTACCTTGGAAAGCAGAAAGCAAAGGCCTGAGAGACAGACTCATTAAGTAAGTAGGTTCTGAAGAGTCAAATATGAGGCACGCCTTGAGGAACTCTGGGCCCCAGGGAGGGGGGCATTACATTTTACAGAAAACTCTGGGATCCTGAATGTTGGAGAAAAAGAGACAGCTTAAGCAAACTGTATACTTTTGACTAAAATTAGTTGTGGGATTTCTTTTGTGTGACAGACAGCTAAAATAGTCATTGTTATTCTAGAAAAAAACAAAACAAAACCCCCACAGGTTCATATGACCTGAAATGGCAAGTGTTAAGCAGGCAGATTTAGACCTCAATGAAGGCACCTCTGGATAAAGAGAGATGCAGAAGGACAGACAGTCATTTCTAGGAGACCACTCGTGGTTGTGAAAGCAGAACCTGATAAGGTGGGGCCTTGGGCTCCGGCTTTCACCAAAAGGGATTAGAATTAAAGCCTGAACGTAAAGATCAGCGGTTGACTGATGGGAATTTTTTTAAGCTCCTTGGAAAAAATGAAGATTACTCAGGAAACCTTTGGCTAACATCTCATAGGACAAAGCTGAGGGTGGGAAAGCATTACATTTTTTTTTATATTTTGTGATTTCAGACAATTACATTGTCGTTAATATTTGAATGGAGGTTTGAAATTTTGAAACATACTTGAAAAGTGTAACAGGGAGAGTGCTGGGGTGGGAGAAAGGGGGTCCTCGGACCGAATGCTCTCCACTCCTTTGCTGCTTCTTTCCCTTCGGAGCATTGGCGCACTGTGCACTTTTCCAGATCGGTCAGCAGATCCATCACTCAAGCCATCATTACTGTCGGCACCACCTCTTATCAGAATAAACTCCCTTTGCAGTCAATGAAACTCTTACTTTTCACTGATTCATCTCACGCTCCAACCAGTGATTAGAAGAACTGAGTAATAATCACATCACAAAGAACTGAGTAATAGTAAGATGTAGTTAAAGGTATCCGGGCAGTGAGCTACCTTATCAGAAGCAGCAAAGTACCTTCCTTTCTAGAACAGTTGTTGTGCACTTTGTGTCCACCTTCCCCCAACCCCACCCAGAAAAGGGGAGGACATATTTTTCGAAGAGTCAAACCACTTCTTCCCGATGCTGTACTATTCTTGTACCCTAAAATATGTATCAAATGCAAAATGTAACTGCTTTTTCTTTACTTTTCTTCTTTGAATCATTTTTTCCCCTTATCGTCTGCATAGTAAATGACTAGCAACCTCTTCATTTTGCAGAGAAATACATTGAAATATCATGATTTTTCCTCATACACATAACATACCCTTGACACACTTACTTGGAAGATGGTAACCCGTGACTCCACACAAACAGCTCAAACTCTACCATTTCTAATAAATAACCAAGTATGAGGACAAGTTGGGTTGTTCTGGATTAGGAAAACCAATCCCTTCAGGAGAATCTAATACTTCACTCCATTACAATGGTTTTCAAAGCGTGTTCTCTGAACCAGCAGCATCAACACCACCTGAAAACTTTATAGAATTCCAAACTGTCAGAATCAAAAACCCAGGGAGTAGGTAGGGCTCAGCAATGTGTGTTTTAATAAGCCCTTGGGTGAGTCCAACGCATGCTCAACCTTGAGAACCACTGCCAAGAACGTCCTTCTCCTGAGCTTCAAGGTCAGCTCATTGGCAATGAGTCAAATTTCACACCAGAAACACGGCAAGAAGTTTCATATTTTGGTTGTGGTTGTTCCCAAGAAATTAAGTATGTGCATGTCAGCAGAGGGTGGCTAAAAGAAGGGGATCAAGAGAGATTAACATTTAATGAGAAGAGGTTATGATATGATTATAAGACAGACTGAGGCTCACTGGCACCCAGGAGAAAATGAGAAAGTACGAAGGTGAAGAAGTAGGAAAGCACTTAAGGAAAACCTGTCACACTGAAGAAATGTAGAGGTACACACATTCTAGAAGCCAAGGGTCCTTTTTATCACAGAGGAAGTGAGCACAAATTTGTGTCTTTTTTTCTTTTTTTTCTTAAATCTCATTCTGATCAAGCTTGGGCTTAGTCAGACATGCACTGTGAACTTCAGAAAGGAGACTTCAAGAGTTTCAAAGAAAAAGTTGACAGAAGCTATGACATGCAACTCCATAACAGAAAAAGAAAGCTCAAAGGTTGGAAAAGGCTTAAATATATCATGCAGGCTATGCAAATAGAAATCACTGCACTGAGGAAGGAAAGGGGAGAACCTACAGAAAATGAGGTGGCATAGAATGTTCTCCAGTTAGGTTACCTTTTATAAGGAAATGTCCAAAAATGTAAATAAGGAGACAATTTAAAAGAACATCATGGGGGTGCTTGGGTGACTCAGTCGGTTAAGCATCGGACTTCAGCTCAGGTCATGATCTTGTGGTTCGTGAGTTCAAGCCCAGCTGTCTGTGCTGACAGCTTAGAGCCTAGAGCCAGCTTCAGATTCTGTGTCTCCCTCTCTCTCTGCCCCTCCCTCATTCTCTCTCTCTCAAAAATAAATAAGCATTAAAAAAAAAAAAAAAGAACATCATGGATCTATGAGAATAGTGTTCAGAAGGCTAAACTTAAAATAAGGCACCAAATGCTAAAGGTAAGAAAAAAAGTTCTCTTTGTTTGGTGTTAATATTTGACTTGTTTCGTTTTTCTTTGTTTGGACTGAGAAGATAAGAGAAGAAAGAGGTCCTCTGCTTTGGGCTAGTAATGTAGCTCTTGGTGGCTGACCAAAAAGAAAAAAAAAAAATGAAGAATAAAGCCACTGTTTAGTTTCTGTGTTCTCTTTCCAGGAGAATGAAGGGGAGGGAAGAATACAGGGAAAAAGGAACTGAAGCTAAGGAAGGAATAAAAGATGATTAAAAACATTGTTGAATGATGCCTCTAAATTGTTTGGGTTAATTACCACCCACTGTTCCAGGACATGAGAAGGAGACCCGGAGCTGCCAACAGCGATGTTGACGCAGCCACAGTGAACAGAGAGGGATCAGAAGCTTGGCAGTGGGCAAACGGAATTTGGGTTGACAAAAGGATAGGCGAATTTCTGACACGCTTCTATAAAGATCAATGTTGATTTGAGGCCTGATATTTCAGGTACTGGTGGATGAGCAATTAAGATAAGGGGTAGGGATAACGAGATGCTGGTTTGAGCTGTTTTTGTTTGTTTGTTTTTGTTTTTGTTGTTAAACAGAATCACAGGTAGATGTATCAGGGAATTGCAGAGGACCTACTGCACCGGGACTCTATCAAAGCAGCCACTGAAAAAGTCCCTTACAGGCAGTGTCGGGACTCTTACCTATTCTTTCAAAATGTAACTTCCTAGAATCACTTGTAAACTGCAAGACTTCAGGCATGATTAAGGAAAGTTGAAGATGCAAAGACTCCACGCCTCTGGGATTCCTCTCCTGGTGAGGCAGCCTTGACAAATTTCGCATACATGCCCTGGGAGACATGTACACAAATATTAACTGTGGTATTGCCTACAATGGCCCTAAAGAGCAAACAACACAAATGCTTGTGAGTATTAGAATAGTGAAATTAGTGCTCAATGAAATTCTATGACAGCGATGAAAAGGAACTAATCAAAACTAAACAAATCAACATGGATAAATCACCCAAATGTAAGGTTGAGTGATATTAGCATGGAACACCACCATAGAATTCCATTATAGAATTCCATTTACATAACGCTCAAAAACAGGTGAAACAATCCTATTATTTAGAAATGTATGCTTAGGTGGAAAAACTATAAAGGAAAACAAGGGAAAGAGGTTATCATAGAAGGCATTCCTTTAGCAGCTAGTAGTAGTCAAGGTAAGGGGATATGGCTGCAAGTAGCTGCCACAGGAACGCGGAGCTGCTGGCAGTGATTTATGTTTTAACCCTGGTGATGTTTACACGGTGTTTGCTTGATAATTGTGCTTTAAACTACACGTATCTCTTATATATTCTTCTGTATGTATATTACACCATTAAAATGTCTCTCATGATACTACTGCAAAAAAGATGGGGAAAACGTTTTGGATGACGATAGTTAATAATTACATGAATTTGTATTACTGAACAAGATGCTGATTTAGCCACTATATCAGATGAGGCTTGAGAGGATTTTTTTCACAGGCATATTGAAGAGTTCTGTCTTCAACCTTGTTCATTGCTTCCACGAACACTTTTTATCAGGGACTCAGATGACAATATAAGATGTGCATATCAGTTTCGAAGCTTGCATGAAAATGGGATGGCTACAGAACCTGGCTGTTGTTTCTCAGACTTTTGTGTACATTAATAGTGCCCTGGGAATCTTCTGGAAACACAGATCCTGAATCAGTCAGTCTGACGGTCTCTGAAATTCTGCATGTCTAACGTGCTCCAGGGATGATGATATTGTGGGTTAGTGGATATTACTTTGAGTAGCAAGAGAATAGGCAATCTTTAAGGTCCTTACCAGTCCAAAAATTTAATGACGCTAATGACCCTAATTCTTAATTTAGGAGCATGCATGAGTCAGTCTCATACAACTGAGACCACGCCACTCACAGAGTGATCAGGATGGCCTATCAATCACAGCAGACTGATTTCCCTCTTTTCCCACACTTTCCTTACCTTTTAATTTGCTTCCTTCCATTTTTATTTACAATAATTCTATTTTCATTTGCTCTGAAGATGCCATAATGGATCCCTGAGAAGTACTCATCCTAACTTTGTCCTTATAACACATGGAGTAGCAGAAAGTATTGCCACCACGGTCCACAGGCAATTCCTTTCCTCCCTCTTTCAGTGGCACTCATAGCGGGAGTCGGTCTTTTGTGTTTGGAAAAATATCAAGTGTGCCTTCCTTTGTCGTTCTCATTAAAGAGCAAGTTGTAACAATCAGGTATAAATTGGAGGGCCAACAGGATGGTTCTAAATTATGAAAAATGACTGTTTTCTGAATAACTCTATATTTTGGAAAAGAGTGGGTCTAGAATAAGGAAGAAAAAAAACACAAAGTCTATTTATTATTTGTAGTATATGCCAGATGAGTTTGCAGGTGCTTTCCTATTCTTTAATTTCCTCCACCACTCCTTGAAATGGATATAATTTTTTTTAATGTTTATTTGTTTTTCAGAGAGACAGAGAGTGCAAGCAGGAGCAGGGGAGAGGCAGAGAGAGAAGGAGACACAGAATCCAAAGCAGGCTCCAGGCTCCGAGCTGTCAGCACAGAGCCTGACATGGGGCTCCAACTCACAAGCTGCGAGATCATGACCTGAGCCAAACTTAGATGCTTAACCTACTGAGCCACCCAGGTGCCTCAGAATGGATATAATTCTTTTTTTAATTTTTTAAAAATGTTTATTTATTTTTGAGAGAGAGGGGAGGGGGAAGGGCAGAGAGAGAGAGGGAGACACAGAATCCGAAGCAGGCTCCAGGCTCTGAGCCGTCAGCACAGAGCTCAACGCGGGGCAAGAATCCATGAACTGTGAGATTGTGACCTTAGCCAAAGTCAGGCACTTAACCAACTGAACCACCCAGGTGCCCCTAGAATGGATATAATTCTTATTCACATTTTACAGAGAGAAGTCAAGTGGCCTGCCCAAAGCAACTCATCTCATAAGAGACGGAGTCAAGATTCTAATCCAATCTTCTAACTTACAGTGCCCCACCATACTGCTTCACTGCTGCTCCTAGGAAGAAGCAAAATCTCATTTTGGTGAAGCATGGATGAGAGGTACCATTATTTTTAAATATCTGGAAAACTGCATCTTTAATATATATACAAAAATCCATGGTGTTGATTATGGCAGGTATCCCTTATGAATATCATTTTTTAACTAAAATCCAAATGTCAACTCATTACATGTAAATGACTAGTTTTGTTGGGTAACAGTGAGATGCACTTTGTTTTAAAAACTGGTTCTTAGGGAGCTTAGCAGTGACAAGTTCAATTCAGTGAGTAAAGGCATACCTCAGAGATATTGTGGATTTGGTTCCAGACCACTGCAATAAAGCGAATATCACAATACAGCAAGTCACATGAACATTTTGGGTTCCCGGTGCAATAAAAGTTACGTTAACACCCTTCTGTGATCTATTAAATGTGCTATAGTGTTACGTCTGAAAAAAACATACATACCTTAATTAAAACTATATTATTGTTAAAAAATGCTAACCATCATCTGACCTTTCAACGAGCGGTAATCCCTGGTCACAGATCACCATAACAAATACGATAATAATGAGAAAGTTTGAAATATTGCAAGAATTACCAAAATGTGACCCAGAGATAGAAAGGGAGCAAATGCTGTTGGAAAAATGGTGCCGACAGACTTGCTCAACAGGTTGCCAGAAACGGTAATTTCTAGAAGAATGAAGTATCTTTTTATTGTGTGTGAAGTACACACAATAAAGCATAGCACGATAAAATGAGGTACGTCTGTAGACTAAGAGGAAGCAAGTCTTTTCCAGATGATAGGTTATTTTTTTTTAATGTTTATTTATTGGGGGGGGGCAGGGGCAGAGAGACAGGGGGACAGAAGATCCGAAGGTACTCTGTGCTGACAGCAGAGAGCCTGATACGGTGCTTGCGGTCATGACCTGAGCCAAAGTCGGACCCTCAACTGATGGAGTCATCCAGGAGCCTCTCTTCCCATTGATAATTTAGTCAGACTATCCCTTTTCAGACTGGGATATCAGCCCTCCTCTGGTTTCCAAAAGTGTTCACCCTCCCATACTTTGTAATATAGGACATCAGGTCTTCAGTTCCCTATCAAAGCATGCAACTTCAAACACTCTGGAATCCAACTCTTACCAAATGCTTAGCTAAATAAAGTAACACTTGGTGGAGACTGCATAATGGGCAGGCCACCCACCGACTGTCGAATTTGTTAAAATCTCTCTTTGCTACCGGTTAGAACACAACAGATCTACATACCCTGGCCCTTTTGGTTTAGCCATCTCACAGAACTTTCAACATTAAAATGTTTCATTGTTGTGCTCTCAATTTTCATCACAGGTTGCTGATAGCCACAGCTACACAGAATTTCCCCCTGCGGTTGCCAAAATTGTCACTGGAATTCCTGTCCAGTATATCAATGCTTTAAGACCCAGTACTACAAAAAACTGGTAAAACCACATCATTCCTGTTGTGAAGGTCATGCTTTTTTAAGTTGTAGCTTTCAGGGGTGCCTGGGTGGCTCAGTTGATTGAGTGTCCGGCTCAGATCATGATCTTGCAGTCTGTGAGTTCAAGCCCCACGTCGGGCTCTGTGCTGACAGCTCAGAGCCTGGAGCCTGCTTCAGATTCTGTGTTTCCCTCTCTCTCTCTCTCTCTCTCTCTCTCTCTCTCTCTGCCCCTCCCCCACTCATGCTCTGTCTCTCTCTCTCTCTGTCAAAAATAAATAAGCATTAAAAAAATTTTTTTTTAAACTTAAGCTGTAGCTTTCAGCATCCAGGAAACTGATCTGAATTTGAAGTTTAAGCTTTAGCAACCATTCATTCACAACTACTAACATACCTTTATTTTCTTCTTTTCTTCTGTTTCTTTGAACTTTTCAAAAGCCATTTGAAATTATTTGTGAATATTTTTGTAACCAGTAAAACATGTCAGTGTTTGGATTGTTGGGGAAAAAAGGCAACTCTAAAAATACTTTTGCTGACTGGTATAGTTTAAGACATGCACGGAAACACTGACAGATTGCTGTGCAAGGTCGTAACTGTAGGAACCAAACAAACTGGTCTCTGTTGAGGTTCACACTCTATGAATGGTGGGGATATTAACAAGAGGCCAGTGATGTGTTTGGTAGAAGCACTTTGTTCTTTTCTCATGGATTAACTCCAAGAAAAGAAAAAGAAAATCTGTCACTCCTACTACCACCACCCATGTAGACCAGTTTTAAACTCGAATCCAAGCCCATCAACAGGAGTTTCCCAAACGGGAGTAAAGATGGTTCCACATAGCCTCTAACTGGGCAGCGTTCAGAAAGACAAACACCAGGAACCCGGAGCCAGAAAAATTAGTTCACTCTTTTTCAGCTTTGTGTCCTTGGAGAAATCACTTACTTCTAGGAATCTTAGTTATTTGATATTTAAATGAGGATGGCTAATGCAAATGCAATTCAATACAATGGAAAGATAAATTCCAACCCAGGTCTGGGCTAGCTGGCCCCGGCTCCCTATAAAACAAACCCTCTAAAGGGGCTGAAAGGTGTGATGGGAATGGCAGTTTAACACCCTGGATTGAGAAATGGAGACTGGCTAGAATGAACAAGCTGGCCTTACTAACCAAATCACTGACCTCATCTTGCTTTTCTGGAAGCTGTTTGCTGGACCTCTCTTTCAGGCAACTTACCCAGGCCACTGCATTGCAGTTTCTTCCTCTCTTATTTTTCTACCCTGCAGTTCAATTTCACAGTTTCCATGTCTTGCCTTTGTCAGAACACGAGGCAGACATCTGACACTGTGGAAACTTAATAAATATTACATCAATCAATAAAGTAATTAATCAGAAACAACTGCCAATAAAATCCAGCACCACAAACAGTTGTCTGTATTTTCTCATTTGCTTAATTTTTCTCTGAGGAATAGTGGCCAGAAAGAAAGACTGCCAAATGGTTGTCTACTCTGATTTCTGAGGAATGTCAGTGGCGTTCCTTACCTAATGTATCAAACATACTTGTTGAGTTTCTGTTACTGTGTACTGAACTGAGGGATGGTATTAGTGAGTAAGTTGAAAATATGAGGGAACAAATATAGTTGGGACAAATTGTTGAAACACAAGCACACTTATAAAAAAGCCTGAAGGCATAAGCAAACCCATGTTAAAGGCATTCACTACTGGGGAGGCAGGCACATAATCTCTCACATACATAAATATGCCACAAGCACTTTTTGTCTTTAAAGTTTTTTTTTTTCATTTCAATAAATTTCCATATCAATCCCAAGCCTTCCCAGAGTGGCTTTTCTAACAATCATAATTTTCTGATCCAAGCTGTTCTTTTCAGTATCTGTAACAGTATTAGTAATGTCCAGACGCCAATCTGAGGCACACACCTCAGGAAATTGCTAGGGGATTGTTATTCATTCCCTCCCTTAGTATTTAATAATCCTTTTCATGCTGAGAGGCAGCATTTCCTGATGTCCAAAACCAGAAGACTCGTACTGGGAATGTCAAGATTACATTTCCTCATCGTTTTCATCTTAGTCTCAAAGCTTTGCCTCGAACATACATGCATCTTCTGTGCATTTCTTCACTCTTCGTTTAAGTATTTAGAGTGTTCACTGCTAGCACAGATTTGCTGTAAAGCATGCTTTATAATGTATGCCATGGATAGGATCTCAAATCCAAAGTGTTACCACCCCTTAAATTCACATACATGCCTGTGTTTGCTATTCTCACTATGTAAAATGTCTCTAAGAAATGCCACCCAAAATAGGTGCCGAGCTCATAACAATATTCACAAATGAAAAACGTGCCTCCAGATGCCAAGTACTTATAAAAGTGAGGCTGTCTGCCTCCTCGAGGGTATACAGCTTCTCAGATGCACTGTAACTGTTATATCCAGTGCTTTCAGATTAAAAGAAGAGATGCTCTTTAACCAGGGGAGGGGGACAGAAGGACAGAGTTCTTAGGCTTAGACCCTGGAGCTCAGATCTAAAGTGAAATTGCCTCCAATGTCAGAGAATGAGAATGCAGAACTCAGGGGCTTGAGGGGGAGAAGAGGGAAAGGAATACGAAGGGGGAATCTCATTTTCCCCAATTGAGCCTGATGGCAGGGTCCAGTATTAGTCCTATTTTATGAGGGCTCTCTGAAGGGGAGTTTAATGCTGCTGTTTTATGTATTTTCATTAATATCTTAATTTTTGTGCTTGCACCCTGAGGCATTTTCATGAAGGGAGCAATTTTGGATGTGGAAGACGAAAAATACGACATTTTTTCTCCTTGCTGCCGCAGAGTTTTTTTTTTTTTTATTTTATTTATTTATTTTTTTAACGTTTATTTATTTTTGAGACAGAGAGAGACAGAGCATGAACGGGGAAGGGTCAGAGAGAGGGAGACACAGAATCCGAAACAGGCTCCAGGCTCTGAGCTGTCAGCACAGAGCCCGACGCGGGGCTCGAACTCACGGACCGCGAGATCATGACCTGAGCCGAAGTCGGCCGCTTAACCAACTGAGCCACCCAGGCACCCCAACTGCCACAGAGTTTTAACACACCACACACATACCCTCATCTCTTCGGGGGCTATCTTTTCATCTTTCAGTGCCCAGATCCTTTCTAAACTGAATGCAAGTTGGTACAAATCTGCAATTCATTTGTCTAGGAAGACTTGAGTCTTCCCAGTCTAAGTGCAGTTCTAGATGTTGCATTTTTAAAATGTTTGATGTTGTATTCTGAAGACTGAACACAAACACAGATAAGTAACCTAAATTTGATGTGGGAGTGTCTGATACTCAAAAGGAGAAAAACATTATTATTTTGAAAATATGACTGCAGAATACTAAACTAAGGGTTGGCAAACTAAAGCCCACCACCCAAATCTGGCCCTTGCTTGCTTTTGTAAATAAAGTTTTATTGGTACTCATCTGTGGATGCACTGTCTGCCATTTCACAGAAAAGTTTACTGGCACTTGGTCTAGAACGTGCATATCAGATATCTGTATGTTCCAATTTTATTTCCTTCCATGTTTTACAGTGCTTAGAATTTTTTTTTTTTTTTTTATCCAAACAAGTGACTTCTGAATTTGGAATACAAACTCAGGAAGTTTCAGGTTTAAATTTCCAAATATTTTCCACACGCTTTCCAAATGACAAAGTCCTCAAAATTCTGTCAAATAGCATTTGATTAACTGAAATGCTGTCAAGTTTCAACGCAATAGCACCATAAGATTTGGAGGCTGCAATTCTAGGCAGAATTTGCAAACAGAATTTATATTATAGTCAAAAGACTGTGCAATTCCACAATTACAGAACAGACCCCATTCCTTATTAAAAATATATATATAACTGCTACCAACTTCTCCTGACCTTTTACTACCACCTTTCCATCTCTGCCATGATAGTTTATTACACGTTGTCAACTCTGCATATCATTCCCACATCAATATCCTAAAGATTTCACACCCCTGGCTCCAGTCAGCTCTGCATCCAAATCATCCAGGGAAGAAAGCTGCATGTCATACTTCTAAAAATACTTCTTTGGGGTGATAAATTTTACTAACAACCTTTAGAATTTGAAATTTTCCGGAAGCCTAATCATTTACTATCATTTAATTCTGTTCCCTCTTCTAACTCAGCAGAAAGGAGAGCAATTCCTTGATCTCACTTAAAAATATTTGTAATAGTGGTAATATTTTTAAACTTGCAGGTTTTCATTATTCCAGCAATGGTTTCACCATGCAGGATGGTTCCTTGTCATTCTTTTTGTTCTTGAGATGATAAGAGACCTTTGGTGCCCCCACTTTAGAGACCCCTACAATTTAATTGTGTTAATTTTTAATGTTTATTTATTTTTGAGAGAGACAGAGACAGAATGCAAGTGGGTTAGGGGCAGGGAGAGAGGGAGACACAGAATCCAAAGCAGGCTCCAGGCTCCGAGCCGCCAGCACAGAGCCCGACAGGGGGCTCGAACTCACAGAGCTGTGAGATCATGACCTGAGTCGAAGTCAGACGCTCAACTGACTGAGCCACCCAGGCACCCCTAATTGTGTTCATTTTCAAAAATATGTTCCTTCTCTTTAAAGCATAAACACTAGGATTTACCCCTTGCTTATTTTGGTATAGTTACTGAAAACTTGTTTCTCATTTCAATCCTTCCAATGACCTACAGTTATCATCCCCACTTTAAACTGAAGAAGCCAGGGCTTAGAGAGATAACGTCATGTATCCAATATCACACAGCTAGTAAGTGACAAGGCCAGGATGGCATCCTAGATCTGTCTGATGCCAGAGATGGGGCTTTTGCCCACTGATTTCTGCAGCTTGGAGGGCAGGGATTCAGTATAATGTGCCTTTGTTTCTCCAGAGTTCAGCACAGGTTTTGATATATAGGACTGTCTCCCTAAAATGTACGTTGAATGAATGAATGACTAAACAAAATCCGAACAAGGTGTTCAGAGTCTATGTAGAAACATCTGCTGTATCCTTAGCAGTCTCTTGGCATGTCTTGGTATAGCTGTGCCGGAGCCAGTCTGGCTACTTCAGAATTTGTTTGAACCAGACCATTCAGACAGGTAGGGAAAATGGAAAATTAAAGAGCAAATACTCACATTGACAGATTAAGAAATACCGGGGAACAAGTAAATAGAAGTTACTTGGGAGAACAAATCAGAACATAATTCTAAAACTTGCCGTCTCTGAACTAACTTACTTTAGCTAATTTCCAAATCTTTCCCCTCATTATGAGGGCCTTTTCATCCCTTATTATTGGGTCATTCATTCCCAGATATTCACCTACATTTATATATATTTATCTCACTCATTCCAATTGGAGCTGCTCCTTTACAGAAATAGAAGAATTTCAGATGCAAGTAGCTCTGATAGAAAGCCCTATTCCCGTAAAGAGTTTTGAGGAAACTTTCCCAGTCTCTTTTGAATGGAATCCAGGCAGATTAAAAGTGTTAGTTGTATTCCTGGCACCATGATTTCATTTTAAATTAGGCCAATATACATTTAATTGATAAGATGGGTTGATTATTTTCTACCCCTCAATATTAGTTATAAACTAGTACTTTAACTGGGTTAATGATATTATCTTTAGGGATCCCTATTTAATTTTTAATTTTTTAAAGTTTACTTATTTATTTTGAGAGACAGAAAGCCCGGGCACGTGCAGGGAAGGGGCAGAGAGAGACAGAGGTAGAGAGAGAATCCTAGGCAGACTCCCGTGCTGTCAGTGTGGAGCCCAATGTGGGGCTTGATCATGACCTGAGCTGAAATCCAAAGTCAGACACTTAACTGACTGAGCTACCCAGGCCTTCCTAGGGATCCTTATTTTAAATGCCTCTGGCAACTTCCCCTTTCTTTCCACTGTGTACCTCTAAACTCACTGATATGATACTGGGACTGCTGTCTCAATTGTTCTGACTTTTAAAATGTCCTATCACTTGTTTAATAATATATATCTTATCATGCAGCATAGCATCTGATTTATGATGCAAGTTGTCAATTTTCAAATCAAATAAAATGCCCATAAAATGAGGTTTCCCAAGGAAGACATCCTTGAAAAATAATAGAATGGAGCTTGTTTGAATTAACTGCTCCTTTTTAGGGTACCTTAAAGCAAGCTGTGCTATTAGGAAGCTAGAGTAGTTCAGGTTATATTCCTTACTTCTTTAGAAAACATCAGGAAGGGAAAAATAGCGTGGATGCTCATAAAGGATCTTCCGGCACCACTGTCATAAGCTGAATATTGCTTGAGATGTCTTGGATTCAGTCAGAGCATAATTATTGGGCTGTTTGGCCCCTGGGTCCAAACACCCAAATGGCTTTTTCCCCTTTGTTCTTATGAGATGAGGAAAGACTTTAACAAATGAACCCAAAGTGAGATCTCGTTTAATAGAATTCACCCTCTCTTCCCATCTCCCCTGTTCTAATGACCACAACGTCCTTTTCAAAAGAATGTAGCTGTTACAAATCACAGCTGGCCAATTTCCAGTTGGAAAGTTCAATTTTTGTCTATCTACGTACCCTGACAAAATCCCCCTGGATACAGAACCAAGTGATCATTTTAGAAATTTGTATTGTCTGGATAACTGCAATGGTTGCACACAGACATCTATTGCCTTTTACCTTTGTCTGTATTGACTCTCAGTGAAACTAATACAAAACTACCGACGCTGACCAATGGAAAAATCTGGAGGTTGGTAGCTTTGATTGCTTATACTGCATGCAGTCAACCACTCAAGCAGCATAGATTAAAACATAAAAGTTTCGGCAATCGCTGAGCATTATAAATTCTCATTAGAGTCTCATAATCAAGACATTTGGTTGAGTGGAGCATACAGGTGTAGTAGCCCACATACGGACCCTGTCACATATGAAGAAAAAGATCGTCGCTTTAAGATGTAAAACAGGTTTTCTGGTAAGAATGTTACCTCTTTCAGGACACAGAAATAAAAGCACTAGTTTACTAGATTACTAGTTACCTGAAAAAGTGCTGGTACTACTGTGGGACACTGTTGCACAGGCTGTGCATTCTGGAGGACTTAGTGCAGTTTTGAAAGTATAATATGGGGGCGCCTGGGTGGCTCCGTCGGTTAAGCGTCCGACCTCAGCTCAGGTCATGGTCTCACCGTTCCCAAGTCGGAGCCCCACGTTGGGTTCAGTGCTGACAGCTCAGAGCCTGGAGCCTGTTTCAGATTGTGTCCCGCCCCCCCCGCTCCTCTCCTGCCCACGTTCTTTTTCTCTCTCAAAAATAAATAAACATTAAAAAAGCGTTGTGTACTATTAAAAAAAAATAAGGAAAGCAACGAGAAGATCCAAGATGAGCTTAGGACGCGTACTAGGACAGTTTGGACTGAAATAGATGATGCAATCAATAGCCAAGCGTGAGAATAGAACCATTAATGAGGAATCTTTAACGTCAAGCAGTTGTTTGAATGTCATCTATTGTCTACAAACTGCAACTGAGCAGGTGACTCTCCTGTTCCACGATTACCTTTTGACTTCTGGGGGACATATTTTCTAGGAGGGTCAAAATACCGCACTTGAAAAATGAGCTATATGCCTGAGTGACACAGGCATGACTATATAAAATGTAGAAAGGCTGATTTTTCCTAACCGCATTTCATAAAATTCTCTCGGGGCAACCTATCTTTCCTGTGTTACCAAAATGGGGAAAAATCAGGTTAGCAAATAGCATTGTCTCTACAGCTTTTCTTAAAGCTGTGGAGGATGGCTGCTGTGATTTAGTAGGCCTTTTCCCTCTTTCGTGCCAGGGACTAGGTTTTGCAATATTACCTTGAGGATTTAGCATCTCAGCTTGGCTGTTTCTGACTCTCCAAAATGAGGAAGATGAATTATTTAACATCCAGGAAGCACCAGCTGTGTTCTCTCCTAAAGCTGAGCTTCCCCCACCAGAGGGATTTACAATTGAAATAGGTTTCTAATCTAAATAGGACTACAGTTTGGACAAGTGAACAAGACGAGAGAGTTTTTTTCCTAAGTGGAGAAGAGATATTAGTGAGCATTTCTTAGCGGTTTTCCCAGAGCACCTAGAAATTCTCTAGGGATTATATAGCCTAGCATCTTGCCAAGGGGACAGAATGCTCCTGACATGAAGGCACAACTCTGAGGCCACTAAAGAAGGGGATTTATAACATGCAATAGGAGGGATTTAGGTTAGGGACAAAGACAATTCTCTTGATGGTCGGTGTTACACAGAAGGAGACAAGAGTATGAGAGAACTCTTTCCCTCAATGTTCTTAGAACCAGGGCAGTGGTTCTCAAAATTGTTCTCGAAATTTTGTACCCCAGGGGGCATTCAGCAACATCTGGACACGTTTGTTTTTGGTTGTCACAATGGGGGCGAAGAGGAAGACACTACTAAGTCTAGTGGGTGGGGACCAGAGATACTGTTAAACATTTTATAATGCACAGAGCAGCCCCTCCCAACTAAGAACTATTAGGCCCAAAATGTCAAGAGTGCCAAAGCTTAAGAAAGGCTGACCTAGAGAATTTAGACATGTTTTGAGTTCTCTCAAATGATTTTAATCAGCCTACCTGGGCCAGTTCTAGGAAATAAAATAATTCTTTCCATTTGTTTAATGAGAATAAAAATGGTTTGCCACCCTGTTGGGTGTGCTCTCAAGATGGGTTCCTCTTCAGGGAAGAGGGCTCTCTTCCCAGGGACTCTCCCTGAAGTTCTCCAGTTGATTCCAATCTTTGTTTTAGGAATTAATTTAAATCCCACTTCATCCCAAAAGCCTGAGGGAAAGACAAAGGTGATCCACTATTCCTTGAACTCCTTTCTATAGCAAGTAGTGTCTGCCTACCTCATTGGGCATTTACTGCCTCATGTATTTACTGTATGTACATGACAAGACAACTGTGTTGTGACCTTATCCAACCAAGTCAACTAAACTGTAAATTCCTTACTGGCAAGGGATAGTGTTTCTGCTGCATCAGAAACACACAATCTATTACCAGCTTGCACACAGTGAGAATTCCATAACCCTTTATTTATTATATGATGATAGAATTCTTTATTCATTATATGAGCCACTGGGTGGCTTGGTTAAGCGTCCAACTTGGGCTCAGGTCATGATCTCACGTATTCAGGAGTTCGATCCATACATAGGGATTGCTGCTGTCAGCCCAGAGCCTGCTTCAGAGCCTCTGACCTCCTCTCTCTACTCCTCCCCCAATGGTTCTCTCTCTGTCTCTCAAAATACATAAATAAACATTAGATGATAATCAATATTCAATCTCTTCACATATTCTGAGGCCCCTCAGAGTGGTAGTTATTAAATAAAAGTAGAAGGACTCTGATTGCCAGTTTTCCCCAGTCTAAATTGGGGCAGGAAGAGATCATTTTAAAGTTACATCAAATATATTTCTATTTTCAATGGTTCCTATTCCACAATGCCAGGATATGGACTTTGATTTCTGGTCTTCATAAAAACTAGGCATCAGCATGACTTATTAGAAAAAGAAGAATTATTTAGGGTCATTCTATGTTAATAGAAAAAGGAATAATGTAATATCATAATAAAGAGAAATAGTTTTCTAATAGAGAAGTGTCATGATATTAGTCAGGTTTATTAGGGCTTTAGAGGAGTATTCCAAGAAAAGTGGCAGAAATTCGATCAATTAAGTGAGGTGCACATAAATTGAACTTAATAAAACTGCCTAAATTGCTTTGGAAAAAAATGCTGTAGGGAATATACTTTTATTAGTTCTGGGTGAGGGTGAATTTGATGATACAGTGAAACCTTTTCCACTTTTAATCTTGAGTTTCCCATGAAAACCATCAGGAATAACTTTAGAAATATTATCTACAACCAAACTAAAGACTGAAGAACCTGTGTGGTCAATGTGTAGTCAATGGTTTAGAAGTAAGAATGTAGGTACTGCGGTAAGAATACTGGCTCCAATCCAAGTCTTACTGGACTTTGACAATTACTCAGTCTATGTCAGTGCACAACACCCTGTTTGGTAGAACTGCTCCCGTGGATCTACATCAGATACGCCCTGGGCTATCCTTGCCTCCAAAGAATTCAGTTCTCCAGTGATGAAAGAGACTTCTTGACGCGCAGTCTTACTGTCTCCAAATTAAAACAAAGAACAACAATCAAAACCAAGAAATAATTATTGAATTAAATTACTGAATTAATTACTGAATTAAATAAAGCAAAATCAAAGTGTTGCTCTAGGACAGTCAGATACAACTCACTGGTTTTTCTATTCGTGAAGACTGAATTCACTGGGTAATTTTTTTTAAATGTATTTATTATTTTGAGAGAGAGACAGAGTGTGAGGAGGGGAGAAGCAGAGAGAGAGGGAGACACAGAGTCCGAAGCAGCCTTCAGGCTCCGAGCTGTCAGTCAGCACAGAGCCCGATGAGGGGCTCGAACTCACAGACTGCAAGATCATGACCTGAGCCAAAGTCAGACACTCAACCGACTGAGCCACCCAGGCACCCCATCACTGGGTAATTATTTAATGCTGCACTTCACTTTACTAATACAAAGAATCCTTATGAGAAAAGAAAAAGGCCCATTTCTATTTTATGTTTCTCAACAAGGATTTTTGGCATCCTGCAATTTCTATATACACTGTAACTCTCAGAAGCATACACTGAGCATCTTTCAATCAGTCAAAATGTGAGATATCTTTTGAAGATTATGTTTACCCATTCTGTTCTGAAAAGATTTAATGTGACCTTTTCTTAGATATAAAAGTGACTAATTTGTTTAATGGGAACAAAAATGCTGATTTACCACCCAAGTGGTCACTAAGTTGGCGACATTTGTTAAACCAGATATTACTCAAAACGAAAGTAGGAATTAACCCTTTATTCTTTGTAATCAGTAAAAATGCTCAGCATTTTAGCTGTGGTTGCTTCACAATTTCAACATCTTAGTGGCCGTTGCATTACGATTTATGAAAGATGCCTTGTACTTGTGTCCATGCTTCATTTTTGCTGGTTAAATAATCTCATGATTATCTTAACCATTACTATACATCAGGGAGGAAAGACCTCAGGGTGGGATGATTTTTGGGGTCATGGAAAGTTCCACTATCCAACAATCTTCTGGCCAGGTCTTGTGGATGATTAATAACCCTCATGCTTTTTCATCTTGATATTTCTTGGTCCATACCCATAAAATTTTCCTGCTTGGTATTCATTTTTTAAGTCTATAACATTATTGGGATTTTATGCTGACTTCATAACCTTCAGAGTAACTGATCGTAGCAAAATATTTCCTTGCTTATAGAGAGCAGCTTCCCATTGACCTCGATTTTAATGAATACATTTTGAAAAGAAAACATTTATTACCAAGTGAAATAAGCATCTCTGAAAGACTTCTCCCACCAGCGAAGAGTAATTTTTTTTTTTTTAATAGAACCCCTGACGAGGCTGAATCTGATATAGCACCAATACTGGCTTATTCAAAGCTCTGAATCATTTTGGACTCACCTTTAAGATTCAAGTTACCACACTTTACTGATTGCTTCCCATTTAGTTGTTTTCCTTCTTCACTAGACTAGGTTTCTGGAAAAGAGGATCTGTACTTATCTCTGTAACTCCCCAGGCTAGCGCCGTGTCTGAATCAACGTAAGCATGGAATATATCTCTATTGAGAAAGGCTATTCATTGGGATAAGGCAGATACACAGAGTAGGGAGTTTGGAGCATGGAAGATGCTTGCGTATCTTTATGAAGAATGCAACACATGTGTTTAAGACCCAGGACACACGTCAATTTCCCAGACTTAAAAGCCTGCTGAAAGCAAAAGGCTGTGAGGTAAAGAATGAGGTTTACAATAAGAGATTATGGAGCCAGAGAGGAAAAGACCAACAGAATATAATGACCATTTCCAAGGTCGCAAGTAGAAGATGGTTCCAAAAAATACATTATAATGACCAGGGTTCTCCTTCACTGAAGAAAGAACAAATAGAAACACCTATTCTAAATCGATGTGAGGAATAATTTTCTTCAAGAGAGACATTAAGTAGCGAATAGGTTACTGAAAGAATGTATAAACAAGGCTTTCTGATACTTGTAGATTAGATAACCTGCCAAAATTTCTCTTAATGAAGGCTTATGAACATTTATGCACAAAATAATGATACTTATGTTAGACCCCTTTAAGGGGCACAAGGCACAACTACTGAATAGTATTTAGAACAGTAAATAAAAGAGGAACCAAATCCCTATCTTATACACCCCTGCAAAACATAAGAGAGTGGGATACCAAATGGGATAACTTCCTTTTTGTGATACATAATTACGAGTTTTCAGTGGCCAGTGGCACACATCCTATCATTCATGTGGACTAGGAAGACATCCTTTTAACTCATTCTATCAGGTGATTTATAATTGCCATTTAAACACAATAAGTGAGGGAGGATATGATTTGTGAATCTGCTAGGATGCTAATGGAAAAGCTCTCTACTGACCCAAGAAGGGCACTTAAATTGTTCCGGCTCCTATGTAGTTGGAACTACTTTAAATATTCATTGCACTTTAATGAACGTACTTTTCCTTTAATTAGACATGGTGTTAATACTCTTTTAATCTGAATTGATTTGCCACACTGATCTGGGGAAGCCAGGATCTGTTTATGAATGAATTAGAAGTCTCAAAAGGAAGCATAATATTATTTTCACAGGTGAAAAGATACAAGACATGGGGTGTATTTAGCTAAAGATTAAGTAAAGTTTGGCAAGCTAAGACTGGGAATATTTTGAAATTCCTTAATATCATGTTTTTAATACTCAATATGTGACAATTAAAAAGATCACGAAGTCACTTGATGTTTCATTCATTCAACACGTATCCTTTACTTTCTTCTCTGCACTTATCAAAAGGACGGACTAACGATGGATAGCATTAATGAATTGGTTGCACAGTAGCAAAGCGTGACCACCTCAGGATATGAAGGTATTTAGGTTATCTTGGTGAAAATTAAGGAGTTAATAACAACTTAATAAAGGTGAAGGTCTATTTCAAGTCCTGGTATTATACTTCTTTGAGCTGTCAAGATTTATTACCTTTGGCTGTATCACCATAACAATATTTTTCACGTGCCTCCAGGTTTTCTTTATTAATCTCCTTACAGAAATGCGTGCCTTTTGAAGTGTCCAGGGATATATTTTCCCAATGACGAGTAATCCAAGACATCTTTGGAATATAACAAATTGATTAAGACATCATACTTCTGGCCAGTCAATACCAGGTTAAGGAATTATAGGAGAGGATGAAGTTGTTTATTTAGCTAAAGAGCTCCCATGGAGGTAATTTACCTGGTGGGGAAGTGATGTGATTGTTGCTGTCAAGGCAAATGCTCTCTCCTTTGGGACCTCAGAGGCTGAGGCTCAGGAGAAATAGCATTTGCCCCTTATCCTCTCATCCGTTGCAAAATTGCTGGATAGGATGGTGGGATCTTCTGGTCTAAGGTCCCTCAGTGTTTCTCAATTTGGTTATCCCTGCATTCATTCATACAAAGACTTCGAAAATACCAATGCTTGGGCCCTTTCCCCAGAGATTCAAATTCAGTGGTCTGGGGAGGGGCCCATGGCACCATAAAATTGGAAAGTTCCTGAATTGTTTCTTTGGAGAATCACTGAGCTATAGCAAGTGAAAAGCTGTAACAATTACTTCATAATAGGATAAGCCACAAGGTACTCTTAGAAGCTTAATCTTGGATGTGGTCCTTAACAAAGTAATTCACAGCATTTTGGAGTTGGTCTACAAATAAATCAGGTCCTTCTAATTTTCATCCAGGGTTTTTCTTGGGACACCTCCTCCCCTGGAACTTGTTGACCTATATTTGTATCTTGTTTTCGTAAGTGCATATACTTACAAAAGAGACATCTTAAATCATGGAAGAAAATGCTCTTTTCCTATAGCTTCTATTGACAAGCCAGAATATTTTGCTTTCTTCCTTAAGCCTATTAAAGATAGTAAAAATCAGTTCCAAAAACTCTGCCCCAGAAGCACTCTAAAGGTAACAATAAATGAACAATTAAGTAAATTATGTCGCAGTCACTTGCCAGACTTTTGAACAACCGATAAAATTATAATTATGAAAATGCTTGTGAAAAAATGAAAATAAATAGAATCAAAAAAGACATATACCATATATGACAACTGTGTATTTTATAGTTAAAGACTAGAAATAAATTGTGTATAGAATTGGTGAGTGGGATTGTGAGAGATTTTTCACTTGGTTTCCTAATCTTTCCTTGGTGTTGTTATAATGTTGATTCATATTTAAAAATACCTATAATTTATTAAGAAACTACCAGGTGCCAGAAATTTTGAAAATCTATAGATAGGATATTAATAATACAATTTTTAACAGAAAAATTGAAGGACAAAGACATTAAGTAGCATGTCTGAGTCATAGAGCTAGTCAATGACAAGATCGGATTCAAAGGTTTGTCAGTTTCTTTTTTTATTACCCTCTTCACCGTTATTTAAAAATTTTAAAAGAGGGACTCAATCAATAAGACCCCTACCTCCCACCTCAATAAAAACATTTGTTACTTTAGGTTAAATGGACTGGATTGTCCATGCTTATATGTTTAACATCATCAGTAAGTTTTCTGGATACTAAGTTGAGGGAAAGATGAAAAGTGAGAATCTCTTATCAGTTTAGTTATCAATTAACGAAATATTCTTCTATCATGAAAAAGTCAAGGAGGATAACATCAAATTAATAAACAACTTTTTGAGGGGCACCTGGGTGGATCAGTCAGTTGAGTGTCAGACTTTGCTCAGGTCATGATCTCACAGTTCGTGGGTTCAAGCCCCATGTTGAGTCTGGAGTCTGTTTTGGATTCTGTGTTTCCCTCTCTCTCTGCCCCTTCCCTCCTCACATTGTCCCTCTCAAAAAATAAATAAACATTAAGAAATTTTTTTTTATTAAAAAAAACTTTTTGAGAGAAGTTAACTAGAAATATAAACTTGGATATTGTTTAGTAAGTTAAGATGTGATTAGTAACATACTGATGTGATTAGTTAATAAAAAAAAAAAAGTCTAAAGTTTCTCAGCCTAGAAAGGATCCAGTTCCTTAAAAATAATCCCCAAGGTAAAAAATGGCTGGAAAGAATGAGATGATAATAAACGTTAAGTTGCTAATAACCAGTTTTATGTGCCATTCCCTTAGAGAGATATGCTCTATCTATGAAAAGGGGTCATTAAACTAGTTCAGACCCTGGGCTTCCCAGGGCCCTGGGAGCTCCAGCAGGGCGCGTGTCTGTCTCTGGGGACACTTACTGGTGCCCCACCATCCCTGTCCTCATGCTCCATTACTCAGGCTCTGCCTCCTCCCCCCAGGAATTTGCCCTAAAGAGATTATCCCACAAACTGCACTGTGCAGGAAGATCTGGTTCCTGGGAAGAGAGAAATGAAAAGCTAGAATTTTCTCACATTTCTTTTAAGCTAGAAGTGTGAATCAGATATGATCCCTGCCCTTAAAAGTCTTATAGTCTTGAAGGAGAATAAGACAGATTCTAAATAGCACATATACTCCTTTGTGCTGTTATACGCATGTTTAATAACATGCTTCATCTCGGTTTCTAATGCAACATTTCATACATGAAAGGGTAACCTATCCTGTCTAGGAGTTCATATTTTGGTTTGCTAATATTCCCATGCAACAGATTTTCACTAATTTACATCCATCATCTATTTTCTTTCATTAAAATTTTTTCTTGTGCATAAGTATTTTTTATCTTAAAATATAAAACAAAAGACTGCTGAATGGAATCTTTAGCTTGTAGACTCTTTGGATAAGTTTCTTTTTCTCATTCAATTTTCATTTCACTACCAAATAAACACTTGGAACTATTAAAACAGTAAGTGTGACTTGGGTTTCCTATGGACGGAATATACAAATAAGGTTGTAGTACAAAGAGCTTAAATTTCACTTGCTTGTATCTTCACTTTAAGATGGGAACTCTGGCCCCTGAAAACTTTTACCCTTACATTTCTGGGAGTCTTTCTGCTCTCTTTATTATTTCCCAAAACACTTTCCATGGTCTTCCTCTCCAGTCCCCTGGTTGATTGCCATTAACGTGAGCTAGCACTGGCACTGGTCCAGACTCTCTGAAGTTGGTGCTGTGGTCTTCAGATGTGATTCTGTGAATTCTCTTACTGCTAGGTTGCCACATAAAATACGTGGCACCCAGTTAAATCTGAATTTCAGATAAGTAAAGAATGCAATATATAGGATGCATTTCTACTAAAAAAATTATCCTTTGTTTATCCAAAATTCAAACTTAACTTGGTGCCTCGTATTTTTACTTGCTAAATCTGACAGCCCTACCTTGTGCTCAAGCCATACCATGCCTCCTGCAGTCTCTCGTGAGCTAAAGTCACATGTGTGCTATATACAGGTGGGGAAAATGGCTCTCTTTTCCTCTTCCGATGGCCTTTTGTCTCTTTATTATTTTTAAGTTCATTTATGAGACTGATTTACTTTGAGAGAGAGAGAAAGCATGAGTGAGGGAGGGCAGAGAGAGAGGGAAAGAGAGAATCCCAGTCAGGCTCTGCTCCATCAGTGCAGAGCTCCACGTGGGGCTCAAACCCATGAACCACGAGATCATGACCTGATCTGAAGTTGGACACTTAACCAACCGAGCCACCCAGGCATCCCAGCCTTTTGTCTCTTTAGCCCAACATTGCTTGTGCCATCTTAAGACCACTCACAGGAACAGCTTTCAGTGTCTTTCTGTGGCCATCTATCTTTGGGGTTTAGACAGCCTTAGAATGTCAGACTCACTGTGGCGGGCTTTTTTTTCCCTGTTCTCTTAGACATTCCCCCAATGGCTTGTCCCACAGTCCTCCTTATTGGCTAGCTCCTCCCAGACAAGTCAATTTACGTAATGAAGGCTACCAGCTCTCTTGGTTCATGAGGCACATACAGTTTTATTTCATCAAAGACTTTCAACAAATAATAAAACTTAGACTGTGATTACGGGAACTGCCTTCAAAGTACCTCTAACGTGCGTGGAAGTGTTTCCTGCCTTTGGAAGCACTTAGGGAAGCTCTGTGGAAAAAGTGGCTTTGGGGCTTCAGCTTTTAAGAAATGTGTGCGAATTTGACAGCGTGAAAGAAATTCCAAGCAAATGTAACAGTATGAGTGGAGGTAAGAAGACAGGAAAGTTCAGGGTTGGCTTACTTTGGTTTGGTGACACCGTATGATGTACAGCAACTGGAAACTATAAGGAAAGTTGGTGCCCTGGACAAGGAAAGTTCTCCATGGCCGTGGTCAGGAGTTTGTAATTTCTTCTCCAGGCAATGGGAAGCGCTTGCAAGATTTGGTTAGAAGAAAAATATAATCAAGAGATGCTTATAGTCCTGTTACACAGGCTACATTCCAAGTGTGAGAAATTATAGGAGAGAGATTAGTTTATCACATAAATAAAGTAGGTAAGGAGTAATGAAGTCCCAAGGGAGGGACAGGAGAAAGAAAAGGAAAAACAGAAATTTGAAAGAGACCTTGGTCTGAAAACTTGATAATCATTTTAATCAGCAGAGTTTTGTTTTGTTTTGTTTTGTTTTTGTGGGTTTTTTGGTTGGTTTTTTTTTTTTTTTTTTTAAATTCCCAATGCCCATGCCACTTCGAGACTAATTAAATCAAAATCTCTGGAGATGAGACCCCCACATCAGTATTGTCAAATCTCCCCTCGTGATTCCAACACTCAGCCAAGACCGAACACCACTATTGCAGAGCAGGAGTTCTCTCACTTCCGTAGGAATCAGAGTCACCAAAGGGCTTGTTGGGCACCATTGCCAGAGTTACGGCAGATCTGGAATGAGGTCTGAGAATTCGCATCTTGAACAAGTTCCTAGGTGGTGTGGGTGCCGTTGGTCCAAGGACCATGCTAGCAGAACTTCTGGGGTGGAATGATCAGGACCTAACAGTTAATTAGCTATTACTATGTATATGTCTTGGCTGGTTGGGGGGAGAGGGAGAAAGAGTTAATTACAGGGGACTGAGATTCTGAGCCTGAGTAAATGGCAGCATAGAGGTGCTATTCAACAGTCATAGACAGTGGAAGAAAATAGATATTGGGCTTGAATGAGAATATGGAGAGAAAAGACAACGAAAAAGAGTGTTTTATGGGGGGCCATTATAAAAATGGGAACAGTAAGAAGAGGGAGCCAGTAAGAAGCAGAGAACCATCAGAGACACAGAAGGAGAACCAGAATGTCACAAACACCTAGCAGGGAGAAAGTGGTCAAGGCTAGCTCTGCTAAGAACATCACAAAAATGTAACCTCTGAGATATTTCCAAACCCAGTGAACACAGAGAACCAAGGTCCCACATTTTCCTTATCTGCTCTTTACTATCCTTAGCAAAGAGAGGTCAGAATGATAACCCTGGAGGCAGCTTAAGGTCTTTAGTGCAAAAAACAGAGGGATCTGTATCCCTCACACTGCACTTACTAAGGAAATAAGGATGACGACCATATGACAGAAAGATTTTCAGCTTTGAGGGTTGAAACAAAAAGGGCTTTTCACCTAATCTGGCTAAGGGCAGAGTATCAGTGCTCATGGAGTTAAGCCCCTAGCAGCTGTTAAGAATTTACAATGAACCTGGTGCTGTTCTAATGCCGTATATGGCTCCTGCTCACAGTGGGGTTCATGGATCAGTGGCATCGGCATCACTTGCTAGAAATGCAGACTTTCATCCACACCAGACCTCCTGGAACTGAATCTGTATTTTTGAAAATATCCCCAGGTAACATTTAGAGCTTGAGGTAACAATTAGAGCTTGAGAAGCACTGCTTTTAGGTATCATGAACTCATTTAGTCTACTCAGTGCTATGAGGTAGGGACTATGAGGAGGGAGCTGAGTTCTGAAGAGGTTACAACATTTGTACAAAGTCATACAACTAATGGGGCAGAGCAAAGATCTACACCCAGATAATCTAGATCCATAGACCTGGATCTGACTTGTGTTACATCAATGCTCAAGAAACTCTTACAATGTCCCTTCCCATCGTCGCCGTACCTTCCACCGCGGTGGCTCTTATCCAACGCTTTTAAGGTGCCTGTCGTCCCCTTTGTTCTCTTGTGTCTACCATCCAAGCCATGCACGTTAACCTCCTCACCCCTTAGATCTCAGCTCATAGTCACCTCCTCAGAAGGCAGCAGTATCCAACACCCCAAGACTTGGTATTCCACTCTCACAGTGCCATTTTTTCTTCCATGATAATCTGTAGATATGAATTCGTGTGATTTTTGCCTTTTTTGCCAGGCTTAAGCACCTAGAGGGCAAATGCACATCTGTTTTGTACCTCATGGAATTGCCAGGGACCAAGATGGAGCCTGGCACAGAGTCAACACGATCCGTTACCTAGATGAGTGTGCACAGGAATGACTTTCAAATCAAATGTGCACCTTCCCCACATTAGCATGGACTATAGTGCCAATCAGAACTGAATACTCTTGGGGGCGCCCGAGTGGCTCAGTTGGTTAAGCGTCCAGTTCTTTGTTTTGGCTCACGTCATGATCTCACAGTTTGTGAGTTGGAGCCCTGCATCTGGCTCTGCTCTGACAGTGTGGAGCCTGCTTGGGATTCTCTCTCTCTCTCTCTCTCTCTCTCTCTCTCTCTGCCTCTCCCCTGCTCCCTGCTCGTGCTGTCTCTCTCAAAATAAATAAATAAACTTTAAAAAAAAAAAAGAATACACTCTCCCTCCAGGTAATTAAGAAACCTGGTGAGGTGAAAGAACAGACTTGAACATTCAAAAGAAGTGTAAACTTTGAGGCTGAACCTGATCCATCCAGGCAAGCCTCCACCTGCCAGAAACATTCAGGACCTCCTGAGGCTATGAGAACCCTGTGTATGTACAACCACTTTCCAGAATCCAGAGCCAGTAAGTACTCTGCCTTCAGCCTTTGAGGCAGCAGAGGAAAGTCAGAGTGGCCCACGTGAGCCCTCCCCGTATTGGCAGGGTAGCTCTGGAGGGAAAACATTGGCTGTTCTAACACAAATCCTATAACTAAACAGAGTCCATTCATTCTGAGTGCTGCTCATCAGGTACCTTTCAGAGGTCCCGAGTTTCTCTGAATGACAGAGAATAAGCCTTGATTTCAGTGAATGGCTCTGCCATAATAATCGTGAGAAAAGCACGGATTGCAACGTCACTTTAAAAATACGCCCCACTGTAATTTCGTGTCTCATTTTCCCAAATACTCTTGCTCCTATGGATAGTTCCTATACCTTGTGTTCTCATATTATATTAACATAATTAGGCTAACTAGGCCTTAATGTTGTCACTCTCGTGAAGAAAAAAACTCAAAGGGCCTTGAGAAAAATGCTGCTGATGTTTTTTTCTTAAAGAGATGGTTAGATTTAATTTCAACATTTTTGGAAAATATTGAACGACAGTAATCAGCTTTAAGCTTAACCAGGTGACAGTTCCCAACGACAGCTGATACGGACGAGGGTTTCTCCATGCGGAAGAGCTGCTTGCTAATTCTCCAGGCATTTCCTCAACATCTCTATCACGTGCCTGAATGATATGGCTATAGGCTCAACTCAATTTTCTTAGGGTGTTCTTGGTCTGAATTGACACGTTACTTCAAGCTCAGCCATGAATGAGGAATCCGGAGGTCCACCTTGTGTCTTAGACCTGAGCTTTTCAAATGCTCAAATGCATGAATCACCTAGGGGCTTTGTTAAAATGCAGACTCCTGTCAGGTGAGATGCGGGAATTTGCATTTCTAATAATGTCCCAGGTGATACTGATGCTGCCTGTCCATATGTAACACTTTAGGGAACAAGGTCTTAGAAAACAAAATGAAATTGATTTTGTTATTTACAATGCAACTTGGCACCCTTTTTAACCAGAAGCATTGCCTAAACGTTTCCGCGTGCCAGGGCTGGGATAAATGTAACCCTATCGACCAGCACAGGGGCAGAAACAATCCGGAGAAATGAGTTACTCCCAGGATTCCACCCTGGGGAGGGGGCCCCAAGGTGATCTGTTTGACTCAGGGAAGAAACAGGCTTGCTGTTCAATCTAGAGCTG
Source organism: Panthera onca (assembly GCF_046562875.1). Classification (NCBI taxonomy): domain Eukaryota; kingdom Metazoa; phylum Chordata; class Mammalia; order Carnivora; family Felidae; genus Panthera; species Panthera onca. The sequence continues at coordinate 45,543,070 of NC_138343.1, forward strand.
TCTTACACAAATCTAGAGTCTAGGAATTTCCAGACTCCTTTTTAAAAAATATTTATACCAAGCACATACAGAAGTGCTTGGAAGTATCTAGAATAGGCTTGAACATATGCTGATCACTCTAAAATTGAATTAAAAGCAATGTGGTCCAATAATGATGTAACAGCTATTGGGTTAAAATGGAAAATATTCTCCAAACACAATGTATTTTGAAATGCAAAATATAATAGCTTGTTTCAGTTAAATAATGTCTATAATAGAAAAGGCTGAGAAAATAACTGTTAGAGCTTATCATTGCTTAAAGTGGCATGAGAGGCAAAGGAGTGGTTTCTTTTGGAGGGGGGAGTGGCCTTAGTTCTTCCTGCACTCCCACCATGTTGTGTCTCTTTGACTTCTTTTCTCCACCCTTACCCCAAGCTCTTGGTGGTCCTGCACCACTGAGGGAAACACCAGCAGATCAACTGAGAGTAAGAAAAGAAGAATGGAGAGATCCATTTCTGTTCCTTTTTTTTTTTTTAAACCATCCCTTAATCCTTGAATTTCAAACATGAAGAGAGTATAAATAAAATTATGAAAATTATTTACTTTAGTTAAAAATAGGTCTTTGTTGAAGCCAAGGAGAAGGAGATAGCTCCCCCATCAAGCAAGCCTTTTGCCCATTTGGATGCTCAGTGTTGGAGGAGGTCATTAAGAGGACATGACCTCTGATTGACCCATAAGCTTGACCTGGGTAATCAGAGGCTCCTGACCTCTTCCCCTGGCCTTGCAATATACATACTGTCCATTATTCTCACAGTGAGAGATGTTTTCAAGGATGCAGCCCTGAGAAAGCAATGTGTTGTTGAGACCATCTGGACGGTGTATGTAACTGAACACAGGCTTCTATACAGACTTTTAAGATTCTCACAGGCAGGTATAGAGATCTACTCATCTTGTGGCTGCCCAGGAAAAGCCTCATATAGAAGTTCTCTTGCTCATTAAACCTTGACACCTACCAATCTAGGGTGGCCTGCTTCTTTCTTTGGTCTCTCTTTGCCTTCTTTGTATGGAGGAACAGTTTTATTTTATTTTATTTTTTAATGTTTATTTGTCTTTGAGAGAGAGAGAGAGAGAAAGAGAGACAGAGCATGAGTGGGAAAGGGACAGAGAGAGGGAGACACAGAATTTGAAGCAGGCTGCAGGCTCTGAGCTCGACACAGAGCCCAACATGGGGCTCAAACCTACGAACCATGAGATCATGACCTGAGCCAAAGTCTGGTGCTTAACTGACTGAGCCACCCAGGCACCCCATATTTTATTTTATTTTTTAAGTTTATTTATTGTTGAGAGAGAGAGAGAGACTGCAAACAGGCAAGGGGCAGAGAGAGACAGAGAGACAATCCCAAGCAGGCTCTGCACTGACAGTGCCCATATGGGGCTCGAACTCCCCAACCGTAACATCACAACCTGAGCTGAGATCAACTGTCTGACGCTCAACCTTGACTAAGCCACCCAGGTGCCCCGTGTACAAGGAACAGTTTTTAAACCAGTCAGAAAAATTTAATAAACCAACTTATCCTGACTCGGTGGCTAGGAAATATATATACAATAACTTCATTAGGAAACCGTGATGACCATTATTGAACAGCATAGTTCAGATCTAACCAAACACATCTACTTTATTCCACAGGAAAAATATTCTAGAATATATTCCCAAATCCACCGTAATGATAGTCATCTACTACCTAGTGGAACGTTACATCAGAATGCTAGAACTTGAAGTCCAGATTGGTGATGGGATTTGTCCATTAACACACAACTGATCTTTAAAGAACTGGGCTTAGAACTTAGAGCTCCTGAACATTTCCCAATTTACTCCCCATTGTCTTATCCCAACCTATATCATCAATTATTTTTCCTGATGCCAATTTAAGACAAAAACACCCAAGCTTGTCTGGGACAAAATACCCTGTCTGAAAACTGAAGACCACACTGTAGGTTTCCCACCTGCAGTTGATCATGGGGCCTCGCCATGGTTTGTTTTGAGTTGATGTGAAATGATATTAAAGATGAAATCACTGGCCAGTGAGGCATTTGCTAAACAATTTGCAGCAGGTTCCTCAGTCAGCATACAGTAGGGGTTTGCCCAGACTGGAAGTTTCACTCCCTTATGGATGAATAAGAGAAGTGAAGCTTCCTTTCCCCATCTTATGAACTAGTGGATCTGAGTGAGCCAGCGGACAACTGTGAAAGATCAGTAGTGGTCTTTTAATGCAGATCTGAGATGACTTGGGAATTATGGCACGAGATTTTTCTTAGTACAAAGGCCTGTTGTTACAAAGAATGGCGCAGAGCGTGATGGGACCTAATGTAGTATTGTGATTAAGAATTCAGTACGGACACCTGGATTCAAATCCCAGCTCCAACGTGTACTATCTCAGGGACCTTGTACAAGTCATTTAACCTGGTCATTAGCTTCCTTACCTATAAAATGAGAATAAAAATACTCCCCTGACTCACAAACTTGTAACAATAATATGCTATGTATAAAGCACAATAAATCTGAACATTCAGTAAGGTAGCAATGTTTTCCCCCATCAAGAGACAGAATCAGGAAGGTAAGCTTGAATCAAAATATCCTGAGAGAAGATCCTGACATGGATGTCTTACAAGATTTTAGAATAAATTAGGGAAAGAGGTCTGGAAGAACCAAACTTTCTTGGAAATCTCTAAAATAATGTTGGTCCTCACTTTCCATGTTGGCTTAGGTTGCCCTTCCATTGAGTCTGGAATGAAATAATCAATGGCAATATCTTCCAAACCTGGAAATGTCCCCACAGAAGTGCTGTTCTTTATTAAGAAACAGGAAGATCTTTCTTTGCTCCTGTTCTTAAATATGGTATATTGAAGCACATACACTTCAGTTCAACATCTATTCATAGGTGTGGGATTAATGAAATTTAGTGGGAAGGACAGGCTGCAGGGGAATCAAATCTGCTTCATTTCTTTCTCACCATTTGCTATGGACCCCATTTGCCTGCTTCTTCTTTTTACTTGTGCATTTTACTGTGGCCAGAGTAAAGATCTTGGAGTCCAGAGTGGTCCTTGCTTAAGGATTTTGAGCACCTGATTCATTTTATTCAAGAGACTGGGTTCATCAATATGTTATGTATTTAACTTAGAAATTCAGTCTAGCCACATTGTATTAACTTATACAATATGTAGTTTACTAGGTGGGGAAAAAAAGGCTCTAAACTATTGGGGCCAAAAACACTTTATAGAAATCTGGAGAATGTAGAGACTACCTTTAAAAATAAAATTATGCCACAGAGGTATGAAAAGTGATGATAATTTTGTGATATTACAGTACAAATGTACAAATTAATCAACAGACTAATCAATGATGTGAATACTATCTATAAAGAACTGAATTAGGTTGGGGGGAACATAAATAGCATAGAAGGAATATAAGACATGACTTTGTGCCTCATCTGGAGTATGATAATGGATATAATAATATAAAGATTTTAATTAGAGACACCCTTATAGAGTTCCTATCATGCAGGTGTAGGAATTGCAGATTTGGGCACCTTTTCCACACAGTTTTTGAAAATGTGTATGTTTCATTTCTTCTATAGTATTCTAAGCTGACTCCTGCTTTTTTCATACCAGCTTTATCTGAGACTCTGTTACCAGCCAACTTTCCATGTCTCTGCTTCTCTGGATCACCTTGGCAAGATAATCGTGTTTATCAGAAGTTCTAAACCCTTCTGTGCTCAGGACTACTTGGGTGTCTTCGTGATATTTGGAAGATGTCCTTCCAACGGTCAGAACTGTTTCTGGTCGCTTCTTTCTGTCAATCGGTGTTTCTACATCTTCAGACTATCTCTGAGAACTGACCTGCTGCTTCTTCTGTGTCAAGAGATTGCCAATCCCTGCTCACGTTGTCCAGCCAGTGCTATTTATTTTGCATTTTCCCACAACTCCTGCTTCCCTGCCTAACAATGGCATCTTCCACCATGAAAATTTTCCATATTGAGTTGGGAAGAGAGGTGACCCAAGTATGACAGAGGAAAGCAAAATGAATTAGAGGGCCATAAACGTAAGTACAAAATTTCCCCTCAAATCTCATACACCAGAAGTTCTCAAACTTTACCATGCATCAACATCCCAGGGACACTTCTTGAGAACCACTGCCACATGTGAATCAAAATCATCTCCAAATAACATGTAATCAAAACAAGAGGCCATCTCATTTTGCTCTGTGACAAGGAGCTCTTAACCTAGACATCCTTGGAGACCCTTTGATAGGATTCGAGCTCTCCATGGTACTCCACAAATTATATTTTATATTACATTAGCATGTGTGAGATTGCATCCAGATGCTTGAGAGGGCCCACTGCTCTCAGAAGACACTCAAAGGATGCATTTTCCCAAACATTATCTTCTACAACTCCCACTGATGCCATGCAGTGAGAGTCAAGCCAGCACATGTGTGGAAGCGTTGACATTAGAATGGAGCAGAATAGGGCTTTACAGTTTATAGAGCCAAGGTGTAATTTTCCTGTTCTTTGTATGGTTAATAAAATAATTCTATTAATACTATTACACTGGCCTTTGTGTAATCAATTATTGGATTCAATGGAATCAATTATTCCATTCTTTCATGATTATACACTGACTCCTACCAAGATGTAGATCCACCAGTCAATCAGCCAAAAAGTTTAGATGGAGCACCAATGATAGGCCTAGTATGGTGTTGGCTCAGTGAGGAACCCAAAGATTGCAGAATCCCTGCTCACAGGCAACTCTCGGTGAGGATACTGACATACACTACTTGTAAGCCCTGTGAGAAATAAGAACCTTGTTTTTCTGACCCCAAATTCTGTCTCATGTGCCTACAAGAGCCCCTAGCAAATCACAGGAGCACAGCTAAATATTAAATGAGTGAATTAAAGACCTCAGGGGTTTATACTGTAAATGTCATAATGATTTTGGCGGATAAACAAAATATTCACAGTGGCTGATTGGCCAACGCTCTTACACCTGGAGAGTACTGCTGAATAAAGGAAATAAGGGACCCAATTAATAAGTCACGTTAATAATCTGCAAACTTGCCTCCACAGGGAAAGCAAATTGAAACTTAAATATGACACAGTTTCAAATGGCTCTTTACACCAGATGTCCGGCATAGGTAAGAACTCAGTTAAAAGATTAGGCTAGAAGATCACCTCTCCCTCCACTGCATCCTTTCCTGTAGCAAGTGATAATGTTGATGGCAAAGGATTCGGGTAACAAAAAGCATGCTGCCCAACCACATATATTCATCATGCTTCCTTCGATAAGTGTGAAGCAGGCAAGCCCTTCCTTACCTAGATTTCAAGCTGATGAATCATCTGTCTAGTTTCAGTAAACCCCAAGGGACTGCTCAGCTTTGTAAAGCTGAAACCCTGTCAGCCTCTGGATGCATTTAAACAAGGACAACGTGTTAAAAGGAGGCAGGTTATGAGGTTTCCTGAGGAATCCCTAGTTTCTAAGTGCACAAAACTCTCCTTCAATGCACAATAAAGAGCCTTTGTATCTAAAATAACCCCAGAAAGTTATTTTTAAATCGTGTATAGATGCTGACTATCTCAAATACATAAAGAGAAATATTAATGATATTCGGCCATCCATTTACCCAAACGAGGTCCCTCCTATTCCATTATCTCCATGGTAGCACACACATAGCCTTATACACGTTAGAAGAAAGAAAATTCCTCCTTCTTGGGAAATACCTGTCCCGGGAGTTCTCCGTTGTGCAGGTTCTGAGCACACACAGGGTCGAGCATACAAATGGTGCAGTGACTCTTTTGGAAGTCACATTTGTCCCTGAAACTTCAGTCACCTGGAGACTGCATGCCTCATTGCCTGCAGCAGCTCAATCCTGACAGTGTAGGATGAGTTTAGAAATCTCATTTGAGCAACAAAATTTGAATCGAGAGTTCAAACAGCATAATGTGTTTAATGCTGAAATAATCTTTTTTTTTTTTTTTGCAACTTCTGCTGACTGTGGAATTTTTCTCTTTTTTCTTTGCTTTTGGGCTATCATCTTGGTTTGGTTTGGATATTGTGACGGGAAAGGAGGGTAACAGGACTCAGTCTACAGGAACATCTGTTACCTGCACATCCCCATTTGTACACATAGAACGTCTCTGTTTCTTCTGCTATGCTAACACACTTACACATAATTCCTGAAATCCCTACTACATTCATATCCACTGCTTCCAGACACACACTCACAAGGCACCAAAACACAAAATCTCTACATGTCAAAATCAAACCAGGCTGAAGACGTAAATAGGTGAACATGGCACCAGGTGGATGTGTAATCAGTAATAAGAAATACATCGAGCCCCATAATGAAAAGAAATCCCCCAAATTGTTTAGGATTCCCCCTCCCCCTTCCATTCACTGATTTATTAACCCTGAACAAAGATGTAATTGCAGGGTCTCAGAAACAACTTTTTTTTTTCCATTTTTTTTTCATTTTTTTGGCATTTGTTTTGTTTGGCTTTGAATTTCTTAATATCTAGTCGTACCATTCATTCATCGCCTGTTTTCTTCACTCAGTTGCCCATCTTTCCCCCTCCCCCCCAAAATGAAAGAAGCATTAGCTTCTGAGTCTTAAGGATGAGACCTCTGCATTTTCTTTGCTTGTTTAGGGCAAGAAATGAAGTGCTGCCTCTTTAATTGGCAGAAGCATGCAGGAGGAGCGTACCTTTAATTTAGTGCTGGGATACCTCACTTGCACCCTGGCTGTTGTCTTATTGGAGACGGCAGCCTGCCTGAGATCCTCTAGCACTGAAATAATATCATCCAGCACGCATTTCTTATCCTGATTTTTCAACACACACAGATGGGAAAAAGTATAATTATAGCCCTTGTGGTTCACCTTCATTTCCAGCACGGCTCGGTGGGTCTGCAGGATCCCCTCAGCCTGGAGCAAAATATTGTCCCCGGGTGGGGAGAGGAGGATCACCCTGCCATACCTCCCAGGGGTGTGTAAGTCCGAATAGAGCTGGCTTTTGGACTGGTCCAGGGGGAAAAGGCTGCTGGCCAGGCTGCGCTCGATCTTGGCCAGGCTGTGGCTGGGAGCGACCAGGCGCTCCAGGTCGCCCTCGGGCTGGAAGCGGTTGAGCGCGCTGAGGCCGAAGGTGATGGTCAGGACTGCGGGCACGGTGAGGAAAAAGACCGGGTGCCGGCTCACGCACAAGCCCAGCCTGTGGCAGCACGACTGGAGCCCTCTGCGAAGCACCTGCCGCAGCATCCTCCACCAGATCCAGCTCGCAGGCGCTCCCGGCCGTCTTAAAAAGCACATGTGACATGTGTAAGCGCCGGGCCACCCCCCCCCCCGCTCCCCCATCCCACCCCCCTCCGGGCCAGCTCCCCTCCCCAGCACCGCCGCGTCCCCACCCCTCCGCGCTCACCCCCAACCACTCCGCCTGGTCTTTCCCCGGCCCCACCTCCATGCGCTCCTACTACTCTTTCAAACACTGCAGCAAGTTGCAGCAAGGCGGGCAAATATCGACAGCGCGCTGCGGGGGCACCGCGGGGCCCACCCCTCCCCGGCCTCCCCGCGCCCTCGCCGCCTCCCGCGCCCCTCTCACCGCATGAGCAGCGTTCCCTCGGTCTAGCCCTTCATCTCGGTGCTGCAGTCCCCCGGCCTCCCTCGCTGGAGGTGGTTCCGTGCGGAGCGTCCCACAGATGTGGATTTCCTCTCCGTCCTGATGGGGTTCGGTGCCTAACTGGAACCATGTGCCTCGGTGTTGTAAGAAGCAGACATGTGCCCCAAAAGGGGCGGAGGGGGGCGGGGAGGAGAGAGACTAGAAGGGAGGGAGCGAAGTGGGGGGGGCAGCTAAGCTTTTTTTTTTAAGATGCTGGCAGTTATTTTTAGAGTTTTGTTTTCCCTCTTCCCTCCTGGCTGGAGTGAATGGAAGAGGAAACTGGTGAAGGTGCTGCTGGCCCATTGGAGCAAAGGCAATTAGAGCCTGCGGGGGGGAGAGGGGGTGTACGGGGGAGGGGGGGTGTGTGGAGGGAGGGAGCTCGAGGGCTCCTGGAGGCCAGCAGCCGTTTTGCCCCTCCAGTTTCCCTGTGCCCTCGAAATCTGCTTTCCTGCCGAAGGAAAAAGAGAGCGGAGAGGATGATGCTGCATTTTTAACATACCACAAAGCATGCAAGGGATTTCCTTGCAACACCTTCCCGCCGTCATTCCAGACTAGTAGGCTGCAGCCGAGGGCTGCCAGAGACCCCATTTGTGGGTGGTGCGTTGGGGCTCTAGAGATCCCTTCCTTGATCTGGTGATTGGAGAGGAGGCATTTGCCAATAGCAGTCGCCTGTGGCTTGGTGTGTGTGTTTGTGTGTGTCGCGGGTTGGTAGTGAAGATCCACAGGCAGTGTGTAGTTTCCCATAAAATATTACGTTCACTTCCTGTACTTTTGAAGTTTAGGACAAAAAGTTCTTAGTTTCTGGTTTCAGTTCCCTTTCCCCATTTTCCCTTCCATCAGATTTATTCTGATATGAAGTAGACCCAGAGGCTATCTAGTTTTCTCTTGTGAGTGGAATTACAGAAACAAACATTTTGGGACACCCATCACACAGGTTTTGCCTCAATAAAGAGGGTGACAGGGCTAGGAGGAAATACACTGGAGTCGTTTAATATGTAAAACAGTGAGTCTCCTTCACCACAGAGGAGAGAAAACTCCCACCAGGTACAATTCCTCCCTGACTACCTAACCCTGTAAAGATGAGAAACTCTCATGTGCAGATCCCATCAACTTCAAAAACTTTACTATTAGTAAGTGGATGTGTGTATTTTATTTTTTTGCTGATTGGGCCTTTCACAAGGCCCAGTGTTCTGGAAAGAATGTGAAGAACCCTTGAAGACAAGTTCTAAATTTGGTTGTGAACTGGAGACCTGCTTTCCAAAGTTTCTGTTCTTTTTGCACTGACTTCATAGAGGAAATGGGGATTCAAAACATGATTCATTCACACTTTCTTAATCATAGTAAAATGACCCACTCTTCATCAGATACTTGAGATATGCCCATGTGTACATACAAAAAAGCTGAAAAATCTCATCCTCTTAATAGATGAGTTTTATTTTTCCTAGTGGAATCAGTTTTTCAGTTAGAAGACCAGAGAGACTGCAGGCAGCTCAGAAACAGGGGCAATGGTTAATTAAGGGCAACAGTTTAAAGGTGGTGTTATATAGAAGATAAAAGAAAAAATTCCAGCCTTTAAAATTGAAATTGACCTTGAAGAGCAGTCTGTTTGCAGCACCCCACCCCCTACCCCCAGGCCAATAGCTTCTATAATATCCCTGATGGTTCTCCACCCAGCCCTTGCTTCTGTATGAGATTTCTATTCTTCTATTCTATTCTATTCTATCTATTCTATTCTATTCTATTCTATTCTATTCTATTCTATTCTATTCCATTCCATTCATTTAATGCTTTTATATCAGCATGGATTTAGGGGTATTTATAAATATTTCTCTTGTGCTTGGATTAGAATTCAATACTTTGTCTCCTTTGTTGCTCAGATTGGTTCCACTTTGCCCACTGGGTCGTCTGTCTCCCTTTGACATATCTCATTATTATTGGGTCCTTAAAAAAAAAAAAGTATTCTGTATTTTCCAGCACTAAAAGATATTCCAGGCTTGTCTTGTATCTTTTCTGTCTGAGTATCAGCCATTTCTCGAGAAGCCCTGGTTTGTTTATTAGACAATGGTATTAGAAACAAAGATCTGGGTGCTAAGTGTGCTGCTTGCTGTTGGGGTGTCATCACTTCTAAACCTTTGCCACCGACAACAAGGAAATACATGGGTGTGCAGATCTTCCTCAGCTGACAGTGGGGTGATGTCCTAAAAAATCCATGGTAAGTTGAAAATATTGCAAGTTCAAAATGCATTTAAAACACCTAAACTACCAAAACCATAGCTAAGTCTAGCCTACCTTAAACGTGTTCAGAGCACTTAACATTGGCCCGCAGTTGGGCAAAACCGTTTAACATAAAGCCTATTTTACAGTAAAGTGTTGAATATCTCATGTAAGTTATTGAATATGATATTGAAAGTGAAAAACAGAATGGCTGAAGGCGTATGGGTTGTTTACCTTCCTGACTGCATGGTGACCTGGAATCTGTGGCTTAGTGTCGCTGCCTAGCATCAGGAGAGATTATCCTACTGCATATGGCTTGCGAAATTCAGAGTATGGTTTCTACTGAATGCGCAACAACATAAAGTTGAAAAATTGTCTGTCGAGCCATTGTAAATTGGGGACTGTCTGTATACTAATCTGTGCATGTGTATATCTATAAATAGTTCTTTATTTAGCTCTTTGTATCTAGATTAAGCTAAACATGGGTTTATATATGTCTCCAACTCTAATCTATTGCCACATGGGTCATTGAAGCCTCTTTCCTATGCTTACCTGTAACCTCCTTACCTGTCACTTCAACGGTGACAAATTGGCTCAGTGGCTGATCTTTAAATGATTTTTCAATAATAAAAACATTTTTTTTTGGAAAAAAATTGAAGTAAAGAAGAAAATCATGGCTTCTTAATTTTGATACTGTAAGAAGCTAAGGGCAAATACTATTATGGGTTGATTAGAAAGATAAAGCATATGCTCAAAAGAAGGGGAATGTTAGCAATATTCCAGATTAACCTACAGGATATTAATTTGCACTAGAATATTAGTGGATATCAATCGCATGATAATTCTAGTAAACCTGATTGAAAATAAAGCTTAAAATAAATCTGAAAGTGGTGCATTTAGAGGCCAATCAGTTACAACACAAGTATCTGTACTGGTTTGTTCATATAGGATTTGTCGTTTCTGATGTGTGTTGGTCAATATCAGTTTTCAAGACTTGGAACCAGGTTGGCATTTATCCACTTGGCCTTTTGTGGGTTAGGACACCAGAAGAAAATGAATTTGGACCCAGAATAGCTGAGTTCTAGGCCGGCCCCTCACGTTACTTCCTGGGTGTTTTGAGCGAGACACCTCGGTCTCTGATCCTGTTTCCTGATCTATGAACTTGGATTATGTTCTTTACCCTCTTGTCACTTCATTCACAGCAACATTCACCAAAGCCCTGTAACTCTGTCGAATTAACTAGTGCTATAAATAATACTAGTGATTGTAACAAATAAGCCTCTAAATTTTAGCGGTGTGAAACAGTACAAGTTTATATCTTGTTCGAGGTGAACAGTCCATTATGGGTATTCCCGTTTTAGCAAGAAAAGGTAGACCTCAGTTCCACAAGTCATTCGTCCATCTTCGACTCCTGGCTTCCAAGGGCATTCCCAAGGGAGGCCATTTCCTGGCCAGTCAGCTAAACATGGGAAAAGAGCCCGGAGGAGCCCGCTGGGGAGGCGTTTACGGCTCAGTCTGGAATGGCATACGTTATTTCCTCTTACATCCTTAGATTAGAATTTAGTCGCAAGAGAGGCTGAATAATGCAGTTTCACGCAGATCTCCTTCTCTGTCCCACAGGCAACTTGAGCATTGTTGGTTTTGGGAAAATGCTCTTTGAGCTTCTTCTGTGGTGGCTTTAAGGAGTCTGACCTCTTAGGCCTGTCGTGTCCAGGAAGGGCACGTCTGAGAGATACAGTTTTAGAGGCAATGTTGGTCTTTATCATTTTGGATGTTTCCAGCAACTGGTTTAAAGAATAAGGGCATTTCTTATCTAACTGTTAGGATGTCCTTGGAACCACAGTAGAGGGGACGGCCATCGCCAGCACAACCCAACGAAAAGCCCCTGTAGCTGCCAGAAGGAATCAGAGGTCAACCAATCACCGAGCCACAGCACGACCTGACTCGAAAAAGGCCCACCCGGACCTAAACCCGGAACCGCTGCAGCTTAAAAACCCCACCCCACCACACCTGGGGGCGACTTCCCTGACTCCTTCCTCTCTCTCTCTCTCCCTGAGTCACGGAACCTCGCCCGAGACCTTAGTTCCCAAATAAAGCCTTTGACTGCTAAAATTTTTTAGCCTCTGACTCGTATCTTTACCCTGCCTTACGCCTGACCCTAACATTTGGTGCCAAAACCCAGGAGGGAGGTAGTAGCTCGCCTCCCTTGGCTGAGCTCCCTCCTCGCCAAGCCAGAGGCCAACACCCTACTCTCAAGCGCCTACAGGAGCCGGTAAGTAGGACAGACCCTTCCTTCCCTCCTCCAACTACGGCTGACACCCACGAGAGACTTCTCGAAAGTCAGTCTCCTTTCCTCCGCACGCCGCAAGGCCCCTTATTGCAGCGCGAGGGACACCTCGCCCTGCCACGCCAATGGGGAGTAACCAGTCTAAACCGCCTGGATCTCTTACCCCCCTCCAACGTCTGTTAAAAACTTCCGGCTCCTGGCCAAAGCATAAGAGACTGTTGAAAACTGAGAACATACTGAGGGTTGATGGGGGGTGGGAGGGAGGGGAGGGTGGGTGATGGGTATTGAGGAGGGCACCTTTTGGGATGAGCACTGGGTGTTGTATGGAAACCAATTTGACAATAAATTTCATATATTGAAAAAAAAAAAGTTTAAAAAGATTAAAAAAAAAACCTTCCAGCTCCTGGGCTTACAAGGCGAACTTCGTCGTAACCGGCTCATCCGCCTTCGCACTGTAGTCTGGCCTCAGTACAAATTAGGTAATGATTCTCAATGGCCACCCGAGGGGTCTTTACAATACCAAATCTTAACCTATCTGGACACTTTCTGCCCTCGGCGGGGAAAATGGGGAGAAATACCCTACGTCATGGCCTTTTGGGACCTCAGGTCTTGCCCCACCCCTATGTTCCTCCTGCCCCTCTGCAGGCGTGCTCCTTGCCCGCCCACAACCCCCCCCCCCCCCCCCCGCGCGACCCCACCTCACCAACTTCCCTGATATCCGACCCCCTTTGAGGATCTAGCCACGCCGCCCACCAGCCCTCGTCCCCCTCCGTACTCCCAACCCCCAGCCGTCCCGCCCTCGCCTCCCATATCATCCCGAACTCGTGCTCAGGCCCCGCCCAGCGAACAGACCCCAGCGGCCATCTTACCTTTCCGCGAGGTGGCAGGGCCTGAAGGCCTGGTTCCCAGTTCACGTCCCCTTCTCCCTCCAAGACTTATCCGCCATTGAAAAGCGGCTAGGGTCATTCTCGGCTGACCCCACCCAATACATTAAGGAATTCCAATACCTTGCCCAAGCCTACAGTCTCACATGGCATGACATCCAGGTAATCCTCACCTCTACCCTCACCCCTGAGGAGAGGGAGCGCATCCAGGCCGCAGCCAGGGAACATGCAGACCAAACCCACATGACCGACCCCACTATGCCTGTAGGGGCAGATGCTGTCACGGTGGCCGACCCCAACTGGAACTACCAACATGCATGCAAACCAAATGTTAGGGTCGGGCGTAAGGCAGGGTAAAGATAGGAGTCAGAGGCTAAAAAATTTTAGCAGTCAAAGGCTTTATTGGGAACTAAGGTCTCGGGCGAGGTTCCGTGACTCAGGGAGAGAGAGAGAGAGAGAGAGAGAGGAGTCAGGGAAGTCGCCCCCAGGTGTGGTGGGGTGGGGTTTTTAAGCTGCAGCAGTTCCGGGTTTAGGTCCGGGTGGGCCTTTTTCGCGTCAGGTCGTGCTGTGGCTCGGTGATTGGTTGACCTCCAATTCGTTCTGGCAGCTACTAGGGGCTTTTCGTTGGGTTGTGCTGACAAGATGGCCGTCCCCTCTACTGTGGTTCCAAGGACATCCTAGCACTAACATAACACAGTATCCAGAAGCATGACAGTTATAGAGCTTGTTAATTTCGAGGTTCAAGGGTGTCGTTAAGAACCTAAGTCCTCTTCCTCATTCTATTTTGCTCATCCCCAGAGCATGAGCGTTGTGCTTGTGTTTGGTCACAGGCCACACAACCAGGCAAAACAAGATCCTGGGGAAGAAGGAAGCTGCCTCTTCCTGTGCATCTCTTCTAAGAGGGAAGAAACCTTTTCCAGAAGACCCCCAACAGATTTCCTCATAAGTCGCATTTCTCAGGCCCGTGTCTGAATCAATCACTGGCAAGAGGATCAGTAATGCAGTAATTGGCTTAGACCAATCTGGACTCACTATGGGGCTGGGAATGGGGCCAGCCTCTTCTCAGAGAACATTGTCGTGTGGGAGTTTATGTGGGGTTTACTTTGTCAGTTTGTTTTGTTTTGTTTTGTTTTGTTTCGTCTTAAACAAAAGTTTCCTTAGGAAGAAGCATAATGTGATGACAGGAATGTTTGGATGTTGGGTAGCTGACATTAACCTTGCGTGTTGAGTTTTTCTGCTGGAGCAAATTACTTTCTGGAGACCATACTTTCTGGATGGAAAACAAACTCATAATCTGACAAAGGAATTGCTTTTCTGGTTTTTAATCCATTTATGTTAAAAGCTTTATAATACTGCACAGGGGAAGTCCAAAGGTATTTGATATTTAAAAAAATTTTTTTAATGTTTATTTATTTTTGAAAGACAGAGACAGAGCACAAACAAGGGAGGGGCAGAGAGAGAGGGAGACACAGAATCTGAAGCAGGCTCCAGTCTCCAAGCTGTCAGCGCAGAGTCCAATGCAAGGCTCAAACTTACCAACTGTAAGATCGTGACCTGAGCTGAAGTTGGATGCTTAACCCACTGAGCCACCCAGGTTCCCCTTGCTACACACACACACACACACACACACACACACACACACACATATATATGTATACACATTATATATAAATAAATAAATATATATATATAAATTGTTTTGATGTTTATTTATTTTTGAGGGAGAGCAGGGGAGCGGCAGAGAGAGAGTGAGACCCAGAATCTGAAGTAGCTCCAGGCTCCAAGCTGTCAGCACAGACCCCAACACGGGGCTCAAACCCACAAACCATGAGATCATGACCTGAGCCAAAGTCGGATGCTTAATGGACTGAGCCACCCGGGCACCCGTGAGATATTTGATATTTTAAAAATTACCTTTATTTCAATAGGGTACAAATATGTGAGTATTATTTTTGGGGGGGAATCCACTATCTCTGATCCCTGTTTCTGTATGAGTAGGAGATGACTGACTGGTAATGACTGAGGAGTGTAATCAAACATCTTGACTTAATAAAAGTTATGGGAGGGGCATCTGGGTGGCTCAGTTGGTTAAGCATCCAACTCTTGATTTTGGCTCAGGTCATGATCTCAGGGTTCATGGGATCGAGCCCCGCATTGAGCTCTGGGCTGACAGCGTGGAGCCTGCTTGGGATTCTCTCTCTCGCCTTCTCTCTCCGCCGCTCCCAACCCCCGTCTCTTTCTCTCTCAAAATAAACAAACATTAAAAACAGTTATAGGAAGTTTAGATAGGCTTTGCATTACTTGATAACCTAAAATTCATCATATATAAGATTGTGCATCAAATGTGGCTTAGAGGTTCAGTGCCACTGTCCTCTCATTGCACCCTGCATGCTTACCACCGAAAATAAACACCATTTTCATTCCCATTGTAAAATAGCCACACTATGTACTCAAAAGAGGAACAAAGCAGTGTAGACATCCACCAGTATACCATTTATAAATAAATCATCAGTACTGAATTATTGCCAGAATTGGTATTTTCCTATGGTGGAATTTAAGAGTAAGTTTTGGAGAAGATTTGAAGCAATCGCTTTTGTCTTAATCTTTAGTCAGGTTCTCCTCTTGCTTCACCACTGTATCACTTTGGTGAAATCATTTCAGTGTCCGTAGGCCTTAGATTTACATGGGTAAACTGATACAAAGTAATAAAATTGAAGTAGGTGATCGCCGCCTTGCCCTTCTGCTGGGATTCCGTCATCTTCCGGAAGTTGCTTCCACGGGGTTCCTTTGTGAGGTCTGCCACCTTTTAACACGTCATTCCCTGTTCAAGTGTCAGCCTTGCTTTCTTTCCTGTTTACTCTTTGCACAATATCAAACAGAGAGTCACTGAGGGTGGGGACTGGTCCAGCACACAGGAGAACGCGAGCTTTGGTGTTGGTCTGGAGAAAGATAGAGAGGCTGGAAAAATACTCAGAATATTGTGGTCACAGGGGAATAGCTGGACGGAAAACGAAAGACTGCCTGCCAAAATGCAGTTAAGTGCTGACGTTTATCGGACGATGCACTAAGACGACATGCTGCTTTGTATACATTCTGCTTTCAACGATTAAAATAAAGATTTTCTAATTTGGGAAGAAGTAAATCACACTTTTTTCTTAAAATCATCTTAAAATTTTTTGTTTAATGTGTATTTATTTTTAAGAGAGACACAGCATGAGTGGGGAAGGGGCAGAAAGAGAGGGAAACAATCCGAAGCGGGCTCTGGGCTCCGGGCTGTCAGAACAGAGCCCGACGCAGGGCTGGAACTCATGAACTGGGAGATCATGGCCTGAGCTGAAGTCAGATGCTTAACCGACTGAGCCACCCAGGTGCCCCTTGAAATCATCTTTTAATTTTTTTCTGAAATCCGAGTGTAATACAGGTCTATCAGTTGGCCCTACAATAAACCAAAGGATTTCCTCCATTTTTTTGCCTTCTCTCCTTCCTTCCTGTAGGTCTTCCCTTCTTCCCTTCCTCCCAGTAGTATTTTTTTTTTTCCCAAAATGTCCCTAGCAAGGCCTTCTTGAAATTACTCTGAAAAACATCTCTCTCTTCTGGATGAACTCAGTAGTATAATTCTCTCAAATTGTTTATTTTGAAGTTGCACGTTTTCCAAAACGCACGTCCTCATCATCAAATTCAGTGTTTGGTTACCGATCCGGGATTTTAGTGGTGTTCCTGCAACCGCGGAGAATCTGCGCCTAAAGGATGAGTTGCTCATTAAGTTCAGGCCTGACCATGAAATTGCACATCCTGTTTCCTGACAAGACAGTTCTCCCATTGGATGCTGGAAAAGAAAAAAAAAAAGAATTTTATGAAGCCAATCGTTGAGTGGAAGTGAGCGTCAGATTCACCGTAGAAGAGATACTCGAACGGGAAAGCATTAGGGATGTCGCCCCGTGTTAGAACTCCACATTCGTTGCTACGTCATCAGACACCAACACTGATACCATTACAAACAGCAAAAGAAGAGAACAACACTCCTCAGCTCTGGTAACGGTAGCCCTTGCCCCCTTAGGGTCAGGGAGAAAGAGAGATGTAAGTATGGAGAAGAGGACTTTGTGGGGAGGCAGAAGGGTCACATAAAGAATGGTCTAACCCAGCTTGGAGGAGGATTATAGGACTGGCATTGTTAAAATGACAATGCATGGGGATAGTAAAAGAAGAGACCAGATTTTATTCAGTTTTATCATTTCTTTAAGGTTTCTACGGCCAATGACATTACTGCCTACACATTAGGTGGAGTGCTCCCACCACCCTGCCTTCTCCCCACACCCGGTACACCACTGCTCCCAATAGTTGCAACTGTGATTTCTGAGTAACTTCACATTCTGCATATCCAAAGCTGCGTATGGCTGAAAAGATTTGGGTGGGTTTGCAGCCAATATGGAATCACAATATGAAAGACCGAGTTGCTTCGCTCCTGTGATTATAACCCCTGCCCTGTATAAGGACTCCCTCTCACCCCACCCAAAATGGTGTCACCATTGAGGGGAGAAAAAAGGGAGGGCCTGACCCCTGATGTAGCACCTGCCTATTACTTAATTCCCAATAGAGTTTTCTTGCTGAGGAAAACAGATTTCTTCAGAAAAAATGTAAGTGAAATGCTATTAGACAACAGACAAACTCAGACTATTTATAAGGGTGCTTGACATTCAAAAATTTGGTCTTCAGTCTGTAAAACGAGGTGAGGAATTTCACTGTGACCTTTGGGAAATTTTCAGCCTTTTAGCCAGGAACATCAGTGTAAACAAAATGAGTTAATATTAAATGGAAAAAATAAGAAAGCTTCCTATGACCATTCACATTTGTATGTAAACAACACATCTCCAGAAAACGTGTAGACTAACCATCTGGAGATTTTGTTATCTTGTTGACATAGGCGAAATCAATAGGCATTTACAGAAATTGTGATGAACCCTTTCTGTGGGCCTTTGTCTTTGGCACAGTGCCCCCCCTTTGCTGAGCAGCTGTGAAACTTAGGGAAATCTTTATCCTGTTGTATTGAACTAATCTCTATCTTCCTCCTACATAGCCTGCAGTCTTCGTGAGGACGATGCCTATTACCCTCAGGTCTTGTACCTTCAGTTTCTAGCAGGATAACTAACGTATAATAAACATACAATAGCATAATAGGCACTTAATTCATCCTCGAATGGCTCTCCTAGTGTGATAGAAGTATAAAAAAACAAAAACAAAACAACAACAAAAAAAAACTAAGGAAGAAAGGAGAAATATAACTGTCACTAAGGATAAGATATAACAAATTACTTTTGAGCCTTAGGTTTAGTCCTTGTGGTTGGTGACATGGGTCTATGCTCCCTTTTGCCTTATATCCATTGCCCTTTGTGGTGGTTGTTCCGAAGCATCTCTTTGGCCCTTCTGGCTGCCCTGTTGTCAGCCTCAGCTCTCCTGGGATTATCAGATTGTCTGCACCTTGGAGTAGGTCTTGCTCATTCTCAGTGCTGTGTGTTTCTGATCACTGATTGTCTTTTTGATGATTTTCAGGACCTAAACAAAAAGTTTATTAGAGCTGGAGTGTATATTCAAGGGCAGGAATGGCAAAAGATGAGCTGATAGAATGAACAGGTGCATGAATATAAGGAAGCCTGGAAACCAGTTTCCTTCAACACGCTAACTAATCAAAGACTTCTTGAATCACCAAAATGTGCAAAGCCCTCCTAGGCAAGCTGTACAGGGCTGCTACTTTCATGGAGCTTATACTGTAGGGGGAGTTAGAGAGTTGGAGCACTTTCCTCAGAGCAATGGGGAGTTAACCAAAGTGCTATAAGAACAGATTGGGTTTTAGAATATAGCCATACTGCAGTGTAGAGAATGAGCTGGAAGGTGTAAGAGTGAAGACTGAGTGATCCTTCAGGAGGCTGAAACAGTTGTTTGAGCCATGACAAGAGCAGCCTGGACCAGGGTACTATGGACGGGGATGGTAGAAAATGAAAATATTCGTGAGTTACCCGTAAGTGAAAATAGAAATGATGCGGTGATAGAGTCAACGTGGATATGTAGGCTAAAAACAGAGTGTACCTCCTGAGTGCATTTACAAAGATAAGCATGAGAGCAATGACAATAATATTTCTGGGTGATGGCGATATAGCATAACAGATTATCTGGACTCTGGACACAGATACATCCATTCAAGTCCCTCAGATCCCTACTCTGTCACCTGTGAATGGCATTAGCTTGGCCAACTTATTTAAGCACTGTACACTTTAGCCTTCTCATCTGTATAGGGATAAGATGGGATAAGAAAAGCTCACACCTTGCAGGCTATTGTGGGGATTAAGTGGAATACATTAATAGAAGCAGGATGCATATTGTATGGAGTGTTACACAAGATTTATTAGATGTGCTTCCTGCTTTCAAAATAGCTAAAGTGAAAGGAGGTACATAATTACTTGAAAGTAAAACAGAGATAATTAACTTAAGTTAATTTGCATATATTTAAAAGCTGTACCTAAGTATATACAGATATGCTTAGATATTATTCATATGATTCTAGACACTAAAAAGGATACAGTTTGGGGGGAGAAATTTACAACACTAGGCAGAGAAACTTAGCTTTGTTGAATGTTTATCATAAGCTAAATATTATGCTTGTTATTTTATATTCATTATTTCATTTAATTACTAAGGAATCCTATGACATAGATATCCTTTACTCAGTATTACTGATATTAGAACTGAGATTCAGAGGATTAGGAATTACTGGAATTTGAAAGCAGTCCTACCTACTTGAAAGCCTCTCTTGATTCTGCTATTTGGACTGCTCTGTCTTTCTGTGTTCTTAGCGTATCTTGGATATTTCCTTGTTATGAAACATTATGTATTGACTTTTCTTACTTTGCCTATTCGTGTATCCAGGGAAAATATTCCACTGCCTATGTCAGCTTTGCCCCCGGAGAAAAAAGGCCTTTGCTTAATGATTTCCCTTCTCTTGGTGGGAAGGGAGGTCTTTCTATAACCAGCAAAATTCAAAGGCCTTCTCTTCAGGAAATGAATGTAGAAGGAAGACATTAGAACATGAGACGCAAAAGGAAAAACATGGGGGGGCTGGGTGGCTCAGTTGGTTGAGTGTCTGACTCTTGATTTTGGCTCAGGTCATGATCCCAGGGGGTTGGGATCGAGGCCTGTGTCAGGCTCCACACTGAGCGTGGAGCTTGCTTGAGATTCTCTCTCTCCTCTCTTCTTTGTCTCTCCCTCTGCCCCTCTACTCCCACCTCTCTGTCTCTCTCTCTAAAGTAACTTAAAAAATTAAATTACGTTAAAAAAAAAAAAAAGGAAAAACATGGCCTACAAAATACTGTTTTCAGGTCTTTTGAGATTTCATTCAATTTACATTTCATTCATTTAAACTCTGGCCTGTTTGGTCAGAGGGATCAAACTTAGCAACCAGCTCTACTCTCAATTTCTCAGCCATTTCTTGTTTTGTGGGGTATAGTGCTTCCCTGATGACAAGACAGCCTCCAGCATATATTTCTTTTAAAAAATAAACCACACACACACATACACATGCAAATTCCATATTTTTTCACTTTTATCAAAGCGAAATCAAATGGTGCATAGACCTTATGATGAAAAGCAAAAATCCCTGCCCTACCTCTTCCTGCTCCCAGGCTCACTCCTGAGGGACGACCCCCATCATTTCTTCTTGAATATTTCTCCGTATCTCTAAATGATATTTATAGAGCTCTATTTCAGGATTACCCACATTAGACCAAAGTCTCTTTTTATTGCTTCTTTAATGGTCCCACAAAATTAAGTCAATTTGTTTCATAAAACAACTTTTAATTATAGTTTAAAGAGATCTTTAAAATAAATATATGTTATTAAAAATATTAAAATGTATATAATCAATGGCAATAAAAATAGCTACCATTTACATTAATTATAATATAATTTTAGTGCTAAATGGATTTACTCAATTCATTTAACCATCCCCCATTGGTACATACTTGGCCTGACTACAAAAAAGCCTTTGTAAATGATGCTGAATAAGCAAAAACTATTGCTAAATTTGAGTGCACACATACACTGTTTCCTCGAAAAAGTTTCTGGTAATATAATTCCTGGCACGGTTTTTATTTTAATTTGTTTTGTTTGTTCTTTTTCATTTTAGTTTCTGAAACATTTTGTTAAACTTCTGTCCAGAAAGTCTGCACCAACCTATTTTTCTTCCATAACATAAATCAGCAAATTTTTCTGTAATGGGCCAGAAAGTAAACATTTTAGGCTTATGGGCCAAAAGGCAAAATTGAGAATATTAGTCAGGTTTTTGTATAACAAGAGAGGAATATACATTTCCATACATTTTTAATTAACAGAATTCAAAATTAATGATAAGAATAATATACAATTTATATAACATGAAGCTACTAATGAAAAGAATGAATTTTTTTTTTGGGTAATAACATTTTGCTCAATTGGATATGGTAGGCAAAATAAAGAATGACCCTACAAATATGTCCACACCCTAACCCTTGTGTCCTTTAACTATGCTGTATAGCAAAAGGGAAGTTGCAGATATAATTGAGCTTATGGGTGTTAATATAGGGATAATGGCTTAGCTTATCCAGGTGGGCCTATTCTAATTAAATGAGCTCTTTTGTTTTTTAAGTTTATTTACTTATTTTTGAGAAAGGAGAGAGAGAGAGAGAGGCAGAAAGCAGAGACAGAGAATCCCAAGAAGGTTCCATATGGTCAGTGTGGAGCCCAGCACAGGGCTCAAACTCATGAACCATGAGATCCTGAGATCATGACCTGAGCTAAGTCAAGAGTCCAATGCTAAGAGTCCAATTCTCAACTGACTGAGCCACCCAGACACCCCTTAAATGAGCTCTTAAAAGCAGAGAGAATGCTTTAGGCTAAAGTCAGAATAGGAACTGCGATTGACCAACAATCTAAATGAGCTTAGAAGTGGAATCACTCCCAGAGTTTCCAGAAAGGAACATAGCTTTGTTGACACCTTGATTTTGGCCTGTGAGATTTGCAGCTGCAAATCTGACTTATAAAGCTGTAGCTTATAAAGCTGTGAGACAATAAGTGAGTATTATTTTAAGTCACTAAGTTGTGGACATTTGGGGTTTCAGATTTAGTGTTCTCAATCATCAAAACTGATTGCACATGTCCACCTGTTAATGTTGATCTGTAATGAGATTTTGTGTATATTTCCTCTATGAAATGCCTTTTCCCAAAGAGAGGAACTGATACTGATGACCATCCACAACCACGTTATTTTAGCGCATATAGTTAATCTCTTAGAAGGAATTGATTGATTCTATTAGATTCTCGTCTTGATATTTGCTTTACATCATTACATTGCAGAGAAATCATGTCCAATTGAAGGTTCTATAGAAGCTCCTCATTTGCACCATTCATTGGATTATAAAATACATGCATTTCCTTTGCACATTCATGAAGGTAAGAAAAATGCTGTTGTAAGCTTACTTTTAGCTCAGAACTGTGGTTTAGCCCACCACCAATTTGTATAAAAAGATCTAGCTTATTGTTTTAACTTATGACAGCACAGGTCTTCTAAAGCACTTTGATATTACTTGTGATTCAAACAACATCAGTGTTGTGGAAATAACTCCGCTGAAGTACACATTTCAAATGTAAGCACTCTGCCTGTTCATTAAGGAACATTATCAAGTCCACAACAAAAGCTAATGTCAAAGCTGCTCAATATTTGATAATAGTGGTTGAGAGTAGTTCTTCTCACTCAGAAAAAAAAAAAAAAATTAAATTACTAGTCCTAAGTTCAAAACCATCTAGGCAACAATGGTTAAATCCACAAGAGTGAAAAAAGTTCACTGTTGACACTCCTTGTTCAGTAACAGAGTCAAATACTTTCTGCAAAGGACCAGTAGATGAATAATATAATAAATAACCATAGGCTTGAAACACCTTACATCTTTACAAGCTTTGTGAATTTGCAGGGTTGAGCGGGGGGGAGACCCTTTTTCTGCCCCGTGCATATTTTTGCCACCATCAGTTATAACACATCTTAGCAGATTCCACTTCAGGTTGTTGCAAATGAGTGTTTACTCACTGTGTTTGAAAATATTCTCATCTGCATTTGCTCTACACAGATTATTTACATGGGTAATTTTTCAGTCACTTCAGACTCATCACTGACTTCACTAATAAGCAATAACCAACTAGTATTGTCAGTATCTTTGGACTAATCAAGAGCCAAGGAAAACCACTTGAGATAATGTACCTTGTTTTTAATTGACTATTTGCTTCCCGTGTTTTCAATTCTTTGAGCAGCTGTTCTTGGCAAATAGTTGACAATGTTAACTACTTTCTCTGGCTACATTTCTTCATATGATAAGTCAACATTGGTAAGTGTGTTCTCTTGATTGGCTAATAAATGAGCTGCTCAAATATTTAATTGCAGCCTTTTTGTTTTTTTTTTTTTAATTTTTGTGAAGAACTTCTGTTGTAATGAGATATTTTAAACTTTTCTTTTTTCTGATTATTGCTTTCCCATCATGGGAGATGTGATAAGTGCATGATCTAGAAATATCAACATTTATTAGTATTGTTATAGTGTTACTGCTTAATACAAAAATATTTTGCCATCTAATTTGATACCAAATTAATCCCTTTACTGTACCTTAAGACTGAGTTAATTATTCAGGGGCGCCTGGTGGCTCAGTCAGTTAAGTGTCTGACTCTTGATTTCGGCTTAGGTCATGATCTCAAGGTTATGAGATCAAGTCCTGCATCCAGTTCTGTGCTGAGTGTGGATCCTGCTTCAGATTCTCTTTCTCTCTCTCTCTCTCTCTCTTGCTCTCTGCCCCTCCCCCCCTAAAAAAAAAGACTGAATTATTCAAAGTCTAGTTTTTTCTTCTCTTATTTTTTTATATCGTATATAATCATAATAAAACAAATGTTATAGTACAGCAATGTGCATAACACCAGAAATGTTGTAGAATAATAATTGTGATTTATAGTGAACCAAGCAGCTGTGCAAAGCAGTGAGCAGGCAGCATATGGTCTGTATCACAGCTACTCAACTCTCCTGTTGGCACATGACAGCCACAGGCAATGTGTAAATGACTGTGTGCCCATGTTCTAATAACTGTAATTAGGGTCACTAACATTTAAGTTTCATAGAATTTTCACACACCATAAATGACTGCTTTTCTTTTGATTTTACTTCCACAGTCGAAAAAGGAATAACTCATTCTTAGCTCATAATCTGTATAACAACAGATAGAAGTCTGGATTGGACCTTTGGGCTGGAGTTTGCAGACTCCTGTACTAGAAGGATATCTTTTAATAAAAAGATCAAAATTTTCAGATAAACTGAAACCACTAAATATTCACCATCTCTTTCTTTTCATGGTTTACGTCAGTAGGAAATAGCAGGGAAGAATGGGGACTTTAGAGGAGAAAGGAAAAGCCATGTTCACTTTTTTCTCAGGGCAAGTCTCCTTACAAATGAACAGCCTAGTATTTAAATCATTGGAATGGGACACATGGCAATTGCTGTCAATTCTACTTCCGTCACTTACTCACCTGCTTCTACGGCCCTCCCTGTTCCCCTCTACACCTGCCCTCATGTAGTGATGTAACACTGTGCTTATGAATGATGTTAATCATAATAAGTAACATTTACCAGGACCCCTACTAAGAGCCAGGACCTTTGAATATACTGTTTTACTTAACCCTCACAGAAGTCCTAGGTGGGCAGTTTTCATTGTTATACATTTCTAGAGTAAACTGAGGCTCCAAGAAGATACATTACTTACTTAAGGTCTCATAGCCACTAGATGGCAGAGCCTGGATTCAAATCCAGATCTACCTTGCTTCAAATCCCATATAATGATTCTAAAGAGAAAGGGGATAAGGGAAATGAAAAAGTCACAACTATCTAAAAAGAATTAGCCTGCTGTTGTGTGACCTATCATTTCCTTCAGCTCAATTATTAATGAGTTAAGCATCTAAGACAACTGTCAGTTATAATGTGTATGTATTTCTACTGTCAATGGAACTGTTATATGGTAGCCTTTTATGAAGTTAAATCTCAGATAAAGTATATAATATACAGAACATAAGGATGCAACGCCTTGGTTAAAATATAAATGCTATTTTACAATACGTAACCCAGTGGGCTGCAATAAATTGAGAGTACAATAATTATGTGTGTTTCAAAATCAGAATAGGGCATATTAGGTTACAAGACTATCAAGAGAAAACTCAGGATCCTGAATGCCTTGTCATCTCATAAGAAATTTCACAGGGAAGAATTCAGTGTTTGGTTGATCTGATAAAACATGAAACAATATTTTTTATATTTTTCGAAGGTCTCCATCGATAGCATTTCCATGTCCCCCAGTTGGAAGGTTGGGTCTCTCCAGTCAATATTGATTGATTTGCCTCATTTATCATAGTTTAGCTGCTCAACAAATATGTCGATTTGATTTAAGAAAATCTATTTTATGAAAACCCCAAGTTCTATAATGGGTAAGTGATTTATAGTTTACAATGCTTCCTTTCTTCATAAAAGCAATTGACTTTTTGGCCTCTGTTTAATGAGTATCATTCAATTGTGTTAAAGATGACCATGCAATGGATCAAACAGAATTGATGCATGTAATGAATACTCATAAGTCTGGATGATTGTATGAATGTGAATATGAGTTGTTGAAGATGACTTATTATTTCAAAGCTGTAATCAAAAATCCAGTGGAGTCCAACATATCCTGTAAGAATATCATTAAGTGTTTGAGAGACTAAAACACTCTATGGTATTAGTGTAGTGGAAATGTATGTGTTTCACAAAGTCAAAAGTACCTGTCTTTACTCCAAATACATAGGCTTTACCCAAATATCTGTCTTTAAGAAAACATGGGCAGCTATCACTCCGATGCAAGTTTACCCATGTTGAAGACAGAGCTGTACTGATGCTGTAATGGGATGAGATCAATAGTAGCAAGGCCAGATAAGGTGGAAATTTCCAGAAGACTAATATTAACTAAATGATAATGAAAGCAGAACAATTCACAATGTACTTATTCTGGGACAGACATGGTTTTTAAGGATGCTCTAAATATTGTTTGTTTAATGCTGTCCATAATATTAGACTCTGAAACTCTGGAAAGTTATTTTTACTAATTAAGTGGTGGATCAGTTGGTCTCCAAAAAACAAAGAAGAATCGCTACTATCTATACCCAAGTAGAACTTATTGTTTTAACAGATTGTAATGATTTGTAACAAAATGTCAACACATTTTAATGTATTTAATCGTTGTAAAGACAACTAATAATCGTATTTATGTAAGATATGATTGGAATTCAGTGAGAATGAACATACAGATTATTGGTTTAATTTTGGCACTCATTGTCATAACCCCCTTGTTGAATTGTGCTTTTGTGTGAAATTTTGTAATTTTTTTGTTCTCAAATTTGAATTTCCTTCATCTGCAAATAGAGTAGATATCTCTAAGTTAGCAGGTTGAGAAAAATCTTTTCATCCTGACAGCATTCAATGCATTTATCAATTGCATTAGTAATTCTTATTCCCAATGTATAAATTACAATTTTTGTCTCATATGTATTCCATCTTATGCTTCCCGTGTTGATTATAGCTTATTACTTGTTCACATCCTGCACTACCACAAGATTACTTTACTTCTCTTTTCATTTTTATCTGTTCTCTCTCTTTTTTTAATATCGTCCATCTGCCTTCTTTGATACAGAAGTTGTTTAGGTTGAAGAGTCAATTTTGTATATCCTTTAATGTTTCATCACTATTTTTCTATAGTTTCTCCGAGTTATTTCACAAATTTTAGTCTATTTAATACCTTGTAGCATATTAAACTTTGACTTAGTAAATATCCAGAACCTTTACTGTTATTATAAAAAATAATTATGTTTTTTTTAATTATTGTCTGTTTAAAGTTAAAATAGGTAAAAAGTTAGAAATTGCAAACTTACTTATGAATGATATTAGGTAAGTATGCATTCAGAAATATACATAAATCTTATAGTTAATACCCATTGCTATCTTTTGTATCGATATTTATAAATTAACAAGAGTCATCTTTGCATGATCATCGAATATTTGATTGGAGGGAAAGTCATTCCCAGGGAAGCTTATGAAAATATTGTTCCTTCATAGAAAATAGCTGCTGTCTTCAAAGGCTACTTACCTTACATTGTCTTTAATCATCATAGCAATCCTGGCAAGCAAGTATTTTTAGTGCCATTTTGCAGCAGGCTCAGAGAGGTCATCCTGTAAGAATTAACTATGTGAGGATTTGACCTGAGATTTGCCTGATGTGAAAGCCTATGATTTTTCTGCACTAGGATGCAAAAAAAGAAAAAAATCTCAGAAAGGGAAAAAATAACTATTTCATGAGAAAATCAGGTTGCCAGGGGCTGCAGAATCCCTATCTCTCATCATCTGTCTGCACATGGGGCTGGCCACTCAATAATGCAGACAATAAATCATAACACAGAATGGGCATTGGTACCTAACTGGAATCTGTAAATGTTTGAACTGTTAAAAGAACTCCTGTGTAATATTCTTCAACTGTCCCGCTTCAGCCTTGGCTTTGATTGCCTTATTCTTGACAGAAGTGGTCATAATAGTGTGTTCAGCCATCCTTTAAAAGAGCATTCTCCCAGAGTATTTAAATATAGTCAATTTTCCACAGCTTTAATTCACACCAAATATTCAGTTGCACACTCATTATATAAACAAGTGTCCAGCATAACCACTTTTTCTATTAAAATTTTCTTGAGAATTGTGCAGTAAGCAATTTCTGATAGTGCCTGTATTAGGAAAGTTGGCCATATCCTTTTGGGTTGACTGTATCCAACAGCAAGATAAATCTGGGCAAAATTATCATCATTTAGGACAACTGAGATGAGAGAAAATGTGGATAAACAGAATCTTTATATTTTAGTACATTTTAATTACTTGATTTAATCTTTTAGAATTTTGGGAGCTTTTTTACTCTCCTTCACCTAAAACAAAAGCATTATTATTTTTTGCATTATTCAACATCTGGTGATGTCCATAATAAAAATGAAACTCTGCAAGACATATTTCAGAGTATAGAGCAGTGGTGCTCAAAGTATGGACCTCAATCAGTCAGCTAAGCATTACCTGGGAGATTGTTAGATGTGCAAATTCTCAGGCTCCACCCCAGATGGACTGAATCCGAATCTCTGCAGCGATTCTGGGGCAGGGCCCTGGAATCTGTGTTTAACCAAGCTCTGCAGGTGATTCTGATGCATGAGGGGTATTGTGGAACACCATTACATGAGATCCTTAGACTCGCAGCATCAGCGTTACCTGAGGCCCACACTGCAGCCTACCGAAGCAGAAATTATATTTTCTTTAAAAAACTTGTTTTAATGTTTATTTATTTTTGAGAGAGAGGGAGGGAGTGGGGGTGGGAGGCAGAGAGAGGGAGACACAGAATCTGAAGCAGGTTGCAGGCTCTGAGCTGTCAGCACAGAGCCTGATGTGCGGCCAGAACTCACAAGCAGTGAGATCATGACCTGAGCCAAAGTCAGACGCCCAACTGACTGAGCCATCCAGGCACCCCAGAAATTATATTTTAACATCACTGTGTTACCAGTTCACACACTAAATAAAGACCTAAATAATATCTCACCAGACAGCTAACTCCAATATATCCCATACATGTCTCCTGTCCTAAAATTCCTGATGTTCTATCTACGGTGAACAAAATTGACTCTCTCTAAGTTTGATGATTTTAATTCTAATCTTGCCATTCCGCATATATGGAGAATGACCTAGAGGGGAATTAAAGTAGTAATCCACTGATGGGCTAAGTCTAGTGACAACGGTTCTTCTCTCTTCTGTAGATGGTGTGGAGCTCATACCAGCTCTTCCATATTGGTGTACAATATCTGTGCCATTGACCTTGCCAAGTGCTAGATTATCCACTTCTTTTAATCTTTTGGAGTAAAGCATTGAAGCCTTTGTCAACGTGCAGCCAGGGAATTCATTACTTCTCCATCAGTTAGCATGGAGACTAGAATTAATTTATAAGATAATAAGCTGTGATGAAAGCATCATTGGTTATGAGTCATAGGTCTACTACTCAGCCCTGGTATAACTACACATAATTTGTGATTTTTGAGAGTCCACTGGCTGCTCTGAGGCTTACTTTATTGGTCTGAGAAATATGGAAAAAAATGAATAATTTAAAGTTGTCTTGAATTCTAACTCAATGGTTCAGTAATCACTTCAGTTACTTGGATGACTAAAATGAGGTCATCAAATAGGTTTGCTTTGATAAGGAGTCAGGCAAGGAAAGGTTCAGTGTGAAGGGGAAGTCAGTGCAGATACACTGTGCAGGCAGGTGCCAAGAGACGGCACCAATCTTCTTTCCTGGCATGTGAATGGGCTTTAATGGGGCCACCAAGGTGAGATCCTTTCATGGACTCTTTTCTGTAAGTACTGGTGTTTGTGTGCCTGGTTTCCGCTTCCTTGTTTGAATTTTGGGACTATACGTACTATCCACTCACCATGATTTCTGGCTCTGTTAGTGGGATTCATGCTCTCTTTTCCCCTTTCTGAGATGTGTTGGGCCCAGGCAGTGCTGGGGACACTGAAAGCAGCTATCCCCAGGTGCAACAGACTTCTCTGGCTTGCTTCATTTAATAAAAATAGTCCTGGCACTATCATAAAACCTTTCATCCTTGAGTCTTAAATTATTTCACAAACATTTATTCTTATAGAATTCCTGCAAGGCACACGTTATAGAGTCACAGATTGATGCAGACTTGGAGATAAAGAACTTCAGAGATCATTCACTTCAAATCACTTCATTTTTCAGGTGAAAAAATTGAAATCCCAAAAGGTGAAGTGACTTACCCAAGCGGTTCTCTTTTTTTAAAAATGTGGATACAAGACAGTTAGGTGGATAAACCCCAAGCCATAGAATGCATTTTTAATTATTGTATACAGTAAACTTCAAATTTTTATTTACTAGCCTTGGGAGGAAATTCACTCGATCTTTTGAAAGGTAGCCCTAAGGGTTGGACAAGTGGATAGAGATGGGTTAATAAAATGATGTGTCAGTAATGAATGATGCTTATTTATTTTTATTTGTTTTTAATGTTTATATATTTATTTTGAGAAAGAGAGGGAACAAGTGGGGGGAGAGGGACAGAGGAAGAGAGAGAATCCCAAGCAGGCTCCATGCTCAGTACAGAGCCTGACATGGGGCTCGATTCCATGAACCAGTGGGATCATGACCTGAGCCGAAGTCAAGAGTTGGATGCTTAACTGACTGAACCACCCAGGCGCCCCATTAACGAGTGATGATTTAAAGTAGTATATTAGTGAGCAGAAGAAACAATGTTATCGTTACTCATTTAATTTGATGGTACAGAATAGGAAAAACTGCTAAAAATGACTCTCTATCAAATCTGACAACCTCTTCTCCTGTCTTTAATCCTAGAGAGAGCCAAACACTTCTTACTCCTTTGTCACCCCTCTCCCCCCTCCACATATTAATCATCTGCCACTTTAAAGGATGAAGGGGTTAGGATGGAGAATAAAGAAATTGATCCAGAAACAGACCTACTGATCAACAAGATAACTGCAGAACGCTTTGCACCTTTTCAGAGAAGGGAAAATGACACAAAAGCTATTGAGATAATATTTATCCCATGGGTGCAGGGCATTTTCAAGGATTCAAAGCTGTCATAGAGAGCTTTGATAGAGGGCTGTGATAGAGAGTTCACAGACAGCAGGAATATATCTTATGTATACTCATGCCTACCCCAAAGTTAATGACACTAAACGCATGATAGTGGTGCAAATGAAGTGCTATGGAAGCACAGGGAAAATATATGGATTTGAGATGGATGGCTTTGGGAAGACTGGGGAAAGAATTCAAAGTGAAACTAGAGAAAAAAATGGTAGGTAAAAATGAGATTGGTAGGAAAGGGCATTCCAGATAAAAAGGAATCTATTTTACTAGAAGCATCATTTTTCTTCTTTCCTGAAAGACAAAAACAAGTAGAAGAGAGTCCCAGGGATGAATGGCAGTATGATGGTAGAGCCAAAGGACTCATTTGTGGAAAATAATGCAAGCAAATGAAGATACAAATCATGACTAGTGACAATGAGAAAGTTCCACTTGAGTGAACTTATTTGGAGCATTGGGGGAAATTTTACTGCTGGATGGATGGATAAAATGAAGAAGGAAATAGGGTTATGTTACAGAGAAAATGGACAAATACTGAGATTAAGTAGAAGACAGGAAGGTTGCAAAGGTCCCACTTAATGTTGTGTAATACAATCAACTAAGAACAGCATTGACAGAACATTAGAAGACATATGGATTTGCCCAAACCATAAAATGATTTTACCTGTCTAAATTCTTAGGACTACTTTTTTAAAGCTGTCTTTTCCAGGAGATATGATTGAATCTAGAAATGTGTATCTCAAAGGATAATACAATTGAAGAGATCTGATTGATGGTCTAAGAAAATGAGAATTAAGGTAATATGATAAATCTGAGTACATGATGTAATATTTTAAGATAAATGTGGTATTCCCCACCTTGAAATCATAGCAAGTTAGAGCAAAGAGTGACTTTAGGGATTTTTACTGATATGCATAACAGCATAGATGAGTCTCAAAATAACTATATTGAGTGAAAGAAGCCAAACCGCCCCTCCCCCACCATGAAAGAGTACAGACTTTATGATTTAATTTTTGTAGAACTCTAGAAAGAGCAAACTCTAAGAACAGAAAATGGATATGCTTGGGATTTCTTGGGGATGAGGGCAGGGTAGGCTACATTATAAAGGCACATAATGAAACTTTTGGTTGTTATGGATGTGTATGTTCAGTGTCTTGGTGTATAGTTTAACAGGAATGTGTGTGTGTCAAAGCTTATCAAATTGTACACTTTATACATGTGCAGTCTCTTGTATGCCACTTATGCCTCAATAAAGTAGTTAAAAAAAAGAGATAATAGGAATGACAGGAGATCTATTTGCACCCAGAATATATAGTAATTTGGCAAAACTTTCCTTGGATAGCACCTAAGACCATATGCCTATCTGACAATATCTCTTCTTCCTGTGGAACGGGGGAAATTACTAGTGATTTTTTTAAAAAGGAAATATGCCTTTTATATCTCTATAAAAATAGAGTATTTTTGCAATTCATTTGTAGAGCAGGAAGGCCCAGGACCTGTTTTCAAGATGCCTGTTCTCTGATGCCAGCTATGGCTCTGACTTACTCTGGATTTTGGAACTTAATCTCATTTTATGACGTGCAAAATGGAAATTAAAATATCTATGCCATACTTCACAGACATAAAAAAGATGAAATTGTTTAGAAATATTTAGAATATTTTTGTTGGTACTGTGCAAGCCTATAGGGATACAAAGATAAATAGGATAGGTTTCTTTTTCTCTAGATGCCTGTATTTTCTCCTCCCGATAGATGATAGATAGAGATGCAAATCAAGTGTAAGACACTCTGAATTTTATAATTATGTTGTGAACCAAATACAGGAGAGGTACCGAGGAGGAAGGATCTAAATATCTGAGGGTCGAGCAAGTAACATCTCAGTTGGTCTTGAAGAAATAGTTTAGCGAATAAAGATTCAATGAAGAAGCATGTGCAAAAGCATACAGACATAAGGGGACGTAGGACTCAGAAGATGTCTTTGAAATTCAATTTTCTTGGAGGACAGGGCAAGTGTGAAAGGCTGTTGAATGGTGAATCTGAGGACAGTGGAGAGCAATATTGAGATGGGCTTTCTGTGCTACCTTGGAAAATGTAGAGAATTTAGACCAAAGGGAACCAGTTGAGTTTCTAGGCATGAGAATATGTAACCAATATAAAAGTAGCATAAATATATTATGCATTAGACAGGTAAAAAATAAGTAAGTGAAAATGCTAAAAAATCAGTGAAAAAACAATTTATTGATTAAATATTTGACTTTTTCTATGGATACTTTTGGAGTTATATAAATAAAAATTGACACATGAGTGTAACAAAACTGTCCACAATTTTATTTCCTATTAAGATGCTTTTGCAGTATAAATCTAGATTCATTCTTAACAACTAGTTAAGTGATTATTATATTTCTTTGTTTTTTAATTTAAAGGTTTGATAGTAGTGACTTCCCATAAATCAAAGACTGTTTTCTTAGGAAAATATTGACTAAATTTAGTTTTCTCTTGGGAAATAAGGACTTGTAAAATGTAAGTGTGCTGAAGAAATGCAAGCACAGTTAAAAAAGGAATGGTATTAATGACATTGTAACCGAGAAAATGGCTTATTAAAGCAAAGCAAAATAATTAATAGATCTTTTTCAATTGTATGCAGTAGAAAACTGGATGAATGGTACTCTTACTGAAGTCAGTTCTTTGCTTGGCCTTGAAAGTTTCCAACATTACTTATGGAAACAATATTTATATCTATTTTCTCAGTTTCCTAATGACAGTGTTGCTGTTTCAGTGTGGACTTTGGTGGTCGGAAGGACTGAATTTAGCCCACATCGTGAGCAATTCTTGCTGGGTAACTTTAAGCAAATTATTGGACTTCTCTAATGCACAATTTCTCCATTGTCAAATGAGAATAATAATATTCAAGTTACAGGGTTGTTACAATGGTCAGGTGAAACAGGGATTCTAAAATACTTAGCATAGTGTGACTTATAGGAAACCCTCAGTAAAAATTAGATGTTTTTGTTGTTCTTGTTATCTGGACTTGTTGGGACTGGCAGATCAATATGGGACCAATTTTCCTGTTTATACTGAATACGTGTATAGCCCTATGGTGAGTGGAATAAAGCACCACACTGAAAATCGGGAAATCTAGCTCTTGCCACAGCTCCGACCTTAGTGAGCTGTGTGACTTTGAAAGCGTAATAGGATGTCACTGATTCTTTTCATGTACAAGATGAGGGAGCTGGACCCTTTATTAGATTTTAAAAATGCATTTGAATAATCTAGAGATTCAGGGATTTCCTTTGTTGACGCACACTGAAATGGAGAAAAGGGAGAGGAGAACAGATGGGACCCAACTATCCAGCTTTGCTTCAATATCTGAGCTAACTAGTGTTTAGTTTTGGATCACCTGGATGGGTTTTGCTTGAACAAAGCATCCCACAGCTATGAAAGTTTGCAAACCACCATATTTTGTAATTTCAGATGTTCCATTAGCTATATAGTTTTGCAAATGTGTTTGACTACTTGTAAGATCTGAATCACTGACAAAATCCAAAAGGTTTCCATGCTAAAGATGGAAATAATTACATTTTCTTGTTAGGATAGAGAAATTAATATATGTGCCAAATATGATGATTAACAGTTTTATGTAAATTTAATCCCTATAAAAATCTTGTAAAAGAGGCATCGTTATCTCATTTGAAAGATAAGACAAGGAAACCAATACCCAGGAAGTTTAAATCATACCATAAATGATCAATTTGGAATTTAAACTTAAATATAGGAAACTCTAAATATTATGATCATTCCTTTGCAATTAGTAAATCCCTAATGAAAAAGCCAATAATACAGTAATAAATAGCCCAAGGTATCATTCAACCCACTTTTAAGAAGTCCACCTTGGGTCTCTGAATTGTTAATTGAGCAAGTTTTCTCTGAGCACTTACTCTGTGTCTAGCACCTTAGAGCATAGGAAGATAAGTAGTTCAGAGCTCCTGCCCTCTAAAGGCTTATAAATTAGCCCTTACTATAAAGACGGGAAGATAGGCCCTTAATAGGAAGCTAATATAAGAGTAAACACAAGTATATGATCCAGTTTAGGTTCGCTGGGAAAAGGAAAGATCAAAGATCATAAACACAGAAGGTAAGTATAGTTCATTTGCAAATAGTAACAGTTCATCTTTCTAGGTATATGTGAATAGGGTGAGTCTGGCCCAGTTCTGAAACAGGAGGAGAAGGGGCAGGTAGCTAACTCAATATAAATTTCAGAAGGAGAAGGTAGTGGCGAGCAGAGAAGGAGCTATGTTAACAATTTAAGTCATTGGTCAGTAACCTGCCTGTGATCTGTACACCAGACCAGCCAGGTCTTAGGGCCTCTGTGACCATGACCTGTATTTCTTTTTTAAGGCTGCCAGCTACCCTCACCCAAACTGGAGTTCACAGACATGGGGAAAAGACCAGGAGCAAACACACACTGAGGACATCTTCAAGTATCAAGTATCCCACGGCCTCAGGGCACCTGGGTGGCTCAGTCAGGTAAATGTCCGACTCTTGGTTTCAGCTCAGGTCATGAGCTCATGGTGTGTGGGATAGAGCTCCGCGTATGGCTCTGCACTGACAGCTCAGAGCCTGCTTGGGATTCTCTTTCTCCCTCTCTCCACCCCTCCCCTGCTCTCTCTCAAAATAAATAAATAAACTTAAAAAAAAGAAAGTCACGGTTTCACACTGTAAAACTATCGCAGCAAGAAGGAATGAAATTTTGATGCAAGGTACAAAATAGCAAACAAAAGAGTTGCTTTGCTTCAAAGGAAAAAAAAGGTGCAGCGTAAATAGTAAGGTGAAGTAACTGGAGTTTCATGATGATGAAATTGATGCTTCCCTTGGCCAAATTACACTTATGTCCGATGCTATCTATTGCCACCTGGTGCTTGCACAAAGACGGTGACACAACCCTTTTCGACACAAATCCTTTCTCAGTTTGGAGAAACTCTAGACCTGTCCTTATTCTATCTGAGTGGCTTTGAGAGTAAGAACATTCAAATGATGGAAATAAGAATTACTCTAAAATATAACCAAAGGTTGAAAGTGAAGTTAGCATTACACCAGAAAAATGAAATCATTTCAGATGCTCCATGAAAAGCATATTTGGATCTCATGTTCTTTTTGAAGACTTAAGTACCTAGAGTACTTAAGATTCCTTAAAATGAGACCAAGCTCTGTACCTCTACAGCAATTTGCTTCACATTAAGTAGCATTTCAGCTATTTTTTGTCTGAAATTGGTATGATAAAGTAGCTTCTTTATCTTCTTTTCATTTGAGAAGCTGCTTCCTTCCTGGCAGTAAGAAGGTTGGCATGGTTGATGCAGACCTGATCCAGATTTCTAATGCACACTTGGAGAGGGCTTCTCAAACTGTAGGAGTCCTGACCATGGTCGCCAGTTGGCACTGTTCCATTCCTTAAGGGGGCACCTGCTTCCTGCATCAGGGGGAGCCTTGTGCATCAGGCTGGGCATGTGGTAAGGGGCCTCCAACAGAAGCAGGCCTTCCGGACACACCTGGAATCTCTACTCTTCTGGAACTTGGCATCAGGACTGTTTGTACTTCCTGTGTCATGGAGGTAACCCCACCTTGTTTTCTCCTCTTCTGCTCCATGTCTTGGGTACGGGACACCAACTACACAGCTACACAAACATGAGACACATATGAGAATAAGTTCAGCTAAAAAGGAAAACTATGGCAGTGGAAATGTAGAAAACAAATAGCAAGAACAGTCTCTACCAGTTATCCCAGGACCCAAGAGCGAACCCCTTACTTTCAGCCATGTTTTCTTCGCTATAATTCAACTGATGCATTTGTGGATTCACAAAAAAAGGAAAAACAATTATGACATGAGGTTTGGGACAGAATCCCTGAGTTCCAGAATCTCTGAGCCACTTCTATCACTACCTCACTGGATGTCTGAGGTAAATCCCTTGGTGTCTCTGAGCTTTATTCTCCTTGATGGTAAAATGCAGACAAAGGAACTTCAAGATTCTTTCATCTTCTAAAGTCCTAGGATAGTATGGTTTTACTGATATCTATCATGAGAGATGTTTCAACAATCACAGAAATGATGAATACAAAAGGATTTACTCCTGGGCGCCTGGGTGGCTCAGTTGGTTAAGCGTCCGACTTTGACTAAGGTCATGATCTCACTGGTTCGTGAATTCCAGCCACGCATTGTATCAGGAGCTCTGCTATCAGAGCAGAGCCCACTTCAGATCCTCTGTCCCTCTCCCGCTCATGGTCTATCTCTCTCTCGAAATAAATAAACATTTAAAAAAAGAGTTCACTCTTCAGAAAAAAAAAAAAACAACAAAACATTTCATATGTAGTGAATACCAATATATAGGTAGATATAATAATACCTACAACACAAGCTAATTTCTCTATACTGGGGTTTTACTGTTCACTGATGTTATATTTAAATGACATTTGTTTTAATGTTTATTTTTGAGAGACAGAGAGAGGCAGAGTGTGAGCAGGGGAGGGGCAGAGAGAGAGGGAGACACAATCTGAAGCAGGCTCCAGGCTCCGAGCTGCCAGCATAGAACCCAAGGGGGGACTCGAACTCATGAATGGTGAGATCATGACCTGAGCTGAAATCAGATGCTCAACTGACTGAGCCACCCAGGCGCCCCTTAAATGACATTTTTGATCGGTGATCTGTGTTAACTCCAATGAGGTTTGGTGGTGGTGGTGGTGGTGGTTTTGGGGGGTTTTGTTGTTGTTTTTTTTGTTTATTTTTGTTTTTGTTTTTTTGTATTTTTGTTTGTTTTTCAGTGATGAAATAACACATATTCTGAGCAGATATTCTCCAGTGATGACTTACGGTTAGGGGTTCATTTGGGAAATTGTCTGAAACTGCCCAAAAGGCCTAGATTCTAAATTCCTAAGGTAAAGCTGACTTAGTGGTTGGTGAATGGCACTATCATGCTTTTTCCTTAATCTTAATGCATCGTCTTGCTAAATGAAACAATTTTGTAGTTAAAGTTAATAGCGTAGCGTCATAGGATCTTAGATGTACAAAGTGTCTCAAGTATACCTTACAGTTTACAAGATGTGCTGAGCTTTGATGGCATAGGATGAAGGCTTCAATGAGATGATTGCCTCTAGAATTGGGTCTGAAGTTGAGTTCCCATCTCTTTCACTGGGTAAGGCTTGTCTTATATTTGCATTTTTACACACTTTGTCTTATTAAGGCTGATACATTATAGCCCACCACTTAAATTCAATATGTCATTACATCTTCTTCTAGATGTGTTTCTAACCCATTTTTGTCTTGATAGAAGTCTATTTGTTTCTGGGGCGCCTGGGTGACTCAGTCAGTTAAGCGTCTGACTTCAGCTCAGGTCATGATCTCACTGGTTGTGGGTTCAAGTCCGACCTCAAGCTCTGTGTTGACAGCTCAGAACCTGGACCCTGCTTTAGATTCTGTGTCTCCCTCTTTCTGCCTCCCCCCTTCTCATGCTCTGTCTCTCTCTCTCTCTCAAAAATAAAAACAAATTAAAAAAAAAAAAAGAAGTCTAGTTGTTTCCTTTAAAACTTTTCTTGGGGTGCCTAGGTAACTCAGTTGGTTGAATATCCGACTTTAGCTCAGGTCATGACCTCACAGTTCATAGGGCTCTCGGCTGTCAGAGGGGAGCCTGCTTCGGATCCTCTGTTCCCCTCTCACTCTGCCCCCTCCCTCCTCAAAATAAATAAACATTTAAAAAAAATTAAAAAAAAAAACCTTTTATTCCACTAAACACTATTGTGTTAGTATTATTTTATTAGTCAATATTACTGTATTATATGAGGTTTTCAAGTGCATCCTTTTAGTTTAGTTTCTTCGCTTTGTTTGGGGATTTATTACTCTAGGCACAGCGCACCTCTATTATACTCTGATGTTATGTAATGCATCTCTGCAAATTGTTCCTGCTTGTTACACTCTTCTGATTAAGGCACTATCATGTTTTTTCTTATACTTGATGTATTTTATTGATAAAGAAAATGAATACATTGTGAAACATGATAGTATGTTATCATAGCTCTTTAGGCTATTAAAAATTTTTTTAAAATTTTTTTAATGTTTATTTTTGAGAGAGACAGATAGAGTGTGAGTGGGGAAGGGGCAGAGAGAGGGAGACACAGAATCTGAAACAGGATCCAGGCTCTGAGCTGTCAGCGCAGAGCCTGACACGGAGCTTGAACCCACAAACCATGAGATCATGACCTGAGCCAAAGTCAGACGCTTATCCGACTGAGCCACCCAGGCGCCCCTGGGCTATTAAATATTTTAAGAATCAATCTGGATAAATCCTCTTCTAATATTTATTTGAATCTCTCCTCCCACATCCTTTTAATTGGTCATATATATTCCATATTCTGAAATTTTTTAAGTTCATTTATCTAAGTAATCTCCACTACTCAACATGGGGCTCAAGCTTACAACCTCAAGATCAAGAGTCACATGTTCTTATGACTGAGCCAGCAGGATGCCCCCTATATTCTGAATATGTTTAAGAATTCTTGAGGCGCCTGGGTGGTTCAATCAATTAAGGGTCCGACTTTGGCTCAGGTCATGATCTCATGGGTCTTGGGTTTGAGTCCTGCCTTGGGCTCTCTGCTGACAGCTCAGAGCCTGGAGCTCGCTTTGGATTCCGCCTCCCTCTCTCTCTGCCCCTCTCCTGCTTGTGCTCCGTCTCTCAAAAATAAATAAACATTAAAAATTTTTTTTTTTGAAAAAGAATTCTATAAGGTTCTGTAACTGTAAACATCATTTGGTTTTATTAAAAGTTTATTCCTCAAAAAACTAAATATTGATTTACTCGTATGACCCATCAATTCCCCTTTTAGGTATATACCCTAAAAAATTAAACACAGGGACTCAAATATACCTGTACATTCATGTTCATAGGAGAGTTACTCACAATAGCCAAAAGGTGGGAAAATTCAACTCCCCATCGACAGATGAATGGTCAACAAAATATGATATATGTGTATAATGTAATATTATTCAGCCATAAAAAGGAAACATGTTCTTAAACATACTACAACTTGGATGAATCTTGGAAACAATATATTACATGGGAATATATAAAAAAAGCCAGATACAAAATGACAAATATTGTGTGATTGCACATATATAAAATATCTAGAAGAGGCAAATTAAATTCATAGAGCAGAATAGAAGATACCAGGGATTGTGGGAGAAGGGAATGGGAAATTATTGCTTAATGGTTAGAGTCTCTGTTTGGGGTGAGGAAAAGTTTTGGAAATAAATGGCATGATGGTTGCATAACATTGTGAATATAACTAATGCCACTGAATTGTATACTTAAAAAAGGTGGAAATGGTAAATTTATGTCATGTATATATCACCACAATAAAAACAAAATTGTTTTAAGTATATAATGTGATTTTCTGACTCTTTGGAATCTATGTTATAATTCTTTTAGGGCAGCAGCTAGCTTGAACATTTGCTCTTTGGCTATGCTGTGAGTAGAGCTTTCTGAAGTGGGCATTCTGCTCCAGAACTTAGAATATAATTTGCTTATATGCAGATTTAATGTACTCCAGAGTGTTAAGTGCATGTTAGTATGCAAACAAGTGTCTGCAGAAGTGGATTTTCTACTAATAACCTCATTGGAGATGTCCCATGATCAATTTCTTTTAGTGGCCATATTAGTGGAGTTCAACACCACCTGCTGGGTTTGGAATTTTCAACATCAAGGTAAATGCAGACAAAATTACTATTATTAAGGATAAATGGGCCAGGAAGAGCATAGTTAAGCTAAATAATTACTGTAACATGGCTTTTTAAAGTTGGAAACAATCTGGGACTTTTAATCCTCCCATGATATCAACATGACAGGTGGAAGAGGGAATGTGAAATCATGTTTAACATTCTGTTGCATTTAAAACTTGGATAGAGATACTGGAAAAAGAAATAGATATAAATATAAACATTAATTAAAATATGTATTAAATAATAATGTAAGTCACTAAGATAATGAATATAGATTGTAAAATGTCTAAACTCCTAGAGAAAATTAGACTGACCCCAAAAGAGCGGAGCCTGATGGCAATAGGATGTCTGTCTTTGCATAGCAATTCTTTCCCCTTCCTTCTATTAATGGAATCTCAGAATCTCCAGTCACCTTGACCCAAATCTCAAGAAACATCATTGGTCTGACTGCAGGCACATGATCAAAACTATGTCAATCTGAATCCCTTCCTGCATCTTGAGGACAAGATGGAAAGGATTCTTTTTTTCCCCTCTCCAGACTGAGTTACAAGACTATGAGACAAAGTTATCACTGTTCAAGTAGGAGCAAAATGGAAGAAAAGGCTGAAAGATGCCAACAAAGAGAGGACGTGAGCTTGCTAATAAGAATGTGGAGCGATTACCTGATGCTGATGAAGCCTTGATATTCTGTTAACACTGAGGTCATCTTCCCTTTTGCTGTTCTGTTTTGCTGGTTTCAACCTATACATAAACACACATGTACCTTCTTATATTAGTTTGAAGCATGTATATATCACTTGGAATAGAGAATCCTGACCAGAAGCTCAGGAAAAGAACAACTGACGTCATAAGTTCACATGGTAAATTAACAACCCTGTTTAAATTTCATTATACTGAAATGAATAAATAAAAATACATCAAAAGGAATCAAAGTAGATATGAAGGCTTATATTTTCCCATGAGACAGAGATCATTGGGTTGGGTAAAAAAAAAAACAAAAAAAAACCAAAGAAGCCCAGAATAAAAGCAAATAGACCGGGCAAACAACATTGCTTAAATATTGTTTTCAAGAAACACACCCCAAACAAAATGACACCAACTTTTAAAATGCAGAATGAAAAAAAAAATACCAAGGAAAGACTTATTTTAAAAACTGCTGTGACGATATTAATACAAGAAAAAAACCAGAACTTAATGTGAAGATTTATTTTGGATAAAGAGGAATATTTTATTATGATACAAGGTGTATTTTAAGAACTTACAACCATCAGGGATCTTTGGTTTTCTAGTCATATAAGTTTAAGATATGCAAAGTAAACCGGAGGGAACATGTAAGGACTAGTACATAAAAAAGTAACCAAAATAGGAGATGTTAACACTTCCTCTCAAAAATCATCAGATCAGGCAGTGCAACCACAATGTGAACAAACATGACTCATGGGATGCTGTCATAAAGGGACTCTATTTTGCATCTCACGTCCTTTTGCGTTTCTTCAGTGAGCCTATTTTTTCCTTTTTCCTGGCTCTGGTTAACTGGGTAGCTACATCATTTACCCTAAAAAAAAAAAAAAAATAGTTCCTGTTTATTTTGTCAAACACAGTCTCAATTCAGCCATTAAAGTGCTCAGTCCCAGCCCATCATTAAAAACTCTAATCTTGATGTAAGGCATATCCCGCTCTTCATGCCGGGAGCTACTGCGGGCAAACATCTAAGCAAAGGAAGCTGGTTGGCTTTTTTCCTCCCCTGTTTCTTCTACTCCTTCTCTCTTCCTGGCTAACTGATGCCTCTAATTAACTGGGATGGGTGGATGACAAACCTCAGGTAGGCCATGTTGTCTGGTTCATGGAACTGCAAGCCTTTTCCCCAAGACTTTGGAAGAGCAGTTTCCTACCAAACTTCAAATCACTGTTTTGCTCCCACAGAGGTCACTTTAGCCAGTATGTTGTATTCAAGCTTCTCCAACTTGACTCAGACCCCAATGTACCGCTTTTGCCCTCAGACTTCAGGGTCCACAGGTTACACTCTGAGTAGCCACCTCCAATCCCCCTTCCAGTGGTGGAGGCTGGGGAGTAGCATACTCCCCACTATTGTTTCCTGTGGGAGAAGAGGGGCTGTGACTCAGAGGGGGGTCCAGTCTAGAGGAATGTTCCTCAACAGTTTTCTCTAAATTCAAATCTTGACACGTTATATCCTAGATGTGTGGGTGGAACTGGAGAGCTGTCCAAAGTTTCATGTATACTTCCCTTGAAAATTCTGTACTGTGGGTCTGCCGCCTAACCTTGAGATGCAGTTTCTAGCAGGTTCTAGTATTCACAAGTGTCAGCCCCAACTTCCATTTTAATAACTTCTGAAGTAAGACGAGATGAAAAGTATTTGAATAACAACTTATTCCCTGACTCTCTCTCCTTCTCAA
This sequence comes from Panthera onca, assembly GCF_046562875.1. Lineage (NCBI taxonomy): Eukaryota > Metazoa > Chordata > Mammalia > Carnivora > Felidae > Panthera > Panthera onca. The sequence goes on from NC_138343.1 coordinate 45,586,072, forward strand.
TTGGCTCTCAGAGGAACAGTTACAGCCTTAAGTGCATTTATTAGAAAAATGAAATAAAAAGTTTATTAAGCCTTTAGTATGAGATGTTAGAAAACAATTTGAAGAAAAGCATAGTGAGATGGAATAAACAATGATAAAGCCAGGCTTCCTAATACAGATAATTTTTTTAAAAGGATATGTGATTCCAAAGTAAATTCTAAAAAGGTTAACAAAATATTACAAAGTCTAGCAAGTCAGTTTAACAGGAAAAAGAATTTACTAAAAATCAATGTTAGGGAAAAGAAACAGGATAGAAGCACAGATGTCGAGGAAGTGAAAAATAAAACACTATGTGCACATTTATAGCAACATATTGGAAAGTCTAATTGAATTAATCATTTTCTAGGAAACTATGAGTGACAAAAAAATGACTGAAGAACTAACAAAATACCTCAAGATACCAACCAAAAAAAAAAAAAAAACAAAAAAACAGAAAAAAGAAAAACTATCTAAAATAGCACTGCTTTAAATGACATCTGTCTACCTTGTGCATTCAATCAAATCATCCTATCAGATACTTAAGAATTGTCTATAATTCCTGTTATTTAAGCTGTTTTCAAAGTAGAGAGAAAGATTAAAGCTGTCTTACTTATCACCAGGCTACTATAGCATTAATCTAGTAATGCAAGACTATCACACAAGCCTAAAAATAGTTCAGACTCACATATGAACATAACTACAATTTTTTAAAGCAGCAAATTAAGTCATTTATTGTATTAAAAAACTAATATAACCTAATCAAGTCTGTTTATTTCAGAACTGCAAATATGATTTGCCATTAAGGAATTATGTTTATAATAGAAATGGTATTTCAAATAATTGGGGAAACACTTGCTGCTTAGTAAATAATGTATAACAATTGGATACCCATATGAGAAAGATTAATGTTATAATTCTATCACTCATCATATACTCAAAGAAACTCCATAGAAGTCAAATATCTATATTTAGAAATTCACAGGAAAAAAAAAATGTCTTTATTTCCCTCAGACAGCAAAGGGCCTCCCAATATGCTATAAGCTCAAAGCCCATGAAAGAAAAGATTGAGAAATGTAACTCAGTAAACATGAACATGTACTGTAGAATGCAAGATACCTTAAATAAAGTGCAAAAAGACAAGCACGACCCTGGAAGAAAGCATTTATAAAAGAAAAAAAAAACTTATATAAAAGATTATTAGCCTTCGTATATTTAAAAAATTTTTTTTTACTGTTTATTTATGTTTGAGAGAGTGAGAGACCGAGTGCGAGTGGGGGAGAGGGAGAGGGAGACACAGAATCCAACGCAGGCTCCAGGCTCTGAGCTGTCAGCACAGAGCCCATCATGGGACTCGAACCTACAACCTGTGAGATCATGACCTGAGCTGGAGTCTAACGCTTAACTGACTGCCCCACCCAGGGAGTCCCAGCCTTAGTATATTTTTAAAATGTTAACAATTAAAAAGAAAAAAGCAATCAATCCAATTATGGCAAATAATTCATGACAATTCATAGTAATTGCTAGTAAATCTAGAAAGACATGCTCAGTGTCACAGGTAATCAGGGGACCACATATTAAAATAACAATGGTGTGCCATTTCCAGCTTGGATGATTGGGGAAAAGGAATGAGGTAATAGTGAGATTTTCCAAGGGGGAACCTGGCACTCTTGTTGGTGAGCATGTGAATTGGTGCCATTTTCTGGAGAATTATTTGACTGAATCTATTAAGTTAAAAAAAAAAACAAAAACAAAAACAAAAAAACGCCTCTCCTTTGACTCAGCAGTTTTATGTCTAGGTATCTCTTCCACAGAATTTCTTATCTACGTGCACGAAGATGCATGCTCAAAAAAATTTGTTTTGGTATTGTTGGGAATGGCAAAAAAGAAAAAAAAGGAAGGAAAAATTGGACACAACCTATAATGTTCCATCATTAAAGAGCGGTGAACAAGTTTATGCTATTGATTTATTTAATGAGGCGATATACATAAAGCACTTGGAACAATGTCTGGCACCTGAGAAGCACCAGATATGTGTTAGTTACATTGTCCTCCCACCCTAGAATTATAAGCTCTTTGAAAGCAGCATGTTTGTCTGTTTCACTCATTACTGTGTTTCCCTGGGCCTAGAACAGTATATGACACGTAGCAGATCCTCAGTCAATATATTTAAAATGACTCTTGGGGCACCTGGGTGGCTCAGTGGGTTGAGCCTCCTAGTTTTGATTTCTGCTCAGTTCATGCGTGATCTCACGGTTCTTGAGATGGAGAGCCCTGGATCAGGCTCTGTACTGACAGGTGGATCCTGCTTGGAATTCTCTCTCTCCCTCTCTGCTCCTCCCCACTTGTGTTCTCTCACTCAAAATAAATAAACTTTAAAAAAAAATGACTCACATACATACAATGCTCTTTTGCTGTGATTGCCCCTCTATATCCATTTTCTGCCCTGCTCTGATTCCTAGGAAGCTGACTCGGGGTTCCCTTACCCTGTGGCTTTTAGTTTGCAGCAGCCCACGGAGGCACAACAGCACTGGGGAGAGTGAAAGGGTATTTCTTCTCTGCCATACTGTGGTTAGTAGTGATTTCATCCCTCTAACTATGGCCAGACCTCCCAGTGGTTAAGTCTGGAAAAAGAAACCCCACTCCATTCTACCCACCTCCCACCCATAGTTACAGCTCTCACTAGGTTCCAGTAACAAGGAAAATTCTCTTCCTGTTTCTTCAGCCTCAAGGTAGTAACTACTTTCTTCTGTTGCTAACAGCTGGGTGCATTACTGTCCCTTACTGGTTCCCTTGCTGGCCTCTGCCTATTTCCTGTTCAGACCACAACTGATATACAAGCTAAGCAATATCATGCAGCTATTAAATAGTGTGAGGGAGAACTAAATGTACTGACGTGAAAACAATTCCACAGTGAAAATGTTAGATTTAAAAAGGCCAAACAAAGATACCCATATAGGTATCATTTATCCACAGTCAAGATTTGCCATGTTTTGGTTTAATGCTATTTTCAACATTTAGATATTTCAAATCCATAGTGCACTATAATAGAAGAAAGATTTGAATATATAATACACACTTGGACAACTCAGTGGTTTAAAAAGAGCTTTAACTGTCTAAATATATACATGACTATGAATCCCAGACAACATATGCCATTCCAGCAATAATGCTGGGACGATAATGCTACCCCTTCCTTATGTTCCATACCCCGTGTCTGTGTCACAGAGAGCAAGGATTCCCTGGCAACACCTACCGGTCATTTGTGACACTATCACCAAGCATAATGCATGATATAGCGCAATAGCATCACGTACTGTAAGTTTTTGAATTGTTATGGCACTTCGGTTTATAAAGGAATGATCAAAGAACAGACCATAACATCCTAACACCTTTTTGGTGCTTAAACATCCATACTTAAATGCTGTCAGCTCAAAACCTCAGGAGTTTCCCCCTCCTATATTCAAGACTGGTCCCTAAACCTGAAGGGCGAAGAGAGGCTGAAGAAAAAGGCAGACAGGCGACTCTAGATTGGAAGACGACAGATTCAATAAGCAAGGGAACTTATGTCCAACGCTTTTCTTGAGTAGCTGCAAGGTGATTGGATCTCTACAGTCGCCAGCCTGAATCTCAACAGGTTATACAAAGGCCTTACCTGGGTTCAATCTAGGTGGCCTCAAGAACACCTTACTCTCAAGGCTGTGTTCTTGCAACAGCTCCCACTGTGAGGATGGTGGGTGGAATGTGTGTTCCAAGGACTGGGGCTTGAGGAGTCTCCAGTTCCCCTGGTCAGCTTGCAGGTAATAAGCAGTCATGTCGTCTCCATGGCTTTCCCAATTAATATCTAGAAAATGATATTGAAACATCAAAGTAGGAATGACAGCTACCTCTGGGTATGTAATGGGAACTGGTATGGGCACAGGGGAAATTTATCTTTTTTTTTTTTTCCCTCTAAACCACTGTATTATTGAAAAATCGTTTTACAGCGAGCCTACGTTAGTTTTCTAATTATGGAAGCATATTTAAATAACATTTGATACAAAAGAATGATGGGATCTTCTAGAATGAAATTTTGATAAAATTTTGATAGTTGTATGGAAGAGAAACAGAAAAGAGAACAGTTTGACTACACACAGAGCTGTCTGATATAAGCATTTAAAAGAAGACATAAGGGTGCCTGGGTGGCTCAGTGGGTTAAGTGCTGACTTTGGCTCAGGTCACGATCTCCCAGGTTCGTGAGTTCAAGCCCTGCATCTGGCTCTGTGCTGATAGCTCAGAGCCTGAAGCCTGGTTCGCATTCTGTGTCTCCCTCTCTCTCTCTCTCTCTCTCTCTCTGCTCCTCCCCAGCTTGTGCTCTTTCTCTGTCTCTCAAAGATAAATAAACATTAACAAAAATTAATAAACATGTAAAAACCAGGAGGAGCTGGCCCAGAGAGGTCACCAGGATCACTAACCTGGGAGTGGGGATGGAAGTCCTAAAACAGAGTAGGTAGGTCTGCAGCAATGTGGTCAGGATAGCCCAAAGCCCAGACTGGCTTGAGATCTATGCGGAACAAAACCCTCAAGACAATACAAAATAAATATGTTTTTGCTAAGAACAGACAGGAACAAGCTGAACAAGAGAAGGAACTGTTTAGGGAAGGTGCACACTTTTACTAACCTGACAGAAACGACACACTCACTCAACTATTATTTCTTTTGTTTTCTTTAACACAAAGATACAAAGAAATGGTGTTGGGGGAACTGAAACTCAATACATGAGAGAAGATATAAAGTGAACATCAGCCCGTTAAATGATATTCAGTTTTCAGACCCGAAAAGATTATATTCTAGTGTAATAAAAGGATTTATAAATGTGATAAGAACGCTCTGAAGAAGAAAGGTTTAAGGAGGTGAACCATGTTCCAATGTTTCAAAATAAGAGACATATTATGAAGATTCACTTAAATGCAATTCCTTTGTGTGTGTGTGTGTGTGTGTGTGTGTGTGTAGTGATATTTTATTTTCTTTAATTCTATCAATATCTAATTTGTGCAGAGACACTGTGTTAGTTTACTGGGGCTGTCATAATGAAATCACAACAGAATGAATAGCTTAACAGAAGTTTATTTCCTGGCATTTCTGGAAGCTATTAGTTCAAGACCAAGGTGGCAGTAGAATTGTTTTTTTCTTAAGGCTTCCCTCTTGCCTTGTAGGTGGCCATTTTCTTCTGTCTTTACATGGACTTCTTTCTGGGCATGTCTGTGTCCTAATCACCTTTTCTTATAAGGATACCAGTCATAATTAATTAGCTCCCCTGACCCAATACCTCATTTTACCTCTTTAATGACCCTGTCTTCAAACGTAGTCACTTCAGAAGGGAATGGGGGTTAGGGCTTCAACATACGGAGTTTAGAGGGATAAATTTAGCCCATAAGAGCTACTTATCACCTTTAACTGAAATTTAATTATTTTGGTGTATATCCTGTCATTCATATGATTATGTAAACTTAAATGATGGAATGCGAGTTTGATGTGTTTATATCTCGTGGCATCTTTAATTATCAAGGAGATCAAGTTTGTGTTGAGGGAGAATGACTGACTGAATGAATGAATGAAAGGTACATATTGTGAAGCAATGCCTTTCTCGTCTCATCTTTCTAATTCAGACTGTAAGCTCACGTGTGAACATTGTTGCTGAAGGGAGAGAGAAGTTAGTAAACAAAAAGCTACGGTGGCTTCTGTTATAGCCATTTGACATAGACAGTGAGAAGCAAGTCATGAGAGGTACAGGGACAGCTGTTATGAGGCCCTTCATCCAGCTCACAGATTCTTTTCTTCTGTCAACAGGATAATGCCAACCCCAGTCCCATCAGCACAGTCTCCCCTCAGGAACTCACATCAAGAAGGGAGATAAGGCTAGTTCAGTGAGGTCCTGGCTTTTATGAGCAGAAGAGGCTGAACCAAAGTGGAGGACTCCTTCCTCCCAGAAAGTAGCCTCCCACTACTTCCGAAGCAACTGCCCTTCAGAATAATCTCTGAAATGTTGCCTATTCTTTGTGGCATTTAGCATCTTTTTGAGTTCTGACTATACACCAGGGTTAGGGTATCTTTCCATAGACATGGTAGTTGGATGATTTTGAACTTGGGAATTGGCTAGTCTCAGTTCTGAACATTCTTGACAACCCTTCAAACCTCTTCAAACACTCCTTCCATTAGTCTGCTTGGTCCTTCCCAGTGCTGATCCCTCATTTGTCAACAACTAAGAGTCTTTACGATACCAACCATGCCAGGGAGCTGATTTATGCCTAAAACGGGCAATACCATTTCCACTCCAGCATGGTAATGGAGACTTCATGCCTCAAAATTCCACAGCACTGAGTTAGATACACATACATTGAAGGCTGCCATTCTAGAAAGTTCAACATAAATTAACCATTTCACTTATATGGAGAAGTATGCTCAGAGATCCAAATCCCTGACTCCTTTTTTTTTTTTTTTAAATGTTTATTAATTTTTTTTGTGAAAGAGAGAGAGAGAGGGAGGAGGAAGAGGAGGAGGAAGGACACAGAGAGGGAGAGAGAGAATCCCAAGCAGGCTCAATGCTGTCAGCACAGAGCCCAACGTGGGGCTCGATCTCATGAACTGTGAGATCATGACCTGAGCCAAAATCAAAAGACCGATGCTTACCAGACTAAGCCACCCAGATGCCCCTCAAATCCTTGACTTCTAAATTAATTTTATTAACGTGTTTTCAGATGAGGACTGTTCATAAGTGTTTTTCTAGAGCAGTCACAATTTTTTACATTTAAAACTTAAATTTAAAATTAAAATTTTCTCACTTCATTTCATTCTGTAAATAAGAGGCAAAGGGGAAAAGAGATCACCATCTTCCTAATTTCTCAGGACCTGTCCCAAGTGCACTTTTTTAGATATCTCTCTGTTTGGGCCTCAGTCTGAAATGGGATAATGGTAGGTGATGAAGTACGAAAACAAAGATGGCAATTGTAGTCTCTCTTCAGATTTCCAAATTAATAGGTGCAAGTTCAACTTACTAAATTTTTGTAAAAATATTTTTGTAAAATATTTTTTGTAAAATTATTTTTGTAAAATTTTTGTAAATAATTTTTGTAAAAATATTAAATTTTTGTAAAAATAAGTACCCTTAGACTGATGAGGGCAGTATTATCTTTCTAATATGGAATATTTGTGAGGCAACAATGTTTATTAAAGAATCAGGCATCCATAAACTTATCTAAACTGGTGAATGCAATTTGATAAAATGAAATCAGTTGGTCAACTATTAATTAATTACAAATTTTTCTTTTTAAAAAATTGAGACCATGTATAGAAATAGTGTACTACTTAATAAATATGACTGACAACTATTATCGAAATACATTTTTTAATCCTTTCCTGGTGTGGTACCTATGGTTTCTCCAAACATGAAAGGAAATAGAACATAATGATTATGAGGATGCACTTTGAACTCACACAGGCCAGAATTTTAATCCTCACTCTTTCACTGACTAGCAGTGTGGTCTTGGGCCTAAGTTATTTTTATCTTCTAGCAGAGCTAATGATATCTACCTTATTGGGATGAAAGAAACCATGTATTCCAAGAAGTCCAATGTAGTGCCAGTCACACAGAAACACCTTATAAACGGTACTTATTATTCTTGTGCAGACTTAACTAAATTTCTATAAATGCTGCAAGGGCTACAAAAGAGACAATATGTTTTATGAGTGCATTGTATTGTTACCCATATAAAAAGGCAAATAATTACAGTGCATACAGCACATTTTTCTGACTCATAATGTTTTCTCAATAGACGTCACTTTCCTTTCACTGACTTCCTGTGCCCTGTGCTTTTCCTTCAAGTGTATTGATGACCAAGAGTTTCCTTTCATAATCTTTACTTGATTAAAAGAAAACAATCACAATGGAAAATTTTATGTAAATTGTGAGTAAACATGCACTTTGAGAAATCCTTTTGGATTGAAGACCCTTGAAGCGAGCCATGTCTAAGTGGAAAAACGATATATTCTGTAGTTGTTGCTCTGATTTGCTCAGAAAATCTGTAGTTGCTCAGAAAACTGCTCTCAGTTTTCTCTGATTACTGCTGCTAATGGCTAATAAGAATTTGAAAAGGAACCAGGACAGCTCTTGAAGTTCACTTGGTTCAAGTAACGTGATCGTTTCTACACACTCTATAGAAATTCATTTCTATACTCATTTTTCATTTGTTTTGCTGATCCTTATACACAGATTCAGGTAAACAGAGGATGTAAATCAAATAACTATGGTGACTTTGATTTTTGTTATTGTATTTGTATTTGTCATTCTCAAGGATCTCTTTAGCATCTTTTCAAATTTATTGTGACAGTTCTTATACTTTCCTATTTACTGCAGATATCTTAAACTATTTCTGTTAGTTTGTTAAGTACAACAATGTTAAAGAAAAAAAAAAAAAACACCTCTGCAATTGTTAAAATGTAAGGAAGACTTTGCTCAAGACTACCACAACAGGGGAGGGACATCAGTCTTAACTCTGGATGTAGCAAAGACAGCTGGGGATTTATAGCCAACAAGCAGAGCGAAGGGGTCCATGGACGGAAGAGTACTCCAAGGAGATATGAAGGGCGGGGACATTCTTGCTAAGCTGACCTAACAAGATTCCTGCTAAAGGCAGTTCAAGACTTTCTCCACTAAAGGTGGGAGATGAGGAACTGGGTCAGATACCAAAAGTGTGGGACTCTCATTACACTGAGCAGGATTCTTGCTAAAACTGGGCTCATCAGGCCACAGACAAGATTAGGCCTAAGGCTGAAGCTTAGTCAGAAACAAGGCTCAGAGAAGCCTGACTGAAGTTTTGTCAAGCAGAGTTTTGTCAGTAAACACCATTGCTTTCTCGTCTTTGTCAAATGATTCTCAAGCCTGAAGACTGCAGTTCTGTTCCTTAGACGATTGTTTTCTCTGGTTCTCATATTTCTTCCTTTGCTTCTCTGGGAATGTGTGTGGTCCATGGGGCTTGAAGCCCAGCATGAAGGTATCTTTCTCCAGAGATCTGTGTTAACTCCTCCCAAGTGCCTGGAGGTTCTGTCTGTCCAAAGCTACCTGACACCAAGTTCAAAGCCTGAGGTAGGTTAAACTACTCCTGTGCTGGGGAACTTATAACCTACACAGCAGTGTGAAGGTCAATTCAGTTCAGACTCACTTTTACTTTGAGGATGTATCCCTTTTATGTTTCAGATTATTTTGAAAAGTTGTTCTACTAGAATCTCCATCACTGTGGATCCTCGGTTTTGATTTTTGTTCCTTTTTCTCTGGTTGGCCATCAAAATAAAAATTCAAGTGTGACAATATTTACAAATACCCTCAAGGCAAAAGCAACTTCCCTACTCATTTATCTCTCTATGATTTCATTTCACTTACACTGCAGCCTGGTAATTCCTTAGTACTGTATACTTTTCATGGAGATAACTTTTATATTTTGCTATTACATAAGAAGAACTTTCAGAAATTTTTAATTTAGTTTTTTTTTTCTTTTAATTGGGTAAAGATAAATCTGTAGGAGCCAAGCATGCTAATCAGGCATTTTTAGGCAACAAATGATCAATAACAAGATAAAAATGAACAAGGTAAAAACTTCAATGTCAAGTGAAGTTCAATAATTGACTAAGGAATTTTTCCTTTACTTCTTTGAACTGTCATTTTGTTATTTTGTTGTTGAGTCCATTTGTATATATTGATTATTGATTACTAACTTCAGAACTGTCAGTATCTGAGTCATACGTTTAACATAAGACTGTCCCTACTCTTTGAAAATAATCCCTGTACCAGTGAGATTGTCCACTTGAAGTAAATTGTACCATCCTTGCCTTTTGGAATAGCCAGATGTGACTACCTCATTTGTCCTTAGTTCCTAATCTTGATGTCCGATGATAACTTTGACTTTGGTATCTATTTCCCAGTACTTTTCATCATCCACCTTGATACTTAAAAACTTGATGATTTCATTAACATTTAACTCCACCTTCAATGCTCTGGAATTTTTTTAACGTTGGTCAACTAACCCTTCAAGTCCAAACCACAAGAGCAGAATAATCTAATCTAATCTAATCTAATCTAATCTAAATACTATGGAAACAGTCTCTGAGACATGAAGTTGCATACAGAAGATTTTTGGGGAATACCCTCTGGAGATGTTTTTAAGGAAGTGGAGAAGACAGAACAGAGAAGAGGCAGGAGCTAGTCCACTAAAGGGATATAACTGAAACCTTAGCCCCTATTAGCTCTCCAGCTGGGATGGCCTTTCAGTGTTGATCCAAATTGGAGCACGAAGGTTTAGCTTTTGTATTCCCACATCAGCCAGTCATACGTCCGAGATGGAGCATGAACTTGGGTGAGGCAGTTCCCTGCAGCCAGCTGAGGGTAGTTCCCACTGAGGACACAACTGTGATCCATCAGGCTGTGACATGGTATGTTGGTCCTGGTGATCTTGATACGATGCCCAGGCATCCACTATAGCAATTCAAGATCAGGGAGGAAATAAAGTAATAGGAAATGGAAAAATATATGAGAATCATGACACTGCCTTGCAGTTAGCACATAAGAAGTCCCAGATACAACCCAGGAATGCATTATGATGATCAGTTCTTACTGTTTGACTCTTTAGTGGGGTGCTGACCATGTGTTGTCCATGGAGTTGTCCTCTTTATCCATCAATGTGTGCCCCTAGTGAGGATATAGCTGTCTGCTTTACAGTTGAAAATTCTTTGAAATTTTGTGCTTTCACATAAAAATTTGGTGAATTTTGTCTTATTCTCTAAAAATATTTGTGATTATTTTTTTAAGGTTTGTTTGTGTGTTTATTTATTTATTTATTTATTTAGAAAGAGAGAGAGAGTGAGTCGGGGAGAGGCAGAGAGAGAAAATCCCAAGCAGGCTCTGCACTGTCAGCATGGAGCCCAAAGCGGGGCTCAAACTCATGAACCATGAGATCATGATCTGAGCCCAAATCAAGAGTCAGACCCTTGGCCTGCTGAGCCACCCAGGTGCTCCGATACTTGTGAGTATTTTAACATCCAAGGAAGGCTTTACAGAATTTATCAGTTTAATTACTTGATTTTTGTTTCTCAAATATTCTAAAAAACAAAACAAAACAAAAAGCCTAGGGCTTATGCATACCCCTGACATACCTTGTAAACTTTCAGAGTTTTCGAAACGAGAAACAGCGTAACACAGGTATTACCAGGACAGAGTCCAGACCTAGATCGATCGTGTTACAATCCTGGTTCACCCACTCATAAGCTGGTAAAGTCTGGGTAAGTTACTGAACCTTTCTGGGTTTCAGTTTTTTCATTTATAAATTGTGGCTCATAATAGCCCAATGCACCAGGTTGTTTTGAAAATTAAAGGAGTCGACGTTTATAAAACATCTCAAATAGTGCGCTCACAAAGTGAATACCATTTACAGGTTTGGGTGGCACACTATTTGCTTTATAAATAACATTATTTTTTTTTTCAACGTTTTTTATTTATTTTTGGGACAGAGAGAGACAGAGCATGAACGGGGGAGGGGCAGAGAGAGAGGGAGACACAGAATCGGAAACAGGCTCCAGGCTCCGAGCCATCAGCCCAGAGTCTGACGCGGGGCGCGAACTCACGGACCGCGAGATCGTGACCTGGCTGAAGTCGGACGCTTAACCGACTGCGCCACCCAGGCGCTCCATAAATAACACTATTTTAAACACGATTCCATACTGTTTAAAAATAAACACTACTTAAGATTAACTAAATAAATATTTCATTTGATCTTTAAAGGAAGGCTGCTGGGAAGAGAGGAAATTGAGTCATAACTCATGGATGGGGATAATGAGAGGTGATAATTGAGGTCATTGCACAAGCTCATACAGACTAGCTAGTCAGTGGAATATTTAAGTAGAAACTCTGTTTCTTTTTATTTTTAATAGAATATGTTGTCAAGTTGGCTAACATAGCGTATACGGTATGCTATTGGTTTTGAGGGTAGATTCCCGTGATTCATCGCTTAATCCGAATTCCTCTCTGTTTTTGGAAATCTTGCTTTTGAAATACCCACTGCACACTTACTCTGATAAACCTGGTAGAAAGAAGGGGCCCTCCTTTTAAAATTACGGTAACAATGTATTTTATCATGTAATTGTCAAAGCAGTACTCCAGACACTGAAAACATTTGGCTAAACATAATAAATGCTTTGCTGAGTTTAATTAACTTCAAGGGAGTAGGAAGATGAGAGATAAAAAAAGTATCCTTCTTTTGCTAGAAAAGGAAACATAGAAATAAAAATGTTTCTGTGTATAAACTCCAAAAAACCCTTTGTGGCTTAGAATAATAGATTTTTTCCCCCTTTTTTAGAACTGGAGGGAATGTCAGACATCCAATACCTTAGTTTTATTCAATACCAAATTGAAGCTCAGAAAAGTAAAATAAATTTCCCAAAATTATGGCACTAATTAGACACAGAGCTGGCATCTGAAAATATGTTATTTTTATTTCCAGGATAATGTTCCTTTGCTACAGGAATATTAACTGTATTATCTCTAGTTTTTCTCTCTAAGGAAACTCTTAAATCAGTCTCTATTTAAGACCAGAAAACTCCTACACCTGGAGCCCAAGTGGATAAGCGCCTTCAAAAGGGGCCAGTGCAATTTGCTGTTTCACATTGTAAAGTCAGATTAAAATACAGGTACGGCTGTTAAAAGGAGACTTCTTTATTCCTCTCTAATTCACACAATGAGACAAAGTTGGATCATTTACTGTGTCCTCCTTTCTCTTACAGTTACATGGGCTGACCATACTAATTGTGTTTAAGGAAAGCAATTACTGAAAAGTTCCTTTAGACATGCAAAGCTAATGGCCTATTTCTATAGCGCATGAAAGAAAACTCTGTGGAATTATAATGCTAGTGTATTTGAAGTTACTTTAAAAGAGTTTGCAATCTGCCTTCCCCTTTTAAAAATATGTGGAACAGGGCATTTGAGCCAGCTCCTGCTGAAATAAACAACAATTTCTCCCTTCCTAAAATATTACCACCGACATACTGCCTGTTCCATTCCCAACATGAATCTACACCCGACCAAATTTATTTGCTTGTATGCATTGATGCTTTGGTTTAGTGACTGAGAACTAGAAACAGAATTTGTCTCAGGTGGTTTGTAGAGAAGCAAGGGATTAAAAATGGAGAAGAGGGGGATAGAGAAGAAGGATGAAGGGGATGTGTAGCCTTTTCCCAATTGCCCCCTTCACTTGGCTTTGAACAGACAGGATAGAGACTGAGTGACAGAGGCAGAGGCTGATGTCATTAAACTGGGACTTTGAGAGATTCTGAGCGTGGGCAGAGCTGCATCAGGACCCAAGAGACAGAGTGGCCTAGAGATGTAGAAACTGGCCTTGTTTCTGCATGGAAGCCAGAGCCACGGAGCCTAACATCAGAAGCCTCCCATGTGGTGTTCATGGCCATGGTGTCCCTATGACTGGCAGTGACTGCTGTGAGGCTACTTTGATTTGTTTAGTAGATACGTATCCAGATGTGTCTACAGATCAGGAGGGTAAGAACAGAGCAGGCATCTGGTAATATATGCTGCTGCTAGGTTTGACTCAATATTAAGTGAGACCCGCTGTTGGTTATTCTTAGATATAACTTGGCAACACTTTGAGCGAGGGCTGCTACGCTAGAGGTGAGATACTTGAGGCAACAGCCACGTCACTGACAAGGATGTATTTCAAGTTATCCAAAGAGATTCCGTAATTGCCTGCAGTTACTCCTTTCACAAGTCTCAAGAATCTCTATGTCATCCATCATAGAATAATAGACCCACACAGCCTTATAATTGGAAATGGATTATTCTCGTATCTGTATACTCACATATGGTATATGAGAAATGAACACTGTCACCTCTAGGCCAATGCAGGGACATCTCTGCGGTATATCCAACAAATTGTCATTTGATCCCTCAGTTTTGTCAGCTCTAAATTCTTATTTATAGTGAATAATTTCTATTTAGGGTAAGCCCAAAGCAGTGCTCTGGTAATGCTCACCCTTGGCTTCTACTTCTGCCCTTTGCAGACTTTCCGTATGACATCCTCGCCAGTATTTGAAGACAGGCTTTATGTACCCCTCTCCGCCTCCTGCATTTTTAATTTTCCAATCTGGCTATCTTTTGGTTCTTCAATTATTCTATGTCTGGAATCATATCTTTCACCATCATAATCAATCTTCTCTGGACACTGATGATTTACCATTTCAATGTAGTACGCACAGGGAGACTCAAGATTTCAAGGTGGTTCCTCTTAAGGTATTTCTCCCCTTGATAAGGACCGTGTATATCTCTTCTTTTGAAAATGATGACTTTAAATACATTTATTAAGTCACTGAATAAAGGGGAATTGTGAGTAAATCATCTTATGATCTCAGCAGCTGCCTTCAGTGAAGGAGAGTGAAGGCAGGTAAGGTTGTGGATGCCTACTGAAAACTTGAAATACATCAGTAGAATAGTCACAAAATTCCATGGGCTATCGGTACCATCACCTCCATTGTACAGAGGAGAAAACTCAGGCTCAGAGAAATTCCATAATTTGGCCAAGGTGCAAAGCTGGCAAATATAGAACCCAAATCTCTGTGTATATAAGTATATACATGAATGTGAAAAAGGGTTTTTCTGACTCTATCTGGTACTTACTTTTCCAAGTTCTTGCTCCTCCAGATTAGGTGATATTTTAGAAGAGAAAAAGCATCTAAAGCAGCCTCTTCCGTACTTAAAATGCTCACACATGCTAATCCATGAAATAGAAGTAGGAGTGGGGAGATATGGCAGGATAAATGGCTTCCATGGCATAGAAAACAATCACAACAATTCTAAGACGATGAGGTTCCAGGCCTCACTAATGTGTTATTACTAGTGATGTCTCCATAGAGAGAGCTAATAGTTACTTCGCACACCCAGGTATTTCACGTGAACCCATCTCCTCTCTCTTGAACGTGTGCAGTTTATTTATTTGTTTTTGATAGAAAACAAATATAGATATTTTGCTCAATTCCTATTAGATTTCAACCTCTCTTTGGTGCCCATTTTTCTGGCCTGTTGATTTTGCCATCCAGTGAATTAATTCATCATTTATATCCGTATTTTGTCATCCATATATCTGGATGGTAAGCATTCTGGGCTTTCATTCAGGCTCTGAGGTAAATCTTGAAGAGGACCAAATGTAGGACAGAGAGCTTTCACAGCTTTCTATACCCCAGTTTATACACAGTGAAGATCAGAATTTAGATGATGAAAGGCTTCCCATGAAAGCATGGTCATTCAAGAAAATTCTCCCTGGAATTACTAACATCAATGTTCCTTTCTTCCTTTTACCTGAAAAAAAATGCAGAGTAAATAAATATGGTATAGATTATCATATCTATCACATATATGATTGTATCTAACAATAATCTGTGTTACTTATAAGTTGACTAAATTTTATAGAATATAAATAGATGCCTTAACATTGCCAATCTAGTAAGTGTTACAGCCTGATCACAAGACTGGTTACTGATTTAGAAGTCTGTCTATTAAGTACTATTCTCTCTAAATACTCACCTAAGTTTTCTTTTAAAATTTTTTTAAATGTTTTTATTTTTGAGAGAGAGAGAGAGAGAGAGCGAGCAGGGGAGGGGCAGACAGAGAAAGACACAGAATCCGAAGCAGGCTCCAGGCTCTGAGCTGTCAGCACAGAGCCCGACATGGGGCTTGAATTCATGGACAGTAAGATCATGACCTGAGCTGAAGTTGGACGCTCAATGGAACCATCGCAGGTGTCCCAGTTGCCTAAGTTTTCTATGTTTCTCTTTTGTTTCTATGTTTCTCTTTTGGACCTACTTTTTTCCTTCTTAGTCTTTCTTTCTTTCTCTTTCTTTCTTTCTTTCTTTCTTTCTTTCTTTCTTTCTTTTAAATGTTTATTTATTTCTGAGACAGAGACAGAGCATGAGTGAGGGAGGGGCAGAGAGAGAGGGAGACACAGAATCAGAAGCAGGCTCCAGGCTCTAAGCTGTCAGCACAGAGCTCAACGCCGGGCTTGAACTCACAAACCGTGAGATCATGACCTGAGCCAAAGTGGGTCTCTCAACCGACTGAGCCACCCAGGCGCCCCCCTCCTTAGTCTTTCATTTAACCTTGTCCTCAGTATGGAAAGCTGGCAGTGGCAAACTGTCAGAATCACCACCACCTTCTAAAAACAGCACTCCAGCTGCCAGAAAGGAGCCCTGAAGATCCTTAAAACTTCTGCTTTATAAGGGGTTCTCCATGGACACTTTTAAAAACACTGTGGCTTCATGTCAATGTATACATGATGTTTCCCTATACATAACTGCTACATAATTGTTTTTAAAGTTGAGTTCAAGAATAGTTCACCAGAGCAAATATCACGAGATGTTTTCCCAAGCAGTATGTAGACAGTCTCAAGGGTTTTAAAAAGTAAAATGGCTTTTCATCTTTGGGAGATGGTGTCACTGTGTTTCTTACTGAAGCATGGAATAACTTAGCATTTCTCTTAGGCGGTCATGATTTAGAAGATAAAATCCGTATCACTGGATTTGATCATTCAAGTAAAATTTCAGGACTTTTTTTTTTTTTTGTCTGAATGCTTATACTGTTGCTAGGTGCTATGTAAGCTGCTTCAAATGCAGCAATATGATAACAAAGAATAATAAGACAAGGGCCTATCCTCAGATAGAGGAGATCCATAATCAGCACTATGTAATGTTAGACAGAATTACATACGCAAATAACAGGAACATATCCTAGATAATGAGCTAAATAGATGTTCGATAGCATAATGTGCTGGAATCCAGCATATAAACTAGAATCCAGCATTTTAAAATGTAATTGTTTTTGACATTATTGCTGATTGAATCATTGTATTCACTTGGGGTGGCTATTATCAACAGCCATTCTTGAAATACTTTCTAATTTAGTCACTAAAATGCAAACTTAGTTTTATATTGATGGTTTTGATTGAATATAAGTAAAATTTCCCTAAGAAGTAACTGGTTTTCACGGAGGGGGGCTGGGACACTACAGCATGTCCTGAGTTTATCCATGACATTAAATCATAGGATCCAACACAAATGAAAAAATGTGGTGAAAATTTCCTGAACATTTGTGAAAAAGGAAATACTAAAGAGCAGACTTGAACTAGTGTTTGAATCAGAGAAAATCAAGTAACTGTGGGTCATATTTGCCTTTTAAAAATCTAATTATCTTTTATTTATCTTCTTATCAAATCACAAATAGAAGAACTACTAATACATTGGACCCTTTTTAATGTGTGCCAATTTTATACCTTACTTTACTGAGTAAAGATTGAGATTTACTCTAAGTTTCCAAATATCAGTAGCCATACTGGTATATATCTGCTGTCATGTTATTGTCCCTCAGGTTAAAATCCCAAGGAATTCCCTTAAGTATTGAATGCCCCAATTATTCTCAGTTATTGAGCTAGTATTCACATTACACTTACAAGTATACACTGGTTTATGCATGTGTAAGTCATGTGCATTCATGGACACACATTGTCATTTTATGGGAAAAAATTAGGAACCCTATGGGAAAGGAAGTTCAGGATTGGAATTCATATTTCTTAGTCCTCGAAAAATATATAAATGCCTCTTGAATATTGAACAACATAGTAGTTGTTTCACCTGATTTTTATCCTTTGAACTTTCCTGAGGACAAACACTCTATGTGATTGACTAGAGACTTCATCTGTTGTATGCAAAAACCGAGGCCAGAGAGGTAATGTGACTGTCCCCAAATCACGTACCTATTAGGCACTTCAACTACAGCATTTCTAATTATAGTTGTAATCTTTTAAAGCATATATGCATTATAACTAACTCTGAAAGTCATGCAGCTGGTACAATATAGAGAAAGCATTTCAAGCCAGAACTCTAAAGCCTCCTGCTTTTACTATTGTCATGGAGGGAGAGGAAACAGCATGACAGACACGGTCATTTCCCAATGCCCTGTCTGGGAAACATTATTCCCCATTCAAAATTTGAGCATGAGAGATCTTCATTTTTATTGCTTGCTTCACCATCCCCCATCTCAGGGCAAGAAATCCATTGCATATGACAAAAAGAAATGTATTTCATTTTTTTCTTGCTTAGTTTGCTCTATTTTGTTAACATGTTTCTCCGATAACATGTCAAATTCTGAAACGGTCAGTAAGTTGGCATGCTAAGTCTTGGGAAGTCCATTTTCTAGAATTTATTTTTACCACCAAATAGTCTTTGCAGATGAAGAACCATGACATTGAGCCAAGTTAACTGTTTGGGGGCAGATTTTTCTCATGGGTGGCATCCCATATAGTTCTCCCTTGTCCTGATCACCCAACAGATAACTCATTGTTGCCGTAGCTAATTTTCATTGAGTTCCTACTGTGGTTGGCACTTTACATGGATTAGCTTGTGAAAATCTCATAATTACTTTTTCAGAAAGATCTTGTTAGAATCCATGTATTACTTGATATCACAAACGAGGCCCACTTTTTGGAATGTTAGGCAATTTTGTAATGATCACCATCTCATCTACAGATCAATGAAGAGATTATTGAGGCTTGGAACTTTCTCTGTAACTTGGCCCTCAATGGTTTCTGCCTTAGCCTACATCAGTTACTTTGGCCACTTTTCATTGCATATGAGCATGCTTATATCCAAGGGAATGGAAACTAATTCTAAAAGTAAAATTTTGTTAGATTTTCTTGTTAGCTATTTTATAACATAGAGGAGGAAAGCTTTCCCCTTCTCTTTTAGGTTCTTTGCCTGGTCTAATAATTAAATTGACATGGACCAATTAACAGAAGAAAAAAAATTAATTCTGTACATACAGTAGCCTAATTAAAATGATGAGAATCAAGAAAGTGACCAAAACAGGCAGTTTTATACTTTTTTATAGTTAGATAAAGGAACAACAAATTCATGAAGAATTGAGACAAAGAAGTTTGAGCTTGAGCTAGTAAATTAGTAAGGAGGTAACAAATTCATGCAGTCTTCTGGGACCTAAATTCCTTATGATCAGGATGTCCCATTTCCTCCTAAATACAGAGGCTACCTTGCACATGGGAGTTAGTACCTGCTCTCAGGGGGATAAAGGAGGGTTAGAGTGTCCTTCTCGCCCTGTCCATTTCTCAAGTAACTTAATTTAAAATATCAATATGCCAAAGTGTCATATTTGTGGTTGCATGTTCTACTCTCCTTAAATAAAATGAAGGGAATGTACATTTACAAGAAAAAGCTCATTTTTATACTTATTAGAAAAAATGCAGTAGAATTTGTCTGATGTATGTTCTTTAACATCCTATCCTACTTTTTCTGTTGTTCTTCTATTTTTTTTTGAGTCTTTGTTATTCAAAATGTTCTTCCAATTGGCCACATGCTGCAAAGTCATAATTGTTAGAAACAATCAAAAACAATCCCATTTTTACCTTTTGTTCATTCATTCAAGAAATATTTACTGATCATCTACAATGCTCATGGCATCATCTCTGGCAGTGAGAAGGCAATGATAAAAAGAAACCCCTGGCTTCAAGCATACTAAAAGTTTGGGTTGACATATTCTTTGTTAGTACTGTATGCTCTGTTTTTTAAGTCATGATATTATGATGAATTATAAGAGATATGTAGTTGATCTTTGTCCCCTTTCTGGGACAGAGCTCCTAAACCCCTTGGAATTTCCTAAGTAATGGGAGTGTTACAGGTGTGGTGGCTCTTGTTATTATAATGTCAAATGTCCTGACTTTTGGAATGCTCCTAGGTCACCTGAGGATGGGGACTGGTCACTGGAGGAACCAATCCTTTGATAAGAGGATTGGAACATTCAGTTCCACTTCCTGACCTCCCAGAAGGGGTAGGAATTGGAGGAAAAAAAAAAAAAAATCACTGACCACTGATTTAATCAACTGTGCCTATTCAATGACGTTTCATAAAAACTGAAGGACAGTGTTCTGAGATTTTCCATGTTGGTGAACACACAGAGGCGTTGGTGCCACTCAAATCCAAGTTCAATTGACTGTCACTGGCAAGGCCAATCCTCAAGAGACTGGTTTTGATTGGAAAGGAATAGGAGCTTTATTCAGGAGACCCACCCACCTGGGGAGAAGGTGGACTCTTGTCCAAAGCCCAACACTGAGGTTTCTGCCTGGTGCAGAGATTTTTATTTTATTTATTCTTTTTATTTATTTACGTTGAGAGAGAAAGTGAGCGCAGGGTAGAGGCAGAGAGAGAGAGAGCAAGAGAGAGAATCCCACGTAGGCTCTGTCTGCACTGTCAGCACAGAGCTCTACATGGGGGTCGATCTTATGCACGTGAGATCATGACCTGAGCTGAAATCAAGAGTCGACGCTTAACCAACTGAGGCACGCAGGCAGCCCCTGGCGCAGAGATTTTTAAAGGGGTTTACTCAGGTAAGAGAGTACAGTAGTCTACGACGTTTCTTGATCGCGTGCAGACTGGCTGATGCCAGCTACAGAATTATCTGGGTGCTGGGAGGTTGTGCAAGAAGTTCTAGTTCCTTGGTGCTTGGGGTGCAGACTCGTGCAAAGGAATCTGGTTCCTTGGTACCCAGGGACAGTTGGGCGGGGATACTTTGTCCTTTGCGCAAAAGACGGCAAGGTCTACAGATGCACAAAGGGAGGTCAGTAAAGTTATCTGGGTGACCTTAAAAAAGAAAGACGTTTTACTAAGAGATTGCTGGGCTAGTAAGAAAGCCAAGGTGGTTTCAAACAGACTCGCTGGCCTCTGTGGCCTGGGAGAGTTCTGATCCTTCATTCCCCAAGGCCAGTGGTCTGTAAATCTCAAAGAAAGTAAATCGATTCGGTTACGGATCAAGGACCTGAGGTCAGCAAGCAAGGAGTCTGTTACTTTGAGGCTGGTTAACCCTTAAGATTGGCTGCAGCTTTTGTTAGTTGGGAGAGTGATGTGTCTGGAGATGTCACTGATGCCAGCACCTGTTCCCACACGGTGCCCTATCCATCTTTTCTGTCTGGCTCTTCCTGAATTATAGATATCTATATCTATATCTATATCTATATCTATATCTATATCTATATCTGTATCTGTATCTGTATCTGTATCTGTATCTGTATCCGTATCCGTATCCGTATCTGTATCTATATCTATATCTATCTATATCCTTTTGTAACAAACTGGTGCTCTAGTAGGTAAAATGTTTCTCTGAGTTCAGTGACCTTCTCTAGCAAATTAATCAAACCCAGAAAGGAGGTTGTGGGAACCTCTAATTTATAGCCTGTCAGTGATAAGTACAGGTAACAACCTGCGCTTGCAAATGGCATCCTGAGTTGGAGTCCAGCTCAGGAGGAAGTCTTCGGAACCACTAATTTGTAACCGGTGGGTCCGAAGCACAGGTAACAGCCTGGGCTGACAACTGGTATTTGAAGGAAGGGCAGTCTTGTGGGACCGAGCCCTCAACCTGGGGGATCTGACGCTACCTCCAGGTAGATAGGGTCAGGAAGGAGTTGAGTTCCAGGACTCCCTACTGGTGTCTGAGTATTGCTTGGTGTTCTGCGAGATGAGCCAGGTCCCCCGCCGCCCCCCCGCCAACACACAGGTTGGAATTGGATCCAGGAACCCCCCAAAAGGTATTCACGACACAATTTGTATTTGCTAAAGTCTATTTTATCCTCCTACTCTTTGGTCTGTGAGACTAAGGAAAGATTTCAATGTGTCATAGAATTTTGGACTTGGGAAAAACTAAATGTACTGAGGGCCTCAAATGGGCTACATGGTTCCTGGAGAGGGTCTCATATGTTGTAAACAGACACTGAAGAAAGACTCTTGGCCGTCTTCATATATTATAATCAACCCAGAGACGCTAAGTGACGCATCCAAGTTCACACAATTATTCCACATCAGAGCACTTTATCTTCAGACTCAAATTCCACTGTTCTATTCACATACACTCTGACCCTTCTCTGAAGAGGCTCGCAGTACATTCGACAGCTGGAATTTATGGATTGTGGAGAAATGTACCTACCTGGGGCGGGAGTTGAGAGCATAGATGGGGGTTGACAATCTGGGTTGAGATACCACCTCTGCCTACTGAACCCCTTGTCTCTATTTTTCTCTCTTTAAAATTGAGTGTTAATAATGGTGCCGGATATGAGTGGTTGTTGTGGACTATATAAGTCAGCAGAAACTTAGCACCTAGTAATTGCTATATATTTGTTAACTTTAAAGAGATCATGTGATTTTTAAAAATACAGAGACAGAAACCCATGGGGGAGGGGAAGGAAAAAAAAAAAAGAGGTTAGAGTGGGAGAGAGCCAAAGCATAAGAGACTAAAAACTGAGAACAAACTGAGGGTTGATGGGGGGTGGGAGGGAGGGGAGGGTGGGGGATGGATATTGAGGAGGGTACCTTTTGGGATGAGCACTGGGTGTTGTATGGAAACCAATGTGACAATAAATTTCATATATTGACAAAAAAAATACAGAGACAGGGGCTCCTGGGTGGCTCAGTCAGTTAAGCGTCTGACTCTTGGTTTGGGCTCAGGTCATGATCTTGCAGTTCTGTGAGTTCAAGCCCCATATCCGGCTCTGTGCTGACAGTGTGGAGCTGTTTGGGACTCTCTCCTTGTCTCTCTGCCCCTCCCCCACTCGTGCTGTCTCTGTCTCTCTCAAAATAAATAAATAAACTTAAAAAAATACAGAGACATATTAACTATGACAATAAAGTAGTGACCTTGATTTCGTAATACAGTATATTTCTATAATATAGGCACTGGACAGAAGTCAGTTTTTCTTCCAGTTGGAGGTTGATACCACAGGTATGGGCATTAGGGCTGTTGTTTAGCTAAGAATTGTACCGTGAACATAGAAGTTACTTATCTCCAAAATGGACATGGTTGGGGATAGAACAAATTATCTTAGAACTCTGCAGTCTGAGGAAAGAATGGGCTGAAACAAGTAACCTACTGAAAAAACAAAACCAAACAACAATAAAAAAGAGTTACTTATTACTCGACCTGAGCTTACCTCTTTAGCAGGAAAAATAGATAAGAAAATAATGTGCGGTGAGGGCATGGCAGAGGTAAGCCCAGAGGGCAAGCCGTGCACC
Source organism: Panthera onca (assembly GCF_046562875.1). Lineage (NCBI taxonomy): Eukaryota > Metazoa > Chordata > Mammalia > Carnivora > Felidae > Panthera > Panthera onca. Next base: position 45,609,226 of record NC_138343.1, read on the forward strand.
TGAACTTGCTGCCCAATTCCATGATTAAGGAAATCAGGTACTAGAGTCAGACCACCTGGCTTTACATCCTGATTCATCACTTACAAGCTGTGTCATCCTCTTGCATGTTACTTAATTCCTCTTTTTCTCATTGTAGAAATAGCTCCCAAGCATAGGTTTTTGTTTTGTTTTGTTTTGTTTTCCCCCAAATGACATTTGTTTCTTAGTTGCAGAATCGAATCCCCCTTCCCTCTGATTCCTTCCTGATAAGGAATTACTTCTCCAAGATGGGTTCCCTGTTGGTCCGCGTCTTGCAAAATTCTATCAAAATCGGCTGTATCTGATGTTGAAGGTCAGCAATCCCAGTTGAAGGCTGAGGTGGCTGAGGCCACAGGACATGTCACGTTGGATGGCTGCAACCACAAGCCTGGGACCCCTCATTGTGCCAAAGATGTGGCTGATGCTACCACAGTCGTGATTACTGAAGGGGCAGATGGTGCACCTGGTCCACCATATTCCATGGCTGCCGCCATAAAGTTGGTTAGACCCCAACCTCTGTCACATCATGGGGAAGGGCTGCTGCTTCCCAACCTATGAATGTTGATAAGAGTGCAAACTTCTGCAAAGGAGCAGAGACCAAATCCATATTCTTTAATCCCAGTTGTATCTGTTCATTTTACCCATCTGATGTTTGTATCTCCATATCTCAATAAAGGCATTTTTCCCTCCCTGAGTCCCCACTTGGCAGAAGCAGCACACATTCCACTTACAGTGCACGACCTGGTCAGAGATCCTGGGGAGACAGAGTAACACACATTTTAACCTGTATTTAAATTACGTCTTTTTCTTTTTGGCCGATTATCCACTCTCAAGCCAGCCTCAGCCACTTTGGGTGAGTCTCTTGTCCCTACTTCAGTTCCATGTTTTGTTTATTTGTTTTGTTCTTTGGCTTGACAGCTTAGCATTAAGGCTTTAACACTGAACTTTCCAATCAGTTCTATCTTCACTACGCCCTGAGAATAGGAAAATTTTGGGTAAAATTAAACTTTAGTCGAAATGGTCAGACAGCTTGTAACTATAAACTTAAGTTTTTATTCTCTCCCAAACACATCACACTTTGCATTGCTTTTTACAAAGTATTTGTATATATATGTACATATTTAGGGGCAACTACCACAATTACTGGCTAAACAATAAATTGAATGCTGATAGTTCTTTTCTCTGTGTTCAATATTTGGTTTTGTGTAACTGTTTCACCTGCCCATTAAAAGAAACAACCAAAAATGTTCATTTACATTCAGATGTTTGCTATTTTCTTTTCAGTTAAACATGCAAATTGTCATCATTGGCAAATTGACTATACAACAATTAGATGGAAATCGCCTCTTTATTCAATTTTTGTAAAGCATGAGTGTCTCTTCCAGTTTCCAAATACATTTCCCTTTTCCTGTGTTTCGGGTTTTGTGTGATTTTTAGTAATCAGTTCCTTTTAATTGCTTTTTTTTTTTTTTTCAAATTCTCCAACACTTGCATCAAGCTGCGCTTTAGAATTGGATTTAGATTTTGTTTTGTTTTCTTTTCCTAGGGTATTATTTGCGGAACATCAACGGTGCCTTATAAAATCCAGAATAAAAGATGTCATAAGAGAGTTGACTCTTATTTTAAACTGAAATGACAAGAGACCAAAACCACTTGTTTTAGTCGAAAAATAAGTCTTTTTTTTGGTGATACTTGGAATATATTCACCATCTTTGCTCAGGCTAGAAGTCTGTGACTGAATATCCTCTGTGACCTTTTAAACTTTCTTTCTCTGGCTCTAGTTCTTGTTTTATTTGAGCCACGTGTTTTGAATGTCTCCCAAGTCTGGTTCCTTGGCTCTCTGCTCTTCTCTATTTATATCCGTCACTCTTAGAGCTTTCCTTTCACCACTATATATGGGTGATCTCTGACCCTGACCTAAATTCTAGCTTTACCTGTCTAAAAGTTGCTAGAATATATTTTTATTGGACATCTTGAGCTAAAAAGCCCACAACTTATGCTTGGTGTTTTATTTTTTATGGTTGCCTCCATTGGTAAAGAATGAGATAAATCTCTACAGTGCCTGCTCAAAAATATTAGTATTCCTGTTTCATTGACTCCTTTTCAGGAAGCCAGTTTGCATGCAAAACAATTTAAGCTGCATCCTATAAACTCACTTCTAAAGAAGTAAATATTATCAATATATATTTATGCTTCCATGCTTTTTCATTATTTATTTTTTACTGGGCTTAAAAGCATAAGATAAAATTTACCATCTTCACCATTTTTAAGTGTACAGTATGGTTAATTATATGCACATTGTTGTTGCCTTTTTACTCTGTTGATTGTTACCTTTGCTGTGCAGAAGCTTTTAAGTTTGAGAATAGTCCCATTTTTCTATTTTTATTTTGTTGCACGTTGGTGTTTTATGTAAGGAAACAATGCTAAATGCTATGTCATGAATTTTTTTACCCTGTGTTTTCTTCTAGGAGTTTTATAGTTTCAGGTTTTATGTTTATATCTTCAATCCATTTTGAGTTCATTTTTGTATTTTGGTCTATTTGCCAGTACTGGACTGTTTCGATTGCTATAGCTTTGTAATATGTTTTGGATTTAGGATATGTGAGGCCTCTAGCTTTGTTTTTCTTTCTCAAGATTGTTTTGATTAAAGTCTCTGACATTCCATATGGATTTTAGGACACTTTTTCTATTTCTGAAAACAATACCATTGGGATTTTGATATGAATTGAATTGAATCTGTGAATCACTTTGAGTAGTATGAACATTTTAACAATAGTATGTCTTTCAATTAATGAACACGAGACATGTGTCCATTGATTGATGGCTTCTGTACCTTCAGGCATGTTTTGTAGTTTTCAGTTACAAGTCTTTCATATCCTTGGTTAAGTTTATTTATAAACATGTCATTTGTGAACAGAAATATTTTTACTTCTTTCTTTCAATGTTGATGTTTTAAGGTTTTTTTTTTCTTACCTATTTTCTCTAGCTAGGTTTTTCAGTATTAAGTTAAATGGAAGTGGGAAGGGTGCACATTATTATCTTGTTACTGAACTTAGAGAAAAAACTCAGGTTTTCACCATTGGGTATAATGTTACCTGGAAGTTTTTCATAGATCGTTTTTGGCACGAAGTAATTTCCTTCTATTCTTAGTATGCTGAGTGTTTTTATCATGAAAAAGTGTTGAATTTTGTCAAATGACTTTTATGCATTAATTGAAATGATTATGTGGTTTTATCTTTTAATGTGGTATGTAGCATTGATTGATTTTTGCATATTGAAACATTCTGGCATTCCAGAAGTAAATCCCACTTAGTCATAGTATATAATCTTAATTTTGCTGGATTTGGTTTGCTAGTATTTTGTGGATGTTTTTCATCAACATTTATTGGGATAAGGGTACATAGTTTTCTTTTCTTATAGTATCTTTGTCTAATTTTAACATTAGGGGTAATTATGGCCTCATAGAATGAATTTGGAAATGTTTCCTCCTCTTCAAGTTTTTGAGAAAAGTTTGAGAAATCTTGGTGTTAATGCTTCCTTAAATGTTTGGTAGACATATTCAGTGAAGTTGTGTAGTCCTGGAAGTTGCTTTGTTTTTTTGTTTTTTTGTTTTTTTTGTTTTTACATTTATTTATTTTTGAGAGACAGAGAGAGACAGAGCACAACTGGGGGAGGGGCAGAGAGAGAGGAAGACACAGAATCTGAAGCAGGCTCCAGGCTCTGAGCTGTCAGCACAGAGCCTGACACGGGGCTCGAACCAACGAACCGTGAGATCATGACCTGAGCTGAAGTCAAGTCAGACGCTCAACTGACTGAGCCACCCAGGCGCCCCAGTGGATGTTGCTTTGTTAGATTATTGATTCAATCTCCTACTAGTTATCAGTTTGTTTAGATTAAAAAAAAATCTTTATGATTCAATTTTGGTATGTTATATATTTTTAGAGATTTATCCATCTTTTCTTCATTACCCAGTTTGTTGGTATATAATTATTCATAGTAATTTGTCCTCTGTTGTTTCTGTGACATCAGTGATAATGTCTCTTTGTTCATTTCTGAATTTTATTATTTGAGTCTTTTCTCTTTTTTCTTAGTCTATTAAAAATTTTTTTTAATATTTATTTGTTATTTTTGAGAGACAGAGACAGAGTGTGAGCAGGGGAGGGGCAGAGAGAGAGACACACACCCACACACACACACACACAGAATCCGAAGCAGGCTCCAGGTGCTGAGCTGTCAGCACAGAGCCCAATATGGAGCTCGAACCCACAAACCATGAGAACATGACCTGAGCCTAAGTCATATGCTTAACCGACTGAGCCACCCAGACTCATGTGTTTATTTTTTTTTAAGATTTATTTTTAGTTACTTATTTACTTTTTTTTTTAGAGAGAGAGAGAGAAAGAGAGAGAATACAAGTGGAGAGAGAGAGCGAGAGAGAGAGAGAATCTTAAGCAGTCTCCAAGCTCAATGCAGAGCCTGATGTGGGGCTTGATCCCAGGATCCTGGGATCATGACCTGAGCTGAAATCAAGAGTTGGGTACTCAACCAAATGAGCCACCTAGGCAACACCTCATGTGTTTAAGAAAGATAATTTTTTCTTCCTTTTCTTTTTTTAAAAATTTTTAAGTGTTTATTTTTGAGAGAGAGAGAGAGAGAGAGAGAGAGAGAGAGAGCAGGGAGGGGCAGAGAGAGAGGGAGACACAGAATCTGAAGTAGGCTGCAGGCTCTGAGCTGTCAGCATAGAGCGCAATGCAGGGCTCGAACTCACAGACCATGAGATCATGACTTGAGCTGAAGTTGGACGCTTAACTGACTGAGCCATCCAGGTGCCCCTTTTCTTTTTCTTTTTTACACTGCAATACTCATTACCTAAACATGGAAGAATATGTCACATATTCATACTTGTGATTTTAAGAGTAGAATAGAAGTCCGAAGATCCTAGGATGAGGCATTGTCTTTGTCTTTTTGGATTGCCATAATAGAATACCATAGACTTCATGGTTTAGTTACAGGAAACGAATTGTCTAATGGGTCCGGAGGCTAGAAGTCCCAGATCAAGGTCCAGCTGGGTCAGTTTCTGAAAAGGGGAGTTTTTTCTAGCTTGCAAATGGCTGCCTTCTGGTTGTGTCCTCATAAGGCAGAGAGAGCATGAACAAGTTCTCTGTTACCAGATCACAATCACTCTTGTGAGCTCATTTAACCTTAATTACCTCCTTATAGGCCCTATCTCCAGTTAGTTACACTGGGGTTTAGAGCTTCCAGATATGAATTCTGGAGGGCACAATTTCATCTAGAGCAGGTGTATATGGAAAGAGGGGAAATATTTTCTGGTTTCGTGCAACATAAATTTGGAACATACTTTCACCAAAAAGAAGATACTGACAACAAACATTGAAATGGACTTTTATTCTAAGATAAATTTTTCTAATTTTTCAATTTCTGCCAGTATTTTTTATATGGATTCACTTGTGGGAAGGGGCAGAAATTCACTCAAATTTTCTGGGGAAAGAAAAAAAAAACAAGTAATCCTATGGAATTATAATATAGGAATGCAGCCAGATTTCCTAAGTCCTCAACAGCTCTGAAGTCTTTCCTTAACTGTTTGGTACAATGTAAATCTTATACTGAATAAAACTTATACTGAATAGTAACTTAATAGAAAAAAGTCTATTTTAGATATGTGCTGAGCTCCATCATATTATAGAGTTTTGCAGAAACGAAAGAAAACAATACATCACAGAGTTTCAATCATATTCCTAGAGAAAAAAAAAAATTTCTTTTAATGTATTTTCCTCTCTTAGATTGTCCAAGGTAGAAATGAAGGGAAAAAATTATGTCACACTGTTACCTGACTGTTTCCTTTCTAATGAAGTGATATAGTTTCCCTCTGATAAGAAAATACTAATATCCAGTGGCCTGTTTTCTTTGAATATGAAGGATTTATATGTACATATCACCCCTTCTCTATCATTTGCCATAAATCTCTATACTACCTTGTGGTTACTTAGATGAGGCACCTCCTCCTAATGACTTCAAATAAATATTGAAATGGGCTTAAAAACAAAATCTATTATAAAGTCCAATTTCATATATTTGATTATTTATAATCACATTTAGATGTTCAAATTCAGTTATTTTATTAAAACTCCAAAACTTCCTTTAAAGAAAAATACCAAAGGGGGGAAAAATGACATTATTTAAAAGTCACTGAAAACATTAAGAATTAGATCTGGTCAGAGAAGGCAGTGATTCATAACCTGAATTAATAGTATACTTGTGTTTGTTCAATGTAGTTTTAAATGGAAGAAAAATCACATGTAAATTGTAGTAAATGCTGAAATGAAGAAGAGAAAATGAGTTCTTCCCTGAATGAAAAATGATGGTCAAGGGAAATAATAAAGAAAACTTTATATACAAATGCCATGTAGGTGGATGTCCAATTCAACGTAATAAAACTGACCTTATATTGGCTCTAAATTCAAGATGAAGTTGTCAGTTAATGATACTCACTTTTCAAAGGTGATTCTAGCAATCACTTTGAATCATTGGGAAACTTATGAAATTCTTCCAAATGTTTAAAAAGATCTTGCTCATATTTCTCCTTCTCTTAACTCCTTCCCTCTGAGTTCATATTATTTTCTAGAATGCATCCAACCTGTAATGTAACCTAGAGGGTAGTCATATGGCTGTTAACAGAATTAAATCTTAATGTTGTGAAATGCATAAAGTTTGACTTTCCTGTAGGCTGTCACTTTTTCTCCTGTTTTTTGCTTATTCCCTCATTCATACAACCAGCTGTGTGCTAGGAATGAGGTCTTCAAAGCAGATATGACTCCTGCCCTCATGAACTAGTAGTATGAGAAATGGGTGGGCAAACAGATACTAAGCAAATAATCTAACAATTGTGTGAAATAGAAGTATGATAAGCACTATGATTAAAAACAACAACAGGATAATGGATTAGGGAATTTATATAACATGAGGAGTCAGAACAGATGTCCCTGAAGAAGGGTTATTTGATTTGAGACCTTGAGATGGGAAGGGTGAATTAGAGTTGTCTGGGCAAAGGGGTTGTGAGGAAAACATTGCAGACTAATGGAAGGCAGGCCATGTTGAAAAGACTTGATGTGTGAGACTCATGGCATTACAGGGTCCAGAAGAAGGAAATGAGGCCTAGGAGGAAGCAGAGGTGAGAAAAAAACAAAGCTTTTCAGGCATTTAAATAGTTTTGCCTATGTTATATACAGCAGTGAAAGTCTTTGTAAGGATTTGTGGGGGATGGATAATAAGATCTTCATTTAAAAAAAGATCTTTTTGCACTTCCTCTGGAGAATGCATTGCTGAGAGCAAAAGTGGGAGAGAGCTCTTGTCAGGCTAGTGTGATAACCCAGCAGGAGATGACACTAGCTTGGACCAGGATGGTGAAAGTTTTGGAGATGGAAGGAAGAGGGTGGCGTAGAAATATTTAAGATAAAAAAATCAGAAGTAATGGAAGAGAACTATTTTGGTGAGGAGTGCAACAATCCATTTCGAGGTTGAATCCTATGGTTCCACCTTATAAACCAGACGTATAGTTTTCTCATTTGCTGGAATGGGGCGACCCTGGGTAATAAGCAGTTTTGGAGGAAAGAAGATAACGTCACCTTTGGGCTTGGTAGGTTTGCATTCCCTTTAGGGATCTCATGTGGTCATGGAGAGTAGGTGATTGGATATGTAGTTTCTGGACTCAGAAGAAAGATCCTGACTGATGATAATGATTTTGGAGTCATAGATCATCTAAGAGACTGGGGAGGATTTAACGGACAGAACCCCAAGTCAAGGAATATGGGGTCTGGGAGAGGGCCTGGAGAAATGCATATATACAACAGAGGAAAAGAGACAAAAAAAAAACAAAAACAAAAACAAAAAAAAACACCCACCACTGATTCTCATTTTTTTTTTTTTTTTTGAGACTCTTGTTTATCTTTTTTTTGCTGCTACTTTTCTTGGCAGAATCAAGGACAGCTAAATTCTCTTCTCTTGATGGTTTTAGCTCCCTTCCTTCAGAAGTCCAATGTGTTCATGCTTTTCTACACTGTAATAGAGCATAGGTGGTTACCTATTTCAGGGACTATAGGAAAGTCTCTGCTCATAAAGTTTGCTGGTGAATAAAATACCAAATCAGTGGTTTGTCCTTTGGCTGAAGACTTTGCTTCTGTTAATAGGAAAAACTCATTGGCATTGTATAATTTTAACTAGCAACCGTTTAGTTATCTCTTAATTGGAATGTATCTATAAGAGCATTTCCTGAGAATGCCTTAGAATTGATCACTATTTCTTCTATAATTTGATTATTAAGGAGGACAGATTAAGGATCAAATTCAACATGTGAGATATATACTCATTAGTCAATGCTTTTTGTTAATTTATTCCTGGGTGTTTGCATTTTAATAGGGATTTAAATTCTCTTTTAAATCAAAGGAACAGAAGCTCTATCGTGAACTATGCCTTGTGGTTATCTTTTGGGACAGGTAGAAGAATCTTCTTAGAATCAGTAAAATTTTATCAGCTGTCATTTAGCCTAGTAATATCCGTAAGCAAATTTCAGTGAAAAACTAAATGGTGGATTTTTTTCTGGTGGAAAATCTATCCTAAAAATTAGGCACCCTCATTTACATTTCTCTCTCCTCTCATCCCTAAATAAACCTCTATAATTCAGTGTTTATTTTTGTAAAATAGTGCTCAGCAAAGTTATGGCAAAGCTATTGTGTAGTTCAAGGACATATCATTAATATTAACTTACATCATAAGGCTTACATCTCCTTACATCACAAGGAGATGAAAATAATTTAAAAAATAAAAAAAAAACCCACTAAGTTTCATTTGAGTTCTCAGTTTCACCCTCTAGATATCACCTTGATCCCCCTTATGTCTCCTCACCTCACTTAGGGATTATTGAGACAATTGGTTATGCAACTGTCCTCCTAGAAGTTTGAGTAAATGCTTTGTGTTCCTGTTTAGCTCTTTCCATATGTGTATAACCTCCTTGCCGTACTCTAACAGAGAGGAAGGTTTTGGGTCAGAGGGGAGTGGGGAAAATGAAAAAGAAGTGAACTTCCTTTTAATGTTCTGGAGCAGGTCAAGTGGCTGCCTATTACTCTGACTTTTTATAACTTTACTTCAGGAATTTCTTCAGTAGTTAAGATAACTTAATGATTTTTGTCCAATAGCACATTTAGTAAACACACACAGATAGCTGACTGTCTTTCACAGAGTGGATATTAAAATTACCCATAGCCTCTGCAAAAAAAAAAAAAAAAAAAAAAAAAAAAACCACACAGAGTGATGGAGAGAGGAAAGCACTCAAAATTAAGTTCTAAAATTGATGTTAATCTAAATGGATGCATGAGAAACCAACATGAGAAATGATATGTTTTACAATCATGATGATTTAGACATTTGAGTGTCAATTTTTGTTCATCCTCTGCATTTGCTTGGTTAGGTTCCTTATTTTCATAATAACCTATTATATATGTACTAATCGATTGGCACTACAGCTTTTATTCTAATATGCAGCTCTCTCACAAGGGATGAGATTGGTTCTTAGTGATAAGGTATCTTAGCTTAGGCTGCCGTAACAAAAGGCCATGGACCAGATGGCTTGAACAACAGACATTTGTCACAGTTCTGGAAGTTAAAAAGTTCAAGATCAAGGTGATGGCAGATTCACTTCTTGATGAGGGCCCTCTTCCTGGCTCACCTACAGTGCCTTCTTGCTGTGAGCTCACATGATCTCTTTGTATGCATGTGGAGAGAGCAAGCTCTGTGTCTCTTTCTCTTCTTATAGGGATACTAATTCCATAATGGAAGCTTTTGTGACCTCATCCAAACCTAATTACCTCTCAAAGACTCTACCTCCAAATACCATCACATTGAGAGTTAGGGTTTCAATGTATGAGTTTTGGGAGGACACAAACAGTCATTTTATAACATAAGGTTTATTGAGTTTGGAGAGGAGATGAGAAGAGTCAGGTGTGGTTCCAAAAGCTGGGGAAAATATGGAAAGTAGAACAGGAAAAAAATGGTAAAGGTTGAAAAAGGAGACTATCATATCTAATGGATTTGCTCAAGGGACTGCTCTTAAATAATACTCAGCTGTCCATAACACAAATGGTAGGACCACTAATGAGGGATGTTGAAAGTAATGTTTAACTGAGAGATTCAGCCTCAGGAGTTCTATTTACTTACTTTACCTTTTACCTTCCTCTCCTGAATTCTGCAATATCACGGCATCTGTATCAGTTATCTCTTGCTGTGTAACAAATTGCTACCCCAAATAGTGGTATAACAATAAACATTATCTCATAGTTTCTGTAGATCAGGAATCCTAAAACTGGGTGGTTCTGCCCTGATGTCACTCACTGTGGCAGTTAAGAAGTCAGTCAGGGCTGCAGTCACAGAAGGCTTGGTTGACGCCGGAGGGTCTACTTTCAAGGTTGCCCATTGGCCATTATTTGGTACTGGCATTTGGCAGGAGGCCTCATTTTCTCACCACAGGGACCCTTCAACAGGGCGGCTTGAGTATTCTTGTGACGTGACAGATAACTGTCCCTAGATGTCAATCCAAAAGAGAATAAGAGGAAAGTGTAAAGTCTCTTATAACCCAGGCTTGAAAGTCACAGTCCTTTATTTCTGCTGTTGTTAACTCAGGTAAAGCCCTCTGTGGGAAGAGATTATATTAGGCATGAATATCAAAAGGAAGAAATCACTGGAGGGCCATCATGGAGGCTGTGTACCACAACATCTCTTCGAGAATAATTTCTAGAAGTCCACAGAGCAATTATTTTTTTTAATGTTTACTTATTTTTGAGAGAGAGAGAGAGATAGAGTGAGCACGCACACGCACATGAGCAGAGGAGGGGCAGAGAGAGATAAGGACAGAGGATCCAAGCGGGCTCCATGCTGACAGAAGAGAGTCTGACAAGGGGCTCAAACTCAGGAACAATGAGATCATGACCTGAGCCAAAGTCAGACGTTTAACTGCTTAACCAACTAAGCCACCAGGTGCCCCTAGGTCCACAGAGCACTTAACATCTCCTCTCTTGGTCAATTCTGAAATGTTACCACTCTGTTGACAATGAAGGAGGGACACTAAAATATTTATTTCTTGCTGGACCTTGTCACTTTTTGCTAAGAGCCAGGCTTTAGAAATAATTATGAAGGAAGTAAAGCAAAACTATTTTCTCCCTTTGAAGAAATTTCCTATATCTTCTGTCATTCTTAATATTCGTGTGTGTGTGTGTGTGTGTGTGTGTGTATGTACATGTGTGTGTGACCAGACTTTTTTTCTGCTTTGTAGTTGATGAGAGATGCCCTTTTCTCCTCTAATATTTGTCCTACATTTTTTTCTTATTTATACTTCTGTTTAATATACTCTCTTTAGGTTCCTTTAATGTTAGCTGAGCTCAATGCTAAAAAAAAAAGTTATTTAGTCAAATTTATTTACAAAGTTATAGATTATATTTTATTTGCCCTTCTAGGTGACTTTGTGTGTTTAAAGAATGTCCACTCTCTGAAAGTATTGAAAATTGCGATGTGGAATGAGAATTAGAGTCAATTCGGGCCTTTTAGATATTGCTAGTCACAATCTGTGTGGTTTTGGGGATGTCTATTTCGAGTAGGATGGAGTAATTGGTGGCATTTCAATTCTTCCTTTGGGCAAAAAATACCTTACAAAACCAAAATAAATTACAAAACTTTAAAAAATATCAGATGTTGCAGAAGCAAGGAGGACAAGAGGTACTAAAATTCCAGAGAGGGGAGACCTTTCATAGTTGAACTCAGGACCCGCAGCTGTTTTTCCTTTTGAAGACATTTGCCAATTTCGGTTGTGGACTAAAGGCTGGGAATCTGGGCTTGTGGGAGCAGAAGATCATTGCTGGGGATGGTGAAAACAGAGAACCCAGTAGCACTCACATCAGGCTGAAGTGAAAAAAGCCCCGGAGATTCAACGGGGATCAACAGTTGGCTGGTGCCCAAAGAGCAGGGGCCCTAAGAAAATGAAAGGCAAAAATTAAAATCTCTTAGAGGTTAGGGGAAAATATCAGTCTGTACATCCAATAAACTTACCAAACCATAAGCTGGATAGACTTTAAGACAGTACTATGTAGGCACATCATGATAAAAGGGTTTTTGAGGCAATGAGAAAATCATAAATGCAGGAAGGAGGAAAACCACTCCAAATAAATATATACCAAACATCCTTACAGATACCTTAGCCCTCCTTTACTTCAGCTTCTCTTTTTGTATTCATTTCCAAGCCTGTTTGGAGAGTGTGTGTGTGTTTCTGTCTTTTATAGTTAAAGCATGGGAAGAATCATGCCGTTAGGCTCAGATGCACAAATGAGGGGTGAATATGAGCAGGAGAAGGGTGAATTATGATGTATAAGAGAGAAAAGCCAAGGATGGTAGGATCTGAGGAATGGATTTGTTTTCAACCATCACAGTACAGTTTTAGTCTATCCACCTGGGGGGATGAGTCCATGGTTCTCAGTCTTATGGGAGTAACTCACTTCTTTGAGGATCTCATGTAAATTACGGACAGAAAGGAAATTTCAGGTAGTTTTTGGGCAAGAGTGCATGCCATCTTTGAAATTAAGAAGGGTTCAAAACTTCAAATAATGAACATTTTAGAGACAGGAGGCCTCGAGAAGAGGGTGCCATAAAAAATTGGATCCTACTCTGTTCCGGGCCATTTAAAACATGAAGAAAAGGGATACAGAGCATGGATTTGTCATTGACAGCACCAGTAAAACTGGCATCCTCTTTACATGACAAAGTGATGTCGAAACCACAGTGGTCCTCTGGAAATTAATCTATGCTAAATGAATTTCATCTCTATAATTCGTGTCCATTTAATCATGATGTTGGTATATACTTGTGTAAGACTATGGGGGTGAGAAACACAACAATGTATAGTTGATTTTAGCTTCACTTAATTTCTTTAAAGAAAACATAAACAATATACAGATTATTGGAGGGGTTATTTGCATAAAGATGAATCGAGATTTTGTATTCTACTTCATGAATATTAGTAATACAAGTAGAGTTCTGGGAATAAGACAAATGTTCATTTTGAGAGTTGCAGATTGTGATGTCTAGAATTAAAAATGAGGTGATGAGTGAATGTCTCCATGCCCTCACTTTACCTCTGACTATGTGGAGAATTCACTGTACAAGGGCTCTTGTCAGCTCAAGGACCAATAAAGTCACCATGACCCATTTTATTCTGTGTTTTGCCCAGCAGCTGATGTATATTTTAGCAGTTGGGACGTGGACTATACCAGTTCTAAAAGCCCATGGCTAATCTTAAACTGAAATAATTCTTTAACAACGATTGGAAGTTTGACTCCCGCCTAAGTAGTTGCCAACATATTTATAGATTCAGATTCGAGCAGTGTAACTGGGAGCTCCTTAACACTAATTCTTAAAGATAAACCTCTATAAAAATTAAGTGAAAGTTTCAACACAGGTTCCATTTTCTGGGAGCAAATAATTAGCCATGAGCATCACCTGGACATAAGGTCTCAAGCAAAAGGCAGTGCATGGGAGCAGTGCTGACCCAGAGTGAAGTATCACTTTCCATACCCAATGCTGGGCTAACAGCGTGGAGCCTGCTTGGGATTCTTTCATTCCCTCTCTCTCTGTCCCTCTCCTGCTTGCACTCTCTCCCTTTCTCTTCCTCAAAGTAAAAAAGTAAACATTAAAAAAAATACAAATTGTCTAGTACAGTACAAGACACATCATTTCACTTCTTATTAACTTACTATATTTAAGAGATCAAGGGCACCTTGGTGGCTCAGTAGGCTAAGCGGCTGACTCTTCTTTTCAGCTCAGTTCACGATCCTAGGGTCTTGAGATTGAACCCCTCATCAGGCTCCTTGCTGGGCTGGCCATGGAGCCTGCTTAAGGTTATCTCCATTTCCTTCTGCCCCTTCCCACCTAAGAAGAAAGAAAGAAAGAAAGAAAGAAAGAAAGAAAGAAAGAAAGAAAGAAAGAAAGAAAGAAATTAGTGTTGTAATATGGCAAATCCAAACCCAATATCCTGATTTTATGAGTAAAGGTTGAAACCAGGTCTAAATTCTTTCCCAACATTTTACGAGGCCACTATACATTCTATGCTATTACGGTAACATCCTGTGATGAAAAATATTCTGGTTGAGAGAAAGGAATCTGGTGGCTAGACATGGATTCAAAGATATCACAGAGTCTCTGGCCCCAACATGTTGTGAAGACGAGCTTAATTTTTTTCCTTGAAGAAGAAGGCCGGGAATTTAATGGGAAAATGACAGGAAGCGGGAGCTCAGATCTAAAAGGAGATGATGATGTAAGAGTCATCTTTTTTTTTTTTTTTTTTTTTTAAACTGTTGAGTTCCACTGTATGAGCATGAAGCTTTTTAGTTCCCTGTAGGCAGGAGGAGTATTATTGCCTTTCAATACTATTTTTGGCCTGGAATACCAATGATAAAGGAAGATATGTTGCAACAGATGGCAAAGATACTCAAAGCCCCAGGGTACACACGACATATTATCAGAGTGGGTCTACTTTAATGAAAGGTTTTGGAGAAATGCACTGTAAGCCAAAGCAAATATAAATATCTTATGACTTGGGATGGTAACTGTATAAGGACTTTTAAATAAAATTTCAAAAAAAAAATTGCTTCCCAGGTAGACATTTTGGCTTACACTACATTTTCTATGCAAGGCTATGGTGAAATATTTAAGAAGAAATTTTTCAGCTATTTCATGAATTCTCAGTGGGGACTGTATGGCTCCCAATGGGGCAAAAATTGGTTCTTGACAGGCAGAAAAATCTTAGCTTATTGAAATTCTTTGTGACCCTCTAAAAAGGCCAAAATAGATAAACAGAAACATAATATATACAATATTAATTGGAGGAATTAGGAAAAAATATCTAAAATATCTCCTTGGCAGAGGCAATAATGAAAAAAAAAAGTTGAGAAGCCTTGATCTGTTCAGTCGCCTGACTTTATTTTCACTGGTTGACTTTAAACTTGTTCTTTGATGATTATTGTCAGATTTTTTCCTTTATCAGTCCTATTCATAATGGAAGCCAGTATAGAGAGATCTTTAGGGATGAATAAAAAATGATTGATATTGTTAATATCATTTGTGGAGATGAAAGGAAGTCACTGCATGTGAATTGAACTAAATATTAAACAAACAAAAAAACAAACAAACAAAAGAAAACCACAGACTCTGGAGGTTTTGTTTTTATTGACCCTTAAGGTGTTTCATGATTATGATTGCTTTACTGATTAGAAGTTATTAAGGAAAAATATTTTATTATAACTGAGATGCAATGAAGTTAACATAAATGTAGAGAGATATGTTATTGCCCATTGAACAAAGGCATTAATATTTAATTTTTAGAGGAATGAAAATGTCTCCATGTTGATGAAGATAGTTAATTGGAAGGCGAATAGCCAACCCATGGGATTAATAAACGATTAAATGAAAATAAGCTAGAAGGATGCTAGGATTGGTTTTCAAATCTTTTTACCTCTTAATTTACCCCAGCTTTCTAGCATGAATGTAGCTGACGATATTACTTCTTCCCTTTTAGAAAAATATACCATTTGAAGGACTCTTAAAGATTAATTGCTTAATTCTATTGGTTTAACATGCACTAGGAGAGTGTCATACCGTTTTGCATATTACAGCCTGATGAACCAAACTGTTTTGACAACCCTTTACAAGTTCAGTCACAAGGGACTTAGCAATAGGCTTCTTTCCAAATCTTATCTTAAGAAATGATTTCTTCTCTGAAGACATGCTTTGTAAACTCGAAGTTGTTTTCTTTCACTTACTGGCTTCTTTGCTTTGTCTGTGGCCCTAGATTTAGTAGTGGGCATTGTGTATGTGTATACTTTGGTCTTTGTCCCCAGGCTGACTCTTTCTATGTCTAGCAATGAATTTTTATGGAATGTACTAGAAAAAGGCAAAGGCCCATAGACTTATACTCCGTTGCTTTGCACAAACAGTTGGCTTGTGCACCCCATGAGGTCCGAAATTAAGGGGTGCTCAGACAACTCAGATTATGGACTTCAGGCAGAGAATACCTTCCGTATTAGAACTGTATTCTCTTCCATATCTGATGATAGACTGGATAGCTTTATTCAGAGTTTGGTTTTCTTGTATAGCATGCAGTTGATAATGACTATCAGCAGCTGCATGTAATTTCTTTCAACAAGCTTGGATGACATGTATCTGCTACTGTAAGCATCTGAAACAATTGTTTGGCCAAATATATTACCCTAATAAGGGTCATCTGTGTTGTAGACTACGGTGTACGTGTTCTTTCTGCCTGCTGTCTGGCAAGCTGGCATGTATATTTTGCATTTTAAGCCATATTACACTGATGCGGTTGATTGGGAAATTATAGATTTCTGTTGCAAAACATAAGCGAATTTGAACTCGGCCCAACAGTACAAGTTAAAGAGACCTGAATGGGCACTTGCACTTGGAAAAACTTTGATGCTTCTAAGATATTGAAGAGATAAACCAATCATTGCTTTTTGCTCTGTAAGAACCTGATGTTTGAGTCTTTGCAGGATGAAGTTAATAATCTCTCTGGATCTTAGTTTCCCTAATACACTGTAAATGCCGTGAGAAGGATTGTCTCTGCCTCACTCAATAGTACAATTTCAGCATCTGGCGCATTGCCAGGGACATAGTTAGGATTCAATAAGTATGTGTTCAATTAATTTCCATGTAGTGATACCATGGTTCCAAAAATTATAGGAAAGGTTAACAGAGCTACCTTTGCAGGTCAGATCAGCTCTGCCGTTACAAAATGAAACCCTTTTCCAGTTTATCGCATTAAAAAAAAATGATGGTTTGTGATCTTCTCTGTTAAACTGACAAATTTTGAGTCATGTCTTTAACTCCTCCTTTATCCTGCTTTTCCTTATCTCTCCAGTCAGTGTCTTTTTATCCTTATTTTCAGTACGTAAACACATCTGAAGCTTTTTTTTTTCTTTTTCAAGGAGTCAGTTACTTTTAATTTATATCAAAATAGTACATAAAGGTAGTAAAAGTAATGATAGAGAAGAGATTGTCATGAAAAGCAGCTGTCTCTTGCTCCAACCATTCTCCTTTCATCTTTAGTCGCTGGCGACAACCTCTTCCAACCGTTATTACTTTAGATCTTCTAGTAGTTACGTTCAAAGCAGGGGATTTCATTCAAAATAAACAAACAAGGGATCATCTTTTGGTAGAAATATTCTCATTTCCCCTTTCATCTTCCCAGCACCTAGAGCAGTGCCTGCACTTAGAAGCCCCTCGTTAAATGTGTATTGCATATATTGAAAAAAATATGACAAAGAAGATTAGCAAAAGGAAAATGTGATATTGCCCCCCAAAGAAGCACCGATTCTTTGATGACAGAGACCATGTAGGAAGCCAGAGGACAAAGGAATAAAAACGTCCGTCAGGTGATATTCCTCGGCTCCTATCAGTCTCAGCACAATTTCATGGAATATAATCCCTCCCTTTCCACAAATGTAATTATGTAACGGGAGGCAGGCTTTCCCATATTATTTTATGCAAGGCAGCTGAACCAAAAGATAGTAGCAGCTGGGCAGTTAAGATAATCTGACTGCATTGTTGAGCAGGTAGTAAACTTTTTCATATCATTTTAAAAACTGTAATGAAAAAGAGAGAGAGAGAGAACTGGAGAACTGTTTGCCCTAACCTAGTGACATAGCCATTTTTTTTTTTTTTAACTTTTCACTGATTTGTGAGTAAATTCACTTTTCTTGTATGCTGGTTTCCTAACCCACCCTTAAAATTATATATCATGGCTCATATTTTTGAAATATGGCATCCCATAACAAAAGTCAGCTTTTCCTCCTTTTAACTTCCAAACACCTCATGTCCCAGGATGTTTCACTCAGATCAGATCACCCTCAAAATATAGTGATTAATTATGTTAAAAATGACACTTGATTAGCAAAACCATGTCTGAGTGCATGTTCTTGAATGGACTTGAAATAGATAAGACAACAGTTGTGGTGTTTTATTTATTTATTTACTTATTTATTATTATTATTATTTTACGGTTCTGTGTTCACTGAGCTGGTAATTTGCTAATCCTCAAATATCACTTGCTGTGTGAACTGATCCCTCCAAAAAAGAAGTAGTTTTTCCTGCAGTTCCCATTCTGATGGTTCTCCTCTGTCAGCCCTGCTAATTTTGCTTTTTCTGGTAACTTATTTTCCTTTTTGTCCCCTTCCACCATGGATTTCCATTGAAATTGAGCATTTGATGAGATTCTAGCTATTCCAAAATTTGTACTTTATAAACACAGAATATGTCTCTGCTTATACATACAGGGCATAAAGAAGCTTGAAATATGTTTGAGTAAGTTAATAGATGAATGGAAATAACACAAGAAAACCTCTCAGGTTGGAAGCAGAGGACCATGTGTGAGAAATGGGTGGGAATTCGGGGTAGGATCATGGCGCAAGTGTCTCAGAAAATGAGACCAATGTTCTTTCCCTCACTGGCTTGCAGAGATACAACGGCATTCCTATCCGGTCACATATGGTATAATAGATAGCATACACTATGGATATAGTATGTCATTTGCATGCTATATTTGAAAGTCCACTATCATGCATTGCCTCCAGCTGAGGGTTGCCAGTGGGCTCGACATGGCAGAGTCTGGAGCTGGTTTTCTGTTCTTGCCATATGTTTCATAGAAGACGTCACCCTCTGTCCTGCATTTGAGAGGATCCCTACCAATGGCTCATGCTGGTAATGGTAGAGCAGATAAAGCATACTTGTCTGCTAGACTAAGTTTCTATTTTAACTCTAAACAAGTCATGAATCTTTCTCCCACTTTGCTGAATTTAATACACACTTAATTGTGTCCATCCCAGTATGTAGGCTATTGCACAGAGAAGGCAGGGTAGTTCACAAAAAAAGCAGTGTGGGGCAGAATATGCATCAATAGCAATATTGTATATATCGCAAACTGAGGGGGGAAAGCATGAAGTGTAGTAAGTACTCACTGTATTCCTTTTTTCTTACCAAACACGTGACCTTGAGAAATTCACATAACTAGCTGGACCTCAGGGTTTTTACGTATAAGAGTGGAATAGGGTATTTACTAAATATCCTTATAGATATGAGAAGCCATAATTTTATAAAGGTTGCGTTTACACAATTCCAGAATTGCTGGAAACCAGCAATTCTAATATTTCCCTAGTCCTGAGTCCTAATCTAGTATCTAGGAGAAGATTGAAGCCAGCTAGAATTAGTATTGAAGCAGCCAATGGCAGTGTTGATTGAAAATTATATTCTCTTATTTATGAAGACAGAAAGACTGATTTGCATTAAAGTAACTTTAAAGATGTGGCAAGTTGATCCTGACTAAAGCCTTCTTGACTTCCTATTACTCTCTTAACTTCCCTGTGCGGGGTAGTTATGGGCCTTCCCCATCCACACTGTCTGGAGCTGGCCTAGGCCAGGAGCCCTCAAATCAACATTCCTGGCCTCTGAGAGAAGTGGCCACAGGATCCTTCACTTTAGACTTCCTATAGAGTGCTATGACCTATATATCTCAATTTATCCACATCTGAGTTTGATTTGGATGGCTCAGTTGTTGAAATTTATTTACTTGGCATCCAGGAAGGTGGTGCATAAATTGTCCAGGTAATAATAGACACCTTCACTTGGGCCTGCTTTTCTCATTTATACTTTCCGGTAGAACCTTCATGCTGTTTGAGGGGTGGGGCATCAAGAAAGCCTAAATAGCTTGTTGTTAATGGGATCTTAATTTTTGTTAATGTTTATTTATTTTTGAGAGAGAGAGACAGAGCATGAGCAGGGGAGGGGCAGAGAGAGAAGGAGACACAGAATCCAAAGCAGGCTTCAGACTCTGAGCTGTCAACACAGAGCCCGACGTGGGACTCGAACTCATGAACCTTGAGCTCATGACCTGAGCTGAAGTCAGATGCTTAACCGACTGGGCCACCCAGGTGCCCCTAATGGGTTTTTATTATTTATTTATTTATTATTATTATTTTTTAAATGTTTATTTATTATTAAGAGACAGAGACAGAACATGAGCATGGGAGAGGCAGAGAGAGGAGGAGACACAGAATCTGAAGCAGGCTCCAGGCTCTGAGCTGTCAGCACAGAGCCCGACGCGGGGCTCGAACTCACAAACAGAGAGATCATGAGCTGAGCCAAAGTTGGACGCTTAACCGATTGAGCCACCCAGGCGCACCCCCCCCCCCCCCGCCCCTGCAGTGGGTTTTTAATTTAAGTTTGTTTTGCTTGGCAAAAATCACTCCCCAGTGTGAAAGTAACAATTCTTCTGGAATGGAACTGTAGTCACATACACAATGGCAACACAAACATTGCATGATTGCAGCAGCTTGAAACCTGTAGTTTTGAATATTAAAAATTAAAACTAGAATGCTCCACAATGGAGATGAGAACGATGGCTAAGAAAAATGTGCTCTCCATATAATCATCTGCCAAATAAACCCAACTTCCTGACTCTGGTGACAGGGTCCTACTGAAATTCTTGATGGCTAAACTTACCTTGGATCATAATAGAAGGAAAGTGGGTAGATGGAAAAGAAAGTTCCACTCTTCAAGGGGAATCTGTTGGGAGCTGTGTAATCCCTCCTTGTCTTCCAAATCTTTGGAGATTATTTGAAATCCTAAAACCTAAGGCCATTTAATTTCAACATGGCTGGGCCAGAGTTGCATGCATATGCCTAGCATTAACATTTGCAATTTGTATTTAGTAGAGGAAAAATCTTTCTCTGATGTGGTCAAATCTCAAAGGTTAACAATTTCATTTTTCAATTCCTTTATTTCCTACTTTTATATCACACCCAAACATGTGAAGTCTTAGGATGTGGAAAAAGCAGAAAACCTTATAAAAAAAAAAGGGTGTTTTGATAAACTGTCTAATCCTGACTAGCCATACCACCTCAAACAATTTTCAAGTCATTATGTAATAATAAGTGGAGTCCAAATCAGAGCAGGAATGAGAAATGCCTCCAAGGCATTCCACATGGGCATCGTCTGCAGGAGGCACTCAATGAAGCATTGCTTCAATTTTTGGAGCACTTTGAAAAGCAGTGTCCCAGTCTGGGTTTTTCTGTGAGTTCCTGTGATCTTTCAATTCTAGCCTTCCATGCCGTGCTGTCAAAGGGAGGAGTATCCAGCCCAGACTATAATCCATGGCATGGAAGAACCAATATCAGAAACCCAAAAGCAACACAAAGTGTCAGAGAAAGTGACAATTCAAAGCCACTTTTTGCTTGTAGGGTATTTACAACAACAGCAAATGTGTCTGTGGAATCCCATAAAAACACCAGCCAATGTAATATTATTGCCAAGCCTAAAAAAATACAGCTGAGGATGTGCTAATATACACCCAATGAAAAAAGGAGCAAAGGAGAATGTTTTAAATACACTTATATACTCTGCCTTTTTGCTAGCTTTCAAGGGAATTATTGGAAGCTCCCATTACTAAGAAATAAATAAATGGTCTTGTTTGGGTTCCAAACTTTGGATTAAAGAACTTTGATCTCCTCTTAACATTTTTAAAGGAAAGTCTCTGTGGCTACCAGTCTATGAACAGGTATGAAACAGAAGTAGGATGTTGTACCCCCAAGAGGGTTAAAAGGATTGGTCGGTGACTGAGTTATGGATCAAGCATAGAATTGAATCTGGCTGAGGTGAGAGATGCTTTACCAGGGAAGGTCATATTCCATATCTGCTGGCAAATATGACCTTTCACTCCAGTCATGGAGTGGCCAGTGCATAGTTGAGAAAACAAAGCATAGAAGCATGGCAAGATGAAGGTGTTTACTCAAGAAGACTTACAGTTAAGCTGTGAGTGAGACATAATTCGAACCCAAAGTTTTTGATTGCTACTCCAGTTGTACCTACAGGATACCTTAATATCTCACCTAATTCATTTTACTTAAACAACATTTCATTGAGGTTATTCTGGACACTGTGGGCAGAACTCTGCAGAGAGAGACAAAGTCCCTCTCCTCAGGAGGGCATCAAGAGGCAAGATAAAAAGAATATGGACATTGAATGACATATATTTAATTAAAAAAAATTTTTTTAATCTTATTTTAGAGTGAGAATAGAGCATGAGTGTGGGAGAGGGGCAGAGGGAAAGAGAGACAGAACCGTAAGCAGACTCTATGCTCAGCCCGGAGCCTGATGCCGGGCTTGATCTCACCACCCTGGGATAATGACCTGAACCGAAATCAAGAGTTGGGCACTCAAGTGACTGAGCCACCCAGGTGCCCTTACATATATTTAAGATTAAATTCCACCTTTGAAACTTACAATGAGACCCTGGGCAAATATCTCAGGTATTCTGTTCCTTTGTTTTCTCAACTCATCTTTATAAACGAGGATGCTTGCAAGATTGTTTTAAGGATCAGAAATAACACAGAAATGTTCCGCAAGTGTCCAGCAGTAGCTTTTCACTAAATGTCCTCTCTTATTATTAATGGAGCAAATGGCAAGGAAACAGGTTATTCTAAGGCTAGGAAGACTAAAACGAGGGCCATAGGGAGGCACAATGAGTGCCGTGGGCATTTAATATACAAAAAGGTATACTGTGGAAAAAGTGTCTGTGTGTGGGTTTCTCTTCTGGAATGAAAGAGACTGAAGAACTGAAAGAAATCCTACCACCCTTATATCATTTCTTACCACCACCTCAGGTCTTTCTTGTGCTATTTTGGCTTTCGCTACCTTACTTCTTTCCCTTATATTATTTCCTATTTATGGAGTATACATACCAGGCTCTCAGTGTCATTTCCTTGAGCTCTATGAAAATTGCCCTCACGTTGTAAGGATTTATTTGGACATATAAGAAAAACGCTAATAATATAATTTGATACAGTCTTCTTTTCCTTTTCCATATACATCTGTCTTCAGTATTATGTAGACAGATTTACTACTATTGTGAAGTATCTGTGGGATGAGTATGTTCCTTGAATATTAATTTCTTTCTGAGAGCAAGCCAAATGTATAGGGGTAAATTCTTCTAACGCTTTTGTAAGTTTTTATTTTGTTAAAGCAGCTGTTGAAGCCTCATGAAAGACTTAAAGCATACATTTATTTTTTAGTGCATTTCTCTATTTACGATGTTCTTTTTTGTCTTAGTGCTCATTACTAGCAATATTTGCATAAATATAAATTTCTATCATTTCAATTTTCATTTCTCTCTGAATCTTATTGCCCACACTGAGTTATAATCTTATATTTGTGGAATTACCATCAGATGTTATGAAATCTCTTACGAATTTAAGGCACTAATGGCTATTAGGAAGTTAAAGATTTCTCAGAAGTAGATCAACTTAAAACCATAATCTTTTGTGCATAAAAAAACACTTTGAGATTAAAATTTAAATTGGCGAGGACAGAATAAGCAAGCATGTATCATATCGGTAAACCAATTTTGACAGATTTTTATACCATCACTGAGTTTCTTGAAACATACTGAGATATGATAATCCTCTACTGTGCTCTGATGCGGGAGAAAGGGTCCAGGGGGCTCAGGAAACTGGGGTCCCTTGTCAGTTCTCCTTCCTCATACCAGAGACAGTGTATGGTGCTTGTTCAGAAGGGGCTCAGGATCCAAAGTATCTGAGTTTTCACCTCCACCCTGGCACCCCATTAATTACAGTCTGTGAAAGCTGAGAAAGTCATCTAACCCTGCTGTGGTTCAGTTCCCTCATCTGTAAAATGGACACAATAAAAGTCAACCTTATCATGAAGACGATTACTATGGAGATTTATATATCTATGTATATATGTATACACATATATGTATGTATGCATACACATACATATGTTTGTATATACTCACATATTCATACATATTCATTTATATTTATGTTCCTGGCACTCGCTATTCTGATATACACACATATATAAATCAGAACAGCAAACACCTGGCTTGTGTTGAACTTTCAATGATTGTTATTTCTTTTTAACTTCCATCCTGGTGAGCTGGAGAAGGAGGGAGAAGGAGCAAGTCATGTTTCATGTACTACAGACTTCTCTTCTTACTGAGACTTAGTAGATTTTCATCAAAGCAAAGTTTTCTCCTATGCTGTCTGGTCTTAGGAGAATTTCCAGAGGCATTACACCGTTGTTCATGCTGTTTTAAAAATAATTTTCAGCGGTGCCTGGGTGGTTCAGTCGGTGAGCATCCGACTTCGGCTCAGGTCATGATCTCGTGGTCCGTGAGTTTGATCCCTGAGCCCCGGGTCGGGCTCTGTGTTGACAGCTCAGAGCCTGGAGCCTGTTTCAGATTCTGTGTCTCCTTCTCTCTCTGACCCTCCCCCATTCATGGTCTGTCTCTCTCTGTCTCAAAAATAAATAAATGTTAAAAAAAATAATTTTTGCCAGTTATGTTTGGTTTACTGAGGAACACGTCTGTGGGGATTCTCAGGTTGCCATTCAAGAACTAGCAGTTTGATTTTATAAATATGTATTTGAAACATTTTAGGGCGATTACATATCTGTGAGAAATTTTGTTCAAGGCAGAATTATTAGATTCCTTCTAATTAATTTTGCACTCAGCACAGACATATTTCCCTTAATTTATATGGACCTAGAAATTCCAAATTTTGCTGAAGGCAGTTTGAAACGAGCTTTCTAACTTGTGCAAACGAGAGATTCATAACCAATCCAATGAAGTGCACAACAGACTGAATATGAATCATGTGCCTGTTACTGTAGTCATAGCAGTAGGTACACTTATGAAGATATATATTGAGAAGAGGTGTTATGGTGATACGTATAATCATTCTTAAATCACTTTCAAGACATTGATTTCTGGCTTTTAATTTATAGTTTATATTTTTATTTAGTGTTCCCTTGCTTTCTGGAACTACAACATGCTCGAGGTTCTTTTTTAAAAATGTTTACTTATTTTTGAGAGAGAAAGAAAGCACGCGAGTGTGTGGCAGTGGGGGAGGGGCAGAGAGGGGGAGCCAGAGAATCCCACACAAGCTCCCTGTGGTTAGCACAAAGCTCGAAGGGGGGTGCAGGAGCTCAACCCTACAAACCATGAGATCGTGACTTTCGCCAAAATCAAGAGTCAGACGCTTAACTGACTGAGCCACCCCCGGTGACCCATCATGCTTCAGGTTCTGACCTAGAATCAGTCATTTGTCTACGAAACCCTGGGCCCTTTTATTGGACAATGGTGTTAGAAACCAAGATCTGGGTGCTGGGTGTGCTCATTACTACTGGTCTCTAAACTGGCAGAACAAGGATATCTATTGTGTAGACCTCCTTTTTAAAAATTATTTTCTGCCTTGTACTGTAGAGTAATATGGTAGGTTCCTATTACTTCCTAATATAGAGACAAATTGTACCGTTAAAATCATCTTTAAAATGGAATTGTACCTATGTATCCGATTTTGTTCTCTCTTATCAACTATGAGAAATTCATTCCCAGACTTAGTGCCATTCTGGATGAATTACTTACCTACCTATTTGAGAAACTAAAGGGGGAAAAATACCTTTGCTCCACTATCCCCTTTAAAAATACATCCCTCGGGGCGCCTGGGTGGCTCAGTCGGTTAAGCGTCCGACTTCAGCTCAGGTCAGGATCTCCCAGTCCGTGAGTTCGAGCCCCCGCATTGGGCTCTGGGCTGATGGCTCAGAGCCTGGAGCCTGCTTCCGATTCTGTGTCTCCCTCTCTCTCTGCCCCTCCCCCGTTCATGCTCTGTCTCTGTCTCAAAAATAAACGTTAAAAAAATTAAAAAAAATAAAAATACATCCCTCATTATTTTTACTAAAATACTGAATGGTTCATAACCAAGCTCAATATTTCTTTTCAATCAAGGAACCTTTGTAAAAGCAGAACAGCTGTGAATGGATTCATTCTTAAAGACAACAGTAATAGCAGGAAAAAAAAAAAAAATCTCTGACAAAAGAGGTACCTGGCTAATGATGGTATGACAGAAGGAAGAATCCCTGGAATCAGAGAGCATAACAACAGGGGTCTGGAAATAACAACTATTTTCATTCTTGTTTAGGAATGATCCACAACAGCAAATAAAGGGGTTTCGCAGTGACTAGAAGTGCACTTTGCAGTGATAATGTTAGAGTTGGGAGACATGAGTGCCAAAACTGGGAGGGAAAAAAGAATATCAGTGGCCTAGATAAAATGCTAAAGGAGTCGCTACTTGTATTAGAAAATTAGCTGGATAAGATGCCAAGGGGAATGAAATGAAAAACCTCGGTAACAAAATGACTTACAATTATATTATGCCTTTAGTAAGACTCCTGTCCATTTGCCTTAAAAATAATATTTTCATTTCTTCATTCTGGAGATTAAAAAATTAAATTACACAAATGTTCACAATTTTAAGGTAATTAAACACAAAGATAGATTATTATCTCTTCCCAAATTACAGTCAAAGCTAAACTTAGCTTTCTAGGTGTTTGTGTATTGACTCTACATATAAATCACTATAAATCGGGGTAGTTTCCCCATTACCATGAATGTATCTTCAAGACGCTTCCCAAACTGGATTTGAATAGAAGAGCGTTTTTAAAAAACAACTCTGAGTTGCCGGATGAAATAAATTTCCATTTCTGGCTTTTTAAATTGCAGCTGAAGGGCTTACTAATGTAAGTGACATCTTATCAATTATGATGGCCTCCTTTTTGGTTTCCAGTTTGCTGGGCTTCAATGTGCATCTGAAGTGAAATCAGTGGTTTCATGAGGATCATTAATATTTGCATTTAATGACTTCTCTTTAAGTATCAAATTTAATTTTTCCAGATGACTTTCAATTAGAAGCTCAGTGACTATGCTTGTAAAATTCCAGGGCATTTGGGAGGACAATTGGCTCCAACACTAACAAGATACAGCAATTCTGGGTTGTGTTTAAGATGTCAGATGACCTTAAACCTTGTATCAGCTTATTCATACTGAATAAGATTTGGAACTGAGGCAGGGGGAGGATCCTTAAAATCATTTCAAAGCATATGGTTTGTCTTTCAGTTAGTTATTACAACGACTTTTTCTGCCTCTTACGTTGATAGGCATTGGAGTATGTGTTAAACAATGCTTGAGTGGGGTGGGGCACCAAAGAGAATTGGTTCAAGGCCCTCTACAATGTGTCACATTTCCTACATGTATTGTAACTTGCCTGCACAACCATAGTTAAAAGTAAATTTGATTATTCCCATTTTATGGCTAAGGAAACTGACTCATAGAAGTTAAATAATTTACTCACAACTCTATAATGGTCCCGATACCCATTCACTTTCTACTACATACCCGTGATAGTTGAGCTCCACTCAAGAGTTTTATTCCATACTTTCGGCAAATAGAAAACATTTTCATACTAATACACATGATCATACTTTCGACAGTACTTTTAAGGTGATAATCCTCTATTTCCTGGCTCATAATAAAGCAATCATGTCTATGGAAAGTGGATGAAGTAAAGAAGATTACCTTAATAACACAAACGAGGCAAAATTACCAGAATTCCACCTTTAATTTCCTGTGTATTTTGTATTTAAACCATGGTTTAGGAAGTCATAAATTCAAACTTCAAGAGAACAGCACCAAAGATTGTTAAGCTACTGTGTTTTAGCAAAAGGAAACCAATTTTTAAAAATCATCGATCCTTTTGTAAAGTCTTTATTGTCTTTGTTTTGTTTAAAGCTATTATTATAAATTTTACACGAGTATGTGAATCAACCTAGGAACTAGAACTAGCTTGTATTTGGGTAACTCATCAGCTTGTTGATAATATACACATTCTAGTGTGAAGAGAAAGATTTTTTCCCCTATTTGGACAGAAATGGTGTAACTATTGCCTAATAAATGCATCCTTCTTGATCAACACACCGACAACAATTGCCTGATGAACAGCATCACGCTCGAGGGAACTTCACATCCCTGCCCTTGGAAAAATTATAGCAAAGACTAGTGAAATTGAAGAATGGAGGAAGAGGAGGCCTGGCATTAAGGAGAAGAAAAGCAGAGGGGAAATGTTCTCAGGGAATCCAGTTGAAGAGGAACACCTGGCAGGGAGTATTATAAAAGATTCCTAAGACTTCTAACCCTAGAATGAGAGCTGCTTGGAACTTTCAAAATGATCAATGTTAAAATTCCCAGGCCTAGGTGAAAACCTGATTCTTAAGATTTTACTTCTAGGGGCACCTGGGTGGCTCGGTCGGTTAAGTGGCCGACTTCGGCTCAGGTCATGATCTCACGGTCCGTGGGTTCAAGCCCCGCGTTGGGCTCTGTGCTGACAGCTCAGAGCCTGGAGCCTGTTTCAGATTCTGTGTCTCCCTCTCTCTGTGACCCTCCCCCGTTCATGCTCTGTCTCTCTCTGTCTCAAAAATAAATAAACATTAAAAAAAAATTAAAAAAAAAAAGATTTTACTTCTAATTGCATAAACACAGGGAATGTCAGAGGTGGGGAGAGACATTAACAAAAGCAGCCCCTCTTGATGTTAACCTAAATATCTGAAATGTTTTCTCGGTAAACATGGTCAAAATTTCCCTCCTTACCAGTTTTTAAGAATGTCGCAAGTTTGGCAGTCTACAAGAGACTTATCTACATAGTGAAAATGGGAACATTTTCAATTGCACGCAGGTTTTCCTGCAAGAATATCTTCCTAACAGCATCCTTTTTAGACACCTCTGTTGGGCTATTTTTCATTTTGGGACTTAATCAGTAGGAGGGCAACTTTTGGAATTAAGCTATTTTGATGAGAATTCAGGTTTTACCATTTAGATAAGTTACTCACTTTCCCTCACCAGGAAAATGATATAATTCTTGCCTCCTTAAAACTGGGAATAGTTAAAAGAAATATATGTGCAAGGCTTGGTACAATGCTAGTCGTGTAATTAGCACTTGCTTCATGTAAGCTGTAATTATTTTTCATATTGTGGATTACCCCTCCACCCACAGGAAGTGGGAAATGCAGTGGTAATTCTCTAAGGCCGTGGACTTTTATAGATCTGGGTGCAAACTATGGCTCCATTATCTAATAATTCAATGACCATGGCAGGAACCTCACTTTCCTGGTTAAAGTTTTTCCTCATGTATAAGACGGAGATTGAGGACAACCTATTTTTCAGAGTTGTCAAAATGATTGCATATGCTAATGTACTTAAGGCATTTAGCACTGTGCCTGTCAGGGAGTAACTGGTGGCAGTTACTGAGGCCAATATCTACTTCAGACAGACATCTTTCTTGCCTACTTTTAAACACTTAAACCAAAGTAGTAACTCATCGCAGGAGAAGTTCCTTGATCTTTTGGCACTCTTAATATACTCTCTGTGATTAGACAAGAAAAAAAAAAAACTTTTAAAATACCGCAGCCTTGAAATTCTCATATCTTCTTATGCTTTTGCTCATATTCTCTTTTTCCACACTGAGAACCCAAAGGAAGGTTTTGATGCAGGTGGTGCTTAGAGGTCCTGGAGTCCTTTATTCTGTATCTGCCTTTTTTTCTCTTCGAGTAGATACCCCTTCACTGATTCCTACCCTTGTGTTTTCAGTAATCTCATGCCCTCTCTTCCCCCTCATTAAGCTCCGTTCTCCTTTCTTGGTCACCTTGAAGTCACACTTGATAAAACTACAAATGTTGGCCCTCTCAAAGCCACACACATTCAAACTGGGATTAAAATCTTAAACCTAAGAAGGGAGAGTAGCTATAATTCAGCAGAGAGGTAGAATTCAGCTCTACAGCTGCAGGCGAGAGACAGCAGGACTTTGTGCTAGTCCCTGAAAATTACGTCTACGACTAAAACGAAACCTGTCTGGGAAAGTAAGATGATAGGATCAGGAGTGGGTAAAAGGAAGAGTGTACATGGCCAGAGAAGATACCAATTAGTATTATGCCTTGCCTTATTTTCTCTCTTCCGGTCTCTATTTACTTTCCATGCAGCCTGGGTCCTAAGTTTGATCTATTTCCATCACCTATTAGATGCTAAACATAAGCAAGTCAAACAAATCATCTAATCCTCGATTTCCTTATCTGTGACATATTTATTTTTAGTGTGTGTGTGTGCAAATTATTGATGGTATATGAAAATACTTTTCAAGTCCTAGCCTGGAATTGTTAGGAGAATGCTTTTCTGATCTAACTCAGGTGCAACTATCAATCTAGACCTCGCCCTTTCTACTTAGACTCTTACCCTTCATACTCTAATAAAAATTAAGAAAGATATTTTGTAAAGACAGTGTGTAAACATAATTTCAGACTTAAAAAAATCACACAAATCCTTATTAATAATTGAGTATAACATTTTA
Source organism: Panthera onca (assembly GCF_046562875.1). NCBI lineage: Eukaryota > Metazoa > Chordata > Mammalia > Carnivora > Felidae > Panthera > Panthera onca. Next base: position 45,639,606 of record NC_138343.1, read on the forward strand.
CTTGAAAATACTGTGAAAAGTCTGACCCACTCTTTTTCTCATTTATGTTATATTTTTAGTCATTCAAAAGTGAGATCATTGTTTTCTCTTTCCTCTTGTCCAAGAAACACTAAAGGAGCTTTCGTGGTGTTACTGTAAGGAGGCAGCTGCTTAAAACTGCAGAAGAGCTTCTCCAGAAGGAGGTTTAGAAAGGGAGAGTTGCTTTTGCATTTAGCCTCTGTTGGACTGGCAAACCCTTCGTCAAAGTGTTCCCACCTGACTTTCACTGCTGATGTATTACTCAAGTTTTGGCGTATGTATTATTAGGAAAGAGTAAGCAGAGTCATGAATTATTCTCAATGTACTCATTTAATCAAGAGAGTGATTCCTTGAATCCTTACTAGATTTTACTTCTGAAAGAATGCTTAAGTTTACATTTTACGCAAAGGAGTCCATTTTGAGTGGAAATGCCTTTGATTGAGGCATTAATGTGATAATCAAATTTCAACTAGAATCAAGTTTCATGGAATTTCCTGTGCCTTTTTTTTCTTGCCATGAATAATAATTACTCATTTGTTATTTAAACAGATCTAGCTTATTCTATTCAGGTCTGATATAAGACAGTGAAGGCAGCCGCGTAGTTCCTGTCGAGGATCTGAAATCACCCAGTCATGCTCCTTATTTAGCAGATGGGGAAGATGGTGCTCAGAAAAGCTAAGAAGAGAAAGGCTTCATCCAAGGTCACACCAATGTGTGTTGTTACAAAACCGTACAGCAATACCTCATCACTTTCTTTGGAGCGTTTCCTGTGGCCTCTCTTCTTTTTAATCATGTCTTCTTTTCAGCTATTGTCTGGTCTTGTCCTCAAGCTCTCTGAGTGTGCCAGTGCTACAGATGGTGTCAACACTCAGACGCTTTCCTTCCTTGGTCTATATCACAAGATACGTGTCCCTTGTTTCCATGATATGTTATTTCATTATAAAGCACTAACAACCGATGTTGGATTGGCATACTATCGTATTTCCCAAATAGCATGGTTCAGTGTTGTAACTTTATGGATTTATGGCCCGTATATATCTCCAAATGACTTAAAATATTAACTCTCGAGAGTTTTTCGTATAACTCTCAAATAACACCCTCTATGTTTCTGTTTCCTCCAGTTACATGTAGAGTTGTCTGCATTCTCTCTAAGCTACAAAAAAAAATAAATAAATAAATATTCTGCATCTCCTCCATTTTAAGTGTTTAATAAAGATGTATGACCTTATTCATAAATGATTTTTTTAATCTCTTTGTTAGTAAAGCACAATCAGGTCCTGAAGAAGCAATTAAAACACTGAATTAACTAAAATGGATTCCAGGTAGGCCATAAGTGGTAAGAAGGGGTATTCAATAACCATGTTTTACTCTACAGCTCATCTCTCTTAAGTCTTTTCCAGAACAAGTCCATGAGAAAAGTGATTCAAGGGAGGAAGGAGAAATATTATGGATTCTTTAGTGAAAAAGGACAAAAAGGATACTATTCATGAATATTGGTGAAGATAGTAGTACCCTGAAAGAAAGTTTTTACCCAAGGTAAAGTTCAAGTTAATACAAGGCATGGAGTTGTATTTAGGGTAAGCAATACAATTGTTTTAACAAATTACACTGCTGAATAGTTACTTGTGAAATAAGTTGAATACAAGGATATAAAATGCAGATAGAATATGTGAGAGAAAAGTGATTTTATTTACATGTGTGTTACACTAGAGTTATAAAATTCTGTGTTTTGGATTTCTACTTTTAGGGACATGGAGTAGACTTACTTTTCCCTGTGCCTCCCATTAAGTACCACTAAAGCCCCTGGACATTTCATTAAAAAATAAACATGAGAATCTGAAACATGGAGAGGGGGTAGAATGATTAGGAACCGTGGAATCTGAGGAAGAGCATGTTTGTTGAATTCCTTGGGTTTTACTTGTCTTCATGTGCCTCGGACTTGGATCTAAAGAAGCCAACAACCAACTGGTGCATACAGAAAATGTCACCCCAAAGCCTCCTTTCTCTAGCCGAAGAGAAAGAGAAGGGGCAGTCTAGCATGACAGAACACTTGTGAGCAATAATTGCTTTACCACAAAAATAGTACCAGAGAAAAAACTATGGCCCCCACGGTGTATGTCACCTGTGCCAACAAAGTCTGATTAAGGAGCCTAGATTTGACCTTCATGACACTGTAAGGAGGTACCTAACACTCACATAGATGTGGTATCAGGGAAGGCCAAGTACGGAGCTGGGTCCTTCATCGCTATTGACCCATAATGGGGCACACCTCCCTCTGATGTTAGTAGAGACTGTGTGAAGAACCAGTCTGGAAGTAATGAGGGGCCCTTTCACTTCCCTGTTGGCATGGTGCGTGAGGTCCACTGAAGAGTCAGGATTTCCATCTTTGCCCGGAAGCGATGAGCACCTCACACTGTGGTGTAATGGAAGACCACCTGCATAGCTGGAAATATCACCCCTCCCAGCAGTAACAGTGAGTTGTTTTTCTCAGGTGTCAAGGGAGGCCAAATGGGGAACAAGTTCTTCTACCTCCACTAGGCAGTAAGGAGGGAGTGACCTCCTTCCCCTACCAGAGAAGTGTCAGAGAAAACCGGCTAAAAGAAATGGTTTAAATAAAATCTAGAGCCTCATAATATGATACAACAATGTGCAGGTTATCATGCAAAATCACGAGTCATACCAGGAAACAAGATTGCAAACAGTATGAAGAAGACAATCAAAAGATGGCAACACCAAGATGACCGAGATGATAGAGTTGGATGACAAAGATTTGAAAGCAGCCATATAAAAACATGATTCAATATGTACTTATAAAAGTGATTGAAAGAAATGAAAAAAAAAAAAAAAACAGAAATTTCAGTCAAGAAACAGAAATTCCTGGGAAAGACTAGAAGATATCAATGGTAACCTAATGAGAGAAGAACAATTGGAAATAAAAGGCTCAGTAGATAGGTTCAACAAAAGAATGGAGGGGACAGAGGAAAGAATCAGTAAACTATAAGACAAACAATAGAAATTGTCCAAACTGAGCAACAAAGAGAAAATAGACTAGAAAAATGAACGCAACCATAGGGACCCATGGAACCATAACAAATGATCTAGTATTTGCACATTTAAAATGTTTCAGTTTATAAATTAAAACCACAAAGTGATATCGTTGCACACCAGCTAGAAGGGCTAAAATAGAAAATAGTAACATCACCAATGCTAGAGAGGAAGAAGAGAGATCATATCATTTACATATTGCTGGTGGGAATGGAAAATAGTACAGCCATTTGGAAAAACAGTTTGGCAGTTTCTTAAAAACTGAAAATACAACTACTACACTCAGAAATTGTAGTGCTGGGAATTTATCTCAGAGAAATGAAGACTATAGTCAAACAAAAACCTGTATGTGAATGCATACAGCAGCTTTTTTCTTAATAGCCCAAAACTGGAAGCAACCTTCACATCCTTCCACTGATGGATTAAACATTGGTATGTCTATACTGTGGATGAATGAAAGGGAATAAACTACTGACACATGCAACAAGCTGGATGACTCTCCAGAGAATTATGCTGAGTGGAAAAGCCAGTTGCAAATGTTTACTGTACTGTTTCAATTTATATAAATGTCTTGAAAGAACAAATTTGTAGAAATGAAGAGCAGATTAGAGGTTGCCAGGAATTAGGAAGGGGGGGAGGAAGTGGGTGTGGCTATAAAATGGCAACATGAATAATACGTGAGGTGGTAGAAATGTTCTGTGTATTGACTGTCGATGTTGATATCCTGGTTGTGATATTGTGATGTAGTTTTTGCAAGATGTCACCACTGGGGGGGAAACTGGGTAAAGGGTATACATGATCCCTCTGTGTATTATTTCTTATTGCTGCACATGACTATACAATTTGTTTACAATTAATTTTTAAAAATTATTTTTTAAAATTTATTATTTACTTTTGAGAAAGAACGAGTGTGTGGAGAGGAGGGGCAGAGAGAGAGAGAGAGAGAGAGAAAGAGAGAGAGAGAGAGAGAGAGAGAGAGAAAATCCCAAGCAGGCTCCGAGCTGAGAGAGAGAGAGAGAGAGAGAGAAAGAGAGAGAGAGAGAGAGAGAGAGAGAGAGAGAATCCCAAGCAGGCTCCGAGCTGTCAGCACAGAGCCCGACACAGGGCTTGAACTCCAAACTGTGAGATCATGACCTGAGCTGAAACCAAGAGTTGGGTGCTTAACCAACTGAACCACCCAGGTGCCCCTATTTTTTTTAAAATTCTGTGCCTTATGTATATATATACCTTCGAAATTTTTCTGTCTAGGAAGGAAAATTCAGTATGTTGCATATTTTCTTTTGAGGAAATCTAAACAATATGAATAAATAATTTTAGATAGGTATGTATTTTCCTTGGAAAACTTGCACATGAGAACATATTGGTCTGAGTGAGGCAGTTAATGACTTCACAAGCCTTGGAATACTGTAGTCAAATCCATTCATTTCTATTAATTACCTGTATTAAAACTGCTAACAGTTCTATCATATATGTTGAGGAACTGAAATAGTATGTTCAAGATTGATTCTCAAGCGGTTCTCAAAGTGTGGTCCAAAGATCCCTGGAGATCTCTGAAACTATTAAAGGTATCCTCTAGGTAAAAAGTATTTTTATAAACATGATTTTCTTTCTTCATTGTGCTGATTTTCCCATTGACAGTGGGTAAAACTGTTGGCACTTTAGCCAGAATCAAGAAAATAGCCCTAAACTTTACTAGCAGTCATTACATTCTTCACTGTCATGGACCCACAGTAACAAAAGTGACAGTTACACCCTAAGAGTGCCCTTAACGAAGCAGTACAAATTATTAATTTTATTAAACTTCAACTTTTAGGTAAATGTTGTCTTTAATATTCTGTGTGCTAAAATGGGGAGTGTGCATCAATCACTTCCTATGCATATCAAAGTGTGATGGCAGTCTGGAACAAAAGCATTTGTGAGATTCTTTGGATTCTGAGTTGAGCACGCCGCTTTTTTCACGAAACATCATTTTACTCGAAGGAACCACTGACACACAAACTTTGGTTATTCACACTTGGGCAATTGGCAGACATTTTCTCAAAAACAAACAATGTGGGTCTGTCATTTCAAGGAAAACAACTGTCGGTGTTTGTTGCCAATGAGAAAATTTGTGACTTCAAGTAAAGATTAGAAATTTGCAGCATTTGAGTCTGCCACTGTGAGCTTGGCAACGTTCTAATACTTAAAAGTTCTCTGATGAGATTGATGGTAATATTAACAAGTATTATTTTTAATGTGTCAATATTTGGAAGATATGTGTACTTAATGGACCCATATTTTACAAATGGCCAATGAGTTATATAACACAATCATGCATCAGTAAAAGAACATCTGACATACAAGATTTTCTTGTACTGGATTTTCTTGGAACTGAATAGGGAAAGTCAATTGATGTCTCATTGCAATTTTCTTTTCTTTTCTTTTCTTTTCTTTTCTTTTCTTTTCTTTTCTTTTCTTTTCTTTTCTTTTCTTTTCTTTCTTTCTTTCTTTCTTTCTTCTTCTTCTTCTTCTTCTTCTTCTTCTTCTTCTTCTTCTTCTTCTTGTTTTGAGACACAGTGAGAGAGAGAGAGAGAACAGGGAAGGGGCAAAGAGAGGAGAAAGAAAATCTTAAGCAGGCTCCACCCCCAGCACGGAGTCCAAGATGGGGCTCGATCTCAAGTCTACAGGATAACCTTTTTAAAAATGTTTTTATTCATTTATTTTGAGAAAGAAAGTGTGCACATGTGCAGAGGAGGGGCAGAGAAAGAGGGAGAGAGAATCCCAAGCAGGCACCATGCTGTCAGTGCAGAGCCCGATGTGGGGCTTGATCTCGTGAACCAGGATATCACGACCTGAGCCAAAATCAAGAGTCAGATGCTTAACCAACTGAGTCACCCAGGTGCCCCACATTGCAACTAATCTTTAAGAAAGTATGTCTGGTTGTGGTGTGGTATCAGAGGACAGCCCCAATTATCTCAAAAAGCTGTTTAAATAATCTTCCTTTTTCCAACAATACACATGTGTGAAACTGAATTTTTGTCATCTACTTTAAGCACAATATATTTCAACAGATTGAATGCAGTAGCCAATATGAGAATCTAGTCACTTTTAATTAGTCCAGACATCAGGAAAACTTGAGAAAAGTATACAGCAATGCCACTCTTCTTACCAAGTTTCTGAAAATATAGGTTTTTTTGTTTGTTTGTTTGTTTTATAAATTAGGTCCTTTAGGTTAACATGTAATGGAGCTATTGTTAATTTTTAATAAATAATGTAAAATTTTTAGTTTAGATTTTTAACAAAGAATAAGCATAAATATAACCCACATTAAAAAAATATATTTAGACTCTTTTACAATGTTTAAGAATAAAGAGGATCCTAGGACCCAATGTTTTAGAACCACTGAGGTAGATCATTGCTACCAACAGATAAGACAGATTGGAACACAGAACTCAAGATCACTGTGGTAGTAGCATCATTCCCTTAAAACATGGTAATCCTTCAAATAATTAAACTGTTGGTAAAACATCTATATTGAATCTGTACTTGGAGAAGTACTAAATATATCATTTTCCAAAGCTGCACAAAAATTGGAAAGGGGGGAAAGTTATCTTCTTCCCAGTTGTACTTCCAGGTTGCACAGACTGTAATTTACAGTCTTTTAAGATCCTTTTAAAGTCCTTTATATATGGAATTTTTCAGATGTATATTTATTTTTAAAAGTAAAGAGAATAGTGCAGTTAAAGTCCATCGACTTATCCCATTACAACAATTATCAACATGCTGCTATTCTTTGTTCAATTATCACCCTTCCATTTTTTTTTACTGTTAGTATTTAAAAGAAAATTCCAGACATCATATCTTTTCACTCACAAATGCTTTAGTGCTGCTAACAGATAAAGATGTTAATAATATAACCATGCGGTAAATCCAGTAAAATGAGACTCATAATGAGAATAATTTTTTGCATTCCTGATAGTCATTCTATATGATCAATTGCTCTCAAAAATGTCTTCATAGTTCATTTGCCAGTAATGTGAGAGTGTAAACCAGACCATATATATATTGCCTATGGATTATAAATTCTGTAATCCATAATAGTTCCCCTTTCCTCTTTAAAATGCCAATTCTTTTTTTTCCCAAATGTTTCATAGTTCATATATTTTATGTGTTCACTGAGAACAGTGCCTATGTGTATGACATGAAGTAGATCAACAAAGGGACGTTATATTGCACAAAGGGTCATCTTCACCCATGAAAGCTATAAAGCCACTCACTGTTTTGTTTTGTTGTTGTTGTTTATTTTACTTTTTAGTTTTTAAAATTTACATCCCAATTAGTTAGCATCTAGTGAAATAGTGATTTTGGGAGTAGATTCCATAATGCCCCTTACCCACTTAGCCCATCCCCCCTCCCACAACCCCTCCAGCAACCCTCAGATTGTTCTCCATATTTATGAGTCTCTTCTGTTTTGTTCCCCTCCCTGTTTTGATATGATTTTTGTTCCCCTTCCTTTATGTTCTGTTTTGTCTCTTACAATGCCAATTATTTATTGAAGGAAATAGTCAATTGTCATATAAAATTCTCCTCTTTCTGTATTTTGCTGATAGCAATCGCATGGTATTGTTTAAAGTGTTCCTTTATCCCATTTACTTCCTATAAACTTGATAGGTAGAGAGGCTTGCATAGATTCAGATTCAATTTATTTTTTGGAGGGAGGAGCTAGAATAATTCATAGGTGGGGTTGTATATTTATTGCTGCCTTATACCAAAAGGGATATTAGTTTTAATAATATGGAGATTGATCAATGGGTTCTGGTTGTTGTAAGACTGAAACTTCATTTAAACGTTCCCAGAAATCTTTCTCTGAAAGGCTTTAGCAGATATCGATAACCATTGCCTATGCATAAAATGTCATTAGAATATTCGAAATGGTGATTTTCTGATTCTATCATTACCTCTGCTCTTATTAGCTTTGATTCTTCTATAAAAATAACATTCATTGACTATTTATAGTCCACACTGGAAAGGCAAGATAAACGCATACTTTTTTGTACTTATTTACCAAATTTTAGAACGAGTGGGTATCATAGCAACCTCCAAGAGTGACCAGTAAGTAATTTTTGTAAAATAGCATTATGGTTTTGACATATTTTCTTTAGTTTAATCCATTTCTCTCACTATTCTTTTTGATGTTCCAGTTGTTCCATTTTTGACCATTGGTAGTCCCTTGTCAGCTCCTGTATGCTTTGACATTTCTGTGATTTGCCTATTTTATGTAATAAATGTATTTTTTGCCTATTTTATGTAATAAATGTATTATGTAATAAGGTGTTTTGGAGATGTCTCTACAATGTTTTCATTATGTCTTTGCTATGGTGTGTCAGGAACTTCCAGGTTTCCTACCCCAGTCATGAATTAGCCATTTCTCCAAGGAGCTGGTACGTTTTAGGGGAAGTGATGGTATTTAGAGGTTGCAATCTGGGTACCAGGGCTTCTCATTGACTTCAGTCTATTGCTGCTTCTTGGTATTTACCATGAAGAGAGCTAGGGAACATATACTTTTTTATAAAAAGAGAAAAATAAATCGGGGCACCTGAGTGGCTCCGTTGGTTAAGCAACCAACTTTGGCTCAGGTCATGGTCTCATGGTTCATGAGTTCAAGTCCTGTGTCTGGATCTGTGCTGACAGCTCAGAGCCTGGAGCCTGCTTTGGATTCTCTGTCTCCCTTTCTATCTGTCCCTCCTCTGCTTGCTCTCTGTCTCTGTCTCTCAAAAATAAACATAAAAAAATTTAAAAAAAAATAGAAAATAAATCAAGATATTGTAAAATTCAATTTAAATTCAACTTTACAGGCTTTTTACTTCTATGATTTCATATTTTAATTTTTTGCTTATATTGAAAGCTTGAATTCTAACAACATTAATGTGAACAATTGTTTATTTGATTCTTCAATATATAAATGTATGTACATATTTTATATCCATTTTTACAGATACATATCCAATATTTTAATGTTCTAACAGTAAGATTATTGAAAGCATTTTGTTTTTCTCTGCCAAGATGTTGAGCTATTCCATATCAATATCTTACTAAACAAAATGGTTATAGACAATAAGATTTAGCTGTGGTTGGATAACTTATTTTCCAATGGTGTTGGTGTTACAAGAAGTTACATGTTTATAGTATTCCTGAAATCTACTCCATTGGTCTTATAATGCCTCATTATACATTTGGAGCTTTGCTGAGGTTCCCTACCTAGCATTCAATTTTCTACTGATATCTGGAATGCTTGATAAGCAGTTTCATTCCTGCTAGAGGTGAGTGCAGAATCTTTTTCTTTACACCTGTGTCAGGCATTAACTTTTTCTGTAAAGTATAGATAACAAATATTTTAGGTTGTGTAGGTTATATTATCTCTGTTGCAACAACTCAGCTCTACTGTTGCAGTGCAAAAGCATGTTAAAGAATGAGTGTGGTGGTGTTCTGATAAAACTTTATTTACAAAATCCTATGGCAGCAACACTCACCTCTTGGAAGTAATCTCTCAGCAAATGGAGCCCCTGTGCTATCACCAGACCATGATGGGACCTGGAATTGAAGTAAAATCAGTTTCAGGATCTCTGGATGATGGCTTCTGTCTCAGGAATTGAAGTGAGAGAGAAGAGAGGGAGCTCTGTTCCTCTGAACTCCATGCCTAATTTCTCAGAAAAGTTCTGTCTGTTGGCCTTCACTCTCCTACTGAAATGGTTTCTGGGAAACGCCAGTCTGGACTTTCAAAAATGACATTTCAGGTTAAAGGCGAGGAGAAATTATTAAGTTACTTAGCAGGAGTCTCAGGGTCTTTACTGCAGCTTCAGTCAGGCTCTTGGCTGGATCCCCCTTTGGCCAGGATTTCCACCCCATGCCATATTCTTTATCTCATTAAAAGCACAGTTTTTACAAGGAAAAAGAGTACACTCAACTAGGCAGCTCGCATAGTCAAATATCCTTTATCGTTCATTCTGTTGTCCCCACAACCTGCTTACTTCCTTGTTCAGGAGATACAAAAACCTACATGGAAGGGTTAGCCTATATGGATGTGCCATTGAGGGTCTCTCAGATGATGTGTCGGGCGGGGGGGCAGGGTATTGTTAACTCCGAGAAGTCTACTGAGTCATATCAGGGACCTGTCTGCTGTACATGGTGTGATACAGAAGTAGGATGTGGGTGGTGTGGGCAGGTGGAGGGAATTTCTGCTCTCCCTAACAGTGGTTCTCCAGGTTCACTCACCCAACACACTCAGTTCCAATTTCTCTCTAGAGTTAGCATGTATTACATGTTATTTTCTTCCAGAAAGGCTTTTCCTTGTAAAGAAGGACATTTCCTCTAGGTAATGACACTGATTGAAAAACAGAATTTATAAGGAATAAAATGTTGCTGCTGCTGCTGCTAAGAAGTTGCATAAATTGTAGGAACAGAGAGGAAAATAGTGCCAGGAGCTGGAGGTGGGGAGAGAGGCTGAAATTTTGGGGGTTATGAGATGTTCTTTATCTTGATTTTGATGTTGATTACACACTGTATGTATTTGTTAAAACCCATAGAATTACACACACATGCACACACACATCAGATGATGGGCTGTATTTGGTCTGTAGGTTGACCCCTATCCTACTTCATTAGTTAAGATCTTTCTGGAAGCATATGGCACATATACTCTGTCTGGAGATTTCCCACTGCAAAATCAGTTAGCAATGCCTTTTTGAGCCATGACTGAGGTCTTTCAAATAGGAAGTCAACATTGACCCTTGGAGATCACTATCTATGACCAACTTGGTTTTCACAATCTATTCCCTCTTGGATCTTCACTGAGTGTTACTGAGCCCTAGTTCACTCCCAAGGTTATACAAGTCTTAAGTTCTTAAGACAAAGAAACCCCTATGTAAAAAGTCCTGAACAAGACAGAAGTCTATTACTTTCTCACTTAACCTCCTATTCCAGGATAGAAAGGGCATGGCTGACATTCTTAACATATGGCTTCCATCTCTAGATCCCATGATACTAGTGGCTTCAGTTCTCATAATCCCAGTTAGTAGGAAGTGAGAAAAGAGACTAGGCGATCCTATGTATGTTTCTTTTTAGGGCTCCAATACAGAAGTGGCATGCCTCACACATGCTCACTTATCATTGGCCATTTCTTAATCACCTGTTATATCAAGTATCAAGGGAGGATGGAAAATACAGTTTCTAGCTGGCCATCCATATATCCACCTAACACTCAGGAATTCTGTCATTAAAGAAGGGGAATATAGATTTTGTTGGTCAACTAGAAGTCTTTATGGGATTATGTTAGGATGAATGAATGTTTAATGAAAGAAAAGCACTTTGAGAAATGTGTTGTATATCCATAAAATGTGGAGTTTTTTGAGAGCCATAATAGATTGATGATCTATTCATTCCCGCATTTTTAGGATATCATTAAAAAAAAAAAAAAAAAAAAAAAAAACACTCCACAGTCTCTATTAGGACCTAGTTCAAGATCTAGTACTGTGGCAGAATATGACATTAAAATCCCTAGAAATCACTCCCTAATAAAAAACATATAAGCTTAGCTTGAACGAAAAATGAAACTCCAGATGCCAGAAATGAAAGGGAACTCAAAATGAGAAAACAAATTGATGTTGCAGTGGCTTGGGGAATTATTGAATCTGGGTAAAGGTCCTTAGGGCTTAGGGCTTGAGTTTGGTAAACAGAATATATTTGGGCTGTAGTTTTATTTAATCCACTCTCTCAATCTTTGTCTTTTCATTGGTGTATTTTGACCATTAAGCTTTAAGATAATTACTGATATGTTAGAACTTAACACTGTCATTTTATTATTTGTTGTTTCCTCTGGTGCTTATGACTCTTTCTCTTTTTCTACCTCCCTTTAGGTTCCTTGAATAAGTTTTAACATTCAATCTAGCTTTCTTTATAATGCTTTTGATTTATCTCTTTGTATAATTTTCTATGTGTTGTATGTATTACAGTACACTATGTGACTTATCACGGTTTACTGGTATTAACATTTTACCATTTTTTTGTGTAGTATGGAAACTTCACTTCCCGTTCAGTTCCTTTACCCTCCCCACTTTCCATATCATTGGCTGGAGTATCCAATGGTATAATGTTTATTTCCATTTCAAATATAAAATTCACAAGAGAAACTACTGCCTATTGTACGTGACCATACTTCTGCTTTGTCCATTGATCTTTCTTCCTGATGTTCCGAGTTTTCCTTCCTTTTTTCTTTCTCTCTCTCTCTTTTTTTTTTTTTTTTTTTTTTTTTTTTTCTGTATTTCCTTTGTGTTAGAAGAACTCTCTCCAACCAATCTTTATGGGTAGGGCTGCTGGCCAACCACAAATTCTTCCCAGATGAAATACCTTCATCTGGGCATGCTTTTATTTCTCTTCATTCATGAAGAATAGTTTTAACAGAAACAGAACGCATGGTTGACAGTTCCTTTCTTTTGGCACTTGTGACATGTTTCGCCACTTGTTTCTGACTCCATGCCTTCGGATGAGAAATGATCTGTAACATCAATTGGTGCTCCCCTATAGGTAATCAATCATTTCTCTTTGGCTACTTTCAAGACTTTTCTGTCTTTCCTTTTCAGATCTTTAATTATGATGTGTTTTGGCATGGGCTTCTTAGGAAAAAGCTTTCTTAGCCTTTTGGTCTGTTTTCGATAAGATTATAAAAGGTTTTTCTTTATATTTTTGGTAATCTGCCTAGAAGACAAAGATTCTGTGTTTTCATCGAAATAATTTCCTGTGCTTCATGTTGTCTTTATCAAGTGTTTGATTACCTCAGAAGACGGACTTTTCTCTATTAAAAGAGATAAGTTTTTTTTCACAACTATATAACTTCTGTATTTGCCTTTGAAATCTTTAATTGCCCCGCAGTTAAATGGATTTGTTTCACAGTGACCTATGATCTTATTTAATCAAATGTTTTAAGTCTTCTGATATTTTTGACAAACTTTTCAAAAATCAAATTTTAAATTAAGTTTTGATCTTAAACTGACTTTGGGTTTTTTTCAGGTCTTCTGGAACAGCTCAAAAGATTTGTTATCTCTCCTTATACAAGAGAGATATTAAAATAATTAGGCTTATTTGATATGTTAAACCATGTGGGAAGCATTGTCAAGTAAGAAATGATGCAAAGTTTTCTTTAGGTTATATTTATATAAAAGTATGTTATTAATGTAAGTATCCTTGCAAAAGTGCTTCCCCAAGCTACCTGCATAGCCCCACAATAAGTCATGGGATGGTAACCCAAGATCTGTCCCTGTTCTCCTTTTCCACATCAGTAAAGTGGACACATTACATCAATAATACAATGTTAAGATGTGAAAGACTTGCCTTGTCTGCAGGACACTTTGCTGGAACATCTATCTGCAAGGAAGAAGGTGAGTAGTGAACCTGCAAAAATTCAAAGTTTAGGCACCACTGTAAAGTTTTGGGGCATCATATGGTTGGGTAAGTTGTGTGTTGTCCCAGAAGCTGTGATTGAAAAGATGTCAGCCTATGTAACCCCTAAGAACATGAAAGAGACAAGCTTTTGTAGTGATTTTGAAATTTGGAGGAGTTTTATTTCCCCCTGCCACGGTGCCTCTGTATTTCATACTGCCTGGCGAAGGAAGGGCACATGTGACTGGGTATCAGAGCAACAAGTCACTTTTCAGAGGGCAAAAATATTAGTGAAGCAGATGCTTGGGCATCTCCCAAGCAAGGCTACCATTTGAGTTAGATGTGTCTGTGGCTCTGGAAGGTATAAGTTGGGCATTGTGGCAAAGACAACAGAAGGGGAGAGTACCTCTAGGATCTGGGTCCCAGTTCTGGAAGGGGGCAGAAACCAAATATATCCCCATAGAGTAACAGCTCCTACCAGTGTACCCAGAACTCCTACAGGTAGAGCCAGTCATGAAGGAACAAATGTTATATCTTGGTAAGAATCCCCTTCCTATCGAGGGATGGCCTGGGGATATGTTCCATTAATCCATCTCTACCATGACTTAAAATCCCAGCGTGCCTATTTGCAGCAGAGGAGCATCATTTCTAATAGCCTAGAAATTCAAGTCCTACTAGGTTCTATAGAGTATGTAAATCTTCCAAATGCCCTTGCCCCTATTTCTGTGGTGGCCCCTACAGCCTATAGAGAAGGAATGGGAGCGATTCCAATGACACAGGGGCCTAGAACCTGTAACAAATCACAGCAGCCAGTGGACTACATTCAGAGCAGTTTGGCTGGTGATCACTCATGAGTCCTTGGCCATGAAGCCTTTGTAGTTGTAGTTGGGCCATTCGAAAGGGATTGACTCTATGATTGGACAATAGGAAGCCAAAGGGTGGGTGATCATGAATAAATGCTTGAGGGATCAGGATTTGTGGGGAAAAAAAGTTTTGGTTCACTTGCAAGAGCCTGAGGCAGTCCTCACTGTCTTCCATATCCTGGCTTCTAAGGTGCTAACAGCTCCCGGCAGTCAGGAAGCTGCCCCAGCCTGGGTATGAGTCCTAGCACCAGACCCAACAGTAGATACAGCAGACTCGGTGCATAGGAAGAGTCCCCACAGTGGTGCCCAGGTGGGATGGCACATTGCCAAAGACGCCAATTTCCTTTGAAATACAGCGACTTGGTTAATTCAGTAATAGCATGTTCTGTGTGTTCTAAACAACACTCAAGACAACTGCCAAAGGAGTCTGGGGCCATCCACTGGAGTTCTAAACTGGTGAGGGATTGGCAAGTTAATTGTATTGTCCCCCTTCCTCCAACTGAGGGTTATAAATATGCCTTGGTTCTTGTGGAGTGTTTGGCCTAACCAAAATTTACCCCGTCATCATGCAAACCAGGATGCCACAATTAGGCGATTAAAAAAGTACCATGTTCTGATAACTTTGTTGAATAGTCAGTAATCACAGGTCACATTTCCAAGGTCATGATGTCCTGATGTACAAGACTGGGTAACAGAACATGATATTGAGTGGAGGTTCCATCTTCCTCATAACCTGCAAGCAGTCAGACTGATAGAAAGGAAAAAAATGAAAAATTAAAGCAGCAGATTAAATTATTAACAAGTAAAACTATCTTGGCCAGGTGGATTAAAGTACTATCTTAGTCTTCAATACATCTGAATAATCAACCAGTAGGGCCTGTTGCCCCACATGCTAGATTGGGATTCCTGCCAAGACACCCAATACTGTAAAGATATGGAAGTCACAGGAGACAGCCATTGTACCAACTCTCACTGTGAATCAATGTGCTATGCTGCTGAGAACACGGGGCCCCATCGTGCCTGGAAAAGCATTATCAACTAGAATTTGCAATGAGCTTCCCACCAGGATGGGTGAGTTACTTCATACCCCTGGTTGAGGGGGAACTACTCAATCTCCACTGGGATCCCACTGCCCTGATAATAAGCTGAAGCTGTTGAAACACACCATACTTGGAATGAAACACAAACCATTGAAAGAGGGGAAAAAGTGGAGATCCTGGTCTGGCATATCCTGGTCCCAGTTCATCTCCTCGCACCTGACAAGGCTGCCTCCCTCATCTAAAATGTATGTTATGTATAACCAAGTCAAGTTCCTAAAGCTGCCAACCCCCTTCTCCTCAAGGCTAAGGGGCACATTTTTTTTTCCCACTAGTACAATCATTTGGTGGCCACTTTTGCCTCTGCATTGTCCTAGAGGACATCATAGCACACATAGAAGCCCTTACTAAATTCACCCAACAAGCCTTAAATGATAGCTCCCAAAGTCTGTCTTTACTTAACACTGTTAATGTTTCTAATGAGAAAAGCTATCCTGCCAAACAGCATGGCCTTGGATATTATTATCACCTGTGCCGTTATCCAAAAAGAATGGTATCTGTTCATACCTGAAGAGTCTGCTAATGTATCACTTTTATTAAATCACATGAGGACACAAGTGAATGCTCTGAGTGATCCAACCCTCATTTCTAGGGGACTTAGTAAATCAATGCTTTGGATCTTGAGGCTCTTGGTGGAAAAGATCATTACTTATTTTGGGAATCATTATCTTAATCTATGTTTTCTCTTGCATGTGCCTGGGTTGTTGCTATAGTGTGTGCTTTCAATACAGCCCGATAGCTGCCAAATGAGCCACCACTATGCTAATGGGATCCTTGCTGATGGCGTAGCACACAGTGTGGGAGAAGAGGGCGGGTGAGGTTATAATAACCAGTCTTGAGGGGTGAAGGTTGGGCGGAGGTCATCCAGAGGACTTGACCTCCAGCCGACCCAACACCTGTACCAGGGCAACTGGAGGCCCCTCTCTCCTACCCCATCCTTGGAATGTATGTTCTGCCCACCATTCCCACAATCAGAGCCCTTTTATTTTATTTTAATTTTTTTAACGTTTATTTATTATTGAGAGACAGAGCATGAGCAGGGGAGGGGCAGAGAGAGGAGGAGACACAGAATCCGAAGCAGGCTCCAGGCTCCCAGCTGTCAGCACAGAGCCTGACACGGGGCACAAACTCACAAACCGCGAGATCATGCCCTGAGCTGAAGTTGGCCGCTCAACCAACTGAACCACCCAGGGCCCCCATCAGAACCCTTTTAAAGGATGCAGCCTTGGGAGAGAAATGCGGTCTGAGGCCACCTGCACGGTGTAAGTGAGTGAACCCAGTTAAGGACTCTAGATAAACTTTTATGATTCTGGTGGGCAGGTGTGGAGGTCTATTTGCTTTGTAGCTGCTCACGACAAGCCTCCTATGTAAGTGTCCTTGCTCGTTGAGCCTACCAATCTGTCACCTACTGGTCTGCAGTGGTCTGTTTGCCTTTCTTCTGTCTTTGCATGGGAGCCAGTTTGCAAACCCTTTTTCTCTCCTTTTGAGACTTTGATTATGTGAATATTGGATCTTTGTTAATATGCCAAAGCAAACAGACTTTGGTAAGTTTTTTCAGACTATTTTCTCTGTTTTTTGTTTGTTTTGTTGCTGTTGTTTTTATATTGGATAAATTCTATTGATCTGTTCTACTGATTATATCTTCAGCCATAATAAGTTCTGTTTCTTTGCTGAGATTTTCTATTTTTTTGTTTGTTTCAAGAAGACATATAGTTGCCAATGAAACATATTTATGATGACTACTTTTAAAATCTCCATCAGATAATTTCAACATTTGATTCAGCTTGGTGTTGGACTCTGTGATTGTTGTTTCGATAATTGTTAAGTGATTTTCCTGTTTCGTGTTATGATGGGTGGTTTTTTATTGTATCCTAGACATTTTTACTGTTATGATAGGAAACTCTGGGTCCAATTTGAATTTTATTTATTTATTAGCAGAAAAATACCCTGTTTAGAGGTTTATCACGAAGTGACTGGCCTGATTTTATGTGCTGTGGTTTCCGATAAGAGTTAAATTTTCAGAGTCTTTGAGGTATTATTTTGGTCTGCTTGGTTTACCTGGTCCTGCTGTTTTCTTACTGTTTCCTGCTGGGGCTCCCTACAGAGGCAGAAAGAGGTTTTACCAGATGAGGCAGCTTGTTGTATTTTAGTGAGGATGAGGAGGTTTCCCAAACCAGGTGCTTGTTATTGTGATTTTTCCCCCAGCGCTCTTCAGATGTTGAGGCTTGAGTTTTGATCTTCAGTATAGGAACTTGGATCTAGAAAAAGTACATATCTCGATTTGAGATAACTCCTTAAAGTTGGGACTGCAAAGAACCATTCAGTCTGTGAAAACATAATCGAGAAACTCTGCTCCTAGTCTCCGAGAATTCTACCCGCTATTAAAGACTTAGGTGAGTTTCCTCCAGGCATTGGGCAGAAAAACATTTTTGAAAAAATCTAGCACCACACATGCACATTGGGTCTAAATTTACATTACTTAAGTGAAGGGTGAATTTCAGGCTCAGAATAAATTCCACAAACAGATCTAGCTCTTGTAAAATCCCTGATCCCTTAAGAGAGTCATTCAAGGAGGCTTCTTCAAGATACTCCTAGATCAGGTCTCTCTTATCTCTGATAGAAGAAAAGGCTGAAAGTTAGAGTCATAAATCAAAACATAAATGGAATGACCGTAAAAAAGTGCCAGTGGCTGCTATAAAGAGTAAAACTGACATCCCCAAATGAAGTAAAATAGAACAATCTAAAAGAGATTATAAAATTACTATATTTGTAATGACGAAAGAGGTCAAAAAGGAAGAGAAACCATGACAAATGAAGAGGATGTTACGAAAGAAAATATATCATGTGAGGAATTAGGAACATCATTCATGTTTCTTGTTACAAAGTTCTTCCACCCAGGTGGTACGTGCCTGGGACTGTACTTTTCCAAAAGGCACCTAATGTCACAAAAAGACAGGCTGTGAATTAATGAAGGTAATTGTAGGCAAAGCTCTAAATTTGTCTCTAAATTGTCATCATAACAATCCTTATTGAAAAAGTCAAAAAAAAGAAAGTTTTACTTTTAAAGATTTAGGTGAGAAGAATCACAACTGAGAAGAAACACTTGTGTTGTCTCCTACCTGAAGCTTTTACATTTCAAATGGTGTTTAATGACCCATGAGATGGATTAAATTGAAAGCTTAATGTGTCTTTAGGTTTTGGGCATCTTATTTTTTATGATTTATAATTTTAGTTCTCAGTTTATCTGAACTCTCCTGTGTGCCAGAAAAAAACAAAACAAAACAATTTTCATGTTTGTGAAGATTCAATGACATCTCTTACGAATTGGATCCGCATCATTCAAAGCTGGATGGTTTTCTCTTACACACACTGTACAAGCATAATTCGTATATCAAGAGGAAATAAGTCAGTAGGATTTCAGACTGGCTTACAGCAGACATCCTTGAATTTGATGTAAAGCAAAAGCTACATGGTCAAATACATGTATTTAATCATTGTGTATGCGATATGCTATTATTTTCTTCAGGCAGCCACACAAATTAACAAGTATATGTTGTTATAAAGGATTGCACAAGGAGAAGCTTGTGCTTCTCCTATGTGATGTTTATTTATGTTAAAATGTGATTTTGGCTTGTATTTTATGTTGAAAGGTACTGGAAATTTCCATTGCTCCATTTTCTCCATCTCTGATCAGGTGACATACATTATTAAATTTAAGTAGAGAATATCTTATTCTCTTATTAGGCTTAATTGGAAGTCCTTCCACTTAGTGTATACTTTTTGTCAGCATTAATCTCGCAGGTAACTGTGAAACAATAGAAGATTTTATTTGAAGCATTGCATTTTTCTTGTCCCATCCCCCTTTGTGGACTTTCTTTCATACATGCCTATATTTCTGAAGACATGTTTTGATATTAACTGTATCTTCCCCAGACATGGGTCATCCTCAATCATGATACTGTTTCCCCAACAAAACTTTCATTCCTACATGTCTTGGGTCACTGTTCTTTACCATTGTTGAATATGAAGTTTTCTTTTTGTAACCAAATGAATATTACAAACTCCTCTCTTAGTAGCAATTGTTACCTTGATGTCCGATGAATCAGAAATTAGTATGGTGACGAGCTAACTAAATATGCATGCACATGACTTTTGAAGCAGTTTGTATTTAGTTACACTCTGTGAGACGCATGTATGAAATGACAGTGCATTGGAATGTAACACACTGACTCAATCTGCGAACAACGCCTGCTCTGTACTTTCATTTGTAGAACCTTTGTGGTAATTGACCCAACTATTGATCAAAATGATTAAGAACCAAAGCCTACACCTTTTTCAGGGGTAATTGCTTCGGTTTCCCATTTTCATTTCCTGCTCTGATATTATCCTCTCAGGGATTCGCGTAATAGGCATTTAAAAGATTTGTTGAATGAATTAATGGCCCCATACCTTTCTTCACGATGGGTGGTAAAGCCTTTATTGTATAAGATGTTTTCTGTTAATGTGCAAACTGGCTAATGTGCTTTTCTTTCCAGGTGACGACGTATCCAAACCCAGTTAAAGGGCAAGAGTTTTATTTTGCTTAGTTTAATTTTAGAAGACAATTTAGGAATAAAGCTTATTTTGTGACCGTAAGATAGTGGAGCAGGCTGAAAAGCAAATCTCGTGTCACCTTTTCCACAATTGGGATTTATAAGTACAGTAGCCTCCCTCAGAGGTTTCTCAGGAAGATAGATTGCCGGTGCCATGTGGGTGGTTTCCATTAGGCTGATGAAATTTTTTCCAAAGACATTTTATCTCTGTTGAATGAGGATGAATAGTTTGCCTATCACAGGAACTTTGGGTAGGTCGCAGGAGATTTGACCTTAAAAAGGCAACAAGCTAAGATCTGGAAAGAACCTAAAATTACAATTCCGACAAATAAAATAATGTAGAGATTCTCCAGGGTTTAGAGAGATCAGTATATTTGTTCTTAGATGCAATTATCAAGTATTTGGTGATGCACCAGATTGGGATAGCCAAAAAACAACGAAAAGCCAATTACCGCCATCTAAAGGAAGGTGAAGCAATAAAAGCAGTAAACTTTCTTCACTTGATCTTTGGTCTTTATAAAGTAACTCTACTTATGGCCTTGCTTAAAGTGATTATTGTTAACCTAAGCAGCTCAGGAACCTAATTTAAGCCAGAAGGCACTTCACAAAGTTTTTGTATTTTATAAGTCAAAGGTCTCTAAAAACAAGCTAACAAAATTAGCCACCCATATCCTGTGGTTTCAGTGATATCTGGCTGTGAGTTTTCAGGCACTCTCCAATTGATTTTATTTCTTTTTTATTTTGTTTTGAAG
Organism: Panthera onca; assembly: GCF_046562875.1. Taxonomy (NCBI): domain Eukaryota; kingdom Metazoa; phylum Chordata; class Mammalia; order Carnivora; family Felidae; genus Panthera; species Panthera onca. The sequence continues at coordinate 45,660,383 of NC_138343.1, forward strand.
CTTATTTGTTTCTATGGAATGCTTAATCAGTCTTATTGGAAAATAATGCTATCTGGTGGAAGGTAGAATAGAGTTTACTCTTATTTTTCTGGATTGAATTAGATAAAACCTTTTTCAAGGAATCTTGAACCAGAGTATAGGCAGACATAGATTAACTTTGTTCTAAGTGTTATGTGTATTTCAGCTTTAATGACTTCCTTTCATTTTTGTGTATTTTTTTTTCTGGGAGGCAAGCTATTTCTGTCTTGAAAAATGATACAAGTATTGCAGAAATCCTCTTAGTGAAAACAATCGTGATTAATGGCTGATTATTAAATCCAAAAATTTAGTTTATATGTGGAATTACAAATATACACATGCGGTAGGCTGGCTTATCCACAGGGGATACATTTCAAAACCCCCTGTGGATGTCTGAAACCAAGGATAGTACCAAATCCTCAATATACTATGTTTTTTCCTATACATGCATACCTGTGATAAGATTTGACTTATAAGTTAGGCACAGTAAAAGATGAAAAACAATAACTAATAATAAAATAGGACGATTATAACAACATATTGTAACAAAAGCTATATGAATGTGGTTTTTCTCAAAATATCTTATTATGCTGTACTCACCTTTTAATTTCATGTGATGATGTGAGATGGTAAATGCTTATGTGATGAGATGAGGTGAGGGGAATGACTTGGGCATTGTGATGTAGCATTAGGCTACTATTGACCTTGTGACCATATGTCAGAGGGAGGATCATCTCCTTCTGAAGTGTGGTTGACTGCATGTAACTGACAGCCAAACCGAAGGAGGGGTGAACTGTGTAGAGTTCTTATTCTGCAGGGTTCTTGTTATGCACACATAGCAGTGACCAAAAGTGATTTAAATAACACCCATTCCTCAATAAAAAGGTTTCTATTTCAGTTACCGTGTGACATTAGCTAAGAGTAATCACATGAATTTCAAACTTTGTTGCTAGATCATCAAATCCTCAAATTACTAATTAAATAACAAATGTGCATCATGATTGGTGACCAATCACATCACTTCTGTCAGATTCTGTCCACGACCGGTCACTGCACATCTGTTATTCAGTTCACACACAGACAGCACAGGTGTAGTTGTGTTGCCTTCTCATTGCCCAGTGGTAAATGCATGTGATATTTTAAAACATGGATAATCCAAAAAGGTAACTGACCAACCAAGGTGAAATGCAGCAAAAAAAAACCCCACAAAAAAGCGATGACACTGGAAGTAGAATTCAATTACAACAAATTATGTATAGTTATAGAAGTTATGTATAGCTATAGAGGAAATAGTTACATATAATTATAACATATATACATATATATGTATATATATAGAGAGAGGGGCAGAGAGACAGAGAGAGAGACAGAGAGAGAGAGTTAGGGAAGAAATAGCTAACCAAGGGAATGTTGATACTTTTGGCATTCTAGAGACTCTACATATTTATCAAGAGGAACTTAGTCAAGGAAATTTATCAACATAAATGAGGTTGTAATGAAAAGGATGCCAGCAAAAATCTTAGCAATAAGAGAACTCTCAGAGATATTTCATAAACTGAAAGAACAAAAGATAAAATGTTGGAAAATGATCCAAATTTAAGAATAAGAGAATTCTCTCTCTCTCTCTCTCTCTCTCTCTCTCTCTCTCTCTCTTTCCTTTCACTCTTACTCTCTATATATTTATTTTTTTCAGAACTTTTAGAAAGTTGCCTATGGAATACCACCTTTCACTGTAAATATTTGCTCATTTTCTAAGAACAAGTACAGTTTCTCACAAAATGATGATGCAGCTATCAAATTCAGGAAATTTAACATTGACAAAATAGTACTGTCTTATCTACAGTCTATATTTCAATTTTGCCAATCGACCAAAATTTCTTTTATAATGCTTTTATTTTTCTTGGTCCAGGGTCTAATGCAGAACCATGTGTTGTGTTTGATTGCTGTATGTCTTTCTTTAGTTTTCTTTTACCTGGACCAGTTCCTTTGTTTCCCTTTGATGAGTATAGGTCAGTGACTTTGTAGGATACTCTCCAGTTTGGATTTGTCTGCAGTTTCTTCATGATTATATTCAGGTTATATATTTTTGAGAGAAATATTTCATAGATTATGTTATCCTCCTCTTAGTGCATGACATCCGATTGCTTATGATGTTGCTTTATCCCATCATTCCTTATGTGGTGGCCACCTGTTCTCCGTAAATTTATTATCCTTCCTTTGTAATAACTGTGCACTGTAGGGGGAGGTTCTTTGACACTGTGTAGGTCTACCCTTCCTCATCATGTTTCCACCCACAAGTTTAGATTTTTTTTAAAATTTTTTAATGTTTGTTTATTTTTGAGAGAGAGAGAGAGAGCGAGCAGAAGGCAGAGAGAGACAGAGACACAGAATCCGAAGCAGGATCCAGGCTCTGGGCTGTCAGCACAGAGCCTGACATGGGGCTTGAATCCATGAGCTGTGAGATTATGACCTGAGCCGAAGTTGGATGCTTAACCAACTGAGCCACTTAGGCACTCCAAGTTTAGCTTTCTTGTATAGTTGTCTTACTGACACCAAGATGGTGTGTATTTTTCAAAAATAACTTGTCTAATATTATGATTTTGTAAAGAATTCAGCTGATTTTTAAGAAAAACAACTTTTTACAAATTTTATAAATATATCATATGTATATATACATATGTATATTTGTATGTATATGTATACGTATATGTATATGTATATGTATACATATGTATATGTATATGTATGTATATGTATACGTATATACCTGTATGTATATGTATACATATGTATATATACATATGATATACATATTTACATATATATAATATATATTAAAGCAGCTCATTTTGTTTCATTATAATTTATATTTTTAAGTAATCTCTAAGCCCAACATGGGACTTGAACTCAAGGATCCCAAGATCAAGAGTCACCTGCCCTGTAACTGAGCCAGCCAGTCACCCCTACAAATTTTGTTAAAATGAGAAGTACCTCTAAACAGGAAAAGTGGTATACACCAATGACTCTTGACAAACAGACAACTCAAGATTGGGAGAAGTGAAGGGAAAACAAAGTAGACAACTAGTTTTGCACACTCAAGGTGTAGTAGATATCATTCAATAGTTTTTAAAGAAAAAAGGGAGAGTGTTGGTTCATCCCACAAGTTGGTTAGTTAGGGATCAATAAATATATTGTTTGTATTTGTCAAAATTGTTTTCTTTGAATATAGCTTTGGCTTCATTGCATTGGTTTTATTAAATAGTATTTTCATGGGCCAGGACTTCACGAATAATGGAGTAAAAAGCTTAGTAAACTACCTTCCCAGCAAAACAACTTTAATTGTTTGAAGTTTAACTTTAACCCATTTTAATTGGTGAAAGTTATGAAAAAAAACAAAACCCTACTTAAGGCCACACTGGAATTATTTTGTAAGCATGCAGAAAATGGAGAAACATTCATTCAAGAGAATTTGCTAAATCTTAGAAATGAAAAATTCTGTGGCCTTGGAGCCGTCTCCTCTTCATTAATACCACCCAGATCTATGCTATAGAAGCTGTATGTGAGGCATGTGTAGCCAAAAAGGCAAATGCTTACTCTCCACTGAGCTCCAATTCTGGGATTAGGCTTCCATACTGGGAAAGGCAGGTTTCTGGTGTTTCTCACCACCCTCCTCTAGCCTCACATTGCAGAAATTCTATTTTAAGCAGCTGTAGCTAACCCAATTTTGCAAAATCCTGAAACTAATCCTGAAACCCATCTTGAAACTCATATGAAAGTACAAAGGGTGCCAGAAAGCCAAAACAATCTTGATAAAGGAAAATAAATTTGAAAGACACATACTTCATAATTATAAACTTACTACAAAGTTATAGTAAACAAAACAGTATGGTACTGCAATAAGGCTATGACATGTAGAACAATGGAAGAAAACTGACAGCGTAGAAGTAAATCCTTGTGTTCATGGTCAAATAATTTTAAACAAGGATGCCAAGTCTATTCAATGGGAGAGGAATTAGTCTTTTCAACAAATGGCATTGGGACAACTGATATCCATACACAAAGTCATGAAGCTGGATTTCACATCGTGTGCAAAAATTAACTCTAAATGGATTGGAAGCTTAAATGTATGAGGTAAAGCTATAAAGTCTTAAGAAAAAAAACAATTAGTTACTGTTTTCTTACAGGTGACACAAAAAAGGCAGGTGACAAAAGAAAAAAATAGTTAAATAGAAAATCATTAAAAGTAACAACTTATGTGCTATAAATGATACCATCAAAAAAGTGAAAGATAAATAACAAATTAGTAAAAAAATATTTGCAAATGATATATTTGGTAATGGGCTTATACCCATAATATATTCTTAGAACAATGACAATTAAACAAAAAAAAAAAAAAATAGCTCAATTTAAAAATGGGCAAAGGATTTATATAGACATTTCTCCAAAGAAGCTATACAAATGAACAATAAGCACATGAAAAGATGCTCAATAACATTAACATTTGGGGAGTGTAAATCAGAACAACAATAAACTCTAACTTTATACCTACTAGAATACATATAATAAAAAAGTTAGGCAAAAACTGAATTGGCAAGGATGTTAAGAAATTGGAACCTTTATACATTGCTGGTTGGAATTTATTATGTTGTAGCTATTTTGAAAAACAGCGTTAAAGATAAAAAATAGAGTTATCATACGATACACTTCCAGTCTCAGGTATATACACAAGAAAATTGAATGCATATGTCTGCACAAAACCTTGTACATGAATGCTTACAACAGTATTATTCATAATAAACAAAGTGGACTCCAATGGACAGCTCAAATGTCTATTAACTGATGAACTGATAAATAAAATATGGTATATCCACCCAAATGTTATTTAGCAATAAAAAAGGAATTTAGTAATGATAAATCCTATAACATGGATGAATCTTAAAAATATCATTCTAAGGTAAAGAAGTAGTTTCAAGGGATTGAATATTACATAATCCTTTTTATATAAAATGCCCTGAATAATCAAAGCTGTAGAGACAGAAAAAATATTAGCTGGCGCTAATGGGTAGGGACAAGGAGTGGTTTGATGGGGTGTGGGAAAAGGAAGTCACAGTTAGTGATTACATATTTCACTTAAGAGAGATGAATATACTGTACAATTAGATTGTACTAACAGTTATATAACCCTGCAAATATACTGGAGAATAATGAATTATACCCCATAAATCAGTGAATTACATGGCATGAGAATTATATCTTAGTTAAACTTAAAAATTTAAGTAATTAATTAACTAATTAATTAACTTTTATTTTAGAGAGAGACAGAGAGCATGAGCAGGGAAAGGGGCAGAGGGAGAGAGAGAAGCTTGTTAAGTAGATTAACATGTTGGTCATGGAGCCATCCCACAACCCTGCGGTCATGACCTGAGCTGAAATCAAGAGTTGGATGCTCAACTGACTGAGCCACCCAGGAACCCTGAAACATAAAAATTTAGATTGTGATACTGATTTTATCAATGGTCTAAGAATTATTCAAAAGAGTTTTTTGTTGTTGTTGTTGTTGTTGTTGTTTGGTTGTTTGGTTGTTTTTTTGTTTTTGTTTTAGTTTTTAAATTGTGATTATTTTATTATTTATTTCTAGGATTATATTGTTTTCGAGTCAAACAATACTATGTTCACTACTTTCACTCTTCATTGAGATTTTTTGTGATTATTTATTTAGGCATCACACATGGTTGATTTCTGTTTCATGGATATTGGATTATAAGATGCATTCTTTCTATGTGATATTTATTTGGATATATATTTATAGATAGTGGATCTCGGGATCACTATCATACCACCGAAGTCACACTTTTATAGATTTTGATTACATAGGCCTCTACCATTTAAATGAAATCCTTGGTAATTCAGATGCAACATGGCTTTTGAGAATTACTCTATTAGGTCAGTTTTATTAATGGCATTATTTGCAATATGTCTTTTTTTTTTTTTTTTTTTGGCTATTTGGTCTATGAATCACAAATTTCTGTTAAATTTTCTCTCTACTGTCTTGTTTGGTGAAAGATTTTCCTCGGAGGATTTTTTATGAACTCTTGTTGGGACAGGTTCTTTCAGATTGGGGCTCACCCTGTTCTGTGGGAAATGCTTTCTTTCTGTACCTTCTGGTGAGAGGGTGAGTTAAGGTGATTCCCAATGGCTCCATAGTTTTTAGTTGATTGGTGTTTAATTTACATTTGGGCCTGCACAGCTGTGTAGGGTCTGTACTTTCAAAATACGCTTGCCTCTCAATCTCAGCCATTACTTTGTATACCAGAAAAATTGTGTTACTTGGCCACACAACTTACTTCATTCTCCGCAAGTGGTGGCCTTTGCCAATTTTCAGCACGAGAGCAGGTTTGATCCTTGTCATCCACACAATTTACCCACATCGCCAACTACAGCTTTATTTAACATTATTGGAATATGCCTGATTTTCCCCTATTTAATTACGGAAACACTTAACTGAGTCCAAGAATTTCAAAAGTGTTTTACTTCTTTTTATCAATTTTCACTCTGGTTGCAAGAAGTTTTTTAAAATTGTGATTTTTCTGGCTCCTTTTATTTGGAGTTATAGTATACAGTTTGAAATTTTCATACATTCAGATAGAATTTGATTCATTATTTTGATCTTTGCCTTTCATGTTGTAGGCATTAAAAAGTATGCAGAACTTTTTTATCAAATGCATTTTTGTAAGTTATCTCTACTGTTAAGTATTGGTTTTTAAATTTCTTTTTGTTTAGAGGTTTAATTTGGATGGGGTTCAAAAAGAGGAGTTTCAGATAAAAATGATGTAACAATGGTGGTTTTGAAGATGTTTTCTGTTTGTTCATATAATTAATATACACTTACGGAGGCATTAGATGCTCATCAGGACCATGTAGTACAATGGGGCAGAAGGAGGCACAAGCGAATGTTAGAAGTTCCATCCAGCAATTGAATAGAGTGAGCATTTTGGGAAACCTAATGAAGCAGGGAAACTGAGTAGAATCCATTTATTACAAATATTATTACAATAATCTAAGCATGATCAGAGAGAAAGAAGCAGAGGTCAGAGATGCTGAAGAGGTAGAATTGCCAGCACTTGGTGGCTGTTTGTATTTGGGGAGATTGAGGAGGGAAACAGAAGGAGGAATAAGACATAATTCTCAGTGCTCTACCTGGGCAACTGGCTGGACAGTAGAGAAGACTGGAGAAAGCAGGCTTACAGTCTCAGAGGGCATTTGAGACACCAGAAGAGTTTTAAATTAACTTGATTGAACTTTTTGTTTCAAATCAGAAATCTGTACCATGTATTTATGGATGAGTACACTCTTTAATTGAATTAAATTACCATTCTTGGCCTTTGAGGCAAGAGGAAACAACAAAGCCTGCCTTCTGCCTTCAGCGGTTTTCTGTGCCCAAAACTGAAAACCAAGAGACAAAACATTGTCCGTAATTGAAGTGAGGAAACCCTGGCCTCAGTGACCCTAACATTGCAGCAATAGGGAAATGATTTAAAAGTTCTTTGTGGAAATGTTGATTTACAATGTAGAGCTAACTAATAAAGATGGACTAAATTGCCCCCATATGTTCTATAAAACAGTCATCCATAACCCCCGAATTCTCCCTAATTGTGTACACTTGGAAGACAGTCAGTGCTATTTTTTACCCATTGATGCATTTTTTTTTTTCCCCTTTTCATTGTGATTCATTGTGTGCTTTCCTTGGAGCAAATATAATCTGAGATTGAAATAGCCCCATTGGGAATGCTCACATTAAGCATGAGCTATTTTTTGATGCAGACTATCTGTTATACCTTAAGTAGAGTAACAGTTTTATGATCTTCATAGGCTTAGGGAGGCGGAGGACTTAGCAGGAAGGACAGTCGCACAGGTAGACTAAAGCCTGTGATTCGATAAGGCTGGATGGAGTTTCTAGAAGGAGGCTCTTTTGTGTATCTACTTTAGCTACAAACCATTCATTGTGAATAAACATGCCATGGACATTCTAAGAAGTACTTTCCCCTCTCCTCACTTACTTAAATCATATAAACGTTCCAAATTAAGCATGGTTTACTCTGTAAAACCTATCCCCGCCCCTTTTTTTTTCTGTCAGATTTATGTGTCTCTGCCCTTGACTCAAAGAACATTTCTTATTTGCCTCTTTCATTTGGTCTTTGGCAAATGCTGCCTTGTATTGGTGTTACTTTTTAAATTCTTGAATGTGTTGTGTGTGTTCTTTAGGTTTCCTTCATGTGATCTTTTTAATGTTTATTTATTTATTTTGAGAGACAGGGAGAGAGAGTGAGAGAGACTTTTGTGCTTTTGTATGAGCAAGGAAGGGGTAGACGAAGTAGACAAAGAAAGGTTGAGATACCTTCGAAGAGTTCACATGGTAATATGCAAACTTAGAATTAAATGAAAAAAAAAAAATCCAAAGGGATAGAATAGAGAAAATGATGCCTTTTCCAATTTCAACACATTTAACAATACTTAGGAAGGAGCAATGATAAGTATGGAGGTCATACGTGATGGGGATTTAAAAACTTACCAATAGAAATAAAACACATGAATAAATGAAGATAGATACCATACTACTGGAACTAAAGACTAAATTGTTTCAAGTATTCTTTCCAAACTAATTGTGTTTTAATGTGATTCATATCAATGCCAAAAATAACTTTTAGCCAGCATTATGAAACTGAAATTTAATCGTAAGAATAAACAGAGAAAAACACTGGAAAGTTTTGTAAAGAAAAACTGAAGGGTAAATTGCACCCTTCAGCCATACAAATGACACAGTCTATCATGATTAAAGCAGCATGGCAACTGTTGGGAAATAAAACAGGTTATTGGACCAATCACCAGGTCCAAAACTAAATATTTAACATAAAAGTAGACGTGACATTGAAGGAACAATTAAAGGCTGTACTATTAAATAGACGTTTTAGAGATAATCGGGTTAATTATTTGGGAAAACGAGTTAGATTCTAAGGAGTTCAGCTTCTGACCAGAAACCTGCCTGTGATCTTGCAGGCCAGACCACAGGTGATTTCGAAGGCTTTACCAGGCGGGCCTCCTGGGGGAAGCTGTCCTCTCCACCTCAGAGTTGGTGCACAGCAAGACACTGAGGCCTCTGAAGGAGGCTCAGCAAGGACTCATTTGCCCCTGTATGGCTAAAAGTCATGCAGGTATTTTTGAGGCACGTATACATTTTCTTAAGAAATATTATAAAAATATAAAACATATTTTGCAACCAGTAAGGGAATCAGCACCATAGCATTAGTAATAAAGGTAGGGGCCAAAACCACTGTCCATAATAAAATAGAAATGTACATGGCCAGTAAACATACAAAAATACTTATGGTCTCACTGGATAAGACAAAAATCAATTTTAAGGCAAGTGAAAGGCACGGCATTGGTGGGGGGCTTGAGTGCCTGTGAGTCTGAGGGGTGGGGCTAGAGCAGGGCCAGGCCCCCAGGTCTGTGCCTGCAGGGTGAGGGGAAGAGTATCCTGACTGCCCCAGGGCTGGGCCTTCCCTGGCAGGCCTAAGTACTGGCTTCCCACCCTCAGTCCCATATAGGAGTCTGCAGAAGAAGGGTAACTAGTGTTGGGCTCAGAAAGGAGGGTTGGAGGGTATTCTACTAGGGACTCAAGGGCCATAATCCAAAGCAGGGACTGCAAATAGTTGTAATCCTCAAAAGCTTGTTGTCTTTAGGGTTTACAGGAAGAGGAACCTCAACAAAGCATTATTTGATTTTTTATAAATGTCGAAAATGTCTCATTTTGGGCTATTGAGTTAATGATTTCCATATTCATTGAGAACATATACAATGCCATTTTCTTTGAAATTCCTGAAGATTTGGTTTCTGGCCTACTATATAATTTTTAAGATAGTCCCTGTGTACTTAGAAATCACAGGAAGGTTCTTTAGAGGGAAATATATAGCTCTCTGTGTATACATTTGATAAAACGTATTAAATGTGTTATTTGACTATTATGGGATTGGCTTAGTTTTTCAGCTAGATAAATTTTGAATAAGTAATATCAAAACATTTAGTATAATTATTTGTTCATATATATTTTCCCATACTACTGTTACTGTTTTTAAATATTTAGATGCATATCATGAGTATGTATATATGAATAACATATTAATGAATTCATTAAATATGTATATATTGCTTCCTATGTTCCACAAGCTCTACTAATAGTTACAACGAATTCATTTAATCCTTGTAGCAACCATAGGAGTTAAGACTATTTTTAGACTTACCAGCCCAACTTTTCTTGCACTCATTATCAGTTGTTTTCATGAGCCATTTCCGGGCCATCATAAAAGAACAAATAAACATCTGGAATCATGATAAATCAGGGAAACTGAAAATATTATTATCGTATATGGTGGTGCCATATACATTCTGCATGTTAGCACCACAGGCGAGTAGTTTAGCTCTCTTACAATCTTCTGTCCAGTCCAGGTATTGGCAGAAAGATGGTACAGTTTCATTAAAACAAGAATTTAAAAGATAAAACAATTTCTAATGTATTTCAGAAATGTTGTGTAAATGTCCTATATTTTAGCACATTGCAGTGACTGTATTCTATTTATTTGTACTTCTCTAAACCCAAGGAAACACTCTTAAATAGGAATTCGGTGAATAGTCATAATTGGCCAAGGTATCATTTCTTTGTTTTCTCAGACCTTCCGCTTTGTACCCTAACTCACTGCAGAGATGTAGTCTAAGATTATCAGGACAAGCAGAAATTTTAAATGTGTTGAGCAGAAATTTAATTTTCTTCCAGAAATTGTTGGTTTTTGAAAAAAATTATTCTATCGAAACAAAGTGTAATTTTCCTCTTTACAAATAAACAATTGCCAAATGCTTTGACTATGATTACATGGGGTAAATGCATTCCAGGAAGTTATATTTAATGACACAAGTCCTTGCTCTGTGTGGAAGAATATACTCGTTGGAAACCACTTCTTAGCAAAGAAAAGAATTAACTTTGAAAATGCAAACTGTAGTGTGTCACTGAGATTTTGGGAAGATTTGCTTATTTATAAATGCATGAAAAATGTGTTGTCATTATTATGGCTTGTAATTAATTTGTAGGAACAATGGTTTACAGATACTGCACATAGGAAACTAAACAGATATTTGGAGGAAACACTGGGTTAAAATTCAGTTCAACTGTGACCTAATCTCATATTTTTTGGCAAGTGGCTCTATAATTGAAACATTTGTTTTCTTATCCGTAAAATTGGGATAATAGCTCAGACCTATTCTGATATATTTTAGTTTTTACAAGTAAAGTTTAATATAATAGGTAGAATAATGAAATATACATTTGTGAATACGTGTGTGCATGAGTGAAGATGCGGTCATGAGGTAAACCACTGAAAACATAATTTGTTACTTAAGGTATGTGAGCATGCTGTCAAGACTGTAAGCGTGTAATTATAAAGATATTACTTATATTTGTTTTTCTCCCACGCAATAATATTCACATCTATGGTTTGCGTTGGTAGGGATACCCATAGTACCGATTCAGTAACAATTTGTATGATCCCGCAACCCAGTGGTCCTCTGTGGTAAGGAACCTTGAATACCTTGATATTGCTTTCAAATTGAAGAGGAACTTAGGGAAAGGAAAGAATATGGAAGAAGCAACCAATAATTTGTCTCTCAATTTCTTACCCTTGTCACACTCTTGTTATATATTTACATGGCAAGATTAGCATTCTAACAAATTTCATTATGAAAGATTACACTTTTTATTTAAAATATCTCCCTTTATCATACTCCTTTTTCATTTGCATTCCAAACAATTTCTATTTATTACAAAATTCAAGGAATCCACACTTCCACAATTTCTACCCATCTATCTACTACTATGGGAAGAAGCAAAAAATCCAGGCGGATAGGTCAACACCCAGGTCTTAAAGCAGAAGAGTCCATGCAAGCACCCCTTTATAGCTTAATCATTGAATAGGCTTCCATTCAGTTGTCAGTTTTTATCAACATTAAAAACCACCCAACATGGCTCTTTTTTTTTTTTTTTTCAGTATCTAGGTAGTTTAGTAAGTCCTACTTGCTTCAATGCGGATTCTGTGCCTAATCTCTGGAAAAGACAAAGAAATTCAGAAATGTTGACACATAGAAGGGAGCTACAGCAATATATTGATTGTACAGTCAGTTCTCCTTATTTCTGGTAGGTATGGTCTATAAAGTTGCTGTGAGCACCAAATTAGGGAATACTGAACCGTTGCTCCTAGGAAAAATACAAGGTTAGGGTCTGTGAGCCTATTGTCACACTTTGTCAAGAAATCAATGCATGACTTTGTTTTATATGTGTTTCTGTTTATAGACTTTATTTAACATATGTTGACTCATTAATGTTGAACACCCAGCCAGTTGTATCTTGCCTAACTAAAGTTTATCTGACCGACATCAAATGGCTGAAGCTTATCTAGTACACATCAGGCTGTAAGACACATCCCAGTCTTCTTGGGCTTAGAAACGCTAGACAGCGCTTCGATACTACCCTTTGGGGCTGTGTTAAACTGCCAAAAGAAAAGCACAAAGATGTAAACAATGTGGCACTGAATAGAGCACAAAAGGAACATCTGTTTACAGTATGAGAGCTAAAACAAGAAGGCAGAACACCACCCTGTGGGACTTCAGCTGGGAACATACCTGTTGGGCAACTCAGATTCTTCCCGGCTCCGTGTGTGTCTGTGAATGACTCTAAAATCACAAGCAAGTGTCGATTGGGGGAATTATTGATAAATTCTAGCTAACAGGTGAATTTGCAAATGTGGAATCTGCAAAAAAAATGAGGTTCGATTGTATCTGGATGGTTAACTGAGATGCTGAGTTTTCCTGAATGAGTATGGAAACTTGTAAGCAGTTAATAGTTGGCTGAATTCATGAAGTTTTCTCAAGTCACCTAAGGAAAGGTGAATCTTAGTTACTTTTCAAGTACTACTTCTGAGCATTCTAGAGATCCTCAAGTGGCTCTTCCAGGGGGTCAGGCTAAATTAGGTAGGAGAGGACAAGGGAGCTCATGTCATAGATTTATCTCTGAAAGAGAATGTGGTTTTGATGGCGGATGGTGAAGGTGGAGTAGTGGAAGAGAAAAACTCATCCAAAGAGGATAGTTACCGAACAGCAAGAGAGAATGGTTAAGTGGATTGCCATAGGACAATTATGACCAATGTACTTGTCCTTCCTTTCTCCCTCCCTCTCTCCTTCTCTTCCTTCCTCTCTCCTTCTTCCTCCTTTTCTTCCTCCCTCCCTCTTCTCTTTTCTTGAATGCCTTTTTTTTTTTTTTTACTGACCATTCTTTTTGTCCACTTACAAGGTGGCAATCAGACACCTGCTAGCTTGAAGCAGCGTCTTCTAAGACCCTTGGTTGTTGGTAATTTACGAAATATCACCTCCACTGCGGGACAAATAATTTTCATGGCAGTCACTTCTGCCCATATATATTGGTAAAAATAATCATGTTATGCCAATTAATTAACACAATAAAAGCCTCAGAGCTTATGGGAAAAAATGGGACTGGCTCATAAGACTCAAAACTTTAGTCAGTGACACATTAGAAAAGATAGGAGCCTAATTAAACCAGGAGCACAGTTTTACACACATTAAATGGTTAAGAAATATATAAATTTCTTACAATAAAGGTGGTGGTTTTCCTGGATCAAAAGCCTTAAATTCTCTTGTGGAAGTGGGCATCCAAAATGTTGCTGCAGCTTTTGGTACGGTCAAGTGATGGAAGGAAGGTTACCTGAAAGCAGATGGAATGTTGTAATACCACGTATTCATGGATGCACTCTCAACACACAGCCCAGGCAACGAGTTGAGGTAGCTGGTAACAAGTTTGAGGTGTGTGTGTTTTGTGTGCTCTTGCCTGGCTCATTCAGCTAGGGACAGTTTTCTGCATTCATCTGGTGTTTCCTGTGGATGGAGTTACATGTAAGCAAATGCAAATATTCTTTATCTTCAGATCCAATATATCAATATAAAAATCATGTTGGATGGGGCGTCTGGGTGGCTCAGTCGGTTACGCAGCCGACTTCAGCTCAGATCATGGTCTCGTGGTTCGTAGGTTTGAGCCCCGTATCAGGCTCTGTGCTGACAGCTCAGAGCCTGGAGCCTACTTTGGATTCTATGTCTCTCCTCTCTCTCTCTCTCTCAAAAATAAAGAAACATTAAAAAATACAAATAAAAATTATGTTGGAAAAATTCAGGTTTGTGTCACAGGTTTTGTCACAGAACTGACTGTACAGCATTAGTAGACTGCCGTGTGATTAAATTTTTGTTCAAGCTGAACTTCTAGATTCCCCCAGAAATATTCACTGGTACTTAACGGAGCAGTTGAATCATGTTTTAGGTCCACCCTTTCATCTCCTGAATTTATACTTCAGAGGTTTTGCCATCTGTGCGTGTATCCGCTCAGTACTCCGCTCTTTTCTTTCTGTTTCTACTCACTGTGGCTTATTATATTCTCAAAACAGCGAAGAAGGAATATGAGACTACACGGCAGGGGAAAGATCAGGTGATCTCCTTAAGTATATGACGCACGGTTGTCTTCATCTAAACAATTCACTCAACCTGTATAATTTCACTGCCTTTGCTGGGCGAGGGTTTTTCCTAATACAGCCTCAATGGACTGTGTGGGTCTGGATTTTGGCTGAGGCTCAGCATATTTCATCAACACTGTGATTTCTGTGGATGCATGCCAAGATGACAATATTGAAAACATTAAGAAGCAGAGACACGCTTTCAGTATTAAAGCAAAATGACAAAACTTCCTTCAAAGGAGGAGTCCTTTTGGAATTAGACTTTTATTTAGATACTTTTTCCTTCCCTTTGACCTAAGTTTACTCACCCCTCCAAGACTCATCGTCCTGCCTCCTCCAATGATTCTTGAGATGCTATTTCCACCCTTCTTGTTTTCACATACCCCACATTATCCATCAGATCTAAGTTCGTTGCTTCAGTCTCCACATTGCTTCATAACCCTGGACTCTTTGAAATCTGCCTTTCTCTTAGCGGTTTGTAGAGGGCATAGAAGGCATACCTGCCTGGAGCAGCACGCCTACCTTAGTGAGAACCTTCCTCTTCATAGTGTCCCTTGATTGACTACCTTTTTTCCATGAGCTAATTAGGAGGAAATTGTCCTTTAGTTGTTTCGCCTTTAATAATTTGTTCTACTCAGCTGACTTTTTGGTTTCAAGAGTAAAAGATACCTAGCAAAGTAGATTCATTTACTAGACCCTCTTGGTTTTGTAAGACTCCTAAAAGTCAGCCTTGCCCAACTGCTCGTCAAACTTATACATATTTTTGCCAGTGAAGAGCTTACTATTTGTCGAGGCAGCTCACTTAGCATTTAGAGAACTCTTTAATAATTTTTTTTTCTGAATATGGCACTGAACTATCTATTAAGAGTATTCAAAATGCCATCTCGTAAGGCCCTCCTGGAACAACACACATTTTTGTCTCCAAGAAAAATTTTAAAATATACTAAGAAAGCCAACTTTCCCCACCAGGGCTGAGTTCATTTTTCTTTGGGCTAATGTTCAGTTCCTTAAACTGATTCTCAGAAAACACAGACATGAATCCTTTCAGTGGTCATTTCTTTGAATTTTGAAGTGTGTCTATTTCTTTTTTTAGACCACAGCATCCAGAATCATACCTGAAGGTTGTTTTGTTTTCATCTTTCACAGTAGTTGGTACAATGTTAAGGCAATAAGGAGATGATCGAAATATTGATTATTTGAAGTAGATTTTCTGTATGATGGATTTTAGAACTGCTCTTACAGGAGACTTTTTTGAGAGCAATATTTATAGATGACTTGAGTAAAGAAGCATACAATTTTCAAGAACTTTTCATCCTTTGCTTTTAGGTAACCCTGAAGATTCTGCAAGCTCACAGTCAACTTCCCTTGCAACATCCTTCTCTTTTTATTCGCTTGCAAATGTCTAAACTTAAGTGTTAAAATTGCTAAAACCATTAAATGCCTCTTAAAATTTTGTCATTTGATGATATAAACCATGAGAATCTCCCAGTTGGTTTCGCCACATGAGGAGAAGTTACACACAAACACCCCCCTATAGCCCCAGGTCAGATTTCTGGAGTCCTTGACAACCTGGAATATATCTCAGTGGAGAACTAACAGATCCTCACCCAAGTTCATTGTGATGTCTGATGATCTTCGATGTCAAGTAATTTACCCCCTCTCCAACACTCAGAAAACCAAAAATACATTGAAATTTCTTCTGATTGATATTGTATGTTTGTTTTTACACTACATCTTTTATTAGCAAAGGAATAGACACTCTTCAGGCCTGGTCTGCACAGTATTGAAAGGAAGAAACCCCTACGAAAAATATGTCTGTATATGGATAGAATACCAGTCTCCTCTAGAATGAGAAGAGAAAGTGGGAAACCAGGAACATTGAGGAGAGTGAGAAAGAATATCCAAATTTTTAAGTAGAAAAATGTGGGTAGGTAGCATATTTAAGATTACTTAAATCCCTATTCACTCAGGAAATTATGAAGCAAAAAAAAAATTTTTTTTTTTTTGCCTGAAAGCATGACATAAAATGTACGGTCACTATACAAAAGAGAGAAATTTTCCACAAATTCATTACTACCAGCTATGGAATAAAGTATTTTCTCTTACAAAATCTTACTTGCCTCTCATGAGGGGAACCACCACTAGACATATTACCTGGCTCACTGATAACGTGTGTATGATTGAGTTATGGTGATTCACTGGCTAGATCACCGGCTTTTCACTATCTAGCAGGCTAGTCTAGGCTTATTCACATCATGGTGGTCACAGAAGTCCCAAAGTCAGCAAAAGAGAACAAACTCCAAAGCACAAACACTCTTCAATCTGTGTTGTATCATATTTCCTTTTGTCTCACTGGCCAAATGAGGCAAAGCCAGATGGAGTAGGGGAGATTGACTCTGCTTCCTGGTGGAAGAAAAGAATTTGTAGTGGCTTTTGCAATCTATAGTATCCAATTCGACCTACCACCATTTATTGAAGAGACTTTCCTTTCTCTGTCATTCTTTAGTGTTATTAACCACAAAACAAACATTCTATAAGAATGGGTATCATATTCTCTTTATTTTAAAAATATTTGTAGGTTGCTGTCATGTTCAATTTTTCATTAATTATATTGATTATTTTACTTTCCTCTCTTAATGTCTCACCCATGTCTTATCAATTTTTTTAAGGAGGCTTTATGCCCAGTGTAGAGTCCAACATGGGGCTTGAACTCACAGCACTGAGATCAAGGCCTGAGTTGAAATCAAGAGTTGGATGCTAACCATCTGAGACATCCAGATGCCCCTGTCTTACCATTTTTATTAGTCTTTTCTGAGAACCAACTTTTAACAATTATGTATGAATCTGTGGATTGTTTTCTATTGTATCTTATACTTTTTTTGTTTCTCATTTCTTCTACTTTCTTTAGGTTTAACTTGCTAATATTTTTTAATTTAATGTTTATACCTATCAGTGTATGCTGTGTTATACTATTGTAATGAACAGCCTCCAAATCTGAGTTGCTTAAAACCATAGAGTTGTATTTCTCATTATTACTTTGTGCCCATCATGAGTCTTTTGATTTTTCTTCAAAAATCATTATTCACACTCTGTGCCTTCAGTAACTGAAGGGTCAGCATCTCATAATTGTAAATTCTAACTTTTTCTTAGATATTTAAATTTTTACTGAGATCAGAGCCTCAACCAAAATCTGTGAATGTATAATTGTCAAAAGTCAAATATCAGGAGGGATTCAGGATAAAAAGCTCAGAATTTTCCCTAAATACTCAAAATACTTATCTTATGATTGGGACATGCCATATATATAGCTTGTGCAAGTTTGTTTACTTTTTACACTTAGTTTTAAGGAGAATTTTAGATGACAAGTACCTGGATTTTTGTCTTCTATTTTTTCCTATGTATTATACCAGAGGTCTAACAGTACATTTCTGCTCCCTAGAAAATGTCAGCCATGCTCCATGTGATTTACAAGGGAAGGATTTCAGAAATGGTAACACACAGAGACGACATTTTTCACAACCACTGTGTGAGTCCCTAAGGCAAATTTTCAGAGGACTGTGAGCCCGATAACTCCTCTAGGAGGGGATTCTATTTTCCAGAATCTTAGGTAAAATGCCTGAAGGGGCATGGCCTATGTAAGATGTAATTTGGAGGTTGTAAATTAGTTTTAACAAAGCGTGTAGGGTTGCTGAATCCAGTACTCTCCACATGTTGCAAAATTAATGCTTTGGGGCTTTTTTTTAAGCTTGGATAAAGCTGGGTACAGATTGGGTTTTCTTCCATGCAGGACATCGTCATAACAATTACTTTCTGTTCCGACTTGTCTGGAGGGAGAAATTGAAGCTGAGGGGTGTGCCCCAGGCCATTAGGCAGTTTAGAGTCCTTGCTGGGGCACAAGATTCATCTCTTGGCTTGTATACTTTATATGAACTACTTACTTAGAATTTCTTCCTAAGTGTGCCTGTCTGGATAAAATATCTCAAGACTTGAGATATGTCTATATATCTAGATCTAGATCTAGATCTATATATGTATCTACATCTGCCTATATCATCTATATATATGTCTAGCTATATCTATATCTTATTTATCTATATCTGAGATGTATACGATACATATATCATACTAAAGCCATCTTGGGTATACATACCCAAGATGGCTTTAATATGCCCCTCAGGTTTACTAAACTTCAGATATTCTCCTTCTTGGGGCGCCTGGGTGGCTCAGTCGGTTGAGCGTCCGACTTCAGCTCAGGTCACGATCTCGCGGTCCGCGAGTTCGAGCCCCGCGTCGGGCTCTGGGCTGACGGCTCAGAGCCTGGAGCCTGCTTTCGATTCTGTGTCTCCCTCTCTCTCTGCTCCTCCCCTGTTCGTGCTCTGTCTCTCTCTGTCTCAAAAATAAATAAACGTTAAAAAAAAAAAATTTAAACTTCAGATATTCTCCTTCTTGACTATAGGCCACTGATCTTCCTTCCCTTCTTTAAAAAAGTTTTTGTTTAAATTCCAGTGAATTAACATACAGTGCAATATTAGTTTCAGTGTACAATATAGTGATTCAACACTTCCATACGTCATCCAGTGCTCATCACAGCAAGTGCTCTCCTTAATCCCCATCCTCTATTTCACCCATCTGCCCTTTCATCTGTTAATCATCAGTTTGCTCTCTATAGTTAAAAGTCTGTTTCTTTGTTTGCCTCTCTCTTTTTCTCCCCCTTTGCTTATTTGTCTTTTTTCCTTAAGTTCCACATGAGTGAAATCATATGGCATTTATCTTTCTTGGACTAACTTATTTTGCTTAGCATAATACTCCCCAGTTCCATCTACATCATTACAAATGCTTATTTGTCTTTTTTCCTTAAGTTCCACATGAGTGAAATCATATGGCATTTATCTTTCTTGGACTAACTTATTTTGCTTAGCATAATACTCCCCAGTTCCATCTACATCATTACAAATGGCACTATTTCATTCTTTTTTATGGCTGACTAGTATTCCATTATATGTATATACCACATTCTTTATCCATTCATCAGTGGATGGACACTTAGGCTCTTTCCATAGTTTGGTTATTATAGATAATGTTTCTATAAACATCAAGGTGCATGTTTTCCTTTGATGCAGTATTTTTGTATTCTTTGGGTAAATACCTAGTAGTACAATTGCTGGGTCATGGGTTAGTTCTATTTTTAACTTTTTAAGGAACCTCCATACTGTCACAGTGGCTGCACCAGTTTGCATTCCTACCAACAATGTACAGGGGTCCTTTTCCTCCACATCCTCGCCAGGACCTGTTGTGTCTTGTGTTATTGATTCTAGCCATTCTGACAGGTGTGAGGTGATATCTCATTGGAGTTTTGATTTGTATTTCCCTGATGATGAGTGATCTTGAGCATCTTTCCACGTGTCTGTTGACTATGGCTATGTGTATGTCTTCTTTAGAAAAAAATTTCTCTTAATGTTTTCTTTCCATTTTAAAATGGGATTATTTGTTTTTTGTGTGCTGAATTGTATAAATTCTTTATATATTTTAGATACTAACCCTTTGTTAGATATGTCATTTGCAAATACCTTCTCCCATTTGGTCAGTTGCCTTTTAGTTTTGTTGCTTGTTTCCATTGCTGTGCAGAAGCTTTTTATTTTGATGAAGTCCCAATAGTTTATTTTTGCTTTTATTTCCCTTGCCTCAGAAGACATATCTAGAAGGAAGTTGCCATGGCCAATGTCAAAGAGGTTACTGCCTGTGTTCTCTTCTAGGATTTTTAAGATTTCAGGTCTCACATTAGGTCTTTAATCCATTTTGAATTTATTTTTGTGTTTGGTGTAAGAAAGTGGTCCATTTTCATTCTTTTGCATGTTGCTGTCCAGTTTTCCCAACACAATTGGTTGAAGAGACTGTTTTTTTCCCAGTGGATGTTCTCTTCTGCTTTGTCAAGGATGAAGTGACTATATACTTATGGGTTTGACCTTCCTTTTCTTAAAATATTAACTTTAGAAAACTTTCAGTTATAAATTCTTTCTCTGCTCCTTTGAGATATAAAACTTCTCCCAGACTCTTTCCAGTTTTGCAACCCAGGAATGGCTTTCTTATGGTCTTGGGAGCCATCCCTTTGAGATGTAATCATCAAGAAAGGCTTTTTTCCCATCTCCCAGTCTCTGTGAGAGGGTAGGAGTCTAATTTCTATAA
This sequence comes from Panthera onca, assembly GCF_046562875.1. Taxonomy (NCBI): domain Eukaryota; kingdom Metazoa; phylum Chordata; class Mammalia; order Carnivora; family Felidae; genus Panthera; species Panthera onca. The sequence continues at coordinate 45,681,196 of NC_138343.1, forward strand.
GCAACAATTAGGAAACGCAGATGGCCTAATCACATTAATCATCCTTCCCCCTAACATCCTGTAGTACTTTTCCATAGCCCACCCTTGTGTTTAAAAACACTCCAACCTTTTGTGTCAGGGAGTTAAATTCAGTCTCTTTTCCCTATTGCAATAGTCTTAAATAAAGTCTCTCCTTCCTGTTTACTATTACATTTTTTCACTGACATACCCCATTACTATTTTGTATTGATGAATGTCTTCTGAGGAGCTATAATAGAAAATCACCAGCCCTTTTGTTGCTTGGTCATAGAGATATTTGTTAGAGGAAACATGTGGTGTGTGTGTGTGTGTGTGTGTGTCTGTGTGTGTGCAGATTCCTTTAGTTCTGGGTGGAAAGTCATCATTTTTAAATTTGTCCCACAATTATGCTGTCTGATATGTATCATCTTACTCTCGTTGGGAATGGAGCCAGGGCTTGGATTTGAGTGGATTTTTGTTGTGCTTTGCAAAATCACTCAAGTGAATTGTTGCCAGATTGTGTTTGTATAAGGTAGGCTAGAGGCCTATCTTATTGATTATTAGATTTAATTCAAAGTGTACCCTAGATGTTCATAAGTTTTTTCAGCCAGTGAGTAGTAGGAAAATCCTATACAGTATCTCACTTGTCAAATCGTAGACTCAAAGGTTGGACAAAGCGTCCAGCATCATATTTTACTACATATACATTTTGCAACCAATTCAATCTACATTTCCAAACTTATTTTCTATATCTTTTAGCCAAAGCAAGGCTCTCTACCTGCTTATAAAAATCTTTGCTGATGTTGGTTCACATTTCTAGTAAACTTACGAGTTTATGCTACTTCTCATTCATTTAGTTTACATACTTGTGATGAAAATACTTTTAAATTTGGGTAAATCATATGGTTGGTTAATGAGCTTTAATAATTATTTATATTAGGACTGCTCTATACCTGTGGAAGCTTGACTTCACGATGGTCACCAGCAATTTCTTCCCTCTCTGGATGCATATAACCCTATGAAGAGGTCAAGTCTATTGCTTTTTTTTCCCTTGAGTCTATACTGGATGGAGTGACTAGTGTAGCCAATAAGGTACGAGAAAGTGACATCCTTCAATTCCTAAGATTAGGTCATAAAAATCTTTGCAAATTACCTGGGTTCCCCTTGGACTATTTGCTCTGGGAAAGCTTACTCTGGGGGTAGTAGCAGCCAGTGCCGTATAAGGGCCTGTTCATGCTGTGAGATGTCCAAGTTACATGGAAGGGCCAGGTATGTTGAAATACCAATTACAGAGAGAGAGAGAGAGAGAGAAGAGGCCAAAGGCAATGAGATGCCAAACATGTGAGTGAAGAGACTAATTATAAATGGATTCCACAGCCCCAGTCTCTGCATGGGATGCTAAGTCAGCTAGAGATAAACTGTTTGGGTAAGCCCTTCCCAAATTTATAACTTTCCAGATCTTTAGAAGAATAAAGTAGGTATTTTAAGTATCTGGGTCTTGGAGTAGTTTGTTATGTAGCAATAGATAACTGGGACAATATCCATGTTTCAATTTTAGATTTTAGAGCACAAGTGTCACTGCCATCTCTCCTGATTCAAAGCTTTCTACTCTTTTCCCTCCAATCAGCTCTGCTTGAAGTTTCTCCAAGGGAGGTCAGTACCAAAAGTTTGGTGCAAGTATTTTAATAAAGTGAATTCTTCTCTTTCTATATCTCATTTGTAAAGGAACTTTGCAGATATATATAGAGAGAGCCTAAACATGCTTAGGAAAGTTAGATTTTTGTTACAGCATTTAATAATATTAGATAATTGCCTATGAGAAATGAGTGCAAACTTATATGCCATGTAGAATGTATTCAGGATCGCAATCCCCTAAAATTTTATATATTTGAGAAGAAGGGTTTGGGGGCTGGCAGGCTTCAGTTTAAATCTTAACCCTCCCAGTTATCTAGAGAAACTTACTTAAAATCACTTGAAAAAAAATCACGTCTTCATCTTTAAAATGAAAATAATAGTGCTTTGGAGTATTGTAAAATAATACATCGAGCACCCAATAGATGTTCAACAAATGCCATTCTCCTCCCCTCATTTTATCCTTCTGCTCCAGCTATTCATCTCTCTCTCTCTCTCTTTTTTAGTTTAAATAACACTGCCATTATTAATTTGTAGATAACTTTCTGCCCTTAGAGTGTACACTCCAGGGTACAAGGCTATGTATCCCTGCATGTCTAGATAGCCCACACCTTGGCATACAAAATATTGAAAAATATTCATAGACTATAAAACACTTCCCTTGTATTGTCTTCCCTTGAATGGCTTAACTTCTACTGCTCTCTATTTTTTTCTAAAATTTAATAAAACAACAACTTTACCAGCTGTTTCATTCTTTTGGCCGTCATAAGTTAGACTTTTTGTGTTTTTTTTTTAATATTAATTTACCATGGGTAATTTGGGTTTTCTCTTATAAAACCCCATAAAGTTAGTTGTAAAGTCCTTTTCTTTTCTTTTTCTTCTTCTTTTTTTGTTTATTTATTTATCTTGACAGAGAGAGAGAGAGAGAGTGAGAGCGAGAGCGAGCATGGGCTTGAGCACTCAAGTGGGGAAGGGGCAGAGAGAGGAGAGAGAGAGAATCCCAAGCAGGCTCTGTACTGTCAGCGTGGAGCCTGATGTGGGTCTCAAACCCACGAACTGTGAGATCATGACCTGAGCTGAAATCAAGTGCCAGATGCTTAAATGACTGAGCCACCCAGGTGCCCCATTATAAAATTTTTCTATGAAATGTTTAGGTATGTGATTTTACTAGTCCAACCTTGCCTTAAAACATTGCCATGCGCATATATTTTGAATGGATACAAAGAGAAAGGGTACAAGAGGAAAATAAAAGGTCATGAAACATTCAAGTTTCATGGTTTAAAATAATCATGTTCTCTCCTATTGGTTAGGAACTTATAGTCTTAACATTAGAAAATATTAGGTGTCTTTAGTTTGGAGTGGTTCAGTCTCATCCATAGCAATTTAAAATGATAACTTCATTGTATTATGATTAAAGAATGGGCCAGGGTATTCTAATAGGAGATCAGTCTTGGAAAACTATCTGAAAAGTGACTGCTCTTTAATTGGACTTGTTTACAGTCACAATCCATCTTTTAAACTATTTTAGGATTCGAACAAGTGAGAACAACTTGAACTCAAGAAACTCATTTAGCCATGAAAAAAAAAAATAGTTGTTTCCCAATGTTAAACAGAAAATTGAACATTCATTTATGCCGAGGGAGATTAGAAAATCATTTTTTTTTCTTTAGGAAAGACACAACATAAGAGCAAGATAGGCCCTTTAAGAAGGAAAATAATAGATTTATATTAACATCCATCCCAAGAGCAAACGTTGATCTAGCTGTTGACCAAGCAGGCTTGCAGCTTTGGTTTGTTCATTGCAAAGCTGTTGCCATCAGAGAGACTTCAGAAAGCCAAATTCTTGCCAATGACCGTGGAATTTGTCCAGTCCATCTGCATCTAATTATTTGTCCAAACTAGGTTTTGCATTTCCTAAGTAATACTGCCCTTGGAATTTCTCTACGGGCATTACTCCATTATTTAGTTAATCACGTTGTCAGGAAGCCATTAGAATTTTTTGTAGAAGTCTTCTATCTGCTTTTTTTTCTTTTATGTTCCATTTTACTTATCTAAATAATTCTTTTCCCCTTGACTTATCAGTCTGCCACAGTGTTAATATATTCCATCTTCTTTACAACTGAATGTATCTATAAAACCAATTTCCTTTCCCCTCACTTTCACACATTAAGTTTCCATAAAAACATAAAAATGTTTTTATTTTATTTTATTTTACTGTATACTCCTAAGGAAGTGACCCAGATTATCTAGCAACAAGATAGTAGGTTTTTTTGTTACAAAATTACTCATGATCACAGTTCATTATTTAGATAGTTGTTTTGTTCTCTCCCGTAGGTTTGCTATGGTTGGTTATTCATTTTAATGCAAAATATATTCATATGCGGGAAAAAAATGAAAAAAAATAGCATATAGCAAAATCAATATGTATTTAAGGGGAAATGAACAAAAATATTACAGAAAATGGAAAAGAAAAGCAAAATACATTCATATGCAGGAAAAAAATGAAAAAAATAGCATATAGCAAAATCAATATGTATTTAAGGGGACATGAACAAAAATATTAAAGAAAATGGAAAAGGGATCCTCATTCAAGCACTTAGCTGATAGTTTTAAATTATATTATTTATAAATACAGATTAGAATAAATAAAAATCAACCCATTTGACTTCTAATGAAAGGTATTAAACTAAGATATATTAGCAGAAAAAATTACCCTTATCTAGAATCAAAGGAGAGGTGTATGTTTTCTTTTTATTTGATGATGATACCTATCATATTACATTTTGAGTAGGTAAATTGTTATCATTTACATTTTTTTCTGTAGTCTCTCATATCTTTCACCAAAATGCACACAAACTAATATAAAGGTTAAACATTCTCTAAATTTTGGTTGACCTATTTATGATAGCATAAATCAACTCCTACTGCAAACAACTGTGGAGTCCCTGCACAAGCTATAGCCAATCCAATGTGTACTTTGATAAGTAATATTGATAATACAGCAGTTAAGTCTATCTTTGCCTACTCCTTAAAAATTCTAATAAAGGGATTTTGATATTGTTAAGTCATTTGAATATTACAATGCTCTACTGGGTTTGGATTATATTCTCTATTATTAATTATGGAAACTGAGACATGGACAGACTCAGTGGCTATGGTCAAGATCGTATGTCTAGTACTAAGCTGAACTGGAATCTGACTCAGTAATCCTAGGGCTTTCTCAATTATATTATGTCATCACAATATATTGAATTACTAAAATATAAATTAGCATATTTTTTTTTATAATGCTTGATGTCTGGACTGAGATACAGAATCGAAATATATACGCTCACATTTCTTACTCTGGGGACTGTTAATTTTTTATAATAGATATAAAACTTAGAATGAAAGCTTTTTGTTAAAGTAAACTTCATCCAGGCATAAATCACATAAAATCTATCCCTGGCTACTGTATATTTTGATGCGTTTTGAGAACTGTATACAGCCAGGCAACTCCCACTACTGTTAAGACAGAACATTTTTATTACCCAAAAATTTCCTTCCTGGTCAATCTCATCTCCCCATCCTCAGTCCCAGACATCACTGGCCTGCTTTCTGCTAGTGTAAATTGTAATTATTTTTCTAGATTTTCACATGAATGACTCAAGAGTATCTGCTCTTTGTGTCTGACTTCTTCCTCTCAGCATGTTCGTGAGATGATCCGTGTTGTGGAGTTGTACCTGTATTTTATTCATTTTTATTGCTGATTAGTCTTCAACTGTATGATATTATAACATGTGTATTCATTTGCCTCTTGATGACTATTTGAGTGTTTCCCAAATTTTGGCCAGGGGGAATAAGGAAGTTATACATGTGTGTACAAATCTCTGTGTGGACATGTGTTTTCATTTCTCTTGGTCAGTATCTAGGAATGAAATTGCTGAGCCATATGGCAGATATTTTTAAATTTATAAGAAACAGCTAAATTGCTTTTTTAAATGGTTGCCATTTTACATTCTCGTAAGCAATGCATGTAAGTAACCAACTGTCAGTGTTGGAATTGTCAGTCTTGAATTGTAGGCATTCTATGAGGTTTGTGTGTTATTTCATTACAATTTTATTTTGTATTCCTGTTCATTGCTAGTGTAAATATCATCTATATCTGTATCTTTATATCTATATCAATCTATACCTATATCTGTATCTATATCTATATCTATATATCTATCTATATCTATATCATCTATATCTATATTTCATCTATAGCTATATTTAATCTAGATCTGATATCTTATAGCATTTACTAGCTTACTCACAAGTTGTGGTAGTTTTTTTTGTATATTCCTCAGTGTATATGCAGATAAACACTTCTTCAGGTGTCACATGTGAATAAAGACCGTCTTAATTCTTTATAATCTCCACACTTTTTAATTTTTGATTTACTGAATGATCAATGGGAATCATTTTCTTTTTGCTGATATTCAAAGAAAAACATGTACTCTTTTACCATTAAGTGTTATTTTAGCTGAAAGTTTCTCATAGGACCCATTATGAAGTTGAGAAAATTCCCTTCTACTTGCGAATTTGCTGAGAGTTTTGTTTTGTCTTTTTAATTTATTTATTTATTTTTATTTTTTAAATTTTTTAATGCGTTTATTTATTTTTGAGACAGAGAGAGACAGAGCATGAGCAGGGGAGGGGCAGAGAGAGGGGGAGACACAGAATTGGAAGCAGGCTCCAGGCTCTGAGCTGTCAGCACAGAGTCCAATGTGGGGCCTGAACTCAGATCATGACCTGAGCTGAAGTCGGACGCTTAACCGACTGAGCCACCCAGGCGCCCCAGTTTTACCTTTTTTAAATCATGAATGAATATTGATTTTTCTCAAAGGCTTTTCCTGCATGTTTTGTGATAATTATGGTTTTATAAAAGCCTATTAATTTGGTAGATTATACAGGTTGATATTAAAATATTAAACCAACCTTGTTTTCGTACAATAAAATTAACACACCTTTGATGCATCATATTTGCTAATATTTTGCTTAAGAAACTTGTCTTTTCATGAAGATATTAATTCCAAGTTTTATGTCTTTGAAACTTATTTTTTGGCTTTTGGTATTAGGGTAATGTTGAAGAAAGTTGTATAGGAATAGTATCATTTCTTCATTAAACTATAGATTTTAACTGTGAATGTATGTGGGACTATATGTTCCTTGCTGTAAGGTTTATAAACTACAGATTCAATTACTTTTATATACAGGACTTGCCATATTCATGGATTTTTTTTATCTGAAAAAGTTTGTTTAGAGTTTGTTTATTCATTTTGAGAGAGAGAGAGAGCAAGAGAGAACAAACAGGGGAGGGCAGAGAGAGAAAGGGAGAGAGAGAATCCCAAGCAGGCTCTTCACTGTCAGTGCAGAGTCCAACACAGGGCTTGATCTCATGAATGGTGAGGGTATGATCTGAGCAGAAATCAAGAGTGGGAAGGGAGCTTAACTGATTGAGCCACCCAGGTGCCCTTGAAAAAGTTTTTGATGTTGTTGTTTTGTTTTGCTTTGTTTTTTGTTTGTTTGTTTTTCAAATATACACTGGGTATAGAATTTTAGGCTATAGTCCTGTTTTTCAGCACTTTGAAGATGTTGCTTGCACAGTTCCTGATGGGTGATATGCAGCCACTTATTTATTTATTTTTGATACAATTTGTCTCTTTTCTCTGGATAGTGTTAAGATTTTCTTGTTGTCACTGTTTTTTAGCAATTTTATTTTGATTGTGTTTTGTGTTTTGTTTTGTGGTTTGTCCATCCTGTTGGTTATTGAACTAATACTGTAGTTTTATTCAAATTTGGGAACATTTTAGCTTCTGTTTCTTCAATTCTTTTTTGTTTGGTTACCCCATCCCCACCATTTTTGAATCCCTATTCCATGTATGCTACAGAATTTCATTTTATTCTGTAGATTTATAATGCTGTTTTAATTTTACTTTATCCTTTTACTTTCATTTTCAATAAAGATTCATTGATAAATCTGTAAATTTACGAATATTTTCTTGGGTAGTGTCTAATCTGTTAATTTGTCTAGTTAAAATTTTCCTTTAGATATTTTTTTATCTCTACAATTTCTATTTAGTTCTTTCTTTGAAATTTCCATTGCCTTCTTTATTTTGTTCGTATTTTTTTACATATCTTTTTACATTTTTTTTTACATATTTTTACATGTTTATGACTGTTTAATGCATTTGCTAGCTTCCTCATTTATGTCATTTATAGTTGTATTTCTATTGATCATTTTTCTCCTGTTTTGGGCTGTATTTTTCCACTTAACATAATCCGTCATTTTGATTTTACGTTAAACCTTACAGATATGATTTTGTTAAGAATCCTGGATTTTTTTCATCCTTTAACGAGTGTTAGGCTTTGTATTGTTAGACAATCAAATCCTTACAGATCAGTTTCATCGTCTGAGGCATTTTTAAAGCTTTCCTGGAGCAGGTCTGGAGTAGCATTTGTTCAATTGCTTGTTTGCCCCCAGTTACTTACCCAGGGTCCCTTCTGACAAGGATTCACTCTCCTAAATATGCTAAAGGATCATCAAGGACACTCTACTCTTGCTGGTTGCAATTCAACATATTTTCCTAGAGCCTATCTGGTACAAGTGCTGGGAATTTTGACCTTACAGATACCTGATTCTTCTTTATCAGGCCTCATGGAGCTTCACTTTATGCTTACATATCTGACTATTCAGCAAAGATGCAAGAGAACTCTTCGTGCAGATTTCTGGAGCTCTTTTTCTGCAAAACTCCCTCTTTTCCAGAGCTCTTCCCCTACTATTTCCAGCTGCCTCAGCCTTTACTGCCCACCATGCATATCCTCTCCTCAGTGTGGTCGGTGGATTTTTTTTTTCCCCTTGGTTATATGTCTCTGTTCTTGAAATTGTGTCTAGATAGCAAGCCGGAACAATTATAAGGCTGGCCTCATCTATTTATCTTCTCTTAAAGGTCACAGGTCTGAGGTGCCTTTAGCTACTGTGTAAGTTTATAGCAGAAAGGTAAATCCAGTTGTTCTTACATTAGGGCTAGAAGCTAGAACTACAAGTATTTTTAGATATTAATTTCTTTTTATTATTTATTATGTTTTCAAGTATTTTTTTAGCCCAGGCTACAGCCACATTCAGAGATATAATTACGGATTTTTTTTTAACTGCTGAAAAGAAATAGAAATTTGCTGAGAAATTCAGGATTCTATTAAATACTTATTTTTTTGGGCAATCAGATCTGTACCAATGAGTTCACTTAATTGTTGTTCCCTCTGATAGAAAAAAAAAAATAGTTATAAGCACCAGGATGGGAAAGAACAGGAAAGATTCAGATAACCTAGCTGTGCCTAATTCAATGATGGTCTTGTGATACAAAAATAAAGAAAAATCCTCAATGTAATGCCATTTTCAGAAATATTTCAGAAGTCTTTGTCATATATGTTAAAACAAAAGAAAATAGACTTTAGAGCATTTTTCAAACAATATCTTGAAGTAGTCAAGAGCAGTATAAAGAGATCCTTATCCTTTATTTGTAAATGTTCACAGAACTAAAAGAAAGGAAGTAGAAAATATAAATTGGAAGGAGAAATTGCCAACTTATAAAATCTCCAAATGTGGCTGAACATTTCAAACAGGCTTAGAATATAAATCAGCTAGAAGTGAAAACAAAATTATGGCCGTCCAGATAAAATAAAAATACCTGACCATGCCAGAAGTAAAGGAAGGTATTAAAGACATGAAATTTCAGATTTAAAATAAATAATAAATGTTAAATAAAGCACTTTATTTGCTTTGGTGTATACAAAACACTTAAAATATTGAAAATTTATGATAATCTTTAGTCACTTCTCATATATCATTCTGTAACTGTTAATTTGTGGATGTTATCAGAGGAAACTCATTTATTCCCTGTGATACAAATCTTATAATCTTTATATGTGGTCACCTACTTTGAATGTTGAACTTCCAGATAAAATTGATGGAAGTATTTTTTTAAAGTCACTTAAATTTCTATAAGTGATGCATTTATAACCAATTTAGACATAGCACTTATACTGTGTAACTTGAGAACTAGGAATCACCAAGGAATCCTAATGAGAAAAATCCACAATAGGAATTGGAGAACAGAATAATAAGAGAAGAGCCATAAAAATATAGATTAATTTTTCTTAGACTATCAGCCACTTCTGTTTATACATATATGCAAGGATTAGTTCATTTTTTAGGAATGGGAAATCAGCAACACAGCACACCTAGGGTCCAGACTGATTCTTCCAGGATTTCATAAACTTTCTCTTTTATGTATACGAAAATATTAGATTATGCTCTAGAGAGATAAACTCAGCAACATGACACCTCAAAGACCCATTGCTTATTGTAAATATGCCTTGGATCAGTATCCAAAGAATTATCCCCTTTGTCTCAGAACAACTGTAATCTTGGATACATTAATCAAAATCATATTCCAATAATCTAGCCATCTCATATGTAGTTCAGGAAGCATTGAAATATATTAACCTTCTCTTGTCCTATCCCCATGTCCTTACTGGTGAAGGAGATCTGATGATTGTGCTTCTGTACTTTGGAAAGTGTTCATACCCCAAACAAATATTTTGAATACTTCAATACCAAATTCTCATTTAACATTTTTTGGATCTTTTCTTCATTATTCATGACTAACGTCTTTATGCGAGGACCTCTCATCAAATAGAACCCATGAAAAAATTCAAGGATTCCATTATAGGTGCACAAAATTTGCTTTCCAATTCTGAAAAGAACAGGTAGGAATTGTCAAGTGGCAAGAACCATGAAGGTATGATCTAAGAAAATTATGATGGCTGTCTGATGGCATCAGATAATTTCAAATAGATATTTGGTAACATAGTCCATGAGCCATAACAACAGGGACAAATTGGCCATGATTTGAAACATCAGTAGAGAAATTTTATTAGGGTGAGTTTTATACTACTGCCTCTTTCTGCGGGTGCCTAGTGTATGCTAAAGGAAAGATTTGAAAGATTCAAACTTTCTTTTTCTTTTTTCTTTTTTTTTTGTTAATTTTTTTAATGTTTATTTTTTGAGAGAGAGACAGAGACAGAGTATGAGTGGGGGGAGGGGCAGAGAGAGAGAGAGAGAGAGAGAGAGAGGGAGGGAGAGACAGAATCCAAAACAGGCTCCAGGCTCTGAGCTGTCAGCACAGAGCCCAGTGAGGGGCTTGAACCCACGAACTGTGAGATCATTACCTGAACAGAAGTCGGAGGCTTAACTGACTAAGCCACCCAGGTGCTTCTCAAACTGTTTCAACAAATTCAGTCATTCCAGAACAAAGCTCAAGAACATTTCCAGGATGACAAAACAAAAACAAACAAAACAAACATACACACAAAAAAACAAAAACAAAAAACCCCAAAAAACAAAAAAACAAAAAAAACCCAGAAACAAAAATACCCTTCAAGCATCCCACAGGGTAGAATCAAGCATCCCACAGGGTAGAATCCACAATGTTTATCATATATAAAATCCCAAGGCATGCAAAGCAGAAAACTGACCAATAATGAAGAACAAAATCATCCCTTCTCGTAGATCCCTATTTCCTTCTCTATTATTTTCCTTTGGCCTGAAGGAATTTCTTTATTATTTCTTATAGTTCAGGTCTGCCTATTGCCTTTAAATCTTGTTAGGCGGGACGAGGGCAGAAGTTAGCCTATGGCTTATTTTGCCCCACAATTGAGGCAAAGGTTTTCTGAGTACTCTGATATGTTGTGAATTATTAGAATTTCCATTCTGGTTGGCGAGAAGAGGCATTTGTTTTTTCAGCCCTGTGTGAACTCAGAGGATTATTGCCTTTCATCTTTCTGGGCATTTCTTTAATCAGTTTTAAGTTGTTTTCCCATGTGCATCTGCTGGTTAATATTCAGCTGATGATTTAAGAGAAACCCTTTCAGATTTCTGGAGTTTTCTATCTGTGCAACTCTTTTCTGTTTGGTATTCTCTACTGCAAACTCTATCAACTGGACCTCCATACTCTCCCCACTATATGCTCTCAAGCCATGGGCTCTATCTGATTTTCTTCTCTTGTGTCATCACATAGAAACTCCCTCCGGGCAGTAAACTGGGGCAATCAGAGGGTTCACCTTGTTTATTTCCCATCTCTCAGTTATTGCTCTCACTAATGTTCAATGTCTCAAAACTCTTTGTTTCATGTATTTTATCCATTTTTTGATGTTTGGGGCAGAAGGATAAATCTGATTCATGTTATTCCATCTTGATAATGAATGAACATCTTAAAAGTAAGCTTTTAAAAAATTCATGTAAATTTTAATATATCAAATTTTTGTGGATGAACAAGAAGACATTTTTATTAAAACACAAAGTTCACATTAGTATTCTTTCTATCTCTAATATTCATTTACTTACATAAATCCCACTGGCTATGAGGCAATTAGACAGCAGATGGTTCAGTGCAAATCAATTAAATTGAATGGTATGTGCTATGAATAACTGAGACTATCAAAGTGTGTGTTCAGAAAACACTGTTCTTTTAACAACAATCCTTGTGATTTTGATAGTCCTTGAAAAGTTCAACCTAGGTTCACTTTCAATTTTTATCAAAATAATTAATCCTGGCATTCCCGTGGTCAGAGATTGAAGTCTCATGGTCAGACCATGAAGTGGTCAGAGACTCAAACTGTATCTTAATAAGTATTTATCCCAGCATTTTTAAAGACATCAACAATATTTTTTCATAAGCAAGTATTGTTATGTGGGTTAATTATACTTTTATATTTTTTTCATGTTTATTGTTGAAGGTGTACCAAAAGAAACAATCAATTAGACACAACTTAAATCTCTGAGAGATGAAAAAAATTAGAAGAACTCATTAAGTAGAATATTTTTATATCTCGTTTCCTTTGTAACACAGCAAATGCTTCAAGGTTATGATTTATTTTTTAGTCTTCTATGTTTCCCCACTTCACTTAGCATGATACTCCTTCACTAAATTGCCTTACCATTATTATTATTCTGTCGATTAACAGTTAATTTAATCTACTCAATAGGTATACCAGGTCCAAATGAAAAGCACTGGGAGAAATAACCACTGAACTGATATTTTACACTTCAACTTAACTTCCTCTATAAGCACATTTGTAAAGTAGGGTCAATGATATCACATACTTATTGGATAGGTATCAATTGAAATATGTTTAAAACCCTTAGAACAGCAACTGGAATACTAAAATAAGTACTTAATAAAATAAGTACTAAAATAAGTACAATTAAATAAGTACTTAATAAATTATAACTATTATTTTAATTATTAATCTATTTATAATAAAATAACATTACAGACTACTTAAATATTTTTCAGGCAGTAAAGTGTTACTGTTAGAAGAAATCTAATAATTCAGTATTAAAATAATTCAAAAATATGGGTAAAACAATAAGGCTTGTGTTGATGCAGAACAGATTGAAAGTGAAAAACAACAATACAAATTATTTAAAAAATATCAGATTTAACTGCCTTTTAACAATTCAGAAAATATTTATTTGGAAGGTATCAAGATTAATGATAAAAATCCCTGTCTTCAGGGAGCTTACAGGCGTGTGCCTAGGGTGGTTACAGAAAGATGTGGTTTCAGCATGCAAAGTCAGTGCTATGATAGCATAAGCCCAGAGAGGGAGCACCAAGGCTGGCTTAGAGTTTGAGGAAGGCTTGCTTGAATGAGAAAATCCTTCCCTTTATTTGAAAGGATGAAGAGGAGTTAGGTTGGCAAAGAAAAGCAAGAAGAAGCATGGACAGAGGGAAAGAAGGATGAATCGGTGTGCTGGTCAGTATTTCTAGGGGAGAGACCATGTGTCAAGGAAATGTGTGTAAGGCTGACGACTTAGAACTCAGAGCACCTGACATCCCATGCATGTGCAAAGAGCTGGGCTTAATTTTGTAGCAATAGGGAACCACCTGTATATGTCTTCGAGACTATTTTTCCCAAGACTTTGTGGAATATATTTTTGTTTGGGGAATAAAAATAATGTCTGGCATAATGGGGAAAAAAAAGACATAAAATAAAAATCTAGACACAACTTCAGATTACAGCCATTATATGATAGAAATACAGATCTTAAGCCTAAAATAAACATTAGAGATTACTTAATTCTACTGCCTCAATTTACAAATAAGAAAATGTAGGTCCAGGGGCACCTGGGTGGCTCAGTAGTTTAAGCATCCTACTTTGGCCCAGGTCATGATCTCATGGTTCTTGAGTTTGAGCCCCACGCTGGGCTCTGTGCTGTCAGCTCAGAGCCTGGAGCCTGCTTTCTATTCTAGGTCTCCTCTCTCTCTGCCCGTTCCCTGCTTAGGCTTTCTCTCTCTCTCTCTCTCTCTCTCTCTCTCTCTCTCTCTCTGTCAAAAACAAACATTAAAAACATTAAAATAAACATTAAAAAAATAAAAAAAGAAAAGAAAATGTAGGTCCAGAAGCAATCAGAGCCTTGCTGAAGGGACAGAGTTGTCTTTTAATTCAGGTCTCAACATAATGCGAGCAGGCATACATATGTCCTATGCACACTTATGCAAACATTCTAATAAAAAGCCATTATAAGGAGGTTATAGTGTTCAAATGCGTGGGTAAGATTAGCCAAAATTTTGTAAAGTAAATCATCAAGTGATACACTGTGTCACCAATGTGGTCTACAAGTGCAAGAAATTTAGCTTTTGTATAATGACACATTCCTAATCCACATTCACACGTGCATGTGTGTGCACACACACAAACACACTCCCCCCGGGAATAAGTAAGTGGCATTATTTATTCCCATGTTATAAGTGGAAAATCAGAATAAAGCATGAAATTAAAATGCAATTATTATTATTATTTTTTAATGTTTATTTATTTTTGAGAGGAACAGAGATAGAATGCGAGTGGGTTGGGGCAGAGAGAGGGAGGCACAGAATCCGAATCAGGCTCCAGGCTCTGAGCTGTCAGCACAGAGCCTGACGTGGGGCTCAAACTCACAAGCTGTGAGATCATGACCTGAGCTGAAGTTGGACGCTCAACCGACTGAGCCACCCAGGTGCCCCAAATGCAATTATATTTTAAAGAAAGTAAGTCGGATTTAATTAAATTTCATATTTGGGTGTTTCTTTACTACAGTTTTAGTGTCATAGACTCAAGAGTATTTGTTTTCTTCCTACGTTGGTTTGTACTAAAATGAAAAGTGGTAAAGGTAGAGAAACTATAGTAACCCAAAGATGGTGAATATATTCTTTATTTAAAGTATACATCTAATATAGTATTTATTAAATTATTTTGCTTCCTGTCAATTTATCTGTATTCTGTTCATTTCAAGAGATTCTATATATTTAGACATAGAGGTCAGAATAAATATTTTGGACTCCAGAATTTGGGCCAAATTAATCACATCTCTAGAAATTCCTTATTCTTTCTGCTAACTCCATCAAAGAAATCAAACTCCGGTCAGGACCGAATTCATCACCTTCCCAAACGACTTATCTCCTAGGGTTTCCCAACTCTGAGAAGGACAACATCTTCTACCGGGTTGCTCAAGCACAAATTTGGGAGATGGTCTTGACTCGTTCCCTCACTCACATCCTATATCATCAGAAGTCCTCAAGCTTTCACTTCTATACCTGAGCTAGCTCTGAGTTCTATCTACCTGTATTCTTTCCTACATTCACTTCTCTAGTCCAATTTACTGGTTCCTTACATTAACCCTAGCTTTGCTGCAACCCATTTTCCTCGTTCCACAACAAAAATGTGAATATCACACCCTATGTTAAGAACAAAACAAAAGAAACAGGCAAACAAACTTACATGACTTCTTTTCATCTGTAACATAAATTCCAAACTTCTTCACATGGTCTAGAAGTGCTTCACCATTTCCTTCCTCCTGTCCTCCCTTTTTTTTTTCTTTTTCTTTTTCTCTTTTCTTTTTTTTCTTTATCATGAAACAAATATTAATTGAGGACCCAGTGTGTGCCAAGCAATGTTCTCATCAATATTTCTATTTGCATTTAGAGTAAAATACAGATTTCGGACAAAAGCACATTCCATTGAGAATAAATAAAATGCAGAAAAAAATAATAAAATTTATGCTATCAAAACTGACAGGTAGTAAGAAATTACTAGGCCAATTTTAAGAGATAGTAAAAACTCAAAGGTGCAATATAAGTATTTTATGTCAGTTTTGCCAAGAGAGGAAACTAACTTATGGAACTGAATTGCATGTTTGGGAAATGGGGCCAGATATCAAAGGCCAGGCCCCACTTTGAGTTTACTAGTCTCTCTTCATTCCAACACTGAACTTGGCCTCTGAGAGTTTAGTTGTTGCTATAGACTGAGTGTCTGTGTTGAAACATAAGTCTCAATGTGATGGGCTTAGGAGGCAGGGCCCTTGGGAGGTATATAGGTTATGAGGGAGGAGCCATCATAAATGGGATTAGTTCCCTCATAAAAGAAACCCCAGAGACCTCCTTCACCCTTTCTACCATGTGAAGACATGGCAAGAAGAAGGCTATTTATGAACTAGGAAGATCCTTACCAGACACTAAATGTTCTAGCACCTTCAGCTTGGACTTCCCAGCCTCCACAACTATGAGAAATAAATGTTTGTTGTTTAAGCCATGTAGTCTATGGTGTTTTTGTTATATCAGTCCAAACTGATTAAGACACTTGTCCTTAATAAAGATCAACCAGAATAAAATCACATCTCTCCCCATACTTACAAGGAATTTCATGGAGAGTTTCTCTGGCTCTAAGGAGATGAAAGGCAAAAACCAGATGGATAATTTTCCCCAAGAAAATTTATCCATTGGCTGATGCTACTTAGATTTGTCCAATTCACATCCCCAGGATTTGGGACTCAGTTTGAAGTGGTCCCACACTGTTAGTGGTCTTATGTACCTAAGAGAAACAAATACAAAGTATCTCTCAAAGGAGGCACTTTATCTAGGCCTCAGGGAATCATCATAATGTTTTTTTTTTTTTTTTTTTTTTTCACAAGCAACAAGCGCACAGTCCTAGATAATCAAACATACAAGCTAAAAAAGTTTCATGAAGGGGCGCCTGGGTGGCGCAGTCGGTTAAGCGTCCGACTTCAGCCAGGTCATGATCTCGCGGTGCGTGAGTTCGAGCCCTGCGTCAGGCTCTGGGCTGATGGCTCGGAGCCTGGAGCCTGTTTCCGATTCTGTGTTTCCCTCTCTCTCTGCCCCTCCCCCGTTCATGCTCTGTCTTTCTCTGTCCCAAAAATAAATTAAAAAAAGTTGAAAAAAAAAAAAATTAAAAAAAAAAAAAAAGTTTCATGAAGAAAAAAACAATACAAACACCAGACAGGAGAAAGAGACTCGTGAAATCCTCAAATATTGGAATTACTCAACGCCTAGTATAAAATAACTTTCCTCACTACATTTAAATAAATAAAGAATGCATTAAACATATCTCCAGGCACAGGAGCTATAAATATGTAGAAAAGCATATTATTTAAAAATATGAAGCAGAGGTTCTAGAAGTGACTACCGTGTACAATCAGTAATAATAAAAACATGAACGGGTTTAGTAGTACACTAAACAAATGAAATGATAATAAGTAGAAGAGAGTTTTTAAAAACCTAGACGACAGTATAGAAAGATACAAAAATTCAACATACAGAAAAGAATAATTATGGAGAAAAAATATAGAGCATAAGATATATTTAATTGTAGTTCTACTGGGGCAGGGACTGGGACATAAAACATTTGATGAAACAGTGGCTGACAATTTTCAGAACTGAAGAAAGACCAATCTGCACGGCTTAATTTTATTCTTATTTTTGTCCGTTTGTTTATCCCCACCTCCACCCTGTCCCCTGTTCTGGAACGTGACAACCATGGTACAGGAGGGGGTACGCTACAAAAACAAACATACAAAAAGGAGAAAAAATACAAAATGACATGTTTTGAGACAAGAATTAAACTCAGATGGTGGAGTACATAATAGCTGGGTGACATTTGTTAATGGATTTGTCAGAAAACGCCTTTCTGAGGAGAATGCAAAACTTTGAGTTGTGACATAAATGATAAGACAGAGCCAGTCCTGAGAAGATAAGGGGAATAATATTTCAAGTATACAAAAATAGCTGTTACAAACATTTTAGAGTTGGAAAGAGCTTGGCAAATTCGAAACAAAATGTTACTACATCTGCAGTCTAATAAATAAAGTTGGTGGCATGAGATGACTTTAGATGGATAGACAATGGTCTGGTATCCCAGGGCATTGTAAACCAAAATAAGTAGTTTGGTTATATGTGTGTATATATGAATATATGTATGTATTTCTTTTTCTCCTCACTATTTATTTGTAACAGATTTGTTGAGATACAATTTATATGTAGCTTTATTGAGATACAATTCACCCATATAAAGAGTATAATTCCATGGTTTTTATTTTATGGTTTGTTTTTTTCCCAGCTTCAATGACATATAATTGGCAAAAATCATACATGCATAAGCACACAATGTGTAATAGATCAATACATCATGAAGTGGTTTTATTTCAATGTAATGGAAAATGCCTGGAGGTGAAACTGACCTACCATAATCACTAAGAAAACTCACGACTCCTACAAACATTTATCAATCTGGTCTTTAATTTGTAAGCATAAATGGTGAGCTAAAGCTCATCAGACATATGGAGAAATTCAACTAATATTTTATTCTATATGTATTACATGCGGTGGAAGATAATGCTTGGGCATCCTGTGGGCACGGGGTCTACACGATCTAATTTACACTTTACAAACTCACTTTGACTGCTCTGTGGAGAGAGAGTTGAGATGCACCAGAATGGAGGCAAGGAGACCAGATAAAAAGCGTTCAGGGGGACATGGCAAGTGTTGCTGGTGGTCTGGTTTAGCGTGGTGGTGTTAAGATAGGGAAGTAGGGTAGATATGGGTTATACGATGAGTGCAGAGTGGTCACAACTCGCTAATCGATTAGGTACTGGTGATTGGAACACAAGACTTAGGGATTTCAGTTCAAGATAGAGGATTGCGGTACCTTTTATAGAGATAAGGCAGCCTAGGGAGAAACAGGATTTGGGCGAGAGGAAAGCAGAATTCCCTTTTGGCTGTTTCACGCTTGAGATATTTACAGGCCACTGTGCGGATATATACAAATTGGCTGTTAGTATCTGGAGTTCTGAAGCTTCGGACAGGAAATAATGGCTTAGTAATCATTACATTCAAATGTTTCATAAAGCCACGGGACAGGATGAGGTCACTGAAGAACAGAGATGATGCTGGTTGGAGATGCATGAAGGTCCATTTTTTTGTATAAGAAATTTTCAATAATATTTCTAAATTTTAGCCCATTATTTTGATTACAGATTTTTTTTTCTGGTCTCAAAATCAAAACTCTTACTTTTCGTATATAAAATATCCAGTAAGAGTCTTTCATTTTCCTCTTCTCATCCCCCTGCCACCCATCTCATGTTGTGGCCTCTCCAGCATCAGGGCAGGGACTCTGGTCTACTTGTGGCCTGGCATTGGTGCTGTCTCAACAGGCCTATGCTCTTTTTTCATGGGACATGTTTATTCATAGCAATCTGATCCTGTTCTTTTCAGATAGTCCCAAATATACCAACTGGGCTTTTTGGAAATTCTCTTAATACCTAAATAAACTGTTTCTTTCAGAATCATCTGTGTGGTTTATTCATTTGGTCCTTCTTTTTCGTGCTTCTGGTTTTCTCTCTACGTCCAATGACCGTTAGATGTCCATTCTTGGTTACGAGTTATGGCCACGTTGATGAATACTTGCAGGAGTCATGGGTTTTCTTTCTCGTGATTTTGTAGGTCAGTTTCCTCCACAGGCCTCTCCCCTCTGCAGTGACTGAATTGTGGTCCTTATGTGTGAGGGTTGTTCATGCCAACAGCCTTGCTTCCACAGAGCATGTGTGAGCAGACAGTCCAGATGTTCCTGTATTTGCCAAAATGAAGAGGTTTAGTCCATATGAGGAATATTTTAGTTTACTTTATTCCTCTGAAAGCTACCTGTCTTTTATGTGTTTGTTGGTTCACACTGCCCCCTTTGCATGAGATGAGAAGGTACAGTCAACAGTTAATGTAACTCACTTGCTAATACTCTCAATGGGAGCACTTCTAGATCCTTCAGAGAGAAGTTTCCGTGCTTTATCTGGAGACTTCATCCCCTCTCTATACACAGGGAAGCAGAGGCATGACTGCTTTCTCTTCTGGATGCATTTAGAAAACACTGTTTACTTTACATCATGGTTCTATTTCTTTATTCCAACCTGGGAGCTTCTCTGAGCCAACTTAGGGAAAAAACTACCCTGAATCTGGTTGTCTCTGCTCTGGTTTGGGCTGTGGTCCTTTCACACTGTTATCTCCAGCAAAATGATTCTCTCTGCTTTCTAGAAATTCCACTGGAAGTCTGGCCTTCTTGTGGCATCTTTAAAAATTTTTGTTTTCAGCGTTCTTCTTTTTTTTAGTTGATTTATTTCTTTTGGGAGAGACAGAGAATGAGAATGGGGGAGGGGCAGAGAAAGACTGAGAATCTCAAGCAGGCTCTGCTTTCAGTGAAGAGCCCACGTGGCCTTGAACTCATGAAACTGAGATCATGACCTGAGCAGAAATCAAGCCTGATACTTCGTCGACTAAGCCACCCAGGTGTCCCAGCAGTGTTATTTTTTGATATATATTTTGTGTCATTTCATAAAATATGAGGAAGGAAGGGAAAAAGCTCAGTGTATAGAATTAACCACATGATCTGGAAGCATACTATTTTGAACTAAGATTTGTTGAGAACTCCTTAATTTATTCTGCATATTAGTATCTTTTGGGGAATTAAAAAAAAACCACAAAATAATTTTAGGCCTGACTCAGAGAAATTACATAAAAATCTCTGGAGTTAGGGACCGGCTATCCACTTTTTTTTTTTTTTTTTTTAAACTCCCAGGCAATTTTTTTTAAGCCAAGTTTGACAGATTATGGTATATTCTCTTTTTCTAATGAAGAACAAAATCCTTAGGGGTAGAAACTTAACATTACTTATTTATGCAGCCAGTGCTTTACATATAGGCAAATAAAGGTTTATTAAATTGAATTATTAGTGCTTTGAAAAGTTTAGCATGTGGAAATTAAGGGTAGTTGTTCATTTTTATTATATATCCTGGGTTTTTGGGAATTAAAAAAAATTAAAGGTTCCTGAAAATATATTCATCTCAATTTTCTATGTAAGTAAACTAAATTAAACAAAAATCTATGATCCGTGTGATATTTTGAAAAATGTCATGCATTTTTATGGTTTATTAATCACAGGGCACATCCATGCATACACAACCAACATTCACACCCATGTGACTTCTCCATTTGTTCTTATAGTTGAAATAAAGTAATGTTTTCACTTGAGATGTGAATTTTTCAATTGTCAGGGTAGCAATTTCCATGACTATGTAGTGCCCAGGATTATGTTCGATGAGTTTCCAGGGATTACTTACTCTCTCATTTTGCTTCATATGCTAAGCAATGAGTTTCATCCATCTGGGATAGTGTGGCCCAGCCTAATGAATAAACTGACTACCCAGCACTGACTCTAAGCCTGGGAACTATGAATCACCAAGCTATAAATATTCTGGGAGTGCCCAGAGAGGTGCTGGTAAATTACAGGACAGAACTTTTTCTGTAACATGCTGCTGCATCTTGAAGGTGAGTCAATACCCAGGTTCAAAGCTTTATCTATGTTTTAATCTGAGAAAGCAATCTGTGAAATATAATGTTGAATACAATTAATAATAAACACAAAATGCACCTTTATACTCCAGTGCTGTGTGCACCCTGAGGATCTTTTTAATCATTTAGACCAGAGAATTTTCCTCTAAATTATGTCGTGTTTGATCCAGAACCTTATTAAAGTGACCTATACTCACAACTTCCCTTTGATGGATAAACCCTTACAGATAGGAAAATTCCCCTGAGGTATGCTGCTGGGAGAGAAATAGGCTATTCCTACAATTAAAACCATATTTTGGGGGGGGCAGGTGCCTGTGGGGCTCAGTCGGTTGAGTGTCTGGCTTCAGCTCAGGTCATAATCTCACAACTCATGAATTTGAGCCCTGCATCGGGCTCTGTGCTGATAGCTCGGAGCCTGAAGCCTGCTTCGGATTCTGTGTCTCCCTTTCTCTCTCACCCTAACCCACTCGCTTTCTGTCTCTGTCTCTCTCAAAAATAAATAAACACTTAAAAAAATTAAAAAAAAATTTTCCTTTCAAGATGGCTGTGGTAACAATGAGTATTATATAGAGTATATATTTTCACAGTCTTATTTCACAACAAAAATGTGAATCAGAAAATTATGTTTTTATCACTTGAACTCCCTTTAAAAGTTTCTTATCCTAGTAAAGCACACATAACATAAAATTTGCCATCTTGATCAATATTTAGTGGACAAATCAGGAGCGTTAAGTGTATTCACATTGTTGTGCAACCAATCTTCAGAACTTTTTCATCTTGCAAAACTCAAATTCTATACCCACTAAATAAGTCCCTCCCCTCTCCCCCAGCCCCTGGCAACCACCATTTTGCTTTTTGTTTCTATGTATTTGACTACTCTAGATGTCTCATATAAGTGGAGTCCTATAGAATTTGTCTTTTTGTGACTGGCTGATTCCTAAATATCCTCAAGTTTTATTCATGTTTTAGCATGTGTCAGAATATTCCATTGTATGTATATACCACATCTGGTTTATTTGTTCATCTGTCAGTGGACACTGGGGTTGCTTCCATTTTTTGGCTATTGTGAGTTATGACTGGTATGAACATGGTTTGGTGCTCCCTTTAATAAAATAGTCTAATCTTCTAAATCACTTCTCTTTTCTCCTATAGATAACCATTATTTAATGGATTCCCATATCTGGGCTGATACTAATGATTACTGGGTCCCATCTAAAACCTGTTGAATCACGTAGTCTTGTGGAGGAATTCTGGTGTATATACCTAAATGAAAAGCTGCATCAGATTATTCTGATAATTAGAAAATTTGGGAACCTAGAGCTACCTTGTCTCCTGATAATTTAGATTATACTTAAAGTTTCTTAATCACTCTCTCTCTCTACTCTTCTGATAAAAGATCATCTGGGGCTTTACCTGAGGGAGAAACTTATAAAAGAATTGTCTATAGGGAGTATTTTACAAAAGCATCTAATCTTTTCATTTCTTTTTTGTGCACTGTATTCTTTTATTTTTTTTATTTTTTTAATGTTTATTTTTGAGAGGGATAGATAGAGACAGAGTGCAAGCAGGGAAGGGGCAGAAAGAGAGAGCCACAGAATCCAAAGCAGGCTCCAGCCTCTGAGCTGTCAGCACAGAGTCTGACATGGGGCTCGAATCCATGAACTGTGAGATCATGACCTGAGCCGAAGTCAGATGCTCAACTGACTGAGCCACCCAGGCGCCCTTTGTGCACTGTATTCTTTAAAAAAATTTTTTTTTAATGTTTTTTAAATTTATTTTTGAGACAGAGAGAGACAGAGCATGAGCAGGGGAGGGGCAGAGAGAGAGGGAGACACAGAATCTGAAGCAGGCTCCAGGCTCTAAGCTGTTAGCACAGAGACCGACGCAGGGCTGGAACCCACAGACCGTGAGATCATGACCTGAGCCAAAGTCGGACGCTCAACTGACTCAGCCACCCAGGCGCCTGTTCACTGTATTCTTAAATGGAGGAGGATTGTTAATACTTATGTCCAAATAAGTACTTATTTCCAAATAGAGTAAAACCTTGGTTTCTGAGCATAATTCATTCTGGAAACATTTTTTTTTTCCCCCAAACACTCATATATCAAATGAAATTTCAAGAACCATTTGCTCAGTTGTGATCCTGTGACATTTGGCATCACATACTACTCGTCTTGCAAGACGTCACTCATTTATCAAGTTAAAATTTGTTAGAAATGTTTGCTTATCTTGTGGAACACTTGCAGAACAAGTTACTCGCAGCCCAAGGTTTTACTGTACTCTAATTGTCTTAAAAGCATAGCCAGTTAACTAGTTGTGTCTTGAAATTTTTACTAATCTCTTTTTAAAAAATTTTTTTTAATGTTTATTTATTTTTGAGACAGAGGGAGACAGAGCACGAGTGGGGAGGGGCAGAGAGAGAGGGAGACACAGAATCCGAAACAGGCTCCAGGCTCTGAGCTGTCAGCACAGAGCCCGACGCGGGGCTCGAACTCACGGACCGCGAGATCATGACCTGAGCCGAAGTCGGACGCCCAACCGACTGAGCCACCCAGGCGCCCCTCCATTGATTTATTCTTAATGCATACCAATTCTTTTGTCAATTCCACCCGTTTTTAGGTCTATGTAGTTAAATTGTCCTTTTTCAGATATTGAATTTTAAATGTAAAATAAAAAAATTTGTTTAAGTGTGTATTTATTTTTGAGAGAGAGAGAGAGAGAGAGAGTTGGGGAAGGGCAGAGGGAGAGGGAGATACAGAATCCAAAGCATTCTCCAGGCTCTGAGTTGTCAGCACAGAACCTGACATAGGGCTTGAACCCACAAACCATGAGATCATGATCCTAGCTGAAGTCAGACGCTTAACTGACTGAGCCACACAGGCGCCCCATAAGTTTAAATTTTTAAATTTATTTCTCTGTTATAGTTTTTCTCTGTGAGTGTCTTATGCTTTTATTCATTAGGAGTATATTTTTATTATATCCTACAGAATAACTATGATGTTTGTTTTGGGTGTCTGTGTTTTATTTTTATTTATATACTAATATTTATTTTTTTAAGTTTATTGATTTGAAAGAGAGAGTGTGTGTGAAAGAGAGTAGGGGAGGGGCAGAGAGAAAGGGAGAGAAAGTATCCCAAGCACTGTGCTATCAGCACAGAGCCCAACATGGGGCTCGAACTCATGAACCATGAGATCATGACCTGAGCTGAAATCAAGAGTCGGACACTTAACTGAATGAGCCACCCAGGCACGCCTATATATTAATATTTCTACTAAAGTATAGGTGATACACAATGTTATATGAGTTTCAGCTGTGCGACATAGTGATTCAACAACTGTATACATTATGCAATGCTCACCGAAGTGTAGCTAACATCTGTCACCATACAACACTATTACCATACAATTAATAATATTCCCTACGCTGTACATTTCATCCCTGTGACTTATACATTCTATAACTGGAAGGCTGTACCTTCCACTCCCTTCACCAGTTTTGCCCATCCCTCCACTCCCATCCCTCTTATTTCTCTTTCATTTCTGGTTTTATTTATTTGGGTCTTCTCTTTTTTCCTTCCTGAGTCTGACTAAAGTTTTATTAATTTTGTTATTTTTTCAAAGAAGCTGCTCTTGGTTTCATTGATCTTTTCTATTTTTTTTGTCTCTATTTCATTTATTTTTCTCTGATCTCTATTATCGCTTTCCTTTTACTAACTTTGGGCTTTGTTTATTCTTTTTCTAGTTCCTTTAGAGGCAAGGTTGGATTTTTTTATATGAGATTTTTTGTGTTTCCTGAGGTTGGCCTGTATTGGTATAAATTGGTATAGAACTGTTTTTATGGTGTCTCCAGTATTTTAAACTGATGTATTTCCATTTTCATTTGCATCCAGATATATTTTGATTTCCTCTATGATTCTTTATTTACCTATTGGCTGCTTAGTAACATGTTGCTTGGCCTCTGTATATTTGTCATTTTTTCCAGTTATTTCCTTATAAGTAATTTCTAGCTTCATACTGTTATTGGAAAACATATTTGATATGATTTCAATCTTCTTAACTTCATTGAGAATTGTTTTGTGGTCTAACATATGATCTATACTGGAGCATGTTTCTTTTGTACTTGAAAAGAATATATATTCTGTTTTTGTTGTTGTTGCTTGTTTGTTTGTTTTTTTTATGTAATGTTCTGTATATATCTCATAAGTCCATCCTGTTTAATTTGTCACTCAAAGATCCTGTTTCCTTATTGATTTCAGCCTGGATGATCCATCCATTGATGTAAATAGGCTATTAAAGTCCCTTAGTATTATTGCATTACAGCCAATTTCTCCCTTTATTTCTGTTAATATTTGCTTTTTGTATTTAGTGCTTCAATGTTGGGTGCATAGATATTTATAGTTGTTATATCCTCTTATTGTATGGATCCCTTTAATATCATGAAATGCCTTTGTTTCCTGTTATAGTCTTTGTTTTAAGGTCTATTTTGTCTGATATAAGTGTGGCTACCTCAGCTTTTTTTTTTTTTTTTTTTTTTTTCAACTTTCCGTTGCATGGAATATCTTTTCCAGCTTCTCACTTTCAGTCTGTATCTTTATGTCTAAAGTGAATCGCTTATATAGATGCTCATATAGGCTTATATATAAGCCTATGAGCATATGAGCCTATGAGCCTATAGGCTTATATAGGGCTCATATAGATGGGTCTTGTTTTTCCATCCATTCTTTCCACCCAACGACTTTTTATTAGAGCATTTAGACTCTTTACATTTAAAGCAATTATCGATAGTTATGTACTATTACCATTTTGGTAATTGTTTTCTGGCTGTTTTTGTATTTTTTCTGTGTTCCTTTATCTCTGTCTCTTTTTCCTCATGATTGATGACTTTCTTTAATGTTATAGTTGGCTTTCTTTCTCTTTATTTTTTGTCTATTATAGGTTTTTGATTTTTGATTCTCATGAGGTTCATATATAACATCCTAAATATATAGTAGTCTATAACAAGTTGATGGTTATTTAAGAGTGAATGCATTCTAAAAGAACTTCATTTTTACCCCCTCCTCCATGTTTTATGTATATAATGTCATATTTCACATCTTTTATTTTGTGAGTCCCCTTACCTACCTTTTTTGGTATAATTGATTTTGCTACTTTTGATTTTAGCTTTTATATTAATTTTATAATTTATTGCTCTAGTACTTTTATTATATGTTTGCTTTCAGTCATGACATTTTTTCCTCTCATCATTTTTGTATTTCTCATTATGGCTTTTTCTTTTCCCCTTAAATAATTATCTTTTAATACGTTTTGTAAAACCTGTGTAGTGTCAATAAACTCTTTTACCTTATGTTTGTCTGGGAAACTCTTTATCTCTCCTTCAATTCTAAATACTGGCCTATTGGTAAGAGTATTCTTGGTTGTATGTTTTTTTCCTTTTAACAGGCCACTCCCATCTTGCCTGCAAAGTTTCTGCAGAAACATCAGCTGATATCCTTCTGGGGTGCCCTCTATATGTAACTAGTTGCTTCTTGTTTGCTGCTTTTGAGATTCCCTTTTTATCATTACTTTGTCGGGTTCATCTTGTTTGGAACTCTGTGCTTCCTGAAGCTGGATGTCTGTTTTTTCCCCAGGACAAAGAAGTTTTCAGCTGTTATTTCTTCACCTAAGTTTTTTGCCCCTTTTTCGCTTTCTTCTCCTTCTTGGATCTTTATTATGGAAATGTTTGTTCACTTGATGTTGTCCAAATGATCCCTTAACCTGTCTTCATTTTGTAAAATTCTTTTCTCTTTTTGTTGTTCAGCTTGGGTACTTTCCATTACCCAGTCCTCCGGATTGCTGATCCATTCTATGGCAATTTCTAATCTACTGTTGATTCCCTCTAGTGCATTTTTCATTTCAGTTATTTATTCTTCAACTTTGATTGTTTTTTTTTCTTATATTTCCTATCTCTTTGTTGAAGTTTTCACTGTGTTCATCCACTCCTCTCTGTAGTCTAGTTAATGTCATTACAATCATTACTTTGAACTTTTTATCAGATAGATTGTCTCCATTTTATGTAGTTCTTTTTTCTGAGGTTTTGCCTTGTTCTTTCATTTGGAACGTATTTCTTCATTTCTTCATTTTGCTTGACTTTCTGTGTTTGTTTTTATGAATTTGGTGAAACGGCTCCTTCTCCTAAACTTAAAGGAAGGATCTGCTATGATTGTTGCATATGTTCCTTCTATGGTTGTGTTGACTGTGTGTGCCTGGTGACTTTGGCAGGCTGGAGCTATGGCTGGAGTATACTAGGGGTTCTAGTGTATTCTGTTTTGGGGCCTCCTGGTCAGATGGCTACAGCTGAAGTGGGCATGGTTCAGGGCAGTCCTGAGGCTCTCCATGCAGATGGCAGCTTGGCAGGATCGCTGAAACTGAAGAGGGTGCAATCTGGGGGGATCTTGCAACTCTCCACAACACAGAGGGCACGTTGGCAGGACAGCTGATGCTGAAGTGCATGAAAGCCAGAGGGATCTTTTTTTTTTTTAATTTAATTTATTTTGTTAGATTTACATTCAAGTTAGTTATCATATAGTGCAACAATGATTTTAGGAATAGATTCCTTAATGCCCCTTACCCATTTAGCCCATCCCCCCTCCCACAACCCTCTAGTAACCCTCTGTTCTCCATTTTTAAGAGTCTCTTATGTTTTGTCCCCCTCCCTGTTTTTATATTATTTTTGCTTCCCTTCCCTTATGTTCATCTGTTTGGTATCTTAAAGTCTTCATATGAGTCAAGTCATATGATATTTGTCTTTCTCTGACTGACTAATTTCACTTAGCGTAATACCCTCCAGTTCCATCCATGTAGTTGCAAATGGCAAGATTTCCTTCTTTTTGATTGCCGAGTAATACTGCATTGTATATATATACCACATCTTCTTTATCCATTCATCCATCGGTGGACATTTGGGCTCTTTCCATACTTTGGCTATTGTGGATAGTGCTGCTATAAACATTGGGGTGCACGTGTCCTTCAAAACAGCATACCTGTATCCCTTGTGTAAATACTTAGTAGTGCAATTGCTGGGTCATAGGGTAGTTCTATTTTTAATTTTTTGAGGAACCTCCATACTGTTTTCCAGAGTGGCTGCACCAGCTTGCATTCCCACTAACGGTGCAAAAGAGATCTTCTTTCTCCAAAAGCCAGGAAGATCTTAAGAGGCTTTTCATGTAGCTAGCACCCTGGCAGACAGCTGAAGCTGAAATAGATACATGCAAGCTGTGGGAGGGTGGGGGAGGGGGGTCCTAGTGTACTCTATACAAGGGGTGCCCTGGTGGGGTGGCTGGAGATGAGTTGGGCATAGGTCAATTGTCCCATGGTGCTTCACACAGGGGGTACTCTGGTGAGTCATCCAGAGCAGAAGCAAGCATGGGCTGGGAGGTCCCGGGGCATTCTGCACTGTGTGTACACGGGAAAGGCACCTAGAGCCAAAGTGGTATGGGTCTTAAGTGTTCTGGGTGCCTTGTGCCTGTGTCACATCAGTGAGATGGCTGGAGCTGTAGTCAGCACTGATCAGGTATGGCCTGAAATGTATTGTGCTAGGGCCACCTTGATAGTATGGCTGGGTCTTTGTGGGCTAGGGGCTTGGGGCTCCCTCAAGTGGTAGGTCAACTAGGCCATCTGGACCCTGCATCCATCTCTGCTATCAAGGCAGAAAAGAAACATAAACCCTGGCACTTGCCGGGCCCTGTGATCTGGATAGAAGTCTAGCAGCTTCCCTGTCATTTGGCAGAGTTCTAGAGCTGGAATCTTTATATTCTAGTTCCACTTTATTTTTTTATTTTTTATTTTTTATTTATTTTTTTTATTCTAGTTCCACTTTAAATCACTTTTTTTTTTCCCTCTGTTCCCCAGGACATCCAGAGCTGGTAAGGACTAGGGGCCTGGGGCTTGTTGAGGCAGCAGGCCGGCTATGACACCCAGAGCCTGCTCCAGTCTACACTATCAAGGTAGATGAGGAAGGTAGGTTGTGGCACTGGCCATTTGTCTACCTGGAGGGAGTTCCAGCAGCTTTCTTGCCATTTGGCAGGGTTCTGGTGGTGTTTTTTTATATTCCATTTGTCCTTTTAAACTATGTCTTTTTTTTAATGTGCCCCAGGGCAGGTGAATCTGCTTACAGTCCCTCAACAGTCTCCTCCCCTCTGCAATTTACAGCTTCAGGGGTGGGGTTCCATTTGTGACAAAGTCTTCAACTCTCTTGCTCTTCTCTTCTCTGTGGTCTTTCTATCTTTTGTTGGGCAGAAGCTGTTCAGTCAGCCCTCAGATCTTGTTCAGGAGGAATTGCTCTATAAATGGGTATAGATTTGGTGTGTCCATAGAGGTGAATTCAAGGTCTTTCTAGGTCACTACCTTGGGTTCTCTCTCTGTATTAGACAATTCTTTTTAAACAGGACTCTTCTTCTGTAATGGTCATATACTTAATTTGATGACTTTATGTAAGGATAACATTCAAGTTATTTAGATTAAATATATTTTATGCTCTTTTTCCTCAGAGTAGTGTCATAGCCATATTCAACTATATCCAATTCATATTTTCCGTATTTTCTTTCCTTTCAAATTATTTGATTTGTATATATTTTGAATATTCCCAAGGTTCCCAAGTATTAGGTATTTGGTGATGTATGTGCCATAGTTCCAGATAACTTACTTGAATGCTTATAAATGATTAACAAGAGCCCTTAGCAATCATTTAATATGTATTACACTTTCCAAAATATAATTCTCAACAGTTACATTTAATTTTTAGTACTATTTACATGGCAATTTTGTATTAAACTGTAAATAGTAATTTAAGTTTGTATGGGACTCACCATTGAGAGAAAGAAGTGGTTCCCAGATTTTTTAAGATAGTTATCAATGTTGGTGGTATATTAAAATCCCATAGTGAAATTTTAATAGAAGACAAAACTGAGTGCTACCTCTGACCAACTGAATAAGAATCTCTGGGAGAGGGACTATGTATTGAAAAAAAAATTTTTTTTGTATTTTCTCTTCTTTATCATTTTTTATTTTTATTTTTTAATTTATTTTCAAGTTAGTTAACATGCAGTGTAGTCTTGGCTTCAGGAGTAGAATAAATAAAAATGAAAACAACCAGCAAAATCCCCAAATGGTTTTGATGAACGAGAACTACTCTAAGGAATTCCCATTCTCTCTCTTTCATAGGAATTTCAGAATAGACATTCGTCTGTCACAGCAGATAAACTACTGGGTATCGATGATTATAATATGATACTCTTTTTTGTAGATTTTGAGCAGCTTTTAGTCAAGCTGCCATAAAGCTGATATGAAAATATTTATTGGTGAATAAACTAATGAGTAGGTAGAGGGATCCAGATAAGCAGAAATTCTGAGAGGTCAAATTCTTTTTTTGCAGAATTAGAATATGTCCTCTGCCAAAATATTTGAGAGGGTTGAGCAGTAGAACGGCTCTTCCAGATTTTTAAACATGTTCATTTATCCTTACCAACTTTATCTCTCTTCCAGACTGCTCCTTTCAAAATGGGTAAAATACTTTAGAATTAAATGAGTGGTTCTCAAGTGTCATGTTAGTGCTTTGAAAGGAATAGAGTGTTATACGAATATGAATTATTATTCTTGTTCATGACAGATATGCCATTAAAATGAATACATGTATACTAATCTCTGACAATTTTTGATGTACAAAAATGGGGGCTTTATGTGAATCAAGCTTACAGAATTCAGAAAAGGACATTGCAATGAAGATTAACCTTCTATTTCTCCATAGTTTTCTTGACAAGACAATTAAAAATAGAAGTTGATTGTAAAACAGACAGCACTGAGACAGATTTGTTTATATAAGGTCATTTATTCTTGCTGATAGCAACAGCTGCTTTGCAATTATTTAAAATAGTAAGAATATTTGCCAAAGGTATTCGGAAAAATCACTAGTCCAGGGGATATTATATGAAGCAAAAGAGGAAAGAAATAAGGAAAGAGAGAAAACAATGTGAGAGAGAAGAAAGAAGGAAGGGGATTTAGGGTCAGTCAACAGAACAATTCTACACACTATAGCTTTCTGTTATACTACACATAAGTATATTAAAGAGCTACAATAATGTTTTAGGAAAGAAACCTCTTTAATCTAGCATTTCCTACACTCTTTAATCTAACTTTGACCCACAAATCTTTTTAACATGTAGTAATTGTTAGCATCCTGACAAAAAGTGTTTTGAAACAAGGAAATTTCTTGGGGCACCGGGATGGCCCAGTCGGTTGGGTGTCCAACTTTGGCTCAGGTCATGATCTCACGGTCTATGGGTTCAAACCCTGTGCTGAGAGCTCAGAGCCTGGAGCCTGCTTCAGATTCTGTGTCTCCCTCTCCCTCTCCCTCTCTGCCCCTACCCTGCTCATGCTCAGGCTCATGCTCTGTCTCTCTCTCTCTCTCAAAAATGAATAAACATTAAAAAATAATTTAAACAAGGAAATTTCTGGTATAATAGCAATCTACAAAAGGTATTCCACATTGGTTCACGTTCCACATTCATTCATGATAAATGTTTAGGCTATTAGGTTATGAACTCCTTAAAAAAGATTATTTATTTGTGAATTCAGATCCCTTTTAGTTGCTTTGTAGCAAAGGAAGCCGTTCATTAAGTTGTAGTGCACATTTGTCTTTCTTTGTGACAGCCCAGCATCTGAACCCCAGTGGGTCATGGTAAGAGTCAGAGATGCTATCTTATATACAAGTTAGATGCTTGCTTTCCTGCCTGATGCTTGCTTTCTTGGCTTTCTTTGTGGCCATAATTTGGATGCATGACTCAAGACTGCCAATCAGATGAACCTATCAGGCTTGACTCAGCAGTATGCTCTCAAGGAAGCAGAACCAGTAAAGATGCTTCTGGCCGAGAGGGACAGTGAGTTGTTCAGCCAGTGGTGGTAACAGTACCTGCAACACCATCCTATGTCCTATCTGCTGTCTTTAGTTGTGCAGTGGAGGCTTTTAGCTACCGTGTCCTCTTCTCAAGGCAAGTTACACAGTATAATGTTGAGCATTACTACTGTCTGAACATCCCCAGATGTGGCCCACCCTTCTGGGTGATTCATGAACTACCTAATATCCCTTAAACAAGTTTTTCTTCTGCTTAAATCAGCTATAATTGGTTTCTCTTGCTTGTGACTAAGAATCCAGCCTGATACTGTGGGCTTAATCTTACTAATGAGAAAAAAAAAAAAAAGAAAGAAATGTTAATGATGTGAGAGAGCTATAATTCTTCTGTGTTCCTGAGATAGTGGGTTGTTGTGAAAAATGTTATGGAATTCTATAGAGGAGATAATTTTGAGAAGCATGAAGGAGGGAGCCACTTGCAGGTAGGGTCAGCGTGAGTGGTAGTGTGCTAGAATTCAGTAATGAGGTAGGGCATTTCTTCAGCACGGAAAAACGATACACCTGTCTCTTTCTAATTTATGACATAATTTAATCTTGCCTTTTCCTCATTTGGTTACTGTCATTTCTGCCTTTTTATTTGCCTGAATTTAATTGCTTCATAAAAGAATTGCCATCATACCAGATTGTTCTGAGGTTATAATAGTTTAAGAGTTATCTTCAGTGTACAACAAAAGATACCCTGGTGCAGAAAACATGTGACACGTAATGTTGCAATGTCTGAAAACAAAATGAAATGATCTTTGACAGGATTAGACTAGATCTTTCAGAGATGATAATAGTATTTTATATTTGCAAATACTCCATAGTTTTCAAGCCTCTGCCAATATATCATCCCATTCAAGGCCCATTTCATCAAATACAAAGCTCTTAATTTTATTTATGAATTTATATATGAATCATTTTGATGGGAATCCATTTCCAACTACATAACGATTTTTTTTTAACCAGGAAATACTGTACATAATGTAAACTTTTGCTATAACTTTGCACTATTATTGTGAATGTAAATGAGGGAAAAATTTCAGAAACATTCATTCCAAATCAATTTACAGATCATCTGCTCTGTGCACCCAGCATTATGCTAAGGTATAAGGATAGAAAAATACATAAGAGATGGCTCTTGGCTTCAAGGAGACAGAAGTAGTTATTAAAATTCAAGAAAGTAAGTATGATGAAGAGGCTTAATATCAGATATGTAATTATACTCGCCCACCTTTTTCAGGGTTATCGTGAAGACCAAGTTTGAAACCTGTAAGGCTCAGTGCAGAGGGCATTTAGGATTATTATCATAATGCTGCTACTACTGATGCAGGAAATAGTCACGCAGATGGAAGTGCATGGGGCCATGTGCTGAAGTAAAAAGAGGAAGTGTCTTGGAAAAATAAGATCTTGAGCTCACACCCACCCAAGGGAACTTCTGAGATTTATTATCCGTATGGATGTGGGGTCTGAGTTTTTGTTTGCTGGTTGGCAAAACTAGAATAACACCCACCTTGAAACCTTCACTGAGGGGCACCTGGGTGGCTCAGTCGGTTAAGCGTCTGGCTTCAGCTCAGGTCACGATCTCGGGGTCCGTGAGTTCGAGCCCCGCGTCAGGCTCTGGGCTGATGGCTCAGAGCCTGGAGCCTGCTTCTGGTTCTGTGTCTCCCTCTCTCTCTGCCCTTCCCCCGTTCATGCTCTGTCTCTCTCTGTCTCAAAAATAAATAAATGTTAAAAAAAAAAATTAAAAAAAAAAAAAAAGAAACCTTCACTGAGGGTTAAGGAGAATATTGGCTAACTGAGTAGTATAGAATTTTGATTATTTCATAAAGGAATCATCCAAGTTTACAGTCTTGTGAGAAAATTAGTCTGCTGCAGTGCCTGGCACATAATCCGCACTCAGTATGCATTTGTTCAATGGCAAAGAGATGAATATATTTAAGTCTAACTTTGAGGTAGGTATGGCAGGTATTATCTCAAAAATCAATATTATTCATGCAAGAACAATCTTTAGATAATAGAAACTACATTTACTCATCAATTCATTTAAAACTGGGAAAAGTAATGGCATTCTGAACAGAAAAAGAGCTCCATCTCTGAATTATTTACATCAATTATTTACATGTTCTGGGTACTTTTCCATTTGTATACAGATAGTAATAAAATAAATGGAAACCTTAAATGGGAAAAAAAAATAAAAGCTTTTGGCCTATGGTATGGATCATTACTGTTGAAATATAATAAAAATATTGAAAGGAAATTAGTGAATGTCTTCTATAAGGAAATATATATATTTTTAATTTTTTAATGTTTATTTTTGAGAGAAAGACAGAGTGTGAGTGGGGGAGGAGCAGAGAGAGAGGGAGACACAGAATCCGAAGCAGGCTCCAGGCTCTGAGCTCTCAGCACAGGGTTTGAACCCATAGACCGTGAGATCATGACCTGAGCCAAAGTTGGACACTTAAACAACTGAGCCACTCAGGTGTCTCTATAGGAAAATCTTATTTAATTACAAAGATTCAGTTTCTAAATGTTTACATATAGATTTGAAATATATGAGCAGCTCCCTTAATAGAGTGGATATCTTCATTCCATCCATTGTTTTATACTGGATTCACAAATTTAAAACAAATTTTAAAAATACACTCAGATGCCCTTTGTGAATGGCAATATACATGCTTTTTGATTTTCTGATTCATTATGCTCAAGACAATAAGAAAGTATATAGAGGTTTAACACTAAGAGGGGTATTAATTCACATGAAACCAGTCTCCAACTTACCATTGTATCACCAGTTTGGCTGCAACATGAGTCACTTATAATGGTCAAAGGACAGACATGGGTAGGAATGTCAGTGGGGCAGTCTGTCAGTGAAATATTCAGGTATTTAAAAGATAGCGTGTGTACACAGAGTGAGTTGGTTACTAAGATTAGGTACCAATCAAGGCAGAGTAGGGACAGAGTGAGAACCAGATTTCTAAAGGAACTCTGATAGCAACTCTGAAACTGACTTCCCAAGAGGAAGGCAGTAGGAACCTTTCTGATAGAGCTGAGCACATTTGCATAGATAGCACTTTGTACTGCTCATAAATCTCTGAGGATCCAAGGACCTGCCCTCATGCTTGTGATTCTTCTTACCTTCCATAAGGTATTCCTATTATCTGGACATTTACCAACATGATATGTTCCAAGTTGCCTGAATCTTGGATCCAGTTTTCTCAGTGAACAGAATTATTATATGTGAAAGGCTCCTGGATTGGACATATATCATAAGTACTGGGTACAGTATCACCAACACAGTAGAATATCCACCAAATGCTAATTTCTCTTCCTATCAGAGCCATTGTCTACAATTTATTGACATCCAAATGCTTCCATCATCTTGCCTGTGGAAAGCCTATTCATTTGTTCTTTTCCAAGGTCAGTGTCCTATCTTCACCATCCCAGTTTGTTTCCCTTAGGGAATTCTGGGATTGGTTTCATATATGTTTCCATAAAGGAAGACTTTGTATTTCCCTTTCCACACAAAACCAATCATCTTGTATTACACATATAGTGAAATATTAGGGGAAGGGGGAAATACTAGCTGCATAACTATTTTGTAGGCTATCAGGGCATGCTGCTATGAGTCTATTAGATGATGGCATGGAAAGATGGTTATAAAAATTGAATTTCAGGAGACTAAGATTAAGATTCTTGAACAAAAAGGGGTGTGTAAAACTCATCCCTCAAACTCTAGAAAAATGCCTTGGTGAGCAGGGAATTCCTGGTTAAAAAGTAAGGCATTGGGACACCTGGGTGGCTCAGTCTGTTAAGCATCTGACTCTTGATTTCAGCTCAGGTCATGATCTCACGGTTCATTAGATCAAGCCCCACAACAGGTTCTTGGCTGACAGTGTGGAGCCTGCTTGGGATTCTCTGTTTCCCTATCTCTCTGCCCCTCCCCTGCTCATTCTCTTTCTCTCTAAATAAATAAGTAAATCAATAAATAAACTTAAAAAAAAAAGTGAAGCATCATGTTGAAAGTCTGTACCAGAGATAGCGGGTAATAACATGCAGATATCATCTGACACAACCTCCTTCCCAGCCATTATCACCGAACTTTGTCTGTGTTACTTATTTCAAGTATTCATCCTTCTCAAATATTTTCTCATCTATTTCTTAATTAATTTGCTATACATTGTCATTGTGTGTTTCACAACTCCATATAGTCAGGAATCTTGTTTCGTTCACCATAGTCTTACCAGGATCCAGAGAAATCTCTGGCGTGTAGTAAATGCTGGTTGAAACAGGGAATTAATGAGTAAGAAAATGAATAACACTGAAAATTTTCAAGAAAAAGGAACAAAAATTGGGGCCTAGTGTTCCCAGGATTTGTATGATTAGGACATATAATAATTTTTTTTCATTACAATTGCAATTTTTACCAACATTCCTTGATTTTCTTTTCCAGGCTTTCTTCTCCCTTACATGGGGAAGGGCAGGTATTATTCCTGGCATCAGCAACTCAATTGTTATTAATCCATAAATGATGTAGATGAAGTACGTTACTCCTTAAATTACTCCGAGAAATTATTGATATCTTGATGTTTACACACCTCTAAAATGCTATAAATTCTTGAGTTCCAGGGGGAAACAAGCTAACATCATAACCATGAACTTGACTACATTTATCTTTGTTTTCATGCCTTACATATAGACAACACTCAGTGAATGTTTAAAGAATAAAGAAAATGGGCTACATTATTCAACTACACTTAATCACCATCTGTAACACCAGTTCTCAAGGAAATGCATTGTATATTTTGTACTATAGAAACACAACTCCTTGACCTTAAACATGTGGCAGCACCTTCCTAGCTACAGTAGTGGGCACTCTCAGGTTAGTGAAAAATGGAGGAGGAACATGATGCCTCATGTCATTGAGAGAAAGGTGGTTTAGGGCCTTGTTACTCAAAGTATGCTCTTCATCACCTGGAAGCTTACTAGGGTTGCAGAATCTTGGCCCTATCCCAGGACTTCTCAGTTAAAATCTGTGTTTTAATCAAGATCCTCAAGTGATTTGCATGCACATTTAAATTTGGAAAGCAATGATTTAGGGGAGGTAGGTCTGTTACCTCAAACATCAGTAAAGTCTTAAATATCTACATCTGTACAAGACCTTTTAGATAGCTATATATTGGTAGACAATAAAATTCCTCTTCAATTACTCTGAGGAGTAAAACTTCCTCCAACATCCTATTTGCATATTCATCAATTTCCAGAAAACATACTCAATGCGGTGTTTTAGATTAATCAATTCAGTGCTTAAATGATGAAATTTGCAATCTCAATAAAGCATGATAAACAGCTGCTGCCTTTCATTTCTGCCTCCACTGAAGGGGACTTAGAAATACTCACCGGAAACTCATCACTTCTCTGCTTCTTGGCAAAAAATATCCTTATCTAGGAGTTGGCACAACTTCCAAGTTGAAAGAAGCATTGGATTTTACATCTAGAAACATCTGCTTTAACCCGTGCTTGAAATAAATGAAAACATAAACATCTTTCATTAATCTTACTCTTCTCATCACTTCTACAGCACTTAGAGTCTGGGTTACAAAATTAACATCACATGGTAGAATGCTTTGTACTGTAAGATGTTTCACAATTAAATCATAACAATGTCAGAACACTAATATAGATAATACGTCCTATAGAAATTCAAAGAAAACTTTGGATTGCTTGGGTAGTCAAATACACTATGTAGAGAAGGCTGGAATCAAACTTGGTACTGAGGGATGAGGAGACATTGGACAGTGGCCACAAAAGGGCATGAAACAGCAATGACAATGACAAAGATATGAAGAGAGAAGGAGTAGCAAGTTCAATTAGTGAGGAAACATATCCATGATATGTTGATGAGACTCGCAGTTAGAGATGTTGACCAAGACAGATCGCTGTTAATTCCAACTTGAATTTGAATATTTCCTGTGGTGAATACACTTTGAGCAAGTAACAAAATGGAAAAAAAAAAAAGTGTGTTAGGAAGAACACTTAATGAAGCTAATATATGCAACATTCAAGTTTAGTTCTAATGTCAGTATTGTTGTGCTGGGTCTTAATAAATGATTGCTGAATAGCAAATTGATGAATATACAGTGCATGTAATTTTCAGAAAAGAAATTAGCTTGTGAAGTCAATGAACTCTTTTGCAGTTTGTTTATGTGTTTCACAATTTTCAAAAGGGTGGTAGCAATTGATAGGAAGTCCTCAACAGAGACAACACATGTAATTGCTAGATACACACACTTGTCAGAACATGGCTGTAAGTGGAACTCTGTGACATTTTCGAGTAATAATGACAAAGGTGAATCAAAGTTCAGTTTTCCAGGATCAGTTTCTCAGAGTATTATCCCTCTTCTCTTCACTGTGTCAGAAAACCTAGGCTTTAAGACTGACTGAGACATTTTCCAGAAGCTACTATGATAGTTTCTTTGCCGATGTTGGCAGAACTGCTACAGAATCACCATGTCAAAACCTCTATATGAAATATCCATTTGTGGAATGGTCATGATGATACAGACACTTCCTGCGGCAGCATTAATATTCTCAGGGAAACTTTACTTGACAGATGGTGTATATTTTCCACTGAAAAGGGTAGGAAGGTGATTTGGACTTTTGACCATGAAACCATGGTAGGGCCCTTTGATAGAACTTTAGAGTGAATAAAGAGGATCTTCTCATTTGAGGAAGCTTATTGTCAGAGGGAAGAGTAGGCTTTATGCAAGCCTGGATAATCAGGGAAGAGTAGGCTTTATGCAAGCCTGGATAATCCAAGTTTTTCTTCATTTCCACAATTTGAGATTATGGTAAACCAATAGGAGAAAAGATGACAGAGTAGAATGCAGGAGAGTGCTTTAATATCCCATTCCATCATGTCCAGATAGAACTATCCAGAAGGCAGGCTAGTTATCAAGAGGAGATAGGAA
This sequence comes from Panthera onca, assembly GCF_046562875.1. Lineage (NCBI taxonomy): Eukaryota > Metazoa > Chordata > Mammalia > Carnivora > Felidae > Panthera > Panthera onca. The sequence goes on from NC_138343.1 coordinate 45,720,470, forward strand.
CAAAAAATCCTGTTGGGTAGGAGAGCCAAAAGTCTAATGTTATAACCTAATTTATATTTATTAAATTACCTGAATCATTAAATATTGGACTATTGGGAAAGCAGTAGTTGTAACAAATCAACAACTCAATCGCCATAATTCTCTATTTTGAGAACCTACAATAAGTTCAAAGCAATCTAGTTAACTTTCTTTCCTTTGTTTCATATACTCAGTGATGTATGTGTTCTTTGAGTGTAGAGATTATATCCAACGATTATGATTTGTCCACTAGAAGCATGCAATACATATATGTTAATTTATAAGGTTAGCAAGGGCTGAATCTATCTCTACATGGATAATAGGGAGATTGGAGTTTCTCTCTCTGTTAGACTGTGTTCTCCATCAGCCTACGGTGAAAGAAACTGAATTTTAAAATGAAACTTAAGCAAAGACTGTTAGATTGAAACGGATCTTAGAGGCTCCCTGGAATAACTTTACCTTTAATGCATGGACCTCTTATTGTTCTAAATCTATGCATGTTGAATTGTAATGTGATTCTCACAAGTCTGACTTCATGCTTGGTTAAAATATGAATTCCTTTATGTAGTGGGATCTAAGAAGCTTCTTAAAGTTGCCGCTTCAGGCTACAGATGTATTGAGCTGATCAGGAGTTTTAATTTCTAGATGCAGAGACATTAGGGAAATGACAGGAGAAATCAGAGAATAAACCTGTCACCGTGCACAGATCCCTAGAATTACTAGGTCTCTTCTTGTGTAAATTGAGGAGTTTGGCTAAAAGACAATTAAATATAAACCTGGCTGCACATTAGAATCACATGGAGAAGTTTAAGCATATACCAACGTTTACTGATTATCCTCAGATATTTTAATTTAACTGGTCTGAGATACTTCTGGGCATTTGTAAGTTTAAAAGCTCTTCAGATTGTTCTAATATGCCTTTGGAGTTGAGAGATCCTCTAGGTGGTCTCCAGTTCTAATATTCCAAGAATCTGGAAGACAATAAGTCTGGTAAATTCCAAGTTTGAGCCACTATAGATTTAATCATCCATTGTTACTCCAGTGAGGGATTCCCACACGCCATAGAATGCAAGATTTCATTCTCTGGTGCTCTAGCTATGGGGGACTTATGACATTTCCAGTGAGTCCAAACAGCCTCCTGAAAGAAGAAATCATGCCCTTTGTGAATGTCAAATTTCACCATGAATGTGTATCCCTGAGTATTTCTTCCAAGTTTAGCAAATATTACACTAATTATAAAGATTATACAGATAAGAACTGATTATTACTCAAAAGTTAGATGAAATTAGCTCCTGTCTATAATATTCCTCCTGCAAAAAGCCTGTGAAATGTTTGTTGGTAGAAATTTCTATAAAGACAACCCTTTTATAGAATCTATAAATCCTTGCAAAAACACTGCCAGTGATAAAATAATTCCAGTGGGTTGTTGTCACATGAAGATGTTAGTTGGAACTTACAAAGCCATTGTTGGCCATAAGAGATGGTTATAAATACATTTTCCTGTAAACTGCTAAGGAAATATAAAAGTGTATTATTATTGTGGATTCTGTTTATTGGAATCATTTTGAGAACTGGGTATTTAATTAGCTGGCTGACTGGATTTAAAGGCGACTGGAAAGAACCATCCTTCACAAACCACAATTTCAAAAAGCTTCAGTTTGATCTAAAAGTTTAGCCTGAGGACTTGTCCCTGGTTGAATTTGTAGGACCAAGGCTTATATATATTTTCTCCCATTGTTGGTCCTTATATTTTACTGCAGTTAGTCATTCCTGGAAATCCTGTGCATCTTTCGTTTGAAAGAGCTGTGGGACTCTGTCACATGAGACCTAGCATAGAGTACCTTCAGTTTGGAGTAGGATAAATGTTTCTCATGGGTGAACATTTCCTACAGTTCCATTGCCATGTTGTCCTTTGAGAGACTGTGTTCTTAGCAGAGGCTAAAAAAATTCACTCCTAGGCTCAAACAACAAAAAATGTTGACAGGAGGAAAGCTAGAGAAAGAAGCACTAGAAGAGAAGAAAGGACTTCGGTAATGGGAATGATGCTCAGGCGTCACTCTCAGGGTCAGTCTTGACTCTGTACTCGGCATAATGCCTGGCACCCAGTTGACATCAGCATGAGTGTTTCCTTTCTATTGGGTATTGAGCTCCCTACTCTCCCTACATTATTTTATTTATTCCTCATCACAACTCTATGGGGCTTTCTGCTCCTCCTTAGGTCCAAGTATCATAGTTTTTGCCTTGAGACTTTCCTCTTTAGAGGGTTTCGTTTGGCTTCCCTTTAGTAGTATTTTTCTTCTAGTCATAGGGATGTGTCTACCTGTTTAGACTATGTTCCGGATCTTTGGGACTGTGGTATGCCTTGTCCAAATGACCTTGATTCCACTTCCCAGGGCAATGCAGGCCTCATTCCCAAGGACAGATCACAACTGTAAGAACAAAATCTGAAGCAAGGCAACCCAGAGCTGGTATGGGGCCCCGAGTTGTGAGGAAACCATCTGCCTTCCGTCTTGTTGCTCTATCATCCTCAACATATTATTTCCATCTCATAGCTCAACAGAGCTACTGAAGCTCTGGGTATACTATTTTCATTTCAGCCAGAGGGAAGGAGAAATGAATGAAAAAGTCCATCTTCCTCCTTCAAGGGCACTTATGAAGCTCTTATTATATCTCATTAACTATAATTTTGTGTGTGAGAAAGTGAGAAAGAGAGAGAGAGAGGGAGGGAGGGAGAAAAACAGACTGCTGGATGGAGAAGATGTCTTGTTAAAGGCATAATTATTTTGTATTATCTGGCACATTTATTGAAATGACATAAATTTATTTAAACTTGATATTTTCATTTTGTATCCTACTTGTCATGTATTATTCCTCTTTCCCCTCAGAATGATTCTTTTTTTTTTTTTTGATCGTATGCCTTTTTTTCTAAATTGTTCAAGATTATTATTGCATTTTTCTCGCTCCCTGAAGATTTCTATTCTTTTAGTCGTTAACCATCAACATTTAAATGAATATTTAATAAAGTAAATATCTTTGCATTCCACTGGAGTAGTATAAGGGTATAGGATGACTTTAACTCTCAGTATTCCTTTTCCTCTCTGAGACTGAAACAAACAAATTGACAGGCAGAAAACTAGAGCTAGTATCACTGAAAGAGGAGGGGAAGGTCTTAAGTAATAGAGGAAATGACATTCAGGAGCTTGCATATTTGGGGCATTTCAGGCTCAGCTTTGTTATAAGCCCAAACCAATTATTATTATTTTTTTGCACCATTAATTTATCTTTAGATGTACATGCATGATCATTCTTTTTGCTCACCAATCTCACTTTCATTTCATCTATCCTTTCTGGAATACAGTTTTTTTTTCTTCTTAGGCCATTTAGAAGTTCTTGAATTAAACTTTTTGTTTATCTGAAAATGTCTTTGCTTTCATTCTTGAAAGTAGATATTCTGAGTGACCAACATAAATGGACAATTATTTCCTCCCTGAATTTTGAAGACGTGTTTTTCTCTTTCCTCGATGCCATTATTTCTTTTGAGAATTTGTCATTCTAACCACGCTTTTGTTAATTTTTTTTTCATGGCTGTTGTTAAGGTTTATAAATTTTTTTTTAATGTTTATTTTTGAGAGAGAGACAGAGGGTGGGGAGGGGGAGAGAGAGAGGGAGACACAGAATTGGAAGCAGGCTCCAGGTTCCTAGCTGATGGCATGGAACCCCATGCTGGAGATCATGACCTGAGTTTAAGTCGAAGGTTTAACCAACTGAGCCACCCAGGCGCCTCTGTTGTTAAGATCTTTTTCTTTTGTACTTTGCAATTTTATCATGCTTTGTTTAGATAAGAATTCTTTTAATTTATGTTGTTTGTAATTCTTTGCCTTTGAAATCTTATCATTCGTCATTAAATACTGTGGAACTATCAGATGTTATCTTGCTAACTATTACTTGTATATAATTGTTTTATTATTTCTTCCTGATATATATTTAAAAAGTATTTTGAATCTTTTCACTCTATTTTCCGTGCCTCTAACATTTTACTTCCTATGGTTTATTTCTTTATTTCTGTGTCGCATTTTGTGTAATTTCTTCTGATCTTTCTCCCATTCATCGATTCTCATCAGGTCTGTCAAACTATTTAATACCTCATTAAATTGTTAATTTTAAATATATTGATTTTTTTATAACTTCTCTCTGGTTCTTTATTATATATATTTAATTTCCTCTTTTTTTCTGGTAATCTTTTTATCCTAATATATTTTCAATTGTCTTATTTTCGTAAACTTATTAAGCATGTATCTTCAGTATTATTTTTTGAACATTTTCAATATCTGAACTTTTTTAATTCTGGTACTGTTGTTTCTATTTATTCTTATTCATGGTAGCTTGCTTTCCTTTGCATTTGGCATATTTTTTTTTATTGAGAGCCCATATATGTTGACACTGTGTGTCGGGTATGTATTTTTCCAGGTAGAATTTCGGATTGCTTCTTCAAGGTACCTGGGTGAAAAAAAGATCTAGGTCCAACATAAATTGCCAGTCTTGGCTTATGTATTTTGAACTGAACAAATATAGTGAATTTAGACTGCAAAATATTTGAAGGCCAGACTTGACCACACAATCTCAATGAAGGTCTTAGTTACAAAAAGACTCCACTTAGAGCTAAAGGCAAGTTAAACATGATACTTTATTAATGTTACTATTTGCCTCTATGTGGTATCTTTTCCTGTTATAGCTATTATTGTGTATGATTTGTTCAACTCCTTGCCATTAAAGTTGTAAGATAATGTGAGATCTACATATGTTTCCAAATTAACTTTCAGTTCCAGTGGTGGCTTAAATCTATGGTCCTTGCTTCCTGTTGACAGCTAACTTGAGCTATTTCCTTGATTTTCCACAAGCTCATCTAGTTGTTTGAGAGAGTATTTTGAACCGTTTTGTTAGATGTTCCATAGCAGGAGAATTTTGCAATTTCTAGGCCATTATAATTTTGGAAACAGAAGACTCATATTAAACTATAGAAAATTGTTCTATTTTCAGTAGGAATATATTTAAAAATTTTTAAAATATCACCAGGCTCAAATAAAATTCCATAATTTTCAGGATGCTTATATTATATAAGAGTCAGGCTATGATTTTAGGTGTTACCTAAATTATATTATTAATGAGGTTTTTGGGGTGACAGTGGAATTCATGGGGGTCTACTACCAAAAAGAATATTTGAAGATGTTTTGGGTGCAAAAAGGTGATTTTATTAAAGCACTGGGACAGGACCCGTGGGCAGAAAAAGCTGCCCCAGGATGATGAGGAGAGACTGGTTATGTACTATGGGGTTGGGAGAGGTAAATTCCAGGGACAGTTTCCAGTGAGATTTTCATATGCTAAAGAAGACTCCCAGGATAGTGGAGGCCTAGCTAGTGTCAAGCTAAGGATGTTTTCCCTCTAGCAAAGCATTAACATTAAGACAGTAGGGAGTTCCTGGAGAAACATTTTACTCTGCTGGCCTCAAGTATTTGTCAATGGGCTGCAGGTTATAAGGAAATTTAGTTCTATCGGCCATTTCCTTCTGCCTTTGTTTCCCACAGCAATATGGAGGGTGATGTTGGGGCTCCAGGACATGGAGTCTATAGGTTTCTAGAGATTAGGCTATTGATAAGATTACCTTTTTCTTGTGATTTACTAAGATATTTGTAAATAGATGGGGACTCATATCCTACAGGACTATGATCTCTGTCAGTTAACCATTTGTTTTTCCTGTTTTTCCCAGCAGTTCCTGAGGAATATCACACATATCCCACCTGGGGTGGGGGATGGGGGTTGTGGCCTGTCAGCTTGCCTTATGGTCCCTCATCATTATGATTAGATGTTACCAACAATATGATAAAACCCCATCTGAAACCATGCTGCCTTGGTCTTTCACTTAGTAGCTGGGTAAGCTTTGGTCAATTTATTGATATCTTTGAGCCTCAGTTTTCTCCTTAAAAGTAGGATTGTATCAATAACAACCTCATTAGAGTTCTCCACAGAATGAATATATTAGTACATGTAAAAGACTTAGAGAAATGCCTACTACTTAAGGCTTAAAAAATTGTGTTATTATTATCATGATAGGTACCAGTGATAGAATTTAGCAGATTGAAAATGAAGGAGTTCAGAATAGCTCTTCCCAAAATGTGTCACTTTTTGGGACTCAAGCTAAAGACAGTTAAGACCTGAAGACCTAAGAAAAAACTTTCACCTCTTCCTTAAACTACCTAAAATAATTCAGATAGGGGGCCCATAAAGAGAGTTACTACCAAGAGATAACTTTTTTATCTGATAACCTATCTGGCAAACATCCAATTACCAAACATCTACTCTTCTGATCATCCTGTGAATCACCTCCCTCCCCTTTGAAGCCCCAGGCCCTCATCCCATTCCTTACCTCAGGATGGCCTATAAATAAGCCTCACTTGCCCAGTTTGTCTTTGAGTCTCATATTATTATAGGGCTCCTATATATGTGTTATTAAATTGACTTTTCTCTTGTTAATCTATTTTATGCTAATTTGGTCATTAGACCAGCCAAAGAATCTGGAAAGGTAGAAGGAAAATTGTTTTCTTCCCCAACACAAATCAATCACATAATCAACAGCATGTAGAAAACTAGTGATAAGTAACATCATTTAATATTTGTGCTCATATATTTCATCCTTCATTTAAAATGAACTGAGTTGCAAAGCTTTTAACAAATGATCAAAATATAGATTTAAGAGTTTTAAAAAATAGGACTTGTGTTAAAGTATTCATTTTAAATATGCCTCTAAGCAAGTATATGAGAGATTGATCTTAAAAAGCATAAAAGCTTAACTTATATATTTTAGTTAAATGACATCCCAACTAAATTAGCCTGATTATAAGTGGTGTGGCCTTAATTTAGTCTTAATATTTAAATGTGGTTTTGACGTAAATCTGATCATCATTTTGGAAAAATCCAGTTTCTAAACAAATGGCTGCTGCTATTAGAATATATTTTCTATTTATATTTATTTGTCTTTGAAAAATATTAATATTTTACAGGCAAAGAGCAGTTCTTATCTCTAATATTTCAAAAATAGGTGTTTTTAGCTATAAGTATGTTGTTAAAAGTATATTTAATCTCTTTCTCCAACCTGCAGAAGAGAAGCAGCCCAAATTAATATTAGGCCATGTAAAAATATGCACTGTAGGTTTGCTGAAAAATCATTTAAATTCTTTCTCTTCCCCTCTGGAGGAATATGTAATGCACCATTTCTTATTCAGTGCACTTTAGGACATTCATGCTTGGAACTTCATAGAAGTATTTAGGTTAGGCATTTGTTTGGTGATAGGATTCTTTGGAAATAAAATAAGTCCTTCCCCCAATCCAGGATACAAGAATTTACCTTTTTATATATCTATTTTTCAAGACTGATATTTTGTTTTAGGCCTATATAAATCTTGAATCCCTCATGTTAGACATAGTTATAAAAAAGATGGAATTGAGTGTTGAAGACTTAAAAGTAGATGTAAAGAAAATGAGAGATTAGGAGTACAGAGTTTTCCCATTGTGTCCTTTTGAGGTAAAAAGAAATTGTAACAAAACAAGCTAGCTTTATAATAGTGAACGGGAGCAGAATTTGTCACCCCAAAATACACCTCTTTGGCATAAGGATTATTTCAGGTTTATTATTTTTAAGAGACTGCAGACATAGGAAAAGCTCTGAAAACCTAGTAAAAATGACCCTTTTGTAAAATACATTTACATTTAGAAGGAAAAATCTCCATTTGTAAGAGTGTCTTTCTCTCAGTACCAAGAAGAGGATGACCAAATCTCTAGAAATTCTTATCAGTGAAGAAGGCAGGACTTAAATCTGCATAACAACCATACCCTTATTCACTGTGCTTTTCCTAGTAACATTCCACAACTGCATCCTTTCCCCAACATCTTTCTTTGGCCTTAGCTGAAGATGGTTTTTAAGGCAGTGGCTTGGGCATTTCAGAGTTACTCAGTACGTTTTGTTTTGTTTTTGATGCATAGTTGGCATATAACATTATATTATTTTCTGGTGCATAAAATAATGATTGATATTTGTATACAGTGCAAAATGGTCCCCACAATAAGTCTAGTTACCATTTATCACCATACAAAGTTACAATTTTTTTCTTATGATAAGAAATTTTAAGGTTTACTCTCTTGGCAACTTTAAAATAATGTGCTACAATATTGTTAATATAATAACTATGTATATATTAATAACATACCTATGACTTATTTATTCTAAAACTGGAAGTTTGTACCTCTTGACACCCTGTCATAGACTCTGGGTCTAAAGTTCTTTCTTGTCTAGCAAGAAAGCGGGATGCAGGATGAAAAGCGAGAGATGGCTAATATCCAGGAAAAGACAAGAGCCCGAATAAGGGTCCTTGCCCCGTTTTTATTAGGATCAGAAGGCTTACAAACATGGTGATGGATGTGCACAAAGAGACAATGAATCTGTGGACGTTAACTCATGGACGTGAGAGAAAGGGGGTCTTAAGGATATTCGGGTTAGAGATTTGGGTTAATACAAAACAAAATCCTGGCCCCGGGGGGCCAGGTGGAAGGTTGTTTACAGCAGACTTGAGGCACCACCTCTGTTTGCCTTAGCTAGCCTAGGGTATGGGACAGGTAGGACATTTGACCTCAGAGCTAACAGGGCACCTTTCTTTTGCTAATCAGCTCTGGGCTGGGCAGGTCAGTTTCATCTGCAGCTCAGTAGTCTATAGCCCTATTTACCTATTTATGTATTTACCTGTTTATGTATGTGTTCTATTTACCTATTTACCTGTGTACCTAACTTGGTCCTTCCCTCCTGTGGAAGCAGCTTTCTGCTGTAGTACTAAATGGGGGGGGGGGGGCGCTTCTGCCCTGAATACCTAATCTTGGTTATTTCATATACCTATGTTCTATATTGGGGCCTTTGCCCCACTCTCTATACTGGGGCTTCTGCCCCATCTTGTTAATCCATTGGTGTAAGCCCAGGGAGTTTCTAAGCTTATTCCCCACAACACCCTTTACCCATTTTGCCTATTCCTCGACACTGCCCCCCCACCCCCTCCCCCGCCCCCGCCATCTAGCAACCACCATTGTATTTTCTGTATCTATGAATTTGTTTTGTTCATTCATTTATATCGTATTTATCTTTGTCTGTCTATTTCACTTAGCATAATAGTCTCAAAGCCCATCCATATTTTCGTAAATGCCAAGATTTCATTATTTGTTATGCCTAAGTAGTATTCCATTGTAGACATATATCACATCTTTATCCGTTTATCCATCAGTGCACACATAGATTGTTTCCATATCTTGGCTATTGTAAATGATGCTGCAATGAACATAGAGGTGTATATATCTTTTTAAAATAGTGTTTTCATTTCCTTTGCATAAATACCCAGAAGGAGAATTGATGGATCATATGCTAGTTCTATTTTTTTAATTTTTGAGGAATCTTCATTCTGGCTCCCACAGTGGCTGCAGCAATTTACAATCCCATTAATAGTGCACAAAAATTCACTTTTCTCCACATCCTCACCAACAGTAGTTATTCCCTGTCTTTTTTTATAATACCCATTCTAGCAGACGTGACGTGATATCTCATTGTAGTTTTTACGTTTTGACAGATATGAGGTGATAGCTCACTGTTGTTTTTACATATCTCTCATGATTAGTGATGATGAACATTTTTCATGTGCCTATTGGCCATCTATATGTCTTCTTTGGAAAAATGTCTATACAGATACTCTGTCCATTTTGTAACTGGATTGTTTTTTTTTCTCTTTCTTTCTTTCTTTCTTTCTTTCTTCTTTTGCTATTGAGTTGCATGTGTCTTTTTTTGTGTGTGTGTGGGTTTGTTTTTTTTTTTTTTTTTTTTTTTTTTTTTGAGAGAGAGAGCAAGTGGGGGAGGGACAGAGGGAGAAGGAGAGAGATAATCTCTTTCCACGTCCAGTGCAGAGCCTGATGCAAGGCTTGATCTCACAACTGTGAGATCATGATCTGAGCTGAAATCAAGAGTCAGATGCTTAGCCATTTGAGCCACCCAGGTGCCTCTGTATGTGTTCTTTATGTATTTTGAATATTTTTTTTTAAAGTTTATTTATTTGAGAGAGATAGAGACAGCACTAGTGAGGGAGGGACAGAGAATGAAGGAGGGAGAGAGAATCCCAAGCAACCTCTGTGCTGCCAGCACAGAGCCCGACCTGGGGCTTGAACTCAAGGATTGTGAAATCATGACCCAAGCCGAAATCAAGAGTAAGATGCTTAACCACCTTAGCTACCCAGGTTCCCTGATGTATTTTGAATATTAGCCATTTATCAGATGTCTGATTTGCAAAATATTTTCTTCCATTCAGTAGATTGCCTTTTCATTTTGTTGTAGGTTTTCCTTGCCGTGTAGCTTTTCAGTTTGATTTAGTCCCACTTGTTTGTTTTTGCTTTCTTGCCTGCGCTTTTACTCCATTTTTCTGAGTATCTATCTCCCATATATATGGGAGGTACACATGTCATTAAGTTTCTACTTGTTTTTCTCCTGTTAATCTGTCTTTTATTATAGGGGCATCTCAACTAATAACCTAAAAGGGTAAAGGGAAAAATATCTTAGTCCCCAACAATTCCTAAATCAGCATTTGTTGCAGTAGGTTTTGAGGGGCTGTGGATATCAGATGAAAATGATCTGCTATGTCCACATGAGTGCTGGAGTAAAGTTCTTACAGTTGAAGCACAGGCTCTGTGCTGATACCAGAAAAATGTTGAGAAACACAACTATAGCAAAGTCAGTAGGAAAAATCAAGCTGATCCATGTTTCATCTAGTTGAGTGCATAGATTACTTACATCTCTGAGGTCATAATGGGAACCTTAAGGTGGTGTCCAAAGGCATTTTCATTAAAAATGCCTAAACAAAAGCTTAAAATTTTCCTATGAACCAAATAAGTTAATTGTATTTACTGAAAGTTCATTATAATAATTAGTACTAATGTAAGGTTTGAGTTATGATTGATATTCTCTTTATTTTTATGCATACAAATGCCATAACAACTTTCATAGGTTGACCGACAAACTTGGTCCTCCAGTTTCTTTTTCTTATAAAGGTTAAAATATTTAAGTACACATGTTCTCAACAACGTGGATGTCAGGAAGCCTTTGCTTTGGGATAAAGAACGCTGTCTCTAAATTCTATTTCATTAAGATGAGGTTGTGATTTGTTTCCCCACAACAACTTCAAGGTTCAAAGGTGTTGTGGTTCTGCCTTATATTTCTGTTCTTCTAAGTAATATTTCATGAATTAAGAAGCTATAAATATATGGAGAAGTACTTAATCATTTATTTTAAGTTGCATAAACTAGCCAAACAGATTTAGGAGTCATAGTAAAATACAGCAACTCTTCTAAAATTAGAAATTGATACGTTAGCATTATTTCTTTGTGCTCAGCATCAGGTCCAACATGAGGTAATGCAACAATGCCACCCAAATAACAAGTGCTTTAACTAATTAGTTAGTGTAACCAGTTTATTGTCCTAGGTTGATTGAGTTAAGTAAAAGTAGGAACTAGCTTTTATCTCTCCTTCTGTCACTACTTTTCAAATAGGAAAGGATCTGTCTTCACTCTTCCTGGATATCCGAAATAGTAATCACACATTTTCCAACCATTATTATTTAAAATCAGTGTCATTTTAAGTTATTAACAATCTAACCCCAAGGAAATGAAACTTGATCTTCAATTTAAAGCTTATCCTTTTCACTGAACCTCCCTACCTGAACCACATTAAGGAAGAGGATCCCCAATACTCAGGACAATCTTTTGTAGGAATTTTGTTTTCAATAAATATTTCTTTAAGGCCTTCATATTGCCTACACTGACTAGGAGTACTATAGATTCATTGGATTTGTTGACTACGGTACTATGAAATGACTTGGGGCCACTTGTTAATAAGTCCTGTATGGATGGTCCTTAGGATAGGTGATCACCGAACACCTATTGTCCTCAGTTACTACTCTAACTCAGGCAGAGTCCCTTTTAACATCTTTTTACATTTGCTAATGCAAAAATATTTGTACTCAACCAATACTAAGACACTGTGCCAAGACCTGATAACATTGATATAATTCAGGGCTAAGTTGTAAGTGTCAAATAAGTTATATTAACCAAATAATTTTTTTAAGAAACATCTGTAGTCAGAAAGGTAGAATGAATCAGATTCTAATACTTCTTTGGAGGGGGATTTGATTTTGTTTCACTTGGTGTCAGCTGGGTTTCTTTCAAATATATAATAGATTACTACCACCTAATTTTCAGGTCCACTGAAGTTTCATGAATTGTATCAATCATATCTTTTATGGAAAAGGCACGAGCCTAAGATCACACTTTGAATTTAGTGTTTTTCAGTCTGAGGCAACGCTCCAGCCTTTTTGTGCTTTTATTGTTCTTGATGCTCCTGAACATAACAGGCCAACAATTTTGTAGAATACCTCTTGATTTTGTTTGTCTGATGTTTCCTCGTGATTAGATTCAGGATACACGTCTCTGGCAGTCCTAGCAGAGAACTGATGCTGTGTTCCCATCCTTGCCTCTCTCAACAGCACACATTTCAGTTGGACCCTTTGTTGCTGAGGGTCACTTTGATTACTTCATGAAGGAAGCGTCTGCCAGGCTTTGCCCATGTAAATTTACTCATTTTGCTTCTGTAATCAATAGCTATTTAGTACCTATGAAAAGGTATGTGAATGAAAGGATGTAACTATTCCAGTCTGCCTCTAATTTGTACTTTATTAATGTGTTTATTTGTGTCTTCATATGCTTACCTTCCTCTGACTCATCTAATGCTTCTCAACTGATTGTTCAGGAAGAAACTGGGTGAGGAAGATGAAGAGTCAAAGCAAAAATATATATATTTTTAATGTTTTTATTTATTTTTGAGACAGAGAGAGACAGAATATGAGCAGGGGAGGGGCAGACAGAGAGGGAGACACAGAATCCAAAGCAGGTTCCAGGCCCCAAGCTGTCAGCACAGAGCCCGACGCAGGGCTCGAACCCACGGACTGTGAGATCATGACCTGAACCGGAGTCGGATGCCCAATCGACTGAGCTACCCAGGCACCCCAAAGCAAAAATATTTTAATTAAATGGAGATCATTGAGCTCAGGACATTCATTTTACAAGGGAGGAAACCTGAGGTCCAGGAAGGTTAAGTGAGACACTGGATCTAGAACCCATGAACCCCCACTCAGAGGCAGGGCTTTGACATGGCAACAAACATTAAATCAGTTTTTATATTGGTTATCAATGTCATAAGTGAGTTTTTCAATGCAATTTATGGCCATGACAAAATTTTTTAAAAGATTTGACAATGTGAATTAATAATGAACTTTGTCTATAATATTTTATTAAAAATTTTTTTTCTCTGGGGTGCCTGGGTGGCTCAGTCGGTTGAGCGACTGACTTCGGCTCAGGTCATGATCTCATGGTTTGTGAGTTCAAGCCCCGTGTTGGGCTCTGTGCTGACAGCTCAGAGCCTGGAGCCTGCTTCAGATTCGGTGTCTCCCTCTCTCTCTGCCCCTCCCCCACTCATGCTCTGTCTCTCTCTGTCCAAGAAATAAATAAACATTAAAAAATTTTTTTCTTTAAAATATTTTCTCTGGTTATATCTCATCCAACCATTCTCTTTTTTTTTATTTTTTATTGAGGTACACCAGACTGGGAGAATTAGCTCACAGACATGAAGTTGTGCAAGTGTCTCATAGGCTTCTAGCACACTTTTCCAACCAAATTTAACAGTTCAAATTTTTAAGGAAAGCCCTTGGGATGAGTTTTGAGACATGAAACTACAATCTTTCATATTCTGTTCTAGAGTCAATTATTATTTTCTTCCTAAACATTTATCTGTTGAGGCTTTCTCAAGCTGAATGGACTTCAAAAAAAAATTATTTCTTGTGAGAAAAAAATAACACGTGGATATGCAGAACCAAAATTTTAGCATGGAAAGAAATGCATAGAAATTCACTAAAATACAGGGATTTCTGGAACTGCACTCAGAATTTACTCAGTAAGTGTGGGTTTGGGTGTAGAGGTCTGCATTTCATGAGGGATCAGAAATTTCTGATGCAGGTGGGCCAGGAACACACGATGGAAGCACGACAGTTAATATCGATTAATCATTTTAAGAAATTAAAGCTGATGTTAGAGTTTGCATACAACCTAAGGAAAGGCTAGAAGAAGCTGATCATTTAGCTGATGACTTACATCCAGCTCTCATTCAATGATTGCAGGCATGCATGTAAAACTAGATTTTATCAGTATGCTATAAGGTTAGCTATAAAAAAAAAGAAATCAAGGTATGTTTCTTGGATAGATTTTGGCTGCCATGGCTTCTGTACCAATTCAAGGAAGTATGACCCATTTTGAAAACTTCCTTATTGGATACAACCCTTTTTGCTTGTACAGAATGTGTTCATATGAGCCATTTTCTTTTTTGAATAAGGAAATCAGAACACAGAGAGTTTAAATTATTTTCCAAATAGCACACTGGTGGCTGGAAAGCCAGATCCAGAGCTTCTTGCTCCAGACATAAGGTGTTTTTGATTTTTCCATTACACTAAGCCATATAATATAAATCTACATGCTTTGTCGTCAAAATAGGAAGTGGCCACGGTACCTGGCATATATAATTAATTTTTGTTTATAAATTTACCTCCATATTCTGTCCCCAGCACTATAAAAATTTTTTTTTTTTTAAAAAAAGGCAAATCCCAACAATTTGTTCAGTTTCCTTTTATTGTGTCTCACCCTAACTTCTCAGGCCTTTGAGATTTCAGAGAATTTCCAAATGTGCTTATCAAGGGGCAAATCCCCAAAATTGATGAAGCATGTCATGCCTTGAATTCTTGTCAAATTGTAAATATTCTAATATTTTAATGACTTGTTCTATCATATTCATGATTTCCTCTCATTTTTATTCCTGCTCTGGGAAATCTTTGCCGGGAGTTTACATTCTATTGTCCCACATGCACTGAAAGGAAAAGGACTCATTTTTCTTAGCATTGCCTAAATTTCTAGTCAGTACAATACTCCCACTTCTCCATGGAATGCTCTTTTTTCTTGTTGTCTGTTACGTGTGCTAGCAAATAATTTTTCTTATTGCTTTTAATTGACTTTGCAATGAGTCAGTCTTCTGTTCTCTAAGAATTTTCTGTTGCAGTCATGTAGCAAAATAAATTGGCAGGACTCAGGAATACAATAGGTTAAGCAATCACATTAACCTCCAAAGTCCATGGTTTACCAAGGGAATTCAATTTAGTTCAATAGAGTTCAATCAGTGTTTATTGATTTACTCCTCTATTCCAGGTAATTCTCCATATAGTGAGAATAAAAATATGCATAGGTGCTATATCCCTGCCCACCTAGAAAATATCTGAGAGGAAGACAAATAAATAATGAGGATTTGTAATATTTTAGGAAAAGATCTATGAAGACTAAACTCAGATGTTATTATAGTAGGACAGTGGCCTCCTAATCATATTTTAAGGATATGGGAAGAACCTCAAAGGGAGGTAACACATGCTTTGAGTCTTTAAAAAAAAATTTTTTTTAAACATTTATTCATCTTTGAGAGACGGGGGGCGGGGGGGGGGGGAAGAGCAGAGAGAGAGGGAGACACAGAATCTGAAGCAGGCTCCGGGCTCTGAGCTATCAGCACAGAGCCCGATGCAAGACACAAACTCACTGGCTGGGAGATCATGACATGAGCCGAAGCCGGACACTTAACCGACTGAGCCACCCAGGTGCCCCATTCTGAGTCTTCAAGTTGGAAACAGCCATGAAAATGACAGGGATAAGAGAGAATAACTCACAGAGAATGCAAGGACAGGAAAGAGGGAAACAGCAAGGTACATTCAATAAAATTCAAAAGTATTCCAGAAACCCATAGACAGGACTGGTTATGTAAAACACAGGATCCACTCACCGCAAAATAAAACTATGTGGTCCTTTGTAAAATTACTAAGAATTTCAAGATAGTGACAGCTTTTTAAAAGTATAATTGACAGAAAAAATGCTCTTGTTTGCTTTGGATAAATGCCCAAAGGTGGGATTTCTGGGTCATATGGCGATTCTATTTTTAATTATTTGCGGAGCCTCCATACTGGTTTCCACAGTGGCTGAATCGGTTTGCATTTGCACCGTTTCCTCACAAGGACTCATTATCCCTTGTCTTTTTGATAATAGGCATAACTAGTAGGGGGCCTCGTGAGCATGGGGACCTGTACAAAACAGATCACATGCCATGAAGCAGGTTCTGAGCAAAGACCTGGAGTACAAAGGTTAAGGATGAGAGGGATGTTTGTAGAACAGAAAGGGAAGTGTGGTAAGTGAAGAATTAAAGAGAGTCCAGATCAAGATGAACCCAGCATGATATATCAAAAAGTGAGGTAGCCAATTCTACCTCCTGTTTGATGATACATGGATGTATGTATCACCATTTATTTCACATTTATGAAATGTAATATTTTTTAAACTGTCAACCACAGAATTTTCTCTCCATAAAAATGAAAGAATTATTTAGCAAAGAGAAAAGAAAATGAGATAGTAATACTAATAGTAATACAAAAAGAATGAAATCTTGCCATTGGCAACATGGATAGAGCCGAAGAGTGTAATGGTCATTGAAATAAGTCAGTCAGAGAAAAGACAAATGTCATGCGATTTCACTAATCACAGGTTTCTTAAATGTGGAATTTAAGAAACAAACAAGAAAAAAAAAAAAGAAGACAAACTAAAAACAAAAACTCTTAACTATAGAGAACTAACTCATGGTTACCAGAGGGGAGGTGGGAGGAGGGATGGGTGTAACAGGAGAAGGGGGTTAAGAGTACACTCACTGGGATGAAAACAGTAATGTATAGAATTGCTGAATCAGTATGCTGTACACCTGAAACCAACATTACCCTGTATGTTAATTATATTGGAATTAAAAGAAAAAAAAGAAGAGCAGCTAATAGGTACAGTATGTTTCCTTTACATCATGATGTAGATTCTTCTTAAACTACATAAATATCTCCTCTAGGCTCCTCACATACATGCGCCCCAAATCTAAGTTTTCATCAAAGTAACAGCATATTTCAAGATGCTTTCTTGGCTTAGAGGTCTTTTCCTTTCCTTTCCTTTCTTTTCCTTTCCTTTCCTTTCCTTTCCTTTCTTTTCTTTTCTTTTCTTTATTAATTTTCTTAATGTTTATTTATTTTTGAGACAGAGAGAGAGACAGAGACAGAGACAGACAGACAGATGTGAGCAGGGGAGATGCAGAGAGAGGGAGGGAGACAAAGAATCTGAAGCAGGCTCCAGGCTCTGAGCTGTCAGCGCAGAGCCCAACACGGGGCTTGAACTCACAGACCATGAGATCATGACCTGAGCTGAAGTCAGACGCTTCACCCACTGAGCCACCCAGGCGTCCCTTGGCTTAGAGGTTTTTTAAAAAAATGAACACACAAGCACTAAAAAATAATCTTATGTCCATAATTTTAAAATGCCACCCAGCTCAGACTTAATCACACGTTAAGAGTGATGCAACTTATCTTTATAAAGCATTCAAACTGCATAGTATCACAACTCTTCCCGCCTGATTCCACATAAAGAGCGTGGTGGGGATCTGAGGTTTCCCATCCTTACTTTCCATTTTGTAGCCTTCTTTTCATATTAAGATGACATTAAAAGAAATCCTCAATTGTGGCTAGGTTTAACTTTCTACCCACTAATTTATCTTTGTCCAAAAAAAGCCATATGGGGTTATTTTAGCCAAAAAGAAATTTCTTCCAGGCAACCAGCGCTCTGTCCTAACAGCTCCTGAGCACGCAGCCTCTCTCTGCTGAAAGCCTCTGAGTGCTCCAGTGGTTCTCGACTAAATCTGTATCTCCGGAGGATGGAGGCCCAGACATTGGTAATTTTTTTCTAGAGCTTGAACTCACATGTTCCTATCAGGCTCAAGTACAAAATCAGATGAAATAGGAGTCAGACAAAATAATTGCAATTCTGAGGCTAGTTACGTACCCCTTTTGTTGTGATAAATGACTTTGCAAACGCTAACAAGATCCCAAGCAATTTTCATGACAACATATTCTGTGTTCAAAAATCGCTCCTGGCACTCAAGAAACAATAGTGTACAAGGTAGAGAAGGTTCTTGCTTTCACAGATCTTATTTCTGGTGGGGAAATGGCCAAGAAGTAGACCCAGCCCGCACAAATAAAACAGAAAAGCATGTATTCACAAAACCGACCAGAAACAAACAAAGCGCTTGTGCTAAATTCTGGGAATGCTAATACTCCATCCTAAAATGTAATACAGAGTGTGAGAACTGAGGCCTGAGAAAGAGCCCAGCTCTACAAAAAACCAGCATAAATTCCAGTTCAGGGAAGTGAGGGACAAGCATGACAAAATCAGGCAATAGGAACAAGATTGGTGTGTTCCAGCAAGCAACAGAAGCCAATGGGGGGGGGGGGGGGCAGAAGGACTGTGAGGAGAGAGGACAGTGGCATGAGAAGGCTGTTGGTAGGCAAGGATGCGATCAGTCGTCTGCCTGACCCTTCTCCCTGCACAATTCCTCGTGCCTGGTAAAACTCTCAGCATAGCTTTGCATTTTTACCATCAGCCTCCCTTTCTGTTCATCCTCATCTGCTCAATTTGAATCTCAGGTGTAGACCTTATTCAGACATTGAACCTTGCCTGTGACCTCCTAAGGAGGCTGCTACCTTGCCCTTGGATCTTGTCTTTGCCCCCAAGGCTCCTTTTGTCAGGCGTCCTCGCCCCTCCCCTACCGTCCTCCACTCTGCTGTCAAAATTTCCTGTGGAATCTCGGCTATGACCTTGAGTCTATTACACTCTCAGCCAGGTTGGCTCCTGGTCAGGCCACCAGGGTGGCTCTCTCTGTAGCTCACTTGCCACCTAATGTGCTGCCTGCTTTCAGTAATAGCAGTGACCACTGAGCACAGGGTCCAGAAAAGAGCAGCTCCTGGCAGTCAGTAATGAGCTATCAAGGAAGGAAGCAACTGTTTAGAACTATAAATCATGAACATCCCAGTATGGAGGTTGTCTTATTTTTGAATTTTAGCCAAAAGTTCTTTCTCCTGCAAATGTTCCAAGCAGATTTTTTAGGTATTGCTATCCATTCAAATAATAGTTCGTGGTATTTGGTTGAAATGGCTTTTGAAAACAGTACTCATGTTTATTAAAAAGGAGGGAGTTCCTGAATAATGCTGACAATAAAAAGTTAATGAAATGAATATACACAAAACATCTTTTGTTCATTCATATTTCATTTGCTTCTCCACTGAGAATAATTTCATATATTCCCTGGATGTGTTTATAAAATTCAAGCTGATCAGTTAGGTTTTTCTATTCCAATAAAGCAGCTAGAAAATCATACTGACTTCAATGAGACCCTTGGGGCCTCAGTTAACAAAACAAAAGAGAAAATGTTGAGCTCTGAACTATAATCACTTGGGTTCATGAAAATTTGAGGTTTTATGGAAACCAATTTGACAATAAATTTCATATATTGAAAAAAAAAACCAAAACAAAATAATGAATAGCATATCAGTTATAAAACTTCACTCTGAAATCAAACTCTCAAAAACAGAGGACTCAATGGGATTATATTACTTATTAAAATGTTAAAATAGATTAAAAAAAAACAGAATTTGAGGTTTTAAACGTTGAGTTATTTTTTTTTTGTATGGATAACAATAATAAACGCATAGAAATGATAACATATCAGCATCTTCCTTGGTGTTCTCTTGTTAATTATACTTATCACCTAGATGTCTTATTGCTGTAACATATATGTAAACCAATCTGATTGAATTTGCACATTTTTAAAAATGGCATTTATTAAAATATAATGGAAAAAGGTTATGTGTAGATATAATAGCTTTCCATTGTAATAGATAAATAAGAGATTGACTCAGACCAAACCAGCTTTTTCAATTCCCTAAAATATTTATGTGGGAAAAAGTGTTCCTAAGTTTTCTTAGGACCCAGAGTAATTATATTTAACTTCAGTTTAATGATGTTAGTTATGTTAGTTTAGTTGTCTTAGATGATCAAGATATTTTTATATCTGAATATAGGTGTGAGGCCATAAAAATCTGTGGATACTGGGGTGGAGAAAGTGACAGTAGCATTATTTTTAAAAACTGGACTTATAGGGAAATTTAACACTTAGTGCCTAAGGGAAGTCAGCATTACTCCAACACTGATGCCCATGACAATAAGGAGATGAGCTGTCCCAGCTGGCCTGAGACTCTCTAGGTCTTAGCTCTGAAAGTCCCACATTTAGGAACAACTTCAATCACAGGCATATCGGGGTGTTTGGTCATCTATATGACAACCAGAACCTTTAAGAAAACGATGTGGACAGGGGCGCCTGGGTGGCTCAGTTAGTTGAGCATCCGACTTCGGCCAGGTCATGATCTCATGGTTCATGAGTTTGAGCCACATGTCGGGCTCTGCGCTGACAGCTCGGAGCCTGGAGCCTGCTTCAGATTCTGTGTGTCTCCCTCTCTCTCTGCCCCTCCTCCACCCTCTCTGAAAAAAGGAATAAACATTAAAATATTAAAAAAAAAAAAAAAAAAAAAAAAGGATGGGGCTCCTGGGTGGCTCAGTCGGTTAAGCGTCCAACTTCAGCTCAGGTCACGATCTCGCGGTCCGTGAGTTCGAGCCCCGCATCGGGCTCTGGGCTGATGGCTCAGAGCCTGGAGCCTGCTTCCGATTCTGTGTCTCCCTCTCTCTCTGCCCCTCCCCCGTTCATGCTGTGTCTCTCTCTGTCTCAAAAATAAATAAACGTTAAAAAAAAATTAAAAAAAAAAAAAAGGAAAACAATGTGGACAGAATAAATAGATTCTGCTGAGTCAGGAGCAGTGTAATTTACTATCCAATTCAGGGCTATATTTAAGAGTGAAAAGGAGCACTATTAAAATTGTACTGTGATAGCATGCATCATCTGAGACAGGCTGAAGCAGGGGTCACCAAATGTTTTCTGTGAAGAGCAAGCACAAGTGTAAGGGTGATTAAAGAGTCGAATAGAGCAAGGTGGAGTCAATGAAGAATAAAGTAGTAGAACCATAAGAGTTTCTTGAAGTTAGAGTAAGTTGCACACCCAAACTAATATTCCCAAAAGTTGTCTTCTCACCTTCTATCCTTCATGTTTGTGATCTCAATTGTCTCCATATGGGGACACTTTCTTATTTTATACCCATGAGGCTGAAGGAGCAGTATACTTGAATAATTGAAAGAGAGAACTGGTGTTTCTGGGTGACTTATTTTTGTTAAAGATCAGCAGTCTGAATACTGCAGGACACAAAGGTCAAGATTCCCAGCAGATATATTGTGATCCCTTATAATGTTGGTTCTGGGGCATCGGGTTAACAACTACCTCAAAGGTCAGTTACGAGCCAACAGGTGCAAGTGGTGTTCAGAGTAGCTGTGACATCTTACAGGTTCTGACTTGACTTGTATGACAATTTTGGTTAAATGTGAGCTGAATTTTGGAGGGAGAGCAAAATATCATATTTAAACTAAAAGAATGTAAAATAGCGGCACTTAAGCCCTGGCTTATTCAAATAAATGCCAATAGTACCAATAAATGTTTTAAACATTATTTTAATGCTACCAACTGGACATGTCATAGGATAATGCTTGAGAGCATGTATTGCCCAGGTTCAAATGTTAGCTTCTTCTCCCAGAAGCTGTGAACGTTGAGCAGATTACTTAACTGCTCAGCTTCCTCATTTGTAAAATAGCAATAATCATGGCCTCTACTTCATAGTTTTGTGGTGAGGAGTAAATTGATCAATACCTGTAAAGCACTTAAAAGAATGCATTGTATTTAATAAGCATGCGATAAATGTTCACTATTATTACAAGGCACTTTGTTCTTGGAGAGAACCTTAGAGTATAGGATCTGTATATTTGCACAATTATCTTGTACAACTTCAGAAAAAAAAGATTGTTTTCATTTGTTATATTCAGCAAACATATATGTATTGAGAGCATAGTGTGTGTCAGATGTGGTACTATATTGCAAAGTATATAAAATAAATATAAAAATTGTGAAGAATCTGGGGTTCTGTCGAGATTACAGGCTAACACATTAGTCTGCCACAGTTTCGTGGATGCTGCAGAAGACATGAGACTCCCGGGTCAAAGTCAAAGGATGGTTTACTGTTCACAGCACTAGCAGTCACCAGAGTACCAGCATTTTTGTACCAGCTTCTGGACCCTCAATTCCACAGCATACTGCAAAGAGCTTCTGATAATACCTATTACACATACAGTGGGTTCTATTATAGGAGAAATCATAAAAAAAGAGTATTTATTAATCTTTTCTGTTTTGAAAAATTAAAAACACTCATTTATCCAGTAATCTGCCAATCACATAGTTAAGTGCTTATTACATGCAAATATTTATAACTACATTCCCTTTGATATATAGTGTCTCTTCAATAATAAGACAGCATTGTTTTTGCTTAGGACTTATCATCTTGCTACCAGAATATTTCTGTATCTCTCATGGAATTTCCTCACAGTGGTTTATCAGTGAAAGTAGGGAAAAATTATCATCCCTTCTTTTTAGCAGAGTAGTTAAGTGGCTTACCCACTCTCTAACTTTATGATGGAGGTTGGATTTAAAAGAGGTTCTCTATCCAAACTCTGTGTTCTTTCTTATCCATAGTAAGAATCGTTTCCATCTAGAGGATAGAAACTTCTCTATGATGATTACTGCTTGAGATGCTACTCCCAAAATAATGACTTGCCCTTAAATATCCATGGTGATTCATTAAACAAGAAAATGGATTTTATATTGTTCTCTGTTTACTACCTGTCTTTTTTTTCTGTGCAAACACTGAATAAAATAATGCTAAAAATTACAATTATAAAAACACTTCTCATGTACCCATTCTATGATAATACTTTATGTTACTTACATATTTTAGAAAAAAATTCTAAGTACTTTTTAATTTATTCAAACAGTTTATTTTGTGTCCCTACTATGTGCAGGTTATGTTTGAGACGCTAGGGATTCAGCAATGGACTATCAGATAAAATTCTTTGCTTTGAAGTAGCTTGTATTCTACTATCACAAGAGAAGAGGTGAGGCCACTAAGGCTTATCAAAAATAGCATAGCTAGGAGATGGCTTGGTTAGAATTCAACACTAATTTGTTTGGCCTGGAAGTCCAAATTCTTTCCCTTTGTCTTAAATTCTTAACCCACCTTTTGGATGTTTCCTGTGAAAAAGGAAAGTAGAGTAATAAACATAGCTTTGTTTCACAAATGGTAACAAATGTAAAAAGATTCTAAAATATCAACAGATACTTGTTGAAGGAGTGAATGGGCCCTTTCATACTTTTAAGAGTCAAAGCATTTCTACTCTTATTAGGCTCCTATAAAGCAAACTCTAATCCGGGAGGATCAATCTCTTTTGGATTATCATGTGATTTCCCTGCAACTGTATCATTTTTGGGTGTAGACCTAGGGTTTCTATACCAGAGATAAGTTCTCTTTGACTTGAGAATCATTATGTGAAGTCATTCTCTTTTTTCTACCCCCAGGATGTATTATGATCACAGTTTAAGAGAATGGATAATAAGTAACAGGAGAAATAGTCATTAACTCCTCTGAATTTCATTACATGGTAGACATAATCAGGATAGTAGCAAAAAAATAATGGAGATTGTCTGAATTCTTAATTTATCCCTCTCTATTTACAGGAATATCCACTGGGTTTTGGTGTATTACCACCTGTGTAAAACAGAACAGTCTCCGAAAGATGCGCAGACTCTAATTTCTAGAACCTATGAATATTATGCATTACATGGAAAAAGTCACTTTGCGTATTTAAGATTATGGATCTAGATTATTTGGCTGGGCCTATTCTAATCACATGAGTCTTTAAAAGCAGAAAACTTTGTAATCAGAGAAATGCAACAGAAGAAGCAAGAAAAATGTGGTAGAAGGGAAATCAGAGAGATTCCAAGCATGAGAAGGTTTGAAGTGCCATTGGTTCAAAGATTTAGGGGCCCATATGCAAAGACTGGGGCAGGTCTCTAGGAAATAAGGATGGCCTCCCACTGACAGATAGCAAGGACATGGGTGCCTCAGTCCTCACCCATAAGAAAAACATTCTGACCAAACTCTGAATGCATTTGGATATGGAGTCTTCCTCAGAGCCTCCAGTAAAGAATACAATCCTCCCGACACTTTAACTTTAGCTTAATGAGACCCATGTTGGATTTCTAATCCATGGAACTGTGAGATAAAAAATGGGTGTTGTTTCAAGCTGCTAATTTTATGGCAACTTATTAATGCAGCAATGGAAAACTGATTAACCATCTCTTAGTCTATTTCACAGCCCTCTTTTCTACTTTGTTTTTGGGATGATTTATTCTGTCTCAATGGATTTTATTGAAAATACTCAGCTCAAGCCTTGCTTTTCATCCTCAGCCTCCCCCTTTTGGGATTGAAATCTCTTTTGTTACACTTTTATTATTTTCCATGTGTACCTTTGGCTCTAGATATTTCTTCTGGTTCCTTCTTTGTTCTATGCGTGTAATTATACGAGGCTCACAATGCATTTATGCTCAGATCACGCCCCTGGTTCCAAACTAATTTTTCTTTTCTTTCACAGGAATGTTTCTCTCTATTCTCAGAAGACTCTACTGCCTTCACAAATCAACATCACCTCACACCTCAGTCTGTGAGGCAGGTGCCCAGAACTTCCCTTTCCCCACTTCTACACCCAGTTACTTAGCATCAGTTTTCAATGGGTTCAGACCTTGGTGTATTTATTCTCATAACCAACCACTTCAGTTAGGGCCCATATTTCTAAGTGTGTATACTTGTAAAATGGTATTTAAGGTAGCCTTATAAAAACAAGGGAAGAAAAATGAGAAAGACGGAAGAGATCTGAATATACTTTGTTTTTATTTTGTGTTTCATCTTTATACATATTTTTTTTAATCAGAGCCTTTTTGAGATAGTGTTCCAGATTTACGTGTGATGGCAAAAAGAATGATATTTTCAGGAGGTTGGCATGGCTTCAGGGAAGGTTTCTGGAGCAGGTGAGTCTTTAGGCTTGCAAGCATCATGTATATTTACTGACAAACGATCTGTTCTTCTTTTATCTGGATATTTGGAACACCAATGAATCTAGAATCCAAAGAACATGAGAAATTGCATATTTAAGGATCCTGACATAAAATGATGAGAACTTCGTGTTGTAAGTGACCTCCAGAAATCACCTAAACAACCTTCTGGTGCCCAGGGACGTGGATATTAATTTATAGACCTGAATGTCTTTGGATTAGGTTTGGTCCCATACACCAGAGAACTCCAAATGGCAGTGGTTTAGGCTTCACATAAATTTCTTCCTTGCATAAAAGAAGTTCAGATTAGGAAGTAGATAAATTAGGACTGGTATGGTGGATTTATGATCACCAGATACTCAAGTTACTTCCCACTTGTAGCTTCATTATCCTAGTCTGTAGCTTCCATTCTAAAAATCACCTCATGGTTTAAGTAACTGTTGGAGTTCCAAGTGACAGCTGCATTTAAGTGAACAGGAGGGATTTAGGGCTATGGATGGGGAGTATAAAATGATGCTCTCTTTATATCGATTTCTTCTAAAAAGTCTTTATTAAAGTTCTATAAAATGTTCCACTTAAATATCATTAGCCAGATTGTATCTGACCACACTTGGCTAAAAGGGAGGATGGGAACTTAATTCTTTTAGCTGAAAGAAGAATAAAATAGTGAATAGCAAATAAATTTTTCTGTTATTTCCACAACAGGAGGGTTTCGCTATCTCTTGAGGATACATGGTTTAGAGAACAGTTATCCCTCACATTCAGGAACTTCAACAATGATATGAAAATTGAGTTCATTGAGAGTTTATGCAAAAAAAAAAAAAAAAAAAAAAAAGAAGAACATGAGTGACCCACAGTGGACTTTATAGCTTTCCCCTTTTGCATTGGAAATCATATCTCTGAATTTCCTGGGGGAAACTATCCTTCTTTTGCTTTCAGGCCCCTTGGTTTGGTTGGTTGTAACTCCTGCTTACGTCCAGGAGAAGCCATGGTTGACTTAAGCTGATCATCAGAGTCCATATATTGGCTGTAGTCATTCCTTGAGTGATGAGCACACAGCTCAATACTGCCCAAAGAGAGTAGACCACAGATTTTGATACACTCTTTCTTTTTTTTTTAAATTTTTTTTTTAACGTTTATTTACTTTTGAGACAGAGAGAGATAGAGCATGAATGGGGGAGGATCAGAGAGAGAGAGGGAGACACAGAATCTGAAACAGGCTCCAGGCTCCGAGCCATCAGCCCAGAGCCCGACGCGGGGCTCAAACTCACGAACCGTGAGATCATGACCTGAGCTGAAGTCGGACGCTTAACCGACTGAGCCACCCAGGCGCCCCATTGATACACTCTTTCTTACTTTCTCTTCTTATCAGAAAAGAACCTCGTAGATTGCAGCCATGATGCTGCTGGAAGCAATTCTAAGACCTCAAGGGAAACCCTGTTTGAGAATAAAGTCAATTCACAGACTGTTATTTTAGTAGGTGAAGACAAAGTGAAATCAGATCTTTGGGGACTGTATGTATCCCGAAGAAATCATTTTTACTTAAGCAAATCTGTGTCAACTTTTTTTTGCCCATTACAACCAAAAATTTTTGTTATCACAGAAAAAATATGGTTGACTAATATATATCAGCCACTATGCATTTCATGTTGGCATATTTTCTTTTAATAGTACCCAATAATCCATGAACGAACATATAAATATTATAATTTTAACAAGTAAGGAAAGTGAGGTTTAGAGAGAATTATACCTTTTCCTCATGGCTTTCAAACAGTCAGGTCTAAGTTTATGAGCACTAGTTAAGGGTTGCTTTGCAAAAAAGAAAGAATTCAGGCCCAGTCACAACTGTGACTGTATTTGTGTGTTTGTGTATCCATGGGGAATATGAGGAGAGGTATGTGTCTTTAGGCCCCGTAAATAATGGTTAGGAAAAATACCCTTCAATCACTCAAAGAAATGCTCTATTGTTACTTTCCAGACATTTTTCAAAAAGAAGCAATTTTCGCTGTGTTGTGATATTTCCTTATTCCTCTTGATAATTCTTCATACGAACTTGGATTTGTGCTATTTGTTCAAAAATTTGCAAAGCTATTCTGTTTTGTATATGGATAATCAGAATGAACTGAGCTTATCAGGTAGCCTTTCTTCCATCCAACCTTACCCTCTTACTAACTCTACTTCATAGTAAACTTATACACATCCATATCTTATTTATCTCAGCAAGTCAAGAGCTTTGCCATAGGCTGTAAAAGACACATAAGAGTAAATATCTTCACAACTATTTAGTTTATGTTCATGTCACAAAATGGTTTGGGGAAACATTAGCAGACATGGATAATTATTTTTTCAATCTTTGGCTTCCGTGCATGTGACATGCCCCCAGTTCAGGCAGCTATGATTTTGCCTTTCTGTGGCCCTTAGGGTAGTGTTTTATTGCATGAATTCAAAGAAAAAGAAGTGACATTCGGATTCATTTTTTTAAAAAAGACATTTGAAACCCATGACAGACACAATAGTTTTTAGAGAAAGACATTTGAATTTTAAAAGCTTGTCTTTACTGTGTATCAAAGTTCAAGGTCTTACTCTCTGCATAGAAAGGATACATAAAAATTTATAGAGTGAGCAAACAGAGGAGAGGTGTGAAAAGAAACAAGAGTTAGACTTTGGAGGTACTTCTGTGAGTTTCCTCTTGCTGAAGTTCAGCAGGAAATTTCAGCAGAAAATAATGAAATGCCCACCTCCCAAGTAGATTAGGGATCTGAGAACAGAGGACATCTGTGCCTTGGGTCCCGGAGAATCTGAGGAATTAGCAGGATTCTAGAGTGCTCTCCATACCTCAGCAGAAAGTAGTTAAAAAGTAAAATGACTTTAGAGAGGGACTTGAGACAGCCACTGTATTTGTTGTTCCCTTAAGATGGAAAGCTGTTGCAGTTCTCAGAGCTGTTTCTTCTAGAGAAATTATGAGAGAGAGAGAGAAAGGGAGGGAGGGAAGGAGAGAGAAAGAGAGAGAATCAGAGAGAAAGAGAGAGAGAGAGAGAGAGAGAGAGAGAGGTGCATCCTTCTAAGTTAACATCCAATAAGAAAAAAAAAGAACTTTTGGCTAAAAATCAGTCAGATGAAAGTCCTGAATTTAACTCTCATGCTTTTGGCTGCTTTTCTGTGGGAATCCTATTATTTTGGGTTGAAGATGTATCTTCCCAAGAGAATTTGCCTTTGCTTCTGCCCAAGGCCCTGTGGCAGTATCCATCTTGGATGACACCCAAATACAAACCCATATGAAGCCAGACCTATGGTAATAATTCCTTAGGGGAGTTCCTCCCCACTATTGCTTCTCCAACAGTTCAGGCTGAAATCAATACTTTTCCTCATCTGCTTCTGGTGGTAAGTGAATTTTTCTAGTTTATTCTCTTTCTTTTCTTTTTTTTAATTGTACTTATTATGTATTTATTTTTATTGAGATATAATTGACATATAACATTTCAGGTGTACAACATAATGATTCAATATGTGCATCGACTGTGAAATGATCACCAAAATAAGTCTAGTTAACAACCGTTTCCACACTAGTCTATTGAGTTTCATGAGTCCCAAGTATATTGCAGAGCTACAGCTTCAAATCTCCATGTTGTACAAGCCCCAAATTTTGTCTTCTATTTAAAACTCAAGGCTGTCTTTTTACCAGGATTGAAAATGTTTTAACAAGTGTTGCCATGGCTTCAATTTGCAACCCTGCTTTCATGTTTCCTTTTTACTATGGCTTTTGGGGAGCTCTCTTACTTTCTGGTGAATTCAGGGCACTGAAGATGCTTTTTATATTCTATTTTAGAACTGTGTATCAGAAGTTTCATCAAATACCTGGTTTGTCATATTACCTTATGTCTTTCAAAACTAGTTCACTTATGGGGGCGCCTGGGTGGCTCAGTCGGTTGAGCGTCGGACTTCGGCTCAGGTCATGATCTCGCAGTCTGTGAGTTCGAGCCCCGCGTCGGGCTCTGTGCTGACAGCTCGGAGCCCGGAGCCTGTTTCAGATTCTGTGTCTTCCTCTCTCTCTGACCCTCCCCTGTTCATGCTCTGTCTCTCTGTCTCAAAAATAAAGAAACATTAAAAAAAAAATTAAAAAAAAAAAACTAGTTCACTTATGTTACCTCACTTGAGATTAGAGCTTTTATATCTTTATTATGGAGGAGATAGCAGGTGAAGTGGAGACTGCTTATTCTCCAAGACCTGCTCACCCTTCGTCAAGGAAATGGGATTGGAGACCTCTTCATTCCCTTTCATAATCAGAACATCACTCCCCTACCTGCCTGTTAAAGTCCTGAGCTGGTGCTATTCTGCTGCCCCTGTTGAGGTAGTCTGTGAGTTTCCTGCTTACTCTCATTCTCTGAAGATTATAGTGTCTACTTACAGCTTTCTCTCTTTCACACATACTACATCACCATGCTTTAGTTTTGCAAGTGTTCCATCCAACTCTCAACTTAATATTTCTTTGACTTGTCATTTGCAGTGACTTCTGTCTTCATCTTTTCTGCCCACGTGGTTACACTGAAGATATTTCATCTGAAATATTAAACTGGAGCACGTGATCTTTTCACTACAATCTTCTGATTTTTATGGCCATTGTACCTTCTTCTTGATAACTCTAAATATCCATTTGCTAAACTCTCTTCTGTGTAAAGTTCTGCTTCATCTTGACCTTACATTTTTCTCTCAGTAGCTTAGATTCTGTAATTCATCACTTAAATTCTTCTAAGTAACTTACTTCCAAATGCTTGCTTCATCTTCTTTCTTTTCCACTCAAGTAGAAAAGTCCCAACTATGAACAAATTCAATGATATGCCTTCTATGAAATGTCAAATGTTGACATCTGCTAAAGAAAATCACACAACTTCATAAACTGGTTCTAATATAGTCGAGAGACTCTATTGTCATCTGGTTCCTCAGTCTTGCCCAGTACACCTTATCTTTGTTGCTAGTCATCTATCTTTCAATAAGGCTCTTTCAAGCCTTTCATGTTTTCTCCAAAGCTTTGACCAAGTGAACACCATTTTCTCATCCTTCATCATCAGAAGACAAGTTTATACCATCCATCACAGGAAAATAGAGATCATTAAGTCGTATACTTCCTGTTCTTAAGTTTTTAAAATAACAGGACTGTACTTCCTACATCTTTTTCATACTACATCCTTTTCTTTTTTTAATCTTTTTATTTAGTTACAATGGAAGAGAAGCTCCCTTTTTGCTCTAAAGCCAAGTGTACCAAACATGTAGCTCATTTTTTTCTAAACCTCTTGAGGATAATCCTTACGATTTTACTCTGTGGATTTTTATGCCCATGCTATCCCTTCCTCATTGCTATTTCGTTTCTCATTAACAGCAACAACAGTAACAAATTAATGTTTTCCATATCCCCGTCTAAAGGAATTCTCAGGTGTTGCCTCATTTTATTTTTTTCTGTCAGGGTCAAACCTCTCCAGAGAGGTATGTGTATAGGCATTTTTGGTCTTTACTGTTTTACCACCATTCAATTCTTGTCCCATTGCCGTCTGACTTTCAACCTATTATTCCACTGAAACTCTTGCCAAAGTTTTGAAGCTTCTTTTGGCTAAAATCCAGAACTAACCTCTTTGCAAATTAACTATTTATTTTCAATTTTCAATTTCTTTTATTTTTCAGTAACCTGTACACCCAAATGTGGCTTGAACTCACAACCCCAAGATAAAGTTGCATGCTCTACCAACTGAGCCAGCCAGGCTCAACTGTTTATTTGTTTATTTGTTTATTTGTTTATATCTCAGATAGACAGTAAACCTCAACTGTTTGTTTATTTGTTTACATCTCAGTTGGACAGTAAGCCCCTGAGGGCAGGAAACATTGTGCCTTATTCTTCCTATGACCCTTAGGTACTACAGTTCCTGGCCCAAAGTAGGTATTCAATGTGTATTTCATAAATGAATATATACATATCATTAGTATGTGAAAATAAAAGAGCAAAACTTCCTGAATTCTAAGTCACGCTGAGACATTCTTTCTCAAGTATCCTACAATGCCAAACAGACAAGAAAGCATCAGAAACACACTGTGGAATCTACCTCTGTCCTTATTTTAATTTTTAAAAATATTTTATTAGTTTATTTTTTTGAGAGACAGAGACAGAGCATGAGTGGGGGAAGGGCAGAGAGAGAGAGAGAGAGAGAGAGAGAGAAAGAGAGAGAGAGAGAGACAAAGAATCCAAAGCAGGCTCCAGGCTCTGAGCTGTCAGCACAGAGCCTGACACAGGGCTTGAACTCACGTGAACCATGAGATCATGACCTGAGCCAAAGTTGGACACTTAACCGACTGAGCCACCCAGGTGCCCCTCTCATTCCCTATTTTAAATAAAAATCTTTACTTCCTACTTCTAGCAACTGTAATGATGTTAAACAACCAGAAGAGATGAGTTTATAAATTCTCAACCACACTTTCTGTCTCTGCAGCAGGAGATTTCAGAATGTATTCCTACTTTCCTTGGCCTTGAGATTGTCTTCTGCTAGCTAGAAAGCATCACCCCCCAGGAGATAATTGGGACTGGAAGTACAGTGCACAGCTGCATGGAGCCACAAGTTGGTTAACCACTCTGCATGTGTCCTTCCCTCACCTTCCCTGCTGGACTCTGCCAGCACTTAGGCCATCTGTACCGGTGCTGCAAGCTTAGGCTAATAAACCTGAATTACTCTGAAGGTTTTGCATGAAAATGGAAGCAAGCATTTATCTTAGCCCGGGGAGCCAAGCTTTCTGTGTGACATAAAAGGATCCAGAGATGTAGGAAGGAAAGGCCTTTTTAAATTGCCTGTTCATTTTTTTTCTCCAGGGTTACTGGCTCTTTACTTTCTTCGCCTAAGGTGGATCTGCTAAAGTTTCTCTGTAAAGTTAAAAGCACTCTATAGTGGTAAAAGATGTGCAGTAAATTCAAGACAAAACAAATCAAAGACAAACACTAGCAAAGGAAACTGCCTAGTGAAAATCAGAATAGAAACCAAGCTTTTGATATCTCCAAAACAATTTCCGGTAGAAAATTTCTAATTAATTAATGCGGGAAGGAAAACCATAAATACAATACTTCTTTTTAGATTTCAATGCCGATAATTATTGGATTTATAACTTTACAAAACATCTTGTTTGTTCATAGGTTAAAATAGTCCTTTGTATTAAAAACATACATGTAAGTTAGGTTGGTATCAATTTAATTTGAATAAATCATGGCTTGAGTTGAACTGAAACATAATCTTAATAGATATGTAATTTTTAGGTATCATATGTTATAGCTGGGGTTAAAGTTAGAGGTCACTGTGTATATACAGACACCATCATTTAAAAAATGCTATTATTTCTTTATTTTGAGAGAGAGAGAGAGACAGAGAAAGAGAGAGAGAACATGAGTGGGGAAGGGGCAGAGAGACAGAAAGAGTCCCAAGCAGGCTCCACACTTTCAGCACAGAGCCTGATGTGGGGCTTTATCCCATGAACCAAGAGATCATGGCCTGAGCTGAAATGAAGAGTTGTATGCTTAAGTGACTGAATGACCCCAGGCACCCTCAGACACCCTCATTTTACACTCTGCTTTCCTCGTCCTTGAAAGATGCATTTGTTCCTTTGCTTGCTTGCTTATTTATTTATTTATGTATTTATTCATTCATTCATTCATTCATTCATTCATTCATTTATTTTTTCTATTGCTATATGCGTCCTCTGTGATGGAACCTGTGCAAATGTTCCAGAAACAGTGGAATGGATGTTCTGCCCTTAAGGAGAAGCTCACAGTCTGGTGTGGGAAACACAAAGCTAACCAGACATAGGGCACACTACACAGGAAAATAGAAACGTTTCCAAAACAATCTGAGGATGTGTTAGAACTAGTGGGAAATTGACTGGAAAATTCAGAGAAAGTGTCACATATAGAGTGATGAGAAGTTGATCCCTGATGCCAGCCTACCACCCTTGCACCTGTTTATACCTTAGCAATATAAGTAATAAGATTTGTTGACTATCTCACATGCCCCTTGTATGTGACCTCAGGCTCCCGCATCTGGTAAACTTCTGTGTGCAGGTGGGTGTTTTAAAGGGATCTTTCTACGTTAGGAAACATAAATCAGAAGCCCTTCTGAACTCAGAGACTACCTTCAGTCTTACTGAACCACAATCTCTAGCAAGATTAATATTTCTTTTTTTTTTTAATTTTTTTTAACAATTATTTATTTTTGAGACAGAGACAGAGCATGAACGGGGGAGGGGCAGAGAGAGAGGGAGACACAGAATCGGAAGCAGGCTCCAGGCTCTGAGCCATCAGCCCAGAGCCCGATGTGGGGCTGGAACTCACGGACCGCGAGATCGTGACCTGAGCTGAAGTTGGACGCTCAACCGACTGAGCCACCCAGGCGCCCTATTAAGATTAATATTTCTGATATACTGCCGCACAGACCACAAACTGGTAGCCTGTATATGTGCTGCGTATGGCTCATAGACATATTTAATTTGCCCTTATGGTCCTTAAAATA
The DNA here is from genome assembly GCF_046562875.1 of Panthera onca. NCBI lineage: Eukaryota > Metazoa > Chordata > Mammalia > Carnivora > Felidae > Panthera > Panthera onca. The sequence goes on from NC_138343.1 coordinate 45,754,178, forward strand.
TCAAAATTTAGTGGGTTTTTTTTGACAGAGCTTGCATTCACCAATATTCACTACATGCCGCTGGTCACTATCAGTTTGCTTCGTTTGATATATTTGCCTGCCCATTTTGACTAACGTGTGACCTTCAAAATAAATTATGAAAGAGCCAGTCTCATTCACCAAGTAGCACATATCCACCAAGAAAAGTAAAAAGAAATGTTGCACAATTACTAATTTGTTTTTGTGTGGTACTATTCAAGCTGTTCCTTTCTCTCTGGTAGTTGATTTGCAACCTCCAGAAGTAACTCATGTAACAATTATATTGATAAAATGTAAATGGATACAAGGAATTTCTAGCTAAAGTATTTTTCACTTATGGTTCTTGGTAATTACATCTTTGGAACACTGTTGCCTCATTCTATCTTGATGAAAAATACCAGGAAAAATAAACCATTTAAAGTAGAATCACAAATTCAGAATTAAGAAGGAGTCCCCTTAAATTTTAGCAACAACACCTCTTACAAAGCTTGTGCGCTTTAATTCTCCAGAGAAGTCTGGAGCTAGTCTTTTTCATATGTGGTATCAGTTATCCATTATGACGTATAAATACTATTAGAAACTTGGAGGCGTACGACATGCACTGATTGTATGACAGTTACTATGGTTCAGGAATCCAGGCTGTTATGCCCAGAATTCGTGATCCCCAAAGACCACTAGGGAGCCGAGTCCGATGCAAAAGCAAAAGAACCTTTATTCTAGCTAGCTAGAGCTCAATCCCCTACCTGCACCGATGCAGCGGTGATATACCAGGGAGAGAGAGCGAGTTTCAAAAGCACAAAGGTTTTATAGGGGTCTAGGGGCAGTTGGTGAGGGGAAGGGTCGTGGCCTCGGCCGATTGGCTGGGGAAGGGTCGGAGTCCTGTTACGCAAGTCGCTGGGCGTGTTTTGATCAGGAAGTTTGAACGGGTGAGCGGGAGGTTACTCAAGGGGAGGAGGCACGGTCTGAGGTTTCTGCGATTTTCCCGGAAAAGGGGTATGTCGGGACATAGTCACTCAAGGTGGAGAACAAAGAACAAGATGGAGTCGGCCAGCATAGGTCCGCCCTTTCAAGGCATGGCTGATCTGGTCCTCTGCTTCAATGTCTCTTACAAGGCCATGGTTGGGGTCTTATCTTAGGCCAGACTAGAGAAGGAACTGCTCCTAAACCTGTAAGGCTCTTGCAGGATTCCATTTTTTTCTTTTCTTTTTTTTTTTTCTTTTCTTTTTTTAGGGCTTTAGTACCTTGCTAATTGTTGGCTGGAGACTGCTCTCTTAAAAGCAGGAAGGAAGCCAATAAAAAGATTCTGCAAGCACTATGGAAGTTATAGTTTTATGTAACATAATCATAGGAATGACATCGAGTTACTTTTTGCCATATTCTATGCGTTAGAGGCAGGTCAGTCTCATCTACACTTGAGGGAAGAAGTTCATCCAAAGATGTAAATACTAGCAGAAAGGGATAATTTGGGGTCATGTTAGTGTCTGTCCTGCACACATACCTTAGCAATGGTGATAATGATGATGATCCCAACTAACTTTTCTTGATCACTTAATGTGTGACAGATTCTCTTTTAAGCATTTTGTATGTACTGCTTCACTTGTTCCTCCATGCTTCTCTGAAACAAAACAAAACAAAACAAAACAAAACAAAACAAAACAGTGGGTACTATTATTATTCTCAATAAATAGTGAAGAAACTGAAAAGTGCATGGCTAACATCTTACCCAAAGTCACATTTAGAAACTAGTGGAGCTGGAATTCTAACCCAAGCAGTCTGAATCTATACCATACACTCTTTTCTTTTTTTAATATTAATTTATTTTTGAAAGGGAGAGAGAGAGAGACAGAGACATAGCATGAACAGGGGAGGGACAGAGAGAGAGACATAGACAAGAATCTGAAGCAAGCCCCAGGCTCCGAGCTGTCAGCACAGAGCCTGATGCAAGGCTTGAACTCACGAACCATGAGATCACGACCTGAGCCGAAGTTGGAAGCTTAACCGACTGAGCCACCCAGAAGCCCTATACCATATACTCTTTTATTAATAAACTTTTTAATTTAATTGTAACACACATAGGGGAAAAAAAAACCCATAAATCATGAGGGTTTAGTTTAATGAATTGTCACAAACTGAGTACATTCGTATAACCACCAGTCAGATAACAAAACAAAACAAACAGATAATTATCAACATCTAGAAATTTCTTTCATCTCTTGTCCCAATCACTACCTCTATTCTTTTAATGCAAAGGTAAACTTTATCTTGACTAATAACACTATTTTTGCCTAATTTTGAACTTTACATATATGGATTCATATTATAAATATGTTTTTATTTCTGTCTTCTTTCATTCAACATTTTTTGTAGTTGTTGTTGCTGTTGGGTTCCTTTATATTGTTTCATGTAACATTAGCTCAGTTTTATGGTGTGTAATATTCTATTATATGCAATATTCTACAATTTATTATCCATCCCACTCTTGACAAATACTTGGGTTGTTTCCATTTTAAATTATTACAAATTATAATTTTATAAACATTCTTCTGCATGTCTTTTGGTGTCCATATCTATGTACTTCCCTTTGATGCATGTGAATAAGTGGAAGTAGGATGGCCAAAATAGGTTTCCAAATTGGTTTTATCCGTTGTAATAACACCACCACAGCATATGGTGGATCTTTCCCGGAACTGGGTATTCACAGTCTTTCTCGTATTAGCCATTCTAGTGAATGTGTATGGTATTTCATTGTGGCTATCCTATGCATTCTCATGAAAGGGGTCAGGACCTATTCATATATATTATTAGCTGTTTTGATGTCCTGTTGGGGGAGGGTGTTCAAATCTCATAATTGAATAGTCCTTTCTTGCTGATATTTCAACAATCTTTATTTTGGACTTCACAAAATTAAAATAGAGATTATTTTTTCACTTTACCAAAAATGTCTTTTACTGAACAAACGTTCTTAATTTTACGTATCCAAATTATTAAAACTTTCTACATGGTTAGTGTCTTCCATGTTCTAAGGAATCAGTCTATTCCAAGGAAATGAATTTTCTCTTTTAGACATTATTTTATTTCTCACATTGCACTGTAAATCAGCCATACATAATATGTCATGTTTTTCCCTTGGGGATTTCCAGATTTTTTTTCTTTCTTTTTTTTATTTTTCAGAAGTTTGATTCTCATGTGCCTAGGTATAGTCCTCTTTATGATGATCTCACCTGGAGTTTATTGAGGTTCTTGTATCTATTTTTTATCAAATTGGGAACTTCTGTCCATTATTCCTTTAAATATATTTTTTCACCATTATTTTCTCTTAGTCTGAGACTTCCATAACATTTTTATTGGTAAAATAGACATTATTTTATATTATTTCTGAGATTCTGATACATTTTACTCAATTTTTGTCTCTCCATTTTTCAGGTTGAATTATTTCCACTAATCTATCCTCAAGTTTACTCATCCTCTCTTCTACCATCTAAAATCTGCCTTTGAGCTTATTTAGTATGTTTTTCACCTTGTGTATGCATTTTTCTACTGATGCATTTTTTGGGGTTCTTTTGAGAGTTAATTTATTGAGATTCCTTATTTTTCAGTAATTTTCATCATATTTTCCTTTAATTCTTTGTATATAGCTTCCCCCAATTATTGAATATGTTTATGATCACTCCTATTTATTTAATTTTAAAAATTCCAGTAAAATTAACATACAATATTATATTATTTTCAGGTATACAACATAGTGATTCCACAATTCTACACATTACTCAGTGCTCATTATGATAAGAGCACTCTTAATTCCCCTCACTTATTTCACCCATCTGATCATCCATCTCCCTTCTGGAAACCACCAGTTTGTTCCTCAATAGTTAAGAGTCTGGTTTTTTTTTTTTTTTCTCTCTCTCTCTTTTTTTCTTTGTTTTATTTCTTAGATTCCACAGACATGAGTGCAATTATATGGTATTTCTTTATCCATTCATCTATCAATTGGCAATTGTCTATCAATTGACAATTGGGTTGCTTCCATAATTAGGCTATTCTAAATAATTCTGCAATAAACATAGGGGTGCACTTATCTTTTAGAATTAGTGTGTTCATATTCTTTGGGTAAATATCCAGTAAGGGAGTTACTAGATCATATGCTAATTCTATTTTTGATTTTTTGAGTAAACTCCATGCTGTTTTCCACAGTGCACTAGTTTGCATTCCCACCAATGCTCACAAGGGTTCCTTTCTCCACATATCCTTGCCAACACTTGTTTCTTGTGTTTTTGATTTTAGCCATTCTGACAGGTGTGAGATGATATCTCATTGTAGTTTTGATTTGGATTTCCTTGATGATGAGTGACATTGAACATCTTTTCCTGTGTCTGTTGCCCATCTGTATGTTTTATTTGGAGAAATATCTGTTCATGTCTTTTGCCTTTTTTCAATTGGATAATTTGTTTTTTGTTTTGTTTTGTTTTTTTGGTGCTGAGTTATGTGAATTCTTTATATCTTTAGGATGCTAACCTCTTATCAAATATACCAACATTTGCAAGTATCTTCATGTCATGAGGTTATGTTTGTTTTGTGGATTGTTTTCTTTGCTTTGCAGAAGGTTTTTATTTTGATGTGGTCCCAATAGTTTATTTTTGCTTTTGTTTCTCTTGCCTCAGGAGATATATCTAGAAAAATATTGGTGTGCCCAATTTCAGAAATTACTGCCTGTGATCTCTTCTAGGATTATTATGATCTCAAGTCTTACCTTTAGGTATTTCATCCATTTTAAATTTATTTTTGTATATGGTATAAGAAAGTGGTTCAGTTTCTTTTTTCTTTTTTTGCATGTAGCTGTCCAATTTTCCCCACACAATTTGTTGCGACTTTCTTTATCCCATTGCAATGTCTTGCTTTCTTTGTTGAAGATTAATTGACCACATAATCGTGGGTTTATTTCTGGGTTCTCTATTCTATTATATTCTATTCTATTGATCTGTGTATCTGTCTTTGTGCCAGTGCCATAGTGTTTTGATTACTAGAGTTTTGTAGTGTATTTTGAAATCAGGGATTGTAATGCCTCCAGTTTTGTTCTTTTTCAAGGTCTGTTTGGCTATTTGGGGTCTTTTGTGATTCCATACAATTTTTAGGATTATTTGTTTTAGTTCTATGAAAAATGCTATTGGTATTATGATAGGGATTTCATTACATCTGTGGATTTCTTTGGGTAATATGGACATTTTAACAATATTTGTTCTCCCAATACATGAACATGGAACATCTGTCCGTTTGTTTGTGTCTTCTTCAATTTCTTTCATCAATGTTTTATAGTTCTCAGAGTGAGAAGTCTTCACCTCCATAGTTAAGTTTATTACTAGGTATTTTTTATTTTTGGTTCCATTATAAATGGAATTGTTTTCTTAATTTCTCTTTCTGCTACTTCATTATGAGTGTATACAATTCAAAAAATCTCTGTATGTTGATTTTATATCCTGTAACCTTGTTGAATTCATTGATCAATTCTAGGGATTTTTTTGGTGGAGTCTTTTGAGTTGTCTATATAGAGTATCGTATCATCTGCAAATAGTGAAAGTTGGACTTCTTCCTTGCCAATTTGGATACATTTTATTACTTTGTGTGGCCTGATTACTGTGTCCAGGACTTTGAATACCGTATTATAACAGTATGAAGGTGGACATCCCTGCCTTGTTCCTGACCATGGAGGAAAAGCTACTCTGTTCTGTTTCTTTGAATGTCCCATATTTATTATTGCTTTCACCGAGATATTTTATTTTATTTATTTATTTATTTATTTATTTATTTATTTAAAAGAATCTTTTTTTTAATGTTTATTTTTGAGAGAGAGAGAGACAGAGTGCCAGTGCGGAGGGGCAGAGAGAGACGGAGACACAGCAGGCTCCAGGCTCTGAACTGTCATCACAGAGCCCGACATGGGGCTCAAACTCACGGACTACGAGATTGTGACCTGAGCCAAAGTTGGATGCTTAACTGACTGAGCCACCCAGGCACCCCTAACCAAGATATTTTAGATAATATCCTATATCAACTTTGGATTCTGATTTATTTTTCTGATTTATTTATTTATTTTCTGTTTAGTATCTTGCCTGAATTTAAACAGTGGGATCTACATACAAGACAATGTGTAAGTGTTGATATCTTTGCTTACTTTTTAGACTGTGATGTTGCTTCTTTGTCTGCATAGCTTGGTGATCAGCCAGTGCTTTGCGCAGAGACTGTGTTAATACATCTGGAGCCTATAAGGTTTCTGCCTTCTCTTGATGGATCTGAGTGGTTTCGTGTGTACATTGACAAGTCCTTATTTCTTTTTTCAAGTTATTTTATTTATTTTGAGAGAGAGAGAGAGAGAGAGACAGCATGAGCAAGGGAGGGGAAGAGAGAGAGAGGGAGAGAGAATCCCAAGCAGGCTCCACGCTGTCAGCACAGAGCCTGACATGGAGCTCATTACCTCAAACTGTGAGATCATGACATGAGCTGAAATCAAGAGTTGGACACTTAACCCACTGAGCCACCCAGGCACCCTGAGCCCTCATTTCATTTTACTTTCTTCTGGGCTCTCTTGGGTCTTCACACACATGAAAACATGTAGTTTTTCAGTCAGCCACAGAGAAACGGTACTTTTCTAGCCCTTCTATATTCTTTCTCATTCTCAAGGTCTTGTTAAGTTTCTGGCTAGTCCAATGCTTGATGTAGCTAAGATCTCAGTCAAGAGCTAGAAAAAATAAACTATTTTTCTCTTTACTTCCTATCCCATTCATCATATTTAGCTGGTAAAGCCAAATTTCTTTGCTTCCTACCTCAAAGTTACTATTCCTTCTCTGGCAGTGATGTTGCTGGTTATTATAGCTGAACCAACCACTTTGATAAAATTGCAATTCTCACTGACCAGTGGGGGGAGAGGCTACAAAGAGAAGAAGGCTACAGACTCTCATTATCCTTATCCAAATCTATAACAGTTCTTCAAGAATAAATTTCTTTGAGAAAACTGTTACTCAGTTTCTTGTGTGTCTTTAGTTGCTTTCCAGGTCTAGAGTACATGTTTTTAACAATGTCATTTAATTTGTGCTTTTTGCAGATAGGATTTACTAATTTATTCAAACATCTAATGCTGAAAGATCTTTACTGTGGGGAAGTTTTGGACTTATTATTATTATTATTATTATTATTTGAATGGTTATGGAATTTAACAGGTATTCTATATCTTTGGGTCAGTTTTGATAAATTTTCTTTTTTTTGGACATTTTGTCAATTTTATTAAAATTTTTAAATGTGTTGGATTAAAGTTGTTCAAAATATCCTCTTTCAAAAAACTTTCTGTAATTATGGTCATTGCGCTTCTTTCTCATTCTTGAAATTGGACATCTGTTCTTTTTTTTCTTTTTAGCATGGTCAAGCTTGCTGTGTTTATCAGTTTTGTTCTGTTGAAAAGTCAACTGTTAATTGTGTACCCTCAAATTCATATATTAAAATTTCACCCCCCCTCTATGAGTGTTTTGGAGATAGGGCCTCAAGAAGTAATTAGTTAGAGGAGCCTGGGTGGCTCAGTCGGTTGAGCATCCAACTCTTGATTTTGGCTCAGGTCATGATCCCAGGCTCACGGGATCGAGTCCCACATCTGGCTCCATGCTGAGCATGGGGCCTGCTTGGGATTCTCACTCTCTCTCTCTACTGCTCTCTCCCACTCATTCACTCTCTCACTCTCCCTAAAATTAAAATAAATAAATAAATAAATAAATAAATAAATAAATAAATAAATAAAATATAAATAAACAAAGAAGTAACTAGTTAAATGAAGTCATAAGGGCAGGGCTCCAATCCCATAGGACTGGTGTCCCTATGAGATGAAAAAGAGGTTCCACTGGGATACCTCTCAATCTTTCTCTCTCTCTCTTTCTCTCTCTCCCCCAACCTCCTTCTCTCTCTGCATGTGCACAGAAGAAAGGTCATGTGAGGACACACTTAAAAGGAGCCAGCTGTCTACAAGCCAGAAAAAGATGTCTCACCAGAAACCAAAATTCCTGTTACCTTAATCTTAGATTTTTATGCTCCCAAACTGTAAGAAAATAAACTTCTATTGTTTAAACAGTCAGTCTGTGGTATTATGGTATGCCTAGCCTGAGGAGACTAATACAGCCAACTATGAAATAAATGCATACTTTTATTTTAATTTCCCTTCTTCTTTCTTTGTATTTCATTAAAAGCAAAAAAGCTCTACTTTTCTCAGTTCTCGATTTCAATATATTAGTTATTGAGTTTCAGCTTTCTTTTCTAAAATATAAATCAAAGTTTCAAATACGTCTCTCAGTAGATACATACCGGAATATCACAAATTTTGGCATCATCTCTCCTTTGTCTTTCAGTTTTGATTTACATAGTGACTTTGTATTTGGTTTTTTTGCTTATTTGCTTTTTAAAGAATTGTTTCTTAACTGTGAAATATTTGAGAATTCTCTTGTTATTCTCTCGTAATTGATTTCTAGCTTAATTCTTTAGTGTTCAGAGTATTCTATCTGTGAGTTGGATCCATTGAAATTTGTTGAGACTTACTTTATGGTGCAACAGTGGTCAATTTTGGTAACTAAGCCATGTACACTTGAAAAAACAATGCATTTTGTACTCTTAAGGGACAATTAAATTATTTGTTTAAATTTTAAGTGTGCCCAAATATTCAAATTTTCTTGATTTTTTTGGAGGCTTTTCTGATGTTATTAAGGCTAGTATATTTAAGTCTCTTAATGTCATGGCTTTGTGTACATTTCTCCTTTTAGTTCTGTAAATATTTCTTTTTATTTTGAAGCTATGTTATTAAGTACTGACAAATTTAGATTGGTGTATTTTTCTGGTGCACTGTCACTTTCATCTTAATATATCTGATATTATCATTTGTAAATTTGTCTTAAGGTCTACTATTGATGTTGCTACATCGGGCTAATTTTGGTTGATTTTTCCATCTATTTACTCTCAAACATTCCACATACTTTGGATGACAGCAATTATTTTTAAAAGTCTCATCTTGGAAGCCTTGTCTTTTGGTTAGCATGTTTATTTTATTGATACATGATTTAATTATTTGACATTTAACTTTACTGCCTTCAGATTTCATTTGTCCTAACTATTCTATGTATTACTCTCTTTTCTGGAGTAAATCACCTTTTGTTGTTGTTACTTTTATTATTACTTTTGCTCTGTTATCAGCTTGTTATACATTAATTTACCATTTTGGAATAGTTAGCTGAAAGATGAGGATAGTTATCCCTTCCTTAAGGATTGAATTAAGGTAATTGACTTCTATCAATCACCAAACAAAACTAAAACCTTAAAACATTAACTCAATTTATCCCTCAAGCTTTTTGTCCTATATTTGTCAAGTGTTTAAATTACATATAAGTTTAAATCCCATAAGATATTATTTTATTGTTTCATACAATCAGTGTTCATTTACAGTTGCCCAAGTGGTTTTCCTAGATGTTCCTCCTTGTCCTTGCATATTGTATTTCTATCTGGAGTCATTGTTCATCTACCTCCTTTATTTTCTTTAATGCTAGTTTACTACTGCCAAATTCTCTTAGATTTTATTTGTCTCAAAAGTATCTTTCATTCACCTTAATTGTTAAAGTGACAATAACCGAGAAATTTCCGGAGTAAAGCCCTTCAGCTACTGATGTAAGAAACATCAACAACCTAAGTATAATAAATATAAACAAAAATACACCTAGGGATCAAAATTGGATTTCTTAAAACTAAAAACTAACATTGCTTCTGCCCTATTCTCTCACTGTTCTCTTTCTGACACTCAAAATAAATGTACATTAGGCCTTTCACTATTTTCTTTATGTCTTCAGTGAGCTTTTCTATGTTTTTAATTCCTTTGTCTTTTAATGCTTCAGTTTGAACGTTTTGTTCTGACCTGTCTACCAGTTCCTAATTTTATCTTCAAATTGTCTTATCTCTTAAATCTATTTGGAGAATTTTGAAATTATTATTATTTAATTTTAATTTCTAGAATTTCCATTTCATTCTTTTTTCTAGTTTTAAATTATGTGCCAAATTTTATTACCTGGTCATTTAAATTTCTGTGCATATTAATCAAGTTATTTTGAAGTTCATGTCTGATGGTCATGATGTCCTTTATAGACTATGTTTTTATTCTGTTACAGGTTTTTCTTTTCTTATTTTTTTATGTTGTTTCCTTTCTGTATGCCTGATTAATTTTGATTGTGTTTTTGAAACCATCAATGAAAAATTTTAGAAAGAATTCAGGCCTTTAAATAATATAATTTTTATTCAGTAAAGAATTACATTTTATTTATTTATTTATTTTTATTTATTTTTTGAGGGAAAGGGAGACAGAGTGTGAGCTGGGGAGGGGCAGAGAGAGAGAAAAACAAGCAGGCTCCAGGCTCCAAGCTGCCAGCACAGAGCCTGATGTGGGGCTCGAACCCATGAGCTGTGAGATGGTGACCTGAGCCAAAGTCGGACACTTAACCAACTGAGGCACGCAGGTGCCCCTCCATTTGATTTGAGAAGGAAGTCTGTTCGGGATTATCACCGTATTTCAGTCATGGGTGAAGTCAAAGATAAGTTTCTTCTGAGGAGTGGTTTCATTCTGATCTTCTGGTGAGCCCTCAACTTAAATTTTTGTTTTTCCTTGCCCTTAAGGCTGCCAAAAGTTATGCTCCACTTCCCAGCTCTTTGTTTTGTCTTTTACTTTTGAGATTGGCAATCACTTTAAGGGAAAATCATGATCATACATGCTCAGCTCACCCACTTAGCTTCCTTCTTCAAAATCTTGACCCTATAAATTCTTATAGTCTTTGTTTCTGTCTTATACTTAAAGCCAGGAGTTCCCCCCTACCATTATTTATGTACATTGTATTCAGAGTAATCATAAAACAAGGCAGTCATCCTAGGAAACTGGTCTCCAATGCCTGCATTTTTAGCCCAATACTCTAGATATTTCTGACTTAGAATTATCATTAAACCAATATATAAAATATTAAGTTCCATTTTTAAAGCTTTGCATATGAAAATGGGAAATGGATTAGGTATTGGTTTGAAGTTCAGAATATTGGTAAAAGGAAATAAATGTATTAACAAGATTGTGGTTGGGGAATTTAATCAACATTTAGAACGGTAGCAAAAATCCTGCCTATTCACGTACATGCACATCACATTTAAGCAATGTGAATTTTGTAAGGTAAAAATTGTAATTTCTCTTTTACAGATAAGGGAACTGAAATTCTAGCAGAGTAAATAATGTGTCACAAACTGAATCTACTTCTTTTTGATGATTCTGTATATTTATGCTTATATACTCTAATTTGCCATCATATGTTTATTTTATTCAGACATGACTCCATGAAAGTATGTAAAATATTTTAGAAAACTTTTTAAGTAAGTTTCTTGAAGAGTTTTTTTCCCAGTAGATTTAATTCTTAAAATAATGCTTTAAATAATGCTTAAATAATGCTTAAAATAATGCTTTAAATTATCTGGAAAATTGACTTATGTAAAACAGGTAAATTCTAATAATCTAGGAAACTAAGGGAAATGCCCTTGATATCCAGATTTATATAAAAAATGCACTTGTTGAAAAAAGCGATGCAAAATAACTCCATCTATCCTTTTCCATGGTAATTCAGATGCTGTTATAAATTTAGTATTCTTGCTTGTTTATACAACTTGGCTCTTGCAAAGTGATATGTTTTCAATTCTTATATAAATCATATTTGCCTTGGAGAGATTTCAAAAAATAAAAAACAAACAAAAAAGAACAAAACAACTAACTGGTGATATAATTCTGTAATTTACATACGTTAGTTTTACCGTGATCGAATCTCATTTTCCATGAAGGCAAAATACCTAGTGAATTTTATGCCGTGGTGGCTCATGACTAAATAAATTATCTTTACCATATTCAAAGTCATCAGCAATAATATAAGAAATATTGCATACCGTTCAAAGTTTCAAGAGGCACCAGCTCTTTTGAATTCTTTTTGTGAGCTTAACCTTTTTGGCTATTATGAGCCTTGTTCTCTCTTTGGGTGAAAAAGAGCATAGCTAAAATGTTAACAGTACATAGCTAACTATGGTCCTCATTGATTTTCTTTCTGGCCCATGGCATATCCCAGGAAAAGAGCCAATTTCAATGAAATAAATAATAACGCCTTTTATAACACTTTACAAGATATTTCTCTGTACACTTTATTTACATCTCAAGGGATTTCTGAACCATAGCTATTATTATTTCAGTTTATGAAGAAATTAAAGTTCAGAGAGGTTTAATATGCTGTCCAAGGTTTTTCAATTTGTATGTTTTTGGATAAAGATTTGAGCATGTTTTGATAATAGAGAACAGAAAGTAAAGAGTGTGGTTTAGAATTTATTAGACTCAGCCAATAAAAATATAAAATGTTAATTCAGCATATCCAGGGCGACCTATCAAGGTCAGAAAAATTATTGTGGAGAATCAGGTAAGGTAACAATGAGAGAAACTGTGGAATGATTGCATTCTTGTAACCAAATCAGTCAGATGAGCCAAAAAGACATTTGGAGCCTGAGCAATAAAATAGAGCCCATCTGGCTGCTAAGGCCTTTCCATGGCTTCCATTCCTGTGTAAGCCTCACCAGTAAAACTCAGAAGTCTTAACAGCTTGAAAGTATTTAAGTAAGAAGATAACAGTCCCTACCCTTTTTGTTTGTTTGTTTCATTCATCCATCCATTCAACACATATTTATTAAAAGCCTATGTTGTAGCAGACACTACTCTAGATGATGGGGTTATAGGAATGAACAAAACAGAACAATCCCTGCCTTTGTGGAGCATGCATCGTAATGGAAGAAGACAGATTATAAACAGAGCAATTATAAAGTCTGTAACCAGTTAGTATGTACAATGGAGGCAAACATAGAATGGGGAAATGGGCTTGGGGGGGTGTGTGACTGGTGACACAGCTTGAAACAGTTAACTAGCCTGCACTGAGAAGGTTTACTCTGAAGGAGATGAGTCATCTGGATCTCCTGGGAAGAGCATTGCAGGCTGAGTGCCAAACGCTGATGTGGAATTATGCCGGTTATGTTCAAGGGAGAGCAAGGAGGTCAAAGTGTCTAGAGAGAAAGGAGGGGGAAGGATGGCTCCTGAGCTCAAAGATGTCGCTGGGCAGCCAAGCCTGTTGGCCCTTGCCATTTACTGAATGAAAGGGTGAATCTGTGGCAGGTTTTGAGAAGATGAATAGCATAATTTCATTGATAACCTAACTTTGTCATATTAGTTGCTGTTTTGAGAATTGCCTATGAAAGGACAGAAAAGGGGAAACCAGTTAGGAGGCTTTGGCAAAAATCCTCACGAGAGATAAGTCTGGCTTGGATGAGGATAACCACAATAATGTTTATGAGAAGTGGTCAGAGTCAAGATGTGTTTATTATAATAGACCAATGAGATGGATTTTCGGGCTATTCTTAAAACATGGACATTCTCTTTTACATTAAATTACTTGTGTACATATTTGTCAAGGATGGTTGCATATTTTATTTTACTTTCTGTGTCAAATGGCAGTATGGTAGGTAATCCGTGAAGGATTGTGAAATACACATTTATGGTTATTCAAAGCTAAACGGAAGGCTTTTAAGAGAGATTGTTGAAGACCCACTGTGATATGAATAAAGGCATAAAGCCATCAGTGTGTGGTAATTCTATCTATTTTCTTCTGATTATAGGTAGTGTGTTTATAAAAGCTAGAAAGGGGAACCTATGAGAGTAGTCAGTAGATAAAAATGGATTATGGATTATGAGACTGAAACTTCTTATGCCCACCTGAAAACTGTTCATTAATATCATGTCAGTTTCATAATTGTTAAGTATGATTACATTGTAATGCTTAGGATGGCTGTGAGTATAGCTACTGAAAAAGATAAATTGCATTACACTTCGTACGCATCAGTGCTATGAAACTAATAAAGAACAATGATGGAAATGGCGTAGACTTGCTGTTTTTCAGAAGGAGCTTCCCCTCCATTTTGTATATTGGGAAAGAAAAAGTCTGAAAAGAGAGTATTACAAAAACCTTCACTCACTCTTCTTCCAGATTATCAGGACACTGAGGCTGGTGATTCCAGATGTTCTTGTGGTCCCTCTTGCGTATGAGGGTTTATTGCAGCCTCCAAATTAGTTTTCCTTTTCCTTAGTTGTCAACTTGGAAGGAGAGAATTCTTGAGTTTAGGTCAGTCTTAGAAATTACCTAAATTATTTAACCTCTCTGCTTCTAAGTCTTTCTCTTCAATATGGTAAAAAACAATTCATGGGTCAGAGTTGTGACAATAAATTGTGATATTGTTTGCAGTGGGAACAGGAGGCATTTATTGTACATACTCAGTGTGGACAAAACTGTTTTACATGACTGCCTACCAGGCAGAAACTGTGGTGTGCATAAGATTTCACAGGTTGGAGCAGGACTGATTTTTTTTCTTTTTTTTTTCTTTCAGACTGGTCCACTGTAATAGGAGACTATGATGGTTAATTTTATATGTCAACTTGCGTGGGCTACAAAATACCCAAATATTTGGTCAAACATTATTCTGGATGTGTCTATGAGGGTGTTTCTGGATGAGATTAACATTTGAATTGGTAGATTGAGTAAAGCAGATTGTACACCCTAATGTAGGTGGGCCACATCCATTCAGTTGAAGACTTGAATAGAACAAAAAGGCCAGCTGTGCCATGAGTAGGAGGTAACTCCTGCCTGACTGCCTTGATCTCACATCAATTTTGTCCTGTTTTCAGGATCACACTGAAACATTAACCCTTCCTGGGTCTTGAGTTTGCTGGTATTCAGCGGTAACTACATGATCAGCTACTTTGGGTCTCTAATTTGCTGATTGCAGATCTTGAGATTTGTCACCTTCCATAATTGCATAAGCCAATTTCCTAAAATCTCTCTAGATAGATAGGTAATACAGATAGATATAGATAATCCTAGTCCTAGCCATCTGTCTATATCAAAATGATATATATACACACATATCTTATCAGTTCTCTTTCTCTGGAGAGCTCCTACTAATATAGAGGCTTCTGGTCCAGGCATGAAATCAAGTATAGATTTTACTACTGACCCAAAACAAACAAACAAACAAACAAACAAACAAACAAACAATACACACACACACACACACACACACACACAAACGTGTGTGTGTGTGTGTGTGTGTGCGCTCCCATCATATGTGCATAGTGAGTGTTTCAAAGAGGGCCTAATTCTGTGAACAAAATTAGAAATCTGGCTTAATTTTGCATGTCAGGGAAAAGAATCTGTTTTTTTTTAAAGAGTTTGGAAAGAGAATCAACTGAATGCTGTGTGAAAAAGAAATTCAACTCAGAAAACCTAACATTCAATTCCATTGTTTTATAAACCATCATACATGTGATGTACCTCAGCTAAGGCAAAGTGCATTGTAAAAGAAGAGACAGGCAAAAAGCAGAGGAAAGACCATGAAGAAATGAAATGCCCTACGTTTGTGCAGTCACAGACAAGACCAACACTGTACTGAGGTCTCCTCTTATCACCTGTCAACCACCAAGGGGCAGCAGATCTAAGGCTATGGAGAGGCAACTTGAAGATATCAGCGTCTATAGCTGCAGGGCAGGAATGGAATGAATCCAAGAAGATTGGGTGAATCATCCTGAGACCCTATAGGAGAATGGAGGAATTTATTCTGGGTGAGATGAGCTCTTGCTTCTATTGGTTTCTCTGGTTGGCATTGAAAAGACTTTTTTTGTTTTGTCTTTTCAACATGAGAGCAACATACTGTATGCATACAACTGTGGGGACACATGGCAAACCATTAAATAAGCCTATGTGAAACCCCTTCCTTTCTGGGAGTGGGTAGCTTCATTACACTGATGGTCATGCCATTTGGAATCTGAAGAAGGATAATTGCATTAGAAGAAATATTTTTCCAAAGTTAGTTTAAAGTTACAACTTTGCAGCTGCAGTAACAGGCAAAAATCAGGGCCGTACAAAAATCCAAGCATCAGTTTCCCAAACCAACAGAGATCAAACAACAGAGATCAGAAAGAGAATTTGAACTTTAAAATATTAGTATTTATTTAGTCCATGCCTTGTAACTATTTTTTATGTCTCAGGCAATATTAGCATCCCATTCTCTCTTGCTGGCAGTTTTACTTGCAAAAGTCTCATAGGTTGTGGTAAAAAAAAAAGTTCTTTCATTGGACATTACACACGCACAACTGACCTTGTGTGCACATAAGGCACTCAGCTGTGGATGCTGTCCAGTAATAAGGAAATGTACAGTCTTGTCAGAGGGAAGAGGGACTGTGCCTTTCAGCCATCCTATCGTGTCTTCTGCCTTCTGCTCTTAGTGCTTTGGGATAATCCTATTACATCTAATAATTGAATCCCTCCGCCTGACTCTCTAGAAAAGTGTTCTGATCACTCTCCAACCCTTTCCCTCTCCGAGACCACAAAATTACTCTCTCCTAGGCCCCATATTGTACCATATTGACCTGCTGGATTCTGTTTGAGACTTCCGATTGGCTTTGGGAACCAGCTTTTGAGGTGTTGTTTGTTTAGCACCATGGCTGATACATGGTGGGACCATGATACACCATCAGAAAAATATCGTATGTAATGCATATCGTTCAGTCAAGTCAGACTACATTTACTTTCTATAGTAATCAAAGGGAAGGAAAATGGGTAAAGTGAGATGATTGGTAAGGGAAGTTGGAAAATTAAAAATAAAAAAAGGAAGCAGAGAGGAATTCTGGTCAAACTAGTTAGCTGGAGACATGGATTTTAATTCTCAGATAATTGGGACTCTGGCCACAGGCTTAGAAAAAAGCCACATTTCCTCTAGATGGTACAGGGGATTTCCCACTGAGAAAAGTGAAATCGAGAAAAAGAAAATAAAACAAAAGAAGGAGCTGGTTGAGCAAACCCTGAAAATAATAATTTTTAAGTTTCCAACTGCTACTTCAGTATAAGTTTAAGAGATGAAATGAGTTCTCTAAAGGTTAAGAAATTGTTTTTTTCTATTTCATCTTTTAATCAAATAGTCTCTATTTAAAGTAGGGGAAAGGACTCCACATTATTATAGGTCATATGAAAAACTCAAGAGAATGTAGCTAATGCTCGATTATTACAAGAAGAATTATAACCTGAATGATTTATTTTCTTCTGTGAGAAAAAGCTCTATCAACACATGGCTGTATAGATTATTGAATATGCTTCACACTGCACATGACAGATTGGTTATTTGCTGAAAATGACTATAGGTAGGGGCTCCTGGGTGGCTCAGTTGGTTGAGCATCTGACTTTGGCTCAGGTCACAGTCTCACATTTGTGAGTCTGAGCTCCACGTCGAGCTCTGTGCTGACAGCTCAGAGCCTGGAGCCTGCTTCGGATTCTGTGTCTCTCTCTCTCTCTCTGCCCCTCTCCTGCTCGAACTCTGTCTCTGTCTCTCGCTTTCAAAAATAAGCATTAAAAAAGTGACTAGAGACATATTATCTAAGAATTAAATATGCAGCTGAATGAATGGTGAGAAATAAAACATTAAAATTAATTACAAGTTACCTGGACTCCTGTCTAAAAATGGATGAAAATAAAGGAGAGACAAGGCTACTAATATTTATGGAACATCCACTCTGTATGTGTTTCTGGTCTGTTTAATCCACAAAATTATCTGACAAAGTACGTATTATCCACATTTTACAGATGAAATCCAGATCCAAATCCACTTATATTAGTGGTAAAGCAAATACTTGAACTCAGGTCAATCCACAATAATACCTCAGACATACATAAAGAAGATAAGACAAGGGAATGGCTCGGAGGTGAAGTTGCTAGGATCAGAGAGGATTTCAGGGAAAACACATGCCCGTACTGGCCTGTGAACAGTTGTGTAAGAACTGAATCCTGAGCAGATACCTGGGCTAGCATAAAAATACCAGAATGCAGGGGGCTGCAGAGGAGTTATACATCCTTCATGACTAGAACAGCTTATAAAAAGGGTGGAAATGCAGTAGACAGATTTCTCAGCTGGTGGGGAGAAATCTGTTTATATAACTGGACCAAAGTTTATATAAATACGAATCTTCAAATAAAACTGATCAGAAGTAGTATATGCTGAATAATGGTCCCCCAAAGATGTCCATGTCCAACTCCTTGGCACCAAAAGAAGTTTTGTAGATATGATTAAATTAAGAGTTCTAAAATGGGTAGATTATTACAGATTATATGTATGGGTCCAACATAATCACAAGGGAGGCAATGGAGTTACATTCAGTAAAGAGACGTGATGGCAGAGCAAAAGTGGGGTTGATGCACTTTGAAGACAGAAGAAATGGCCAATAGCCAAGAAGCCAAGAAAATGGCTTCTCCCCTAAAGTCTCCAGAGGGAGCAAGGCCATATTGACACCTGACTTTAGCCCAATGAGACTGATTTCGTACTTTTTTTTTTCGTTGATTTGGACTTCTGACTTCAGAACTTGTAAGATAATAAGTGTTTATTATCTTAAGCCATTAAGCTTGTTGTTATTTGTTATAGTAGCAATAGAAAAGTAAAACAATAATCTATGAGATATATCAGTCAAAATTATTTTTTATGCTGTATATTACTGGATTTAGAGTTGACCTGTTCCTAGGTGCCCTTTTACAGATTTTATTTTCTTGAGCTATTGTTTTTTTGGTCTTTGTTTTTTTGTTTTTTCCACAAGAATATGTTAGGAATCATTGCCTTTTACAGGCAAGCAATAGGACAGGCAAGGAAAAATGAAACAAAGGAAGTTAAAAAAAAATAACAGCAGAAAAAGCTCTTTCCTTAATCAGTGACTCAAAATAGGAGACTAACAGTTTCAGGATGGTGAATAGACTGTTTTTGTCATTTAGACAAAATTTTGTCATTTCTCCTTCATTTTCTTTTGATTTGGGTTGTGCAGAAAGAAAACAATTCTTATTTTAATAATAGTACTGAAATGAACTCTGTCATTGGCTCAGCCAGGGTACAGGGTATTCTGAATTAATGTTATTTTGTGCTTGATTATTACCATATCTATGTTCTGCTTGTTCTGTCAAGTTCAATTAATTTCCCTGCCTTTAAGAGCTACTTTTCATTCATGCTTTCATTCATTCACTCAAGAAATACTTATTTAGCTTCTAATCTATATGGAAGACACTATGCCAATGACTGGGGATAGAATTATGAATAGAACAAGCATTGTCTTTACCTTTTATTTTTTCTCAGACTACCCTAGACCACACTGGTATCACCCTTTAAGACTCTGATTTCACTTATATCTGCTCATACATGTTTAGGGACTTAAAACTAGATAATGGATATTAGTATGTTTCTCTGTCTCAATTACTCATCTAAGTCATATGCTTTTGGGGGGGGGGGTGGTTATTTCATCTCAGGTGGTACAGATCACACCTAATAGACATAATAATAATTTCTTAATGACTAATTGATACATGAGTCACCAGGTTTTGTAGAATCATTCATTCTTCAACAATTTAATAGGTCTCCCCACTAGGCCCTAAAAAAAAAAAAAAAAGCCTGATACTTTAGCTTGATGGGTAAGCATTGTCCAGGTGGTCAGAGAGGAAAATGAGTTTTAAGCAAAGGTAAAAATATATGTACAAGAATCAAACAGGAAAGTGTGTGATTTTTTTTTTTTTAAAGAGTAAACATTGTTGTGTGTCAGGAACATTATACACAGAATATCACCAGATTAAAGAGCCATATTGAGGTTATATTGGGAAAAACTTTTCATGTCATGATAAACTATATAGATTTGATCTTTAAAAAAATTTATTCAGCTGTTTTTTCTTTTGCTTTTTATTGTGTTAAAAATACATAATGTAAAATTTACCGTATTAACCTCTTTTTTTAAGTGTAAGTGAAGTATATTAACGTTGTGAAACGAATCTCTGGCACTTTCTCATCCTGAAAAACTGAAGGAAGGGAGGGGTTTAAAATAAAAGAATATTAGATTCTTACTTCCTCCCCTCTTGACTTTTTTACAAAAGGTAAAAGGTAACTCTGGCATCTATATAGAGAATTACCTGACAAAGGAATGAGAGAACCCTAGAAGCTAGTAACCAACATGCTATAATGTAATTTTGGAACCAGATGAACCTAGGTTCAAATCCTGGCTCCTGCACTCACATGCAGTATTAAGTGAAAATCAGCTGGCTATGTTTTTTTTCCCTTTAGTCAAGAATGAGGTTTACTTGTTGTTAACTTATTTTGGTATTTCAAAAAAACTTAGTATTTTTCTCACTTAGAGAACCAGGTTTTTTGTTTTTTTGTTTTTAAATAGTGGCTTTGTTAGCACAACTGTTTGAAGCAGGAATGGACTGTTAGCAGATTAAACTGTCTTCTGTGCTCGCTATGAGTTACATTGACCTATGCCTCCATATTTCCTGAATTCCTAATTGTTAAAATGAATTGTTAAACAGTTTTTCTTAACTTCCAGGATATGACTATGTAGTCCACTTTATATTCCAAAATATAATATTATATTCACTTTCACAATTAGAGTTTTGAGGTTAATTTTTTTTTTTTTTGTGTGTGTGTGTGTGTGTGTGGAAGCCATCTTCAACCCTGATGGCCGATTAGAGCCACCTGGAAGCTTTTGATACTCTGTTGGTCTCCACGAAAAACCAACTCAATCAGAATCCTGAGGCGTGGATCTAAGCATTCAATCTAAAACATTTCCCTGAGTGATTTTAATGAATGTAAAGCCAGGGCTGGGAATCCCCACCCACTCTGTACTTCTCTATTATCCAAAGCACTTATTTTAAATTGAAACCAAGTTATGCCTTGACTATGGCTTTTTGTAGTTTATTCCAGTTTTCCACCATCATGGATAATTGGGTGTAAAAAAAAAGCGATTTTTTGATTTTGTGATTTTATTTTTATTTTTTGTGATTTTGTGATTTTATTTTATTTTTATTTTTACTTTTTAAAATGTTTATTATTTTTGAGAGAGAAACAGAGCATGAGCGGGAGAGGGGCAGAGAGTGAGACACACCCAGAATCCAAAGCAGGCTCCAGGCTCTGAGCTGTTAGCACAGAACCTGATGCGGGGCTTGAACCTGCCAGCAGTGAGATCATGACCTGAGCTGAGATCAGATGCTTAATGGGCTGAGCCACCTAGGTGCCCTCTATTTTGTCATTTTAAAATAAAATTTTTTTTCTAAATTAATTTTGGTATGGCCGTAAAATAACTTGATATTTGAAAAAGTTATGTAATGGAGGCAAAAATTTAATGCTTGATAAGTTCTTCTGTACTAATGGAAATCTTTATATCAAACAACTGTGTCTATGACTTTCCATAAGCTTCCAACAGTATCAAAACCAAGGAATGGATTGTGAGAGAATTCTTCCTCCTGCACATAATTTCCATCATCCCTTCCCATCCCAAACCCCTAAAATGTAATTTATAACCTTAGTAAAAACAGCTTGTCTGTTGTGCAACTATAACTTCAAAGTAAGTCCCATATCCCACCTTTCTAAACTAATTGCCTCCTCAGCCTCTTTCTATATAGAATCAGTCTTCCAATAATCCTAACTTATTATAATGCTTCTAATTTGGAAAGGATATATCTTAGAGCTGGTCCATGACCATATTTATTATAGGGATTTGGGGCAACTTGTCTCAGATGGTTCTTAAAAGTAATTTACAAGTGGCCTTTGATTGTTTTTTCCAACAGAGGAGACCAGATATTTCCTGCTTTGAATTAATAAGAGAAAAGGTCAGATTTGCTGTTTCAAGCTTCCCCTCTCTTCTTCTGCTTCTTTTAGAACTTTATTATCAACCATAAAGATAAAGAAAAATACTGCAGTCTGTTGACACGTCTACATAAAATCTCCACACTTTTTTTTTCTGTCTGCTGAACTTTGAAGTTTTGCTCTATATTGTTTAAAACCAGATGTTTTCTTTAGGTTTTTTTTTGTAGTTGTTTTAAAAAGAACCTTCTATTTTGCTCAAAACATATTTTCTTTCACTTTTGTACAAAACAGAAACATTTTAAAGCCAGAATGCCTCTATTTTACAAAATTATACTAGCTATAAATTATTCTTTGCCCCTGTGCTAGGCACTAGAGGATATTAATATCTAAGAAATTATTTAACATCAAAGTTTGAATAAAAATAAGATATCTTTAGGCAAAGAATCATGGAATAAATAAGAGATACAGGCAGACAGGGAGAAGAGTAAAATAGTCATAATTGAGTTTTAAATTGGCCCTAAGACCCGAGTATCTACAAGACAATTTCTTCAAGTCAAACTCAGTGGAGTCCACTCTTTTTAAAACATTTTTAAAAATATTTTTATTTATTTTTGAGACACAAAGAGAGACACAGCACGATTTGGGAAGGGTCGGAGAGATAGAATCTGTAGAGACACAGATTCCGAAGCAGGCTTCAGGCTCTGAGCTGTCAGCACAGAGCTCAATGTGGGCGCGAACCCATGAAAGGTGAGATCATGACCTGGGCCAAAGTTGGATGCTTAACCAACTGAGCCACCCAAGTACCCCCAGTGAGGTCCACTCTTAAGAGGAGACTGTTTTGTTTTGTTTTGTTTTGTTTTGTTTTGTTTCGTTTTAAGTCTCACGGAGAAATAATTGATAACCATCATTGTATGAGGTAAATGATGCAATGATGGTTTGATTTACATATGTTGTAAAATAATTACCACAATAGTTTCAGCTAACATCTGTCTTCTCTAGATACAATAAAAAGAAAGAAAAGAAAAAAGAAAAAAAACAATTCTCATTGGGATGAGAACTCTTAGGAATTACTCTCTTGATGACTTTGTTATGTTATACACATAACAGCTCTAGCAATAGTCATCATGCTGTACATTATGTCCCTAGTACGGTTGACCCTTAAACAATGTGGGTTTGAACTGGGAAAGTCCACTTAAAAAAGGATATTTTTTTTGATAAATACAGTACAGTACTATAAATGTATTCTCTTCTTATGATTTTCTTAATGACATTTTCTTTTCTCTAGCTTACTTTATTGTAAGAATACAGTATATAATACATATCGCATGTAAAATATGTGTTAATTGTTTATATCATTAGTAAAGCTTCTGGTGAAAAATAGGTTATTAATAGTCAAGTTTTAGGGGAGTCAAAAGTTGTATGCAGATGTTTGTGTGGGGGTTTGACACTCCTAACCTTCATGTTGTTCAAGGGTCAACTACACTTATTTACCTTATAAATGGACATTTGGACCTTTTGACCACTTTCCTCCAATTTCCTGTCCCCCCACCCTCTGCCTTTGGTAATCACAAGTCTAATCTCTTTTTCTACAAGTTTTTTTTTTTCCATTCCACATATAAGTGAGATCATACAGTATTTGTCTATACTCTGACTTATGTCATGTGGCATAATGCCTTTAAGATCCATCCATGTTGTAGCAATATGATAGGACTCCCTTGAGGAAACCATTTTTGATGATCACCTAAAATTTATAATTTTGTTTTGTAATTCTGTGATTTCTCCTCCTGGAGGAACAATCTATATTCCCTTTGTCACAACCATAGGAGAGACTGGGGTTAGTTCTGACCCTGTGTTGCATCTCATGCATGTGCTTTGAAAATATTAAATAGTTACCTTCTACAGAACATTAAAAAAAAATGTTATGCTTGCCACTTTAGTCAAAGAAACATAAACCGTAGCAGTAGGTAGGGTTTTATATTCCAGATGGTGATGAATCATTGATGGAGCCCCTAGGGTCTAATTGTACAACTTTCCTAGATACCTATAAAGCATCAATTATGCAAAACAAGTGTTTTCTCTTAATTATTTCTCCCAGGAATTTTAATATAAATAGAACATAATATAAAACAAGCTTTGCTTTCAAATCTAAAATCTCTTTAGTTGTGGCCAAATATCTATATCTATACACCTCTCTCTCTCTCTCTCTCTCTCTCTATATATATATATATATATATATATACACACACACACACACACACACACACACACACACACACTATTTGGAATATTGCTATAGGACTATTCAGCAAAAATGAAAATTTTGTAGTCTTAGGTTTCTCTGTTGTTTTATTGAAAAAAATTATTACCAATTGTGGTATTTACATAGGTTATGCAATCTAGGACAAATTTTAATGCTTCACAAGCTCTGCATATATATTTGATTTCATACAATACTATGTTATAATAAAATAGTTCAGACTTGTATCAAAAGCTGTTATGTTGTCTCTTCTATATCCCATCTTAGTGTTTCCCTCTCAAAGTATCGTAATGAATATTTAAGCTTTGTAGACAGTGATAAGTAAAAGCACCAAAATTGGAATGAAAAGATCTCTAAGTCCTAATCAAATAGCCAAACTCTACATTAATTTCTTCTCTCCTCCTGTTACAGCAGAGAAAGTACCTCTCCCACTTAAGTTCAACTTTTCCTAGAGGGCACTCAGGAGGCATTTAATAAACAGTAGTTGGATAAATAAATTTTTAGGTAAATGAATGAATGGATGAATGAATCTTCTCTTTTAGGAAACTTATATTATTAACTGTTCCTTAACTCTCTTATAGGCTCTCTATTTCTTTCTGTTCCCTTCCATTAGCACTTGTTGAATCTTTAAGAACCAAAACAACCCTTTGTCCATGTACACCTCTGTTTATACCTCTATTTCTTCTCCATCAAAATAAAATTTCTCAAGTTTTTTCTGACTCCTTGTTTCCATATTCTTACATTTGACTCACTTCCCACACCAAACCAATGTGGTTCCAATCCTTACTTCTCTGTTGAAGGCATTTTTCCAAAAGTCAGCTATGATTTCCATATAGCCAAATTAAAGTTGCCTTTTCACTGGTCATTATACTTAATAACTCTGACAATATTTGACATTGATGATCTACTAAGCAATATATACTCTCGTGAATGATACTACATTGTACTCAATTCTTCATCTCTTTGGTCTCTCTTTTACCACATCTTTTATTTAATCAAAACCATTAAATACTGAAAAGTGTCAGGGCTCTATTCTTGATTATCTTTCTTCTTAGTCTCTGCTGTTTCTCTAGGTGAGAGTTTCTCAATCTTGGCACTATTGACATTTTAACCAAGGTAATTCTTTTCTGTGAGGGGCCTGTTCTGTGTATTAGAGGATGTTTAGCAACCATGACTTTCCCCTAGTTGTGATAACTATGATAACTAAAAGTATCCACTTTGTCAAATGGATTCTCAGAGGCAAAATCACACCCGGTGAAGAACCAATGTTTTAGGTAATCTCATTATCTCCATGGTTTCTCTCGACGTATGTCCATCCTTGACCACTGTGTTGAATTCTCAAGATATTTAGTCAACCACCATCTTGACCATCTTATTGGTAGCCCTCACATTTAATTATTTAAAATGTTAGAAATTGTGCAAATTATTCCCCACCATCATACTTGCCCTTTTTATTTTTGAGCTCCACCAAATGGGCCCATCCAAGTACTTGTGCCAGAAACATTGGATTCAGTGCCTGATTATAAAGTAATCACAACATGGATGGACCTGGTGGAGATTATGCTAAGTGAAATGAATCAAAAAGAGAAAGAAAAATACCTTATGGTTTCACTTGTATGTGGACTCTAAAAAATAAAAGAAATGAAAAAACAAAGAAGCACAAAGAAACAAACAAAGCAGACTCTTAAATACAGGGAACAAACTGATGGTTGCCAGAGGAGAGGTGGGTGGGGGGATGCATGAAATAGATAAAGGGGATTTGGAGGTGCAAACTTCCAGTTATAATATAAATAGGTTACGGAGATGAAAAGTACAACATAGGGGATATAATCAATAATATTTTAATAATATTGGCGACAGCTAATGACTACACTAGAGCGGTGAGCATTGAGTAATGTATAGAATTGTCAAATCAATGGGTTGTGCACCTGAAACCAATATAACATTTTATGTTGATTACACCTCAATAAAAAGATCTTCTAAATGAATATATATATATATATTCATATACATATATATATATATATATATATATTGCCATTGATTGTAACTCTAAACTCTCTCTCAGATCCAATAAATTCTCTCTTTCTACTGACATGTACCTAATCCAAGCTACCGTCTTGTCTAGCTTTAGGCACTGTAGCAGTCATTCCTTTGCCTTTTAAATCCATTCTTCCCATCGAAATCAAAACAGTCTTTTAAAAAAATATGTAATTATGTTACTCTCTTGCTTACATTTATTCTTAGTTTTCCTATTATCTTTACAATAAAGAACCTGTGTGGGGAAATAGGTTCTTACATAAATGGGTTAGAAAAAAAGCTTAGGGCAGAAAGCCGACACCACAGGCAAAAACGCCCAAGGTTAGCTAGGGAGATACTGTAATGGGATCACAAGTAACTTGTTATATCACCTGCAGGAAATTACTTTCCATCTGGTGCCAATGTACCTTCATCACAAACTTCACCTGCCCCCCAAACCCTTTGCTTCTTACACACACAAGTCAGTGATTACTGTCCGATTGTTTTCTCCACATTCACATGTGTAAGATCTTCTTTTCCTCATGTTCACCACGTGGGTAATAAATATCTTGTGAGCTCGGTAAATATGGAGACAAGCTGTTTGGAGTTCTTGTCTCCTTCTGGACATTAGCTTCTTTCGTATTCAATTCTGCATCCACTCTCTTGCTGGACGAGAGAGAACTCCAGACTCATAGTCTGCGACAAACATGAACTATTTAAGCTGGTAGGATCTGGTCTCAGCTAACTTCTCAATCTCATTTTTCTCTACTCTCTCCCACTTACTTTCTGCTTCAGGTCTATTGTCCTTCTATCACTTTACTGAATGTACTGTGTTCTTTCTTGGCTCAGATATATTTTGTAAAATGTCATTCTACTCCCGGCTCTGATCCAACTAATGATCTCAAGTAACTACGTGACTGACCTATGCAGTAGGTAGACCAAAGACTCCCCATAATGGCCACATCCTAATTCTTGAAACCTCTGAACATGCTAGTTATCATGGCAACAAGGAATAAATTACTGATCAGCTGAACCTAGTTAAGGAGATTACCCTGGGGTATCCAGGTGAACCCAATGTAATCATGATCCTATAAAAATGGAAGGAGGAAGCCAAGCTCAGAGAAGCTTAGAGCCATTGTGAGGAGAACTCAGCTTGCCATTGCTGGCTTGAAAAATGAAGGAAACTATAAACCAAGGAAAGCAGGCTTTTCTTAGATGATGGAAAAGGCAAGAAAAGGAATTCTCATTTAGAGCCTCCAGAAGGAGGGGAGTTATGCCAGTATCTTGATTTCACGGGAGGCTTCTGACCTATGGAACTTCAAGGTAACAAACTTGTATTTTTTTAAACCGCTAAGCTTGTAGCGATGTGTTACAAAAGTAATAGGAAACTAATACAACCTGTTCATAATAATTTCTCTTCATAGTCTCCTTATGTTTTTAGTTATATTCAAAGGCTTGCTGCTTTGCTAGACTGTGCTAGTGAACACCATTTTGTTCTTCTATTTCTGAAAAAAAAAAAAAAGGTTTGTGCTCTTGGTGAATATTTGTAAAATGAACAAATGAAGAAATAATTTGGTTTAGGGTCTTATTTTTCTGGTAAGTCCTAACACATAAATTTCTGTCTCTTGTATGTCACTGACTTATGGGGAAAACAAACAAAAGACATGTTCTAGCTTTCTTTGTGAGCACTGTCACTTTGTTCTCTGTAAAAACTTAGTTTTGAAACTGTTTGAAAATTGACTTGAGAAACACTATCTTTTATGGATGTGCTTTCAAGACAGGAAAATGTTAAGGCAACCTTGGTTTACATGAATAGAACCTCTGAATAAAGAACTGTTAAGCCAGACACTGGAGAACTGAAATGGCTAAAAAAAAAAAACTCTGGCATCCTTGAGTTAGGATAGTAGGTAGTAACTATCACCTCCAGAACCGGCAGAACAAAGAAGTGGCTGGGATTGTAATTTAGAAGCTTTGAATAAAAGACTGCTGGAGCTGAACCCTGACCTAGGAGGGGAGCCTTGGCTGGTGTGGGGTCTCTGAGGTTGGAGAAAGGACTGTGGGGTTGGATCCGGACCTCTGAGACAGGGCTGCTGAATGGCTGATGCTGATCTCTTAAGGGGGTGTGACGATATTGAGTCTGTGACTCTTAAAAAAATTAAAAACAGCCGTAGACTCTGCTGCTACTGGACAAACTACTGTTGCTGGGGAGTCACTGAGAGAAACAGGAAGGAGCTAGCCCTCCCCATCTGTGCGCCACCCTCTAGCTCCCCATCTCGGGAGAGCCTGACCTAAAGACTCTGCTGTTATAGCAAAATCCTGCTCTACAGAGTGAACCCCAACATCACAAAGGTTCTACAAGGCTGGATCTGACAATGGCTCAATAACACTACAGTTTCTAGGTACAAGTAAGCCAGAGAATGAGAGAAGATTCTAGGGATATTCTCAACAGAATTTGGGTGGTTTTGTTAGGGAGCTTATAACTCCCTCTGCTACAACAGGTACACTCCTATACCATGGCAATTATGGGACAGTTGGGGAGCCATGAAATGCTCACCATGGATGCGTCCTGCTAAAGCCCGTGTTTTTTTCTGTTACTGTGAATGCTCTGAGGCGGGGCAGGTGCCATGTTTTGTTGCGGTTAAAAACAAAGTCTCACTACTGTTAAAAATTTTGTCCTTTTTTCTTTTTCCTTGAAGGCTCACTTTTTTTTAAGGTACTTTTCAGTGGGAGAAAAATGTAAGAGGTTATTGATTTTTTTTTTTTTTTTTTTTTTTTTTTAGTTTGGTTTCTAGAGCACTTGCTGCCATAGCAACTATTCTGACTCCAGAGTCAGAACATCCCACAAAATATACTGGACTTTGCCTTACTGTAGGCAGATGTTCTCATTTCATGTGCCTTTTGTTCTCTCCAGGCTCTGTTTCCTATGGAAAATCTTAGTTAACAGTATTTCAAAACTAGAACCATCCATTCTTATAACAAATACCTTTATGCTGCAAGTATTAGGGAAAAAATATTAGGAAAAAATATTTCCTTAGGATAAGTCTTCTAGAACTTTAAGTCTTGATTGTTCTAAAAATCTCTATACTTGTACTGTTCTAATTTTGATGTGCTTTTTCTCATTCCTTTTTTTTCCTTAATTTTTTTCTTATATCTGAATTCCATAGATGGGGCACAGTGAATAGGGTTTTTCTTTTTTTCCAAACAACTGTACCAAGTATAAAGTAGGACTAAGTTGGAAGCACTCACAGGGGTAACTTCCTATCCCACAATACTCAATCCGAGAGAACACCCTTGCTGTGTCATTCTTTCCTTCCATGAACATCCCTCACTTCTCCCTGGGTATCTCATTTCCCCTTTGGCTCTGGCGTTGCGAGGGACAGGCAACAATTCAGTCTACTCTCTTTAGCACCTGAGGCGACCCTCCTCAAAAGATTCAGCTGGGCCCTTTGCTCTCAGTGGCATAGTGATTAATGAAGGGGTGTTCTGGCTTTGAGGGAGGATGATTGTGTCAAAGGTCACTGTATGAGGTGAAATCCTCCGTGTTCAAAATGATTCTCGTAAAACTCTTCAGGAGGAGGCTTTGGCAGCGATGAATGAACATCTGTCCACTACAGTCATTGGTTGTTTTCTTCCTGTATGAGACCTCACCGTTTCTTCAGTTGAACGGAGAGAGGCATGCAGTTAAAAACCTTACAACATTTAAAAATCCTTAAACAATAGTACCGCAATCCACAGGTCAAGATGATCACGCCATGAGAGGCACATAGTGAACTGACAGTTGAAATCACTTCCTTTAAATCAGCATCTGATGACACTACACAATAGTGCATATAAACAAAACGATATCCTCCCCATTAAACCAAGGCTTGATGTCCAGTGGTCTGATATATCCAGAAGTTTTTCATCCTTAAAGGGCTAG
This sequence comes from Panthera onca, assembly GCF_046562875.1. Lineage (NCBI taxonomy): Eukaryota > Metazoa > Chordata > Mammalia > Carnivora > Felidae > Panthera > Panthera onca. Next base: position 45,784,156 of record NC_138343.1, read on the forward strand.
GTTAACCTCTAAATTAGATGGAATCAGCAGATGTCTATGAGCCTGGGACATGACAGGAGACTTCTGACAACTGAGTCACCTGTATTCCCCACCTGCTTAGAGATTCCTAATCAAAAGAATTGAGTGGTGGGTAGAATAGTCCCTGGCTTCCTTTTGCTTTTCTCTAGTCTGGTTTTCTAATAGGCTGTTGGCTTCCCAGTTACTTACCAGGTACAGAGAGGTAGGAGTCCGATTCCAGAATGACCGGAGGTATGAAACTTTGTTAGGTGGCTACTTGGACTTCCTTGAGTTAAAAGCACACACCTAAGCTCCTTAGCCATCCTATGTTTCCCATAGGGCTCTAAAGGCTCTGAAGAAAGCCTAGAGCACAAGTAATCTCATCTCTGGAGGATTCTAGTTAAGTCAAAGGTGCAGAGACACCTGTGAGCTTTGGCTGCCTTCCTTAAAGTTAGCTAGAGCCATTACCTGGGATAAACTTGAAGCACCTGCTATTCCTGTCTACACTGAAGTAGCACTACAGCTGACATGGCATTTCAGTGAAAAGCCGAGGCTTAGTAGCAGCTGGGTCAGGTGGAGTGGGATATTCCTGGTTTGACTTTTACTACAGAAAAATCTTTTCTACAGTTAGTTTTGTATTCCACTATCCTACTTGCTACCCTCCCCACACCTTGAAATAATTCACCAGGATGGAGTTTGTGCTGTTTTTTTTTTTTTTTTTTTTTTTTTTTTTTTTTCTTTTTGGAATCAAGGACAACTGGATAGACTCCTTCAGAGGTTTCAGTTTCCAGGGAACAGTCTCGGGCAGGGAAAGGGCCCCTTTAGAAAGGCGGGTTGAAACTTTAGGAAGCATATGGGAAAGAGGAGCTGTGTCTTACTCCCTCACATAACCTTTTCCATGAATAAGGCTTATTAAACTGACTGGATCCTGAAAGGTCCCTTTAACTCTTTTTTATGGCTTCCTTTCACAAAGAACAAAATGCCACAGATAAACCAACAAAATGCTAGGTTGGTTATTACCTTTAAAGGTCATTCAAAGTAGAGTACCATATTACTCCAGATTAACGTGACCTGTTCACCTTAATGCTCCAGGGAAATGTCAGATACAATCAGGGTCAGAGTATACAGGTACTTGAGCTATCATCTTTATAACTTTCAACCCTACAACAAAGTATATGTTAAAAATAAAAACCTTCAATGTCCAGCAAATGGAAAGTCGTTCTTTACTTGTGGTGTAAGAATTTGGCGATGGTGATGGCATGGGTTGGGGGCGGGGTGGTAATACTTTAAGTTCTTGAAGGTAACAATTACATCATCTAAGACTAGGAATTTAAAGGAGATGAAAAGAACCTCACTCGAGTAGAAATTAAGATTTATATACATGTCTTTATATTGGAGACCTTTAAAATTAGTCTTTCAGTATGATTTACTTTATTATAGCCATCTGTGGACAATATTGGGGAATGAATGGGATTCCTAGGTTTCCCTCCTGTTAGCTGTTTTTTCTTCTGAATAAGCCCTCTATATCCTAGAATTGCCCACCAAAATGTAGCTACCCATTCCTAGGAAAATGATAAATGTAACTGGTAAGATTTCTACACTCAAAGCTCTGCCATTTCCAGTAGGATTTATAGTCCGTTATTCATGCAGTGGCATTAAAAATGCATGTACTTCTGAGTGCTCATACGTTCACTTTTATCAATGCCACTGGGCTTCGGTAAGGTCTCCTTAAGGCTATTGCAAATAATCCAAGACCTTGTAGTTCTTATTTCTGACCTAAAGTGAAAGTATATCTTATAACCTTCTACTTCTCAGGTTTATAAAAGTGGGAAATAGAATTGGGGAAAAATGAAGGGAAAGAAGAACTTATTCAAATGGCAATGGTTTTATAGTTAAGACAAAATGAAATCAAGACCTATAAATTTCCTTGTTTCATTATGATGAAAGGTTAATGATTCTCTTCTTCTGGAAGACCATATTTGAAACAGTATGTGAGTCATGTTCAAAGTTATTTACTGAGGTCTGATAATGTAGGACACCTTGATAATTAGTGTTAGCACCTCATTTCTTGAGCTCTTACTGTGTGTCAGATGCTGCCCTAAGTACTTGCAGGGTAAGCAGGGAGGCACGGCAGGGTCCAGGTTTCACCCTGGTATGGTCAACCTTAGGGTGATAAATTCTGGTGCATCGTCACCTCTATTCAGAGTAAATTGGCTGACAGCTTTTGGGCTGAAGGAAAGATATGACCTGGCTAATAGGTGACTCTCCTACAGCCGTCTAGACCACAGCTGTTCCAGGCCTCCTGCCCACAGCAATTCTCTGATCCCTGCTCACCCCCCCCCCCCCCCCCCCCCCCACCATGCTGGCTTGCCTGCTGTTAAGCTCTGGCTCACCTGTGCCTGGAGGAGATCTTGGTCAGGTAATGTTGTACCACCTGTAACCTGGACTAACCAGTGAAGTTATTATCTGCCATATGAAGGATGGTTACTATACCATGTTCAGTGAGGTCTGAACCTTGCCTTGTCAAATAGAGACTGTCATTTAAGCTATTCTTCCTTGGTTACTCTCCTTCGGCAGTAGAACATTTGTTAGTTCTCTTTACATCTTAGAGCCTGATTAATGTCATTTTTCATACTAAACTTTGTTTAGATTGCTACGTGGTTTCTGTCTCTTTTATGTAGACTGATACAGATGGTAAGCAGGAAGCAGATAATGTGGGTTAAATGAGAGCAATTCCACAACTTCCCATATTTTTCATCTTCTGCCCCATGTTACTATAGAGATCTGAATGCCCTTAAATTTGACTGGTTTTTCTTTAGAAAAATTATAGTGAGATTTCACTTCTTACTAAAATTTCAGTGGAATCCATTTCATAACAAACTAAATTCTGATAGAGGGTAAGTGGATAAAAACCTAGATTCTTACATCTGTAACCATCTTTGTTGATCTTCCTGAGTGGAGACTAATTTTAGATAATGGAGAAAGCCTGATGGATTCCTCTTAGATAGAATGAAAAGTTGATAGACAAGTTGGTGTATAGTATAGCTCAAATAAGAAACAATATACCATCTTTTAAGTTAAAAGTTGGGTAATGCCTGGTCTCAGAAGCTGATAACTTATTTCTATTGTAGTAGGAGTAAAAGCAGGGTGACAGGATATGAAGCTAATGCAGGAGTCTAGAGAATCATAAAGAATTGGATTCTTTGGAGTTTGGACAATACTAATTTAGATATGCTTAGACCTACAAGAGGAAGTGTTATATAGGCAACAGACCTCCAATAAAGGAATTCAATGAAAATGTCATGACTGAAGACTATAATTGGAGAGTCCTTGTATACAGACAGCTGAAAGTCATGGAATTGATTGCTATTACTTAGGGAGAGGGTCTAGGCATACAGAAAATAACAGCATGGAACAGTGCTGTGGGAAGCTCTAATACTTAGACATCAAGCATAGAAGTTAGAACCAGAAAGGAAAAAGGGGCAGTAAAAGCATGGATGTGAGAGAGGAGGAAATCCAGAGAGGGAACATTGTCAAGAGAAGGAAAACTTTCAGAAGGAAGAAATCAACAATGCTGATACTGTCCAGAGAAGAATAATATGAAGTCAGAAGGGGGGACATCTTATTTGTTTGGCCTCTTATCACAGAAATGAGATGGCTACTGAAGGGAAGGTAAAAGCAAAGGGAGTTTTAAATGGAAAATACTAGAACATTTGTGTGCAGTTGGGAATAATTCAGAAGAGCAGGAATACATTGGGACTCAGAAAAAGGGTAGAATTACTGAAGGAAATTGCTGGAGAAGATGAGACAAACATGAGAAAAAGGGGAAGGGTGACTGAGAGTATCAGGGTCCCTTTATTCTAACACAAAGGGGGTTAAGAGCACAAGAAAGTAGTAGAGATCTAAGTGAATTGCCATTTAATGGCTCCTATCATAGGCAGGAGTTTTGGGGAAGCGTGGCTAGAACAGTTCTGTAGAAAAAATGTGAAGTTACCACTTGGAAACTAGAAAGCAAACCTTAGAACCATGAGTAAGTTTGTGTTAAAAACTGTGTGCACACCTTAACAGTTTTAACTGCCTGAGTGCCAGCACAGAGTAGGTGACTAGTAGGTCTAACAAGATTAGAACTTTTTCCCCAGACTACTAAAAGGTGGAAGGAAACAATCGATGCTGTTTTGAAGGCAGGAATACAATAATGGGATCTAAACTGTGTAAAGGGGAGGGCAAGGATATGTGGAGGTAGGGTCAATAAATGGGAGATGTTTGAAGATGAAGAACTACTCAAATAGGAGTATTCATTTGAACTACAAGGATAGAAGTAGTTTTCCAGAAGCTAGATCGTTGAAACTGAAATGTCGAAAGTGGGTTTGGTGTTCATAAGATATGGTAATAAAAGTACATGACTGAACGGAGAGGAGAGAAAAGCCGTTAGAAGGCGAGAAGGTGAAGAACTCAAAGGCCAAGCTGTTGGATGTATTGAAAATCCCAGGAAGATGCAGAAGTGTAGTATAAAGTTGTGCTATTACGTGGGATTTTGTTTGTTATGGGAAGAAGGTGGAGAATAACTTCCTACGTTTTCCAGGTGAATATAGGCTAGCATGAAGACCTTTGAGTTCAGGCATTATGAAGTAGGGAAATGGCAAGAGCTACACCTATGAAAATGGAGCCTTCAGGAGTATTGAGCTAGCACACCCAGAAGTCTGCTATAGCAATGCCCTACCCACACTGGGGGAAAAAAATATAACTTTTCCTCACTAATTTTCTACCAGAGTTTATTTGGATTCAACACACACACAATCTAAATCTTTGAAAAGTCACTTTTATAGCACCATAGAACAGTGATTGTTGTTGTCGGTTGTTAAGGGATCAATATATGCAACCTGAAGTAGAGTAATTGGGGAGGATGGGACCTTATTTCTACAATTAGTCTTTGGCTGGTTTCCATATTAGAAGAAAATACATCTATTTCTCACTGAACCTTTTCCTTGGAGATCAATAAAATGGCAAAAATAACAGTCATTAAAGGATTGGATTTGCCATGAAAATACAGCCTGTTGACAGGCTGGCCCTCAAGTCCTGGGACTCCAGTCTGGCACATTTAAGGTACTAGCTCTACAACTAAGATAAGCTGTGTTATTGGTCATGGTGCTTTTGTTCTCCCTCCTTGAGCTGAGGGCTATCCTGGGTGACCTTGTTGCTGTTGTTTCAAGTTTCTTTCTTTATTGCTTGCAGAAATCCACACCCTCCTTTCTCTATAAAGGGGAAACCTTTGTGAAGAGGTGGATAACAAGTAGAAGAAAAAGAATTAGGCATGTGTCACAGAGTCCCTGCTCTTAAAGGCTACAATACAATCTATACTGCTAATTTGAGTCTAGCTTTTAGCGATTCCAGAAATTTCGTCTCAGCAACTTTCAACAACTGGTAGAACTAAAGATGATTTTACAGATACAGTGAATTCTAAAATTCTAAATTCTACAACTGCAAGTCTATAAAATACCTGAGTAATAGAATCTTAATTCTCCCAATTTTGTAGATGTCCTCTGTTTTTCCTGGAGCCCCCCTCCACACATTTTAACTGTTCTGTATTGTCCTGTATCAAATGTAACTAATGTAAAAAGCTCTAAAATAGGATAATTTGACAGAAGAACCAAGGATGTGCAGGGAATATGAAACTGTGCCCTGTCCAGATGGTTGCATCCATGCCTACTGCTTATCTAGCTCAATCCCTCACAAATTCCATCTCCTCTCTTTGCTGCAGGCATATATATCTAATTGTCCATTCAAAATCTGTTCTTGGCTATCTCAAAGACTCAACTTCTTAAACACTAAACAAATGGCCTCAACTTCTTTCATATTAAAATGAGAACAAAATTTCTATTGTATTCTTTCTCCCTGATGGCCGTCACTCTTAATTCTGCTGAAAGGCCAGAACTATGTTCTCTTTAACATCTCCTCTGCCTTCTACTTGTATCTGATCCATCACCAAGTCCTGTTAACTGTTACATCTAGGTGGTCCTCAGATCGTCCACTCCTCAATACCTTCATCACAACTCCTGTAATTCAACTTAGCATTTTTGACCTAGAAAACTGCCATACCCTCTTAGGATGCCAGAGAACTCCTTATCTTGGCTGTTCTAGTTTACTCTCTATAAGGTATCTAATCATTTAAAAAGTAGACCTTATTTTGTCATGCCCTTGATTATAAACCTTCAATAGTTCAGCTCTTCAGATAAGAACGAATTCTTAAACATGTCATGCCGAAGGGGCTTCATATGAATGGTCTCTGTTGCCTTAACAGAAGCGTCTTCCATTTCTTTTCCCCAAATTCTATGGAGTTGACTTTGGTTTATTACAGCATCTTGCTTGTTCCTGCCTTGAGGCCTTTGCTCAGTCAATTTTGTCTGCCTGATTCCCTTGTTTCTCTCTTACCTAATTTTTCTCTCCTCTTCATATATCCTCTCAGATTTCACTTCCCCAGAGAAGCTGCCTCCATGACCAACACAAACACCTGCCATGGCTGAATAAAACTTGACTCTCCCCTTTAATATATAGGAAGGTATCCACTTTGTTTATAATAATCTTATGTGATCATCTGATAGAATCTAAGGTTGAAAAGTAACTTCTGTTTCTGAGGATAGGGACCATGTTTCTTTCACTTCCCCCGCCCCCCTCCCCAAAGCCCACCAGAGTGTCTGGCACTTAGAAGTCGGTAAAAAATTGAACTATATTACCTACCAGATTCTTTGCCTTGTCTCTTTCAGAATACTCCAACCTGCACCAATTGGCAATTTCTTACTTTTGCAGCTACAAGTATAGTTTTACTACAATTGTTGAGCTGTAATCAAGCCATTAAATTAATAGTAGAGTATCTAAAAAGCTATGTGTTTTCCATAAGTGATATTTGATCAACAGTAAAGATCAGACAGGGAGAAGGGAGAAAATCGTTGGAGAGGAGACCTAAAGGCAAAAATGAATAACTGTGTGCAGGGGGAGTACATAGGCCATTGTATTAAGTGCAGAAAGTTTGGGTAGGTATGAAAATACAACTTTGGTAGGAGATAGCTGAGCCAATCTGGATGAAATATTTCCTGAAATATTTCTATCAGTTTTGAATCTATTTTAGCCTAATACGTTGCTGTAGACAAATTTTAATAAGATGTTCAAAGGTCTCCCCCATGTTTTTGACAAAGGAACAATAGCTACAGAAGTCAACTTATGCTGCTAAGGGCAGTGTCTGCATAAGGAGTGAATGGGTCACTAGGGTGTGGTGTGGTAGCCTCAGGCCACCAGAGGAAGTGGTAGATGTTGGTACCAAAGATACTAGAAATAAGGATAACTGGGGAGAATGTATTAATTTCTCTGGATCTCCCTTGGAGAAGGAAGGTATTTTTGCTCTAGAAATCCTGTAATGGTAACTAAAACCCCAGGATCTTTAAAGATTATCATCTCCTGTATAGGCTGGCACTGAAGCATGAATTATAAGTTAATTAAGGGGAACCTGGGTGGCTCAGTAGGTTAAGCGTCCGACTTCAGCTCAGGTCACGATCTCGCGGTCTATGGGTTCGAGCCCCGTGACCGGCTCTGGGCTGATGGCTCAGAGCCTGGAGCCTGCTTCCGATTCTGCGTCTCCCTCTCTCTCTCTGCCCCTCCCCCATTCATGCTCTGTCTCTCTCTGTCTCAAAAATAAATAAACGTTAAAAAAAAAAGTTAATTAAGCATGGCTTTGATGCTGGGCTTATGTTCAAAGAAATCCCATGAAAAATCATTAGTACGATGAAAAAAACAAAAGCTTGCTAAATGTTATTTCCTGTGTTAGCAAACATAATCTTATAAACTAGAACCTTTTACCTTCTGAGAAGACTGGAACCAGTGGACTGTGAATAAATTGTGAATCAAGAAGACACTCCTGGGATACTTGAGGGAAAGGACTCTACTGTGGCAAGAATTCAGAGGCAAATATATAACTGATACAGACTTTTAAAAAGAGCATTCCTCTATAATTAAACTGTTGGAATTTTTAGACTTTAAAAAACACCTCCACTTTGAATATATGAGTTTTTGTGTTTGTGTTTGTCCCTTTCTGAGAAGAAGAGAAAACCCATGTTAAAAGTAGGAAGAGAAGCAGGAGCTGTCTGGATTATATTTTGGGAACTATCCTGATCCTGTAAATCAATTTTTGATATTGCTTCTAAGGGTGTTTTTCTTCAAGTGTAAACATGTAGCGGCCATTGTGTATGGTATGTGCCAAGCACCTAGAATGCAGAGTCTAACAGGTCTAGGTGCAAAATGTAAATCTTCAGTTAAATACTAGATAGGCTCTCTAGGGTCTCTGAATCTTCATCTCCACATAGGAGAATATTTCTGCCTCGTGTATGAGACTGAATAAGATAAATGCAGAAGACTTAGAATATTAACTGGTAAATAGTAGCTTGACAAATAACTGTGCTTTTATCCTAATAATACTTATAGGTAACAAACCTAGTTGTCTGAATATAAATCCAATAGGCTCCTTTGAATAAGTATTTGAGGGGTCCTTAAAAAGGAGCAGAAGTATGTGTGCTACTCCAAAGAACGTCTAGAAGATCGTGATTGATTTTTTTTTTTTTTTTTTTTTTTTTTTTTTTTTTTTTTTTTTTTTTTTTTTGGGGGGGCTGACCGGGATCCAGGCTTCCAATAGTTTGGTTATATACCATTCTCTGTCCTTGTGTTCAATCCACTAGGTTTGAATAGATTTCCTCTTGCCATTCCAGGGATATGGCGTGAAATGCCCCCAAGCCTAGCTCTATTAGCATACTGTATCTTCCTTAGCTATGGCAATTGTTTCAGGCTGGGCATTTAGACCAGTCAGAATCAATGAGATGAAATTAGGCTCTTGTTAGAATTCGTGGTATAAAACTCTTGCTCTTTCTTGCAGAATTTGAAATTAGAAAGACTGGGTTAGGAGATACTGTAATTCTTGTATCTACCAGAGGTTTTCTGTCAGATAAAGTCAGCATGAAAAAAAGTGGAGGTAGGAATCATACTGGGTCCTCCTCATGATTATTTGAGCTACTGATCAAGTCATGTCTTAAAATCGTCATCTGGATCACAAAGAATTGATAAAGAAACCAACAGAACAGGGTTCCTTAGAGCATAAGTAAGAATAACCTTTACCCCTTTAAAAGTGGTGACTTAAGAGTTAGGCCCATCAGTGAGAGGCCTCCAAAGTCTAACTTCTCTCCAATGATCTTATTTTTTTAATTAAAAAAACCTGTCTGACTTATAACTGGAAGTTTATTGACTCCCTTTACCCATTTCTCCTATCCTCTGCCTCTGGCAGTCACCATTCAGTTTTTTTTTTTTTTTAAATAATTTTTATTTAACGTTTATCTTTATTTTTGAGACCGAGACAGAGCATGAGCGGGGGAGAGGCAGAGAGAGAGAGGCAGACACAGAATCAGACACAGGCTCCAGGCTCTGAGCCGTCAGCACAGTCAGCACAGAGCCCAACGCGGGGTTCGAGCTCCTCAACTAAGAGATCATGACCTGAGCCGAAGTTGGACGCCCAACCTACTGAGCCACCCAGGTGCCCCAGCCACCATTCAGTTCTTTGTAACTATGAACTTTTTTTCTTAAGATTCTACATATAAAATCATATAATATTCATCTAATTTTAATGACAAAGGGTAGTTTGCTTTTTTTAAATAGGAGAATGGCTGGCATAAAATATAACACTAGTTTCAAGCATAGGACCTAGTACCTAAACAAATTTGTTATCCTCACCACAGGTGTAGCTACTTGTCCTCTATCACCATAGAAATACTAGTGCAATACTATTTACGTATTCTCTATGCTGTACCTTTTATGCCCACAATTTATTCATCCCATAATAGGAAGCCTGTATCTCCTCCTCCCCTTCACCAATTTTGCCTATCCTACCCTCCTCACCTCTGGCAACCATCTCTGGATTTATGGATCTGTTTCTGCTTTTGGTAGGTTTGATTTGTTTTTACTTGAATAAGTCATGAGAACAGTTGACTACACAATAGAATGTTTATTAGATATTTTATTTTTCATAAAATATTTTACTTATAAACTTTCAAATTATGAAATAGCAGGCCAGAAACTACCCCCAAAACTTAGCGAAATTATTTACATATAGCATTTATAGATGGTTTTAGCAGATACTTGTACATAGGTCCACAATTCAAGGTGACCCTATGTGTGGCTTTGCAGAACCTCAACTATTCATAAATAGAGATGCTTGTCTAATAAAGTACTACCATCCAAGTTAAGAATAAACTTTAAAGAACTAAGTACTTCTATTGAATTTTCTCTCTTGGGGGGGGGGGATCAAAACCATGGGTGAAAAAGGTGTCAATTCAAAATCCTGGGATTAGGAAACAAGGCCATCACTTTTAGATAAACGATTTAAAAAAAAAAAATCAATATTTGCTATTTTCCTTAACTACTTCATTATATAATTTTCTTGAGTTGGGAAAGAATTTGGGGATAGAATAATTTGAGTCTTGAACCCAATTCAAAATTTTGTCTTCACTAAAAGGACTTTTTAAAAGTGTAACAAATTTTCAAAGAAATAAAACTGAATTGTTACGATGACCACTTCTAAAAACTTAGTTTAATACCCAGAGAAATACACCTAAACATATGACTTGCTGAATTTCTACAACTGAACACATTCCTGCAGTTCCTTCTCTGATTATGGGGTTTTGTCAATCTTGTTTTTTTTTTTTTTAATCTACTTAAATTTATATCCAAGTTAGCATCTAGTACAATGATTTCAAGAGTAGAACCCAGTGATTCATCCCCTACATATAACACCCGGAGATCATCCCAACAATTGTCCTCCTTAATACCCCTTGCCCATTTAGCCCATCTCCCCACCCACAACCACTCCAGCACCCTCAGTTCTCTATATTTAAGAGTCTGTTATATTTTACCCCTGCCCTGTTTTTATATTCTTGATTCCCTTCTATGTTTGTTTTGTGCATCAAATTCCACATCTGAGTGAAGTCACATATTTGTCTCTTTACTAATTTGGCTTAGCATAATATACTCTAGTTCTGTCCACGTTGTTGCAAATGGCAACATTTTGTTCTTGATTGCTGAGTAATATCCATTGTATATATGCCCCATCTTTATTCATCCACAAGTGGACATTTAGGCTTTCCATACTTTGACTATTGTTGATAGTGCTGCTATAGACATTGGGGTGCATGTGCCCCTTTGAAACAACACACCTGCATCCTTTGGATAAATACCTAGTAGTGCAAGCGTTGGGTCGTAGGGTAGTTCTATTTTTAATTTTTTGAGGAACCTCCACACTGTTTTCCAGAGTGGCTTCCCCAGTTTGCATTACCACCAAGGGTTCCTCTTTCTCCACATCCTTGCCAACATCTGTTGTTGCCAGAGTTAATGTTAGCCATTCTGACTGGTGTGAGGTGGCACCTCATTGTGGTTTTGACGGTATTTCCCTGATGAGTGGTGATGAGCATCTTTTTGTGTGTCTGTTAGCCATCTGGATGTCTTCCTTGGAGAAGTGTCTATTCATGTATTTTGCCCATTTCTTCACTGGATTATTTGTTTTTTGGGTGTTGAGTTCGATAAGTTCTTTATAGATCTTGAATATTAGCCCTCTATCCGATAAGTCATTTGCAAATGACTTTTCCCATTCGTCAGTCAGTTGCCTTTTAGTTTTGCTGATTGTTTCCTTTGCCATGCAGAAGCTTTTTATCTTGATGAAGTTCCAAGAGTTCATTCTTGGTTTTGTTTCCCTTGCTTCCAGAGACCTATTGAGTAAGAAATTGCTTCAGCCAAGGTCAAAGAGGTTTTTGTCTGCTTTCTCCTCGAGGATTTTGATGGCTTCCTCTCTTACATTGAGGTCTTTCATCCATTTTGAGTTTTAGTGTATGGTGTAAGAAAGTAGGTTCATCACGTCGCTGTCCAGTTTTCCCAGCACCACTTGAAGAGACTGTCTTTATTCCATTGGATATTCTTTCCTGCTTTGTCAAAGATTAGTTGGACATACGTTTGTGGGTCCATTTCTGGGTTCTCTGTTCCATTGATCTAAGTGTGTGCTTTTGTGCCAGTACCAAACTGTCTTGATTACAGCATTGCAACACATCTTAAAGTCCAGAATTGTGGTGCCCCCAGCTTTGGTTTTCATCTTCAGGGTTACTTCGTCTATTAAGGGTCTTTTTTGGTTCCACACAAATGTTAGGATTTTTTGTTCTCTCTCTGAAGAATGCTGGTGTTACTTTGATAGGGATTGCATTGAATGTCAATTGCTTTAGGTAGTATCAACATTTTACCAATACTTGTTTTTCTTTCTTTTTTTTTTTTTTTTTTTTTTTTTGCTTCAATTTCTTTCATAAGCTTTCTATAGTTTTCAGTGTATTTTGTTCCCCCACCTCTTTGGTTAGGTTTATTTCTAGGTATTTTATGGTTTTTGGTGTAACTTTAAATAGGATTGATTCTTTTTTTTTTTTTTTTTTTTTTTTTCGGTTTCATTATTAGTGCCTAGAAATGTAACTGATTTCTGTGCATTGATCTTTGTATCTTGTGACTTTGCTGAACTCATGGATCAGTTCTATTAGTTTTTTGGTAGTTCTTTTTGGGTTTTCCATATAGAATGTCCTCTGTGAAGAGGGAAAGTTTGACTTCCTCTTTGCTGATCTGGATGACTTTATTTCTTTGTGTTGTCTGTTTGCTGAGGTTAGGACTTCCAATATTATGTTGAAATAACTGGTGAAAGTGGACATCCCTGTCCTGTTCCTGACCTTAGGGGGAAAGCTGTTTTTTTGTTTTTTTTTTTTTTCCCCCCCACATTGAGTAATTTTCCCCATGTTAGTGGTGGGTCTTTTGTATACGGCTTTTTATGATCTTGAGGTATGATCCTTCTATCTCCACTTTCTTCAGGATTTTTTATCAAGAAGGAATGCTGTATTTTGTCAAATGCTTTCTCTGCAACTGTTAAGAGGATCATGTGATTCTTGTATTTTTATTATATTGTGGTGTATCATTGATTTGCAGATATTGAACCAGCCCTGCATCCCAGGTACAAATCCCACTTGATCATGGTGAGTAATGTCTTTAATGTATTGTTGGATCTGGTTGGCTAGTATCTTTTTGAGAATTTTTGCATCCATGTTCATCAGGGAAAGTGGTCTGTAGTTCTCCTTTTTAGTGGGGGTCTTTGGTATTGGAATCAAGGTAATGCTGGTTTCATAGAATGAGTTTGGAAGTTTTCCTTCCACTTCAATTTTTTGGAACAGTGTCAAAAGAATAGGTCTTAACTCTTCTTTAAGTGTTTGGTAGAATTCCCTTGGAAAGGCATCTGGCCTGGACTCTTGTTTTTTGGGAGATTTTTGATTATTAATTTACTGGTTAAGGAATATTCAAATTTTCTACTCTTGTTTCAATTTTGGTAGTTCATAAGTTTCTAGAAACTTGTCCATTTCTCCTAGATTGCCCGATTTACTGGCATATAATTGCTCATAATATTATTTGTATTTCTGCAGTGTTGGTTGTGATCTCTCCTCTTCATTCTTGATTTTACTTATTTGGATCCTTTCCTTTTTCTTCTTGGTCAAACTGGCTAGGGGTTTATCAATCTCCTTAATTCTTTCAAAGGACCAGCTCTTGGTTTCTTTGATCTTCTCCCCCCCCCCCCCCCCCCCACACACACACACACTGGTTTCTGCTCTAGCCTTTATTTCCCATCTTCTTCTGGTTTGGGGGTTTATTTGCTGTTTTTCTAGTTCTAAGGTATAAAGTTAGGCTGTGTATCTGGGAACTTTAGGAAGGTCTGGATTGCTATATATTTCCCTCTTATGACCACCTTTGCTGTACCCCAAAGGTTTTGGGCTGTGGTGTTATTTTCATTGGCTTCCATGTACTTCTTAATTTCCTCTTCTTGGTTAATCCATTCGTTCTCTAGTAGGATGCTCTCTTTAATCTCCAAATATTCATTGTCTTTCCAAACTTTTTCTTGTGATTGACTTCAAGTTCATAGCATTGTGGTCTGAAAAATATGCATGGTATTATTTCAATCTTTGTGCTTGTTGAGGGCTTTGTGTCCTAATATGTGATCTATTCTGGAGAGTGTTCCATGTGCACTCGAAGAATGTGTTCTGATTTAGGATGAAATGTTCTAAATATATTCCATCCAATCTAGTGTGTCATTCAAAGCCATTGTTTCCTTGTTTGTTTTGTTTAGATCTGTCCATTGCTATAATTGGGGTGTTAAATACCTACTATGGTATTCTCGAGTTTGTCATTAATTTATATATTTGGGCTTACCCACATTGGGGCATAAATGTTTACAGTTGTTATGAAGGGATCTATCCACCAAGAAATGTCTTGTTACAGTCTTTATTTTAAAATCTAGATGGTCTAAGTATGGCTACTCAGGCTTTCTGTTGGCAACCATTAGCATGAAAGATGGCTCTCCATCCCCTTACTTTAAGTCTGAAGGTATCTTTACATCTAAAATGGGTCTATTGTAAAAAGCATACAGATGCATCTTGTTTTCTTATCCATTTTGTTACCCTTTGTCTCTTGATTGGAGCATTTAGTCCATTTACCATTTAGAGTGTACTGAAAGGTATGAATTAATGCCATAATCTATTAATCTCTCCTCTTATTCTGTTTAAACGAATCTGCATTTTAGAAGTCAGAATATTTCTATATTGTTCCCAGTAGGGTCCTACCCTATATTGTCTTTTGTGTCTGGCTTCTGTTGGTCAATATTGTCCGTGACCTACGTTTATAATGTTGGGCATTTGGTTAATAAGACTATTACAAACAGTGCTACTATGAACACCAAAAATACATCTCTTGTTGAGCTTATATAGGAATTTTTGTTGGGTATTACCTAGGAAAGAAAGTTCTGGGTCATAAGGAGTTGCTTGAGTAAGTATTTCAAGTTGGTTGTACCAATTTAGTCCCACCACGAGTGCATGAGATCTCCAGTTCCACGTTTTCACCAACAGTTGGTATTGTTTAAATTTTA
Organism: Panthera onca; assembly: GCF_046562875.1. Classification (NCBI taxonomy): domain Eukaryota; kingdom Metazoa; phylum Chordata; class Mammalia; order Carnivora; family Felidae; genus Panthera; species Panthera onca. Next base: position 45,799,166 of record NC_138343.1, read on the forward strand.
GCCATTCTGATGGGTGTGTTTATATCTTTAGGACTCTAATTGCATTTTACTAATGAGGGCATATTTACTGGTTCTTTGGTCCTCTTGTGAAATGTCAGTTTAAAGTCTTTTGTACAGTGACTTTTTTATAATACTAAATCGGGGAGAGGCTATAATGTTTGAAATCAGTTTCATTTTTAAATGGATTCAGAGATCCTTTAAGTTCACACATGCCTCCATCTACCTCAAAGGGCATATAGTCTCATCCAAAAACTGATCTTCTTTCTTGTGCTAACAGAAGGAATTTATATGTTTTGAGGGAAAGATTCTGATTGGAAAGTTCTGACTTAGGAAAAGTTAACTCTATATTTAAATACTAAGGAGTCCTCTGAAGTTTCTAACTTATGAATTCTAAAACTACATTACCTTCTTTCCCCATCCATATAATGATGTGATGAAGTAACTTTATTTAAAGTAGCTATCCTGTTAGAGCCAAAGTTACCAAATGAAGAATCCCTTCTTTTGGCAATTTTTAAATTCATTTGCCATTGTTTGTACTTCATATATTTTACTGCTCCTAAGGATTTTTTTTTTCTTTGTTTTTTGGTGCTAAGCTGAACCTATTACACACGTTCTCACTCAATTTCACCTGTAATAAATGTTTCAGGTAGGACTTGGATTATATTCATTCTAGGAATGAGAAAATGGAGGCTTGGAAAAATATAAACTTACCCCAAATCACAGACCCGACAAGTGCAAGCAGAATTCAAAGATAGCTCTAAGGTACCAAAATCAATGGCTTTTAACTATCCCTTGTTGTCTGTATGACTTAAATAGTTGAAGCTTCTTAGGTCCTAGCAAACCGTAAAAACACATTAGCTTTATTTGGGTCTTACTAATTCAACTTTGATCCTACTGTATTAAATCTAATGGACACGTCTTTCTCTTTCACATCCTAGCAGCAGTCAACATTGGTGACAACTTCCATCTCCTTGAAACACTACCTTCCTTTAGTTTCCATGAAACAGCATTCTCCAACCAGTCTTGATCTTTCTAGTGACCACTTCTGTGTTCACCCTACAAAGGGTTATTTATCTTCCCAGACAGCTGTACCCCAGATTCCCTTACTGTAGGCTTCCCTATAAGCAAAGATTTCTACTTTGGGTGTTTGTATCTAGTTGAGACATAATTATAGTCTCCATCTCAATGTCTTCATCCTGTTTAATATCATTGTTAAATTTTCCTCACGGAACTTCCCTTGGCTGTTCTTCATCCTTCTGAGGTGGTTCTCCAATTTGATGGGTTACTTTATTCTTTGCTAGGGTCCAGAACCTTCATTTTTTTTTTTTTTTTTTAAGTGAAACACCCTAGGTGTTGGAAAGCACTAGTGGTTCTGGCACCTTTGATTTGGCCTCAGAAATTGTTACAGTTCAGCTGAAATATAACTTTTTTTTCCCCCCAAGTTGATTTATGATGAACATTTGTTTCACTTTTGTCAAGAACTCATTTAAAGCAAAATGATGTTGTGTGCCAGAAAGCAGAAGGTACTCTTGGCAAATGGAAATATCCCTGTGTGCACTTGCATCAGCGCAAAGTATGTTTCTTTTCTATTCTGTGAATGTCTTTAAGGTGAGCTCTCCTCTGTGATAAACAAAAGCAGAAAATGGATCAACATGAGCTAGAGTGGACTCAAATTATTATATAGAGATGGTGAGTAGGATCTAGCAGAAAGTAGAGATGGTTTTATATACTGAATTTGGAGGCACCAGTCATGACCTCTATGCTTTTTGTTAGAGCAACTTGTTAACAGTTAAATTGTCCTGATTCAGCACAAAGAATGAGTACCTGAATAGCCTGACTCCTTGAAACTAGTCTCTATTAGGAAATGAGTGAGAAGTAGAAGGTCACCTGGATTTACGATAGCTATATTTGGAACTAATAGAGTGAGGAGCCCTCAAGGCAAAGGGGGTAACATCAAGATGCTTTGTATTTTGAGAGATGCTGTTGGAAATGCTTCCAAATACCCCAAATACTCCCAGGAGAATAGGAGGAACGTGGTAGTTCTATTTCACAGGATAACTATCAAAACCAAATCTGACAGGACATCCTGGGACTAATGCATAATCCCTGGAGGTGAATCTGCATACAAATTGATAATGGTTAGGTGAGTGTATATTCCCTGTAGGCACAAATACCTTCTGCACTGGTGCCTGCTATAGACCAAATATTTGTGCCCCTTCCTCTCACACTGAGATTCATGTTAATCTAATCCTTGATGTGCTGGTACCTGGGAGGTGATTAGGTGGAGCCCTATTGAATGGAAGTAGTATCTTATGAAAAAGATCCCAGCAAGCTCTCTGCTCTCTTTCTACCATTTGAGGACACCATGAGAAGATAGCCATCTCTGAACCAGGAAGCAGACCCTCTTCAAACACTGAATCTGCTAGCACCTTGATCTTGAACTCTCCAGCTTCCAGATCTGTAAGAAAGAAGGTTCTGTCTACAGGATTACTAGCAGCCTGAACAGACTAACCTAGAACCTCTCCCCATGTATTTCTCCATGCGCCCCAAGTCCTTTGCTTAATATGTAGGGCAAGTTCTATGTACTGCACGTGATTCAGCAAGATGAGCCTCTACTGTGCCAGTATTCTTCCCCTTGGCTATACTGGGGTACCCATGTTTTCCTTGCCCAGTCATGGTCATAGCTGAGGTCCTTCTCTACAACCTGCCCAATTTAGCAATTGCCCTACCCTTGCTTGTAAGTGTTGCCGTGTATGTAATACAATGTAGTTTTGAGGAATACAGCACAATGGTTTGATGTTTATATACATTGTGAAATGATGTCACTAGTTCTTAAAATTCTTTTGGTGAGGTCTCTTAAGAGTTACTACATAGCATATTTGTGAATTTCGAGGAGTATCCACTACAGTCACCTCGTGTAAATTACATCCTCATGACGTAGAACTATAAATTTGTACCTTTTTGGATATACAATCCTTCACCCATTTTACGTACCCTCTAACCCCTTCCCCTCGGGTAACTCCCAATCTCTTGTCTAAGTCTATGATCTTGGTTTTGTTTCTGCTTCTTAGATTTCACATATAACTAAGGTCATGCTGTATTTGTCTTATTTGTTTTCATTTTGAAGTATTACTTAATAAAATATAACTGGGTTTTGTAGGCCTCTACTTAAACCTATCCTTTCCACCATGGTCTCAACTTAGTAGCACAGGCAGCAAAATCAGTGGTTAGATGCATGGTTCAATCTGAAAATATCAGTAACCTATCTTTCTTAGTGATCCTTTCCAGACCAGTTAGGATCTCCTAAAGATGGCATGAAAATGACTGAAAAAATTGAGTGCTTTCGGATATTAGCAACTAAAGGCAACTAGTTCTTCTTAAGTTGTATTAGACAAGTACTCAAAACTGCTGTCCTTTGTTGTTCACCTGGTATTCTACCAGTTTTGTCCTTGCCCTTGCCATTGAAAGATCCACAAAGCCACTAGAAGCCTGTTGGTGGGGGTGAGTGGAAATTACGTGTGTGCATGTGCAGGATATAGAAGCTGAGTAGTTCTGCCATCAGTGTATATCGTATAGACCAAACTTTCTTATTAAAATACTACCACTTTTGCGATAGTGTATGTCTATAATCATTGTTCAGGAACACTAGTTTGCAGTTAATGTCTAAAAGGAATAAACATGAGAAGTTCTGAATTTGTTATCAAGAAAATAGATGTACAAAGGCTGTACAGTATTACACAAAAGGTGCCCAGTATTCATTGTCTGCTAGGAGTACCATACTATTACTGATCTTATGAAAACAAGACCCTAATCTGGTAAAGGATCATCATCTACCTCAAAAGTTAAGAGTTACTAAAGAACATTGTAGTCAAAGATGACAACGTTATATGTACAGCAGCCTTACATACCTCGTGCCTTAAAATACCACTCTTGAAACATTTTTCACATAATCAAATGAATGATTTTAAATTTTGCAGAGTTTGAATATAAATGTGCTTTGTAGAAAACGTACAGCAGTAGTTATCAACAGGTTACTCAGGTGAAAAACAACTTCACAAATAAGGAAATGTTGTCAGTTTTGAGTTAGTCATCAGATACTCCATCAGTTCCAAAAATGTTAGCTATTTCACTTCAGATATTTCACTTTAGATATGTCAACTAGCAATTAGAGACCTCATCATAAATACCATTGTAAATTAAGTAGAAATTTAAAGTTGGCATTGTGTTGTCTTTTAGCAATAATACGAATACAAGTTTTGTGGCATAGTTCTGTGGTCAAAAATCATGCTCTAACTAAAACCCAGAAAGCGGACATATACTTCATTTATGGTGCATATATAATCCTTAATATAAACAAAATAGCCTATCAATGGAAATAGTTCTCAAAACTTAATACATTAGATACAAATATAACTAAACCACAAAGCATTTTTGTGATGGCTAATGTTGAAGACAAAACCTGCATAAGTTTTTTTTTTTTTTTTTCCCCCCTATCGAGTGGATTTTACAAATGCATGAGACTCGAAGTGCTACTTTCAGAATCAACCTAGGTGTACAAAGATTTCAATTTTGAGCCCACTGCTTTATTTTTGTAACTTGTTCAAAATCCATTATATAACTTCAATAAAAATATTCAATGAATAGGACCAGAAAAATCCTATGAAGCTTATAGAAAATTGATTAAAAACCATGCTTGCAAGCAGAAACGCATTCAAATTGAATCCAGAAAAGTTTAAATTGAACAAATTAGTGAAATCTCAAATAATACACTAGACTTAATTTTGATATTGTAATTAGAAGTCACGTGAATTGTAAACTTACTACTTTTTCATTAGATGCATTTATATTATCCTAATGGAACAAACTTGATAATATCTAAAATACTACATCTAAGTGTTCAATCTAAATGTTTATATATATAAAACGTGTATATACACCCACAATAAAACACTATTCAGCCATAAACAATAATCTTCATTTGACAACCTAGATGGTACTTGAGTACTGTACTAAATGAAATACGTTGGAGAAAGACCCATGACATGACTTCACTTACATGTAGAATCTAAGAAGTAACAAGAGAATCTAGACTCACAGAACAGGTAAGTGGTTGCTACAGGGGCAGAGGATTGAAGGTGAACTGGATCAAGGGGATTAAGTACAAACTTCCAGTTACAAGATGAATCATGGGGATGGGGAATACCCTTAATTTTGTAAGGTGACAAGTTGTAACTAGACTTATTGTGATGGCAATTTGGCAATGTCAATTCATTATTACGTTAGTTTCAGGTGTATCAATTATACCTCAAATTGAACAAAACCACTTCTATTGAAACAGGAATGGATCTTCGCCTACCTTTGGTGTCTCTAAACATATACATGACAGAAGTTCTTGGACTTTTGCTTTCATAAATGGGTAATAATGGGTAGGGTTGGAGAGGACTTAAACATTGATGCTTTGACAACAACATGAGGCATACTTTTTACACACTAACCTATCTCTACTTTCACAGCTCCTTCTCATACAGTCTGACCTGTGAAGAATATATGCCATTTTAGTAGCAGAATATCAACACACACACACACACACACACACACACACAGCTAGAAGGGAACTTAGAGTTGACAGCAAATGGCAGAAATGGAAAAGCTACAGTATCTAGTTTCAGACAAGTCTCTTCATTTTCCACACAGTTTAGACCATATAAACACAGTAATCATGATTTGAGAAACACTAAAGTTTTTTTTTTTTATAACTTATGTGTCTTCACTGCTCGCCAAACCTAATATGTCCAAATTAATCTTACAAGGAACTAAAATTTTTACTATAATGCAGTTGTATAGAAGTCCCCTTACAGAAAGAACCTAACACCCAACATGGCTGGCAGGGATTCTGGGAAATATTTCCCAGCCCCCCAAGCACTTGTGAACAGGAGAGAGCATAAACAATAGAAGATATGAGTTTCCAATAGATAATTGCCACAAAAATTACTCATGGATGCACACACCGATTTTTAGGAAAACCCATGAAATCAAAAGATAACAATTTCAAGAGAATAGTTATCCATGAGAAGGGAGGGAGGGAGGTATTGACTTCAGAGTAGGTCTTCAGAAACCCTAAGCTGTGAAACATATAAAAATACTAACATTTGTATAACTTATATGGCAGCTGCATGTTTGCCTAGGTTTCATAATTTTTAAACATTTTATAATTGAACAAAGGAGGTGCAATGCAATAAAGATCAGAATAAATAAGGCAGAAGCAACAAAAATATACCTCCCTGAAAGTTTTTCCAGGCTCTGTGCTAAAGATGCTTGGGAAGGGAGCTTCTCCAACCACATGATCATTACACCTATATATAGACTTGGCAGTCTAAGCTATAGAAACTCTTACAACACACAAGTGAATCATGTTCTTATTTTAGATCCTTGTGGCAAATATCTTCACTAAATGTCTTCCTGGAAAAGGTTTATGGCAGTAAGTTGTACAACATGATTGAGCTTACCTTAATACTTAAAGGATAAACGTTCTGTGAATTTGTTCATCTACATGATGATACCTGGTTCTAACAACATGTAAGGTAAAAAGGGAGCCATTTTTATCCCATATTAAAGACGAGCAACCAAACTAACTCCCTTCCTGGTCACCCTATGTGCACATTGTCACACTGCTAGTATAAGGTAGAGCAAGTGTTAACATTCAGGTTTTCTACCTTCCGGTGATTCAATGCTTCTTTAGAACATCATTTTGTGCCACCCCTCCCCCCCCTTTGGATATCTTCCATCAAAATACCTTTTTTTTTTTTTTTTTTTTTTTGTAAGAATATTTCAGTGATGTTAACATTACAATGAGATTCCTATATTAGAAGGGCTTCCATTTCTTAGAGTTCCTGTAGCTATAAAGTTATGATTATCTACTTTGCTATAATTTCCCAGCCTGGATTCCTTAAGAGACCATGTACCAGCTTATTTTGAGATTGCAAATTGGGAAAGAGCACAAAATGTTTGTGGCAAATACATATATCTCTGAGCAAAGCCCTGTGCCATGTACCTATTTTTGTTATCAATAAATGTGATTAAACATGATAAATTGACTTCTTAAATATCTTAATATGTACAAACCTCAGAAAATTTCCAGACATATATTGGTCAGCAGATATGGTCACCTTAGTGTATTGACACAACAGCCTAGAATTAAAGATAAGTAGTAATAAAACAACTTTGAGTCAGATGCTTGCAAAAATCTATTAAATTCCTTGACCTTTCTTTCATGGCATACGTGGGCCAATATCTGATTTCTCTTAAATTTACCTTCTGTGTTCTTAAGTTTGAGATAAAAAGAGTGCAAGTGGGGGAGGGACAGACAGAATGCCAAGCAGGCTCTGTACTGTCAGCGCAGAGCCTGACATGGGATTCAGACTCACAAACCATGAGATCATGACCTGATCCTAAGTTGGATGCTTAACTGACTGAGTCACCCAGGTACCTTTACATTTTTATTCTTAAAAACTTGTGTATGTTTAAGATGTACAACATGATTGGATATATACATACAGCAAAATAACTATGGGCAAGCTAATCAATATACCCATCACATAATTACCAATGGTGTGTGTGTGTGTGTGTGTGTGTGCGTGTGCGCGCGTGCGTGTGTATATGCACGTGAGAGAGAGACAAAGGACCTGAAGTCTACTCTTAGAGGTACTGTATTAAATGTTGGAAACTTTCTAACTTCAGTCATCCTGTATAGTAGATCTCTAGACTTATTCTACATAACTGCCACTTTGAACCCTTTGACCAACGTATCTTCATTCCTCACCTTCCACCCCCGGTACCTGTTTTGTTTCTATGTATTTGACTCTTTTAGATCCCACACATAAGTGAGATCAAGCAGTTTTTCCTTTCTGTGTCTGGGTTATTTCACTTAGCATAATGCCCTCCAGGTTCATCCATATTGTTGCAAATTTGTTCATCTGCAGCAAAACGCGAAGATGTCAACATTTTCAGTTTTGTTCATGCTCTACTTCACCCTAGGTTGCCTAAATAGACTTATTCATCTCCTTCAAAATCACTAACTTCCTGTTAAGGGGTCATTAATATACCGGGTTCTTATGCCGAGGGGGGAAATCTTCTATGAGAAAAAAAGAGGCTAACACAAGGCTAACTTTCTTATGCTAATTGGCTGTAAAAAAAAAAAAAAAGTGGACTGATGTATGAAATGTGGCTAAATGTAGTTGAGAAGCACTTAACGATAAATAACATTGTGATAACACAGGAAGAAATACAAAATCAATGTATTTGTTAGTGGTATCTATTACTGCTTATTCTTATAGCAAATATCATTAGAACTTGCTTTCAACTAAGCTCTTTCTTTAGATTACATAATCCATAGAAATAATGCTTGATTGGTCTAGCAAACAATTATTCCTAACAAGTTTAGGACAAAAAAAATTGTGTTTCTAACTGTATTCAGTATAATCTCTTGTAATGAAGAATTAGTTTCAAGTCTGTCAAGTAATCCCTACTTAATTATATATAACGAAGTTATTCTTCAAAAAACCAAAACCAAAAAAAACCCCCACAAAAAACTAGTTTCTATTCCTGTCCTTCCCATCTTCTTCTCTGACCCACCTAGATAACCATCATATTAGTTTATCTTCTAAAATTTCCTTATTACATACATGACACACAAACTTATAGAAAGTCAACGGTATATTCTCGGGTACTTCAGACACTTCATAAAAATTAAATGAAAAAATATATGATCATATGTGGATATATACTTCTCATAAATACTTAGTTATCCTGACCAAAGAATTGGTCTCTATGATTTTTGCCTCTGGAAGAATTTTTGACTTACAATTATTTAGATACTAGAAGACCATTTTTTCTTGTAGCTGTCTAATTTATATAGAGCTTGACTTGAAAGAATCGAAGTTTCTATAGAGCAAAGACTTTGTCATGCCTTTTTTGTTTTTAGATTCTTTAAGATACCAGCACATAGTAGGAACTAAAAAATGTTTGTATCAGTGTTCTTTATGTTCAGAAGACACTGGATTATCTTTTCTCTGCTTGAGGACTATGCTCTTATTGGTGGAGAAGGGAGCTCATACCGTAATCTTGACATCTCTCCCTTACTGTGCCCTGAGAATTTTATTTTCAATTAGTGATTTAAATAAAGCCATATGGGGCACTTCCAACCCTTACATTCTATTATATAGTGATGATCTCAAGGGTGGTATTTGGAATTAAGTTGGATAGGTAGGGGGTGCCTGGGTGGCTCAGTAGGTTGAGCCTCCAACTTCAGGTCATGATCTCATGGTTGATGTGTTTGAGCCCTGTGTTGGGCTCTGTGCTGACACCTCAGATCCTGGAGCCCACTTTGGATTCTGTGTGTCTCTCTCTCTGCCCCTCCTCTATGCACTCTCTTTGTCTCTCAAAACAAAAATGTTAAAAAAATAAAAGTTGGATAGGTTGATCATCTGATCATCTGATCAACGGTCAGAATGACACCCATGTGTATGAAGAAACCAGGAGGCCTATACGTAGAGAAAAACAAAGCTGACCCTGCAGAGAAAAGATTATGACAGGGACCATATGGTCCTATTCATCCAACAAACACTTGTCAGAACCTACTTTATACGGGCATTGTACTAGCTACTTAAGTCTATTAATGGTTCCCAACAATTATGACTCATGTCTTCTGAGAGGTGAAGTTCAGGGAGATGGGCACAATAGATACATAACAAATAGGTATATTCATACAGTAAATAATAGAATTCTCTGAAGGGCCAAGAAATCAAAAGCACTTGAAAGAATGTAACAAGGAGAAATACTACAGATGGGAGGAGGTTGGCAAGAACAGAATTCTCCTGAAAAAGTGCCCTTTAAGCCAAGAGAACTGCTTAGACAAGAACATGAACTCTTACTGCTGTAGGTCTCCTGATGGCTCTCTGGGACCTGTTTCAGCCTCTTTACAGGGTCCAGGTGCATTGCCTCCCACTGTATTTTGGTAGATGGTTCTGCTTCTGTTGAGACCAAAGAATCTTAACTGACATAAATTTGAAAGTTGAGTTGATAAGGAAATAAGATCTGTGATAATCATAAAAATGCATCATTTTGGCATTCTAACTTGAAAGTGACATGAGCAGTTATGTCAAAATGAATATGCCTATATTTTAATAGCATTATTTCCTCACAAATAGTTCATCTGAAATGTTAATTTTGTAATCATTCTAAACTTGTAGAATTCTTGAATGCAGAAAAGACCTTAAGGAAATTGTCTTAATTTAAAGATAAGAAGGCAGAAAAATATCCAGGGAGTTCAGACTATAGAATGAATTGATAGTATAACCAGGATGAAGCCTAGAAGTCTGCCTTTTAAAGCTTTCTCTAAAAGTACCGGTCAAATAAAGTTCTAAAAACATACAGATGTGCCTAGAGATATCAATGACTCCTTGATCCTATTCCAGTTTTGGACAGAGGAACAAATGATCAGCAAAGGAACAACAGAAACTGTTGGGGAGAGGGGAATGTGACTATTAAGCTCTAGGCAAATTCGTCATGACATTGCTGGAATCTATTTTTGATTTTAATTTTCTCTTTATTGACTAGTACTGCTAAGCTAGAATCCAATCATGCAGAACTGGAAATGCCAGCAATCACCATCTAGACTGGCTTTAAATGTGTGCTAAGCAGCAATGTACTCAGGACATCACACTGCATATAATATGTCCTGGATGCCCCTAGGGCCAAATGATGGCATAAAATGATTACATCATCCTTTGGCAATAAAAGCTGGAGGACCTTGAGATCACTGCAGCGATACCTGGTGCCAAGACCTGGACCAACAACTCACTGGTCTCTTCAATCTCTTCTAAAGGTAGAACCCAAGAAAACTGCAAGCCCAGTTGAAATGTTTATGAATACTTGGTTTCTGGAGAATATAACAATTTATCATTGGAAGGAAAAAAAAAAACCCTCAATATGCCAATTAGCGAATACTTAGTGGAACTCATTTAAAATATTTAAGCATATATACTTTAAAAAACATTCAACCAGAAAAATCTATTGAATATTAGTATTTATGGTAGGTGAGGACTCCTCAGGTAGGATTTTTGTTTTTTAATCTAAAAGCTAGAAGTTTCTCAACCAAATGACTACTTAACAATTTACTACTGATGTTACCAGTATTAAGGACCAGTAGGATCCTTAGATACCTAAATTGGAGCAGTTCTAGGCCAGAAGGTAGTAAGAAGCAGATAAAGGACTCCTTTTCTTTGGACATAAAACTACTTCTTGCTCTGCATATGTATCAAAACACTCATTTTAGTAACATTTATGCTTGTGACTATGGATTAGTGATCTCTAATTGAAGTGTCCAACTCCTAATCCTAGAGCTACATAGCTGATAATATATATTTCCTATTATGACTTTTCTTGTCTCCATCAAATTTAATAACCTGTTTCTCCTTACAAGCTGCAGAATAGAATCACACAGAGACCTCAGAAAAAAGTCTAATGTCCTTTTATGGTCTGTGTTTGGTCTTTTTAAGTAGAATGCACGTGAAGATACATCTGCAAGATGGTCTTTTAAGCTTCTCATTTCCACATAGCTAAATCTTATTCAATCTTTAAAAGACACTTGGTTCAAGGGTCTTGGAAATATCCATCACTTGCCTGACAATGTCAAAATACTTGTTTTTTTATTAGCTGTCCTAAGAATTATGAATCCTAGTAGGAGGGGAGACCAGCAATCTCCATGCTCATTTTATTGAGTTTTACATATTTTTGGTAACAGTCCTTAATCAAATGTTGGCTGAAAATATCTTCTCCCAGTCTGTGGCTTGTCTTCTAATTCTTATGTTATCTTTCATGTAACAGAAGTCTTTAATTTTAATGAAGTCCAGTTTATCCATTCTTTCATGGATCAGGTCTCTGATATGGTATCTAATAGAGGAATCGCCAAACCCAAGATCATCTAGGTTTTCACTTTTTTCCCCCCAAGAAGTTCTATAGTTTTAAGTTTGTATCCTAGGCCTATTGTTAGACCTTATAATGCTCAAAATTTAGCTATATCTGGGCTTTTTTGTTTGGATGTCCAGTTTTTCCAGCACCATTTGAAGAATATATCCTTGCTTCACTGTATTATCTTTGCTTCTTTGTCAAAGGTCGTATGGGGTCTATTTCTGGGCTCCGATTCCATTGATCTATTTGTTTATTTTGCCACCACTATTTTGCCAGTATTGATTGCCATAGATTTATAGTAAGTCTTGAGGCGGGGAAATGTTCTCTTCGAAGATGAAAAAGGCACAACCTTTCCTTCGAAGATGTAAAAGGATAAGTGGGATGATGGGAAAGGAATGGTATTGAAAAGTTGAGATAGGTCTAATTAAATATGATTTAGAAGATGTTTGTGGAAGTTTTTATGCACTAAATTTACCTGACTTAGAGGATGGGAGAGTCATGCAGCTGATGCAATAGAAATTGTGGCTTTTTAAGAGTGTTTCAAAAACTCCTGGAATTTCAAGAATGTCTGTAGGTATAAGGAACATGACTTTGGTTTATTCTAGATACTACTAAAAACAAGATTGTTCTCTAAACTGTGTTTGTGTGGCTTGTCCAGAAGCACAAAAAAAGTTGGGGGCAAAAATAAGGTATTTTAGAATTCTTTAAGACTAAATGAAATTAAACAATTAAGTTTATTTTACTTTTTTGGGGGCGATAGTTTAAACAACAGATGTTATTTTCTTTTTCCCACCGTTCTGATGGGTAAAAGTCCAAGATGAAAATGCTGGCAGTGCTGGTTTCTTAGTAGCTTGCACATGGCCGCCTCCTTGCTATTTCCTCACCTAACCTTTTCCCTGTGCACAAACACTCCTGTTGTCTCTTTACCTTCTAACACAGGACACCAGTCCTATTGGATTAGGGCCCCACCCTTATAACCTTCAAGCCTTAGGACCTTCAGGGAAGTAATTATCTCCATAGTCTCACTGAGGTGTAGGGCTTCAACCTATGAATAGGGGGTGGAGGCGTGTCACAATTCATAACACTCTGCCTCATTCCCCTGCTTTGAAACTTTTGTTTTGAAAAATTTTAAATATAACCTATTGTCAAGTTAGCTAACAGTGTATGTAGTAGGTTGGCTTTGTGAGTATATTCCTGTGATTCATCACTTACATACAACACCCAGTGCTCATCACAACAAGTGCAGTGCCCTCCTCTAAGCCCATCACCCATTTTCCCCTCCTTAAAAAGAAGTTTAAAAACAACTAAGATCCTAGAGAGGTCTTTTAGTGATAACTCCCTGCTCTAGGGAGTTACATATACTATAAAACTATGGGTGGATTAGGGGATTAGTTATTTTCCTTCTCATAGTAACTATTAATTCCTATATTTAGACATGCTTTTGGGTACACAAGTGGTTTCCTTCAGTGGTGGAATACACAATCTCTGCTGGAGGAGGATGGAAACAGACATGGGCCCAGAATAAGAGTGGCCAAAGTGGAATTAGTACCTAGAAATAAAAGGTCAGATCAAAAAGCTCACAATCTGAATTTAGGGCTGGCTAAGGGTTCTTGTGAGCCAACAAACTAGCAATTCCAAGAGGACAAATGGATTGCCCTGTTGACATAGTTTCTGGAGCCAAGACTGGTGCCAGTGATCCTGAGATGCAAATAAAGTGATGGTGGTATGCTCTCCTTGTGCTTGCTATTGCTATGCTAGATAGGTTTTTTTTTTCTTTTATTATATATGTATATATATATATATATATATGTGTGTGTGTGTGTGTGTGTATATATATACATATATACATATATAAATAAATAAATATAAAATATATTGGCTTGATGTAGACCATGAGAGCAGCTGGTGGTTTCTGCCTTTATGGGGTCTAGCCCATCATTTCTGCTGTTCAGACAATGGGTGTAGGGGGTCGACATCTTTTGCTTTAATTGCATCCAACAGACATGGCAAAATGTAGGAAACAATTAGATGGTGGAAAGATTTGAAATTCCATTTGAGGGAGATTGTATGCTCCATGTATGGGACTTTTACAGGGTCTCTGCAAGAACAGTTTTGAGTTCTTCATGTCCTGAGTCTCGAAAACATCCTCTGTAAATTTTGTCTAAAGTAGTAGTTACTGAGACTACCCTACAAGATCTCCAGGTTATGGGATGAAGATGAGTCAAATGAGAAAAAGGATAAATGGAAGAAAACTATTAATAAGTCTGTTAAACACAGAATAAAACATGAGGCGGTTAATTTTTTGGATTGGTGGTTTTTAATGTACTTGTAAGAATTTTTAAATATTATCTGAAATGTCTAATAGACAAAAGGACTTACAGATCTCATAAAGGAAAACAAATTGTTCAGAGATCTGAAGTAGAAAGAAAAAATTGAAATCAGTAAGTTGGGGAAGTATTTTGAGAGCGTGATGTTAATCAACAGATCAAGAGAGATAAGACCTATTCACCAGAGATTGTGATATTCAAATACCCTCTTATATACATTTTCAGTTTCCCAAGAAACCTGGCTATTACTCCCTAAACTTTTCCAAACATAACTATCCCAAACATATTACTCCCTAACTTTTCCAAACATAACTATCCCAAAGCCACACAAAAGTGACAATATGAAATCAGTTTTTTTTTTTTTTTTTGACCTGTTCTGTTCAGCACAGCCATATGGATGGATGCCAGTACGTTCTCTGCTGATTGTACATCCAGGCCTCTACACTTTCCCATAATGTCCTCCTCCTTGGGATTTAAGGTTATAGCTCTGTTTCTAATGAACTCCCTTCCTAGAGGCAAATCATTTCCAGAAACATGTCTCCCCTTCACTTCCCATCTCTCCTACCCTCTTGAGCTCCTTCCTTCCCAGTGAAAGATACAGGTTGGTTGTTTTAGTTTCTTTTCTCTCAAAACACAATTCTGCCTTATATCTTATTCCTGAGACTCAAGGGTACCCACCTTTCTAAGGGAGACAACATCTTATGTTTCCAAAGTATGTTTATATCCCTGCCTATGCTATGATAGGTCCGGACCATTTTATTGGCAAGGAAAGTTAGTCCTGTGGAAAAGCACCTACCAAAATCATTTAATATTTCATCACTTTTTATTTTAAAATAAAAAGGGTTTTAGGAGTACCTTGGTGGCTCAGTCGGTTAAGCAGCTGACTGGCTCAGGTCATCTTGCGGTCTATGGGTTCGAGCCCCACATCAAGCTCTGGGCTGATAGCCCAGAGCCTGGAGCCTGCCTTGAGTTGTCTCTCTCTGAACCACCCCCCCACTCTAGTGCGCGCGCTCTCTCGCGCGCGCTCTCTCGCGCGCGCGCTCTCTCTCTCTCTCTCTCTCAAAAATATCAAAAATTTAAAAGTTATAAAGGGCTTTAAAAGTCTCAAGTACATCACTTGAAGGAGAACTCAGTAGTTGTATGATATTGTTGGGAAATATGGGAACAATTTTCTGTCCTTGATACTAGTACTGAGAATTAAAATATTGTCAGAGAAATATCCTAAGAAGATGAAGAGTCTACATTTTAAAACTCGATGATGATCTAGTAGTTTGAGATCTATCATTCTAGAAGTGTTGCATAATTCAAAAGCAATTGCCTGAGGCAAATTTGGAGGTAATCAGAATTTGATCCTTACCATCATTGCTCACCCTCTTCCCTTCAGAGGCCTCTTCATCTTCCTTTTATTCCTTGGTCCCACTGTACCGTGTCTTTGGGGGCTTATCCTGTATTTTACTCTCCATTTATTTTGTCTCTGTTCTCATTTACTCAAGTGTTCTAATGAAGTTTTCAAATGCTACCACCATTGTGTATTAACACCTTTATGAGGTGTCTGATGCAATTTTGAGATTCAGTGAAATTACCATAAAAGAGGACAGATGTGAGATCTTTGGGTGAAATTGCTTAGCACAAATTCTGTGATGAGAAATACTTTTTTTGTTCTTAAACCCTTAAAACAACATCTGATTCTATAACTTGTATAATCCTCTGTAGGTAAGGATGACAATTGTTACCTATTTCCTGTGTATTTAAAAACTTCAATTTCAACTACAGCTACTTGTGATGTATTAGTTGATTAGTATTCACAAGACAATGAAAATGGATTTTGGCCAAAAGTCAATTTAAGTGAAGAACCTCAAATTTTAGACATATTTAGGTGTTACCATAGACTTAAATCCATGAAGTCCTAGTCACTTATACAGTTGGAACTAAACATATGAAGTGGCGATTCTTACTAATAAAATTTAATGGCCTAAAAGTAGTAATTGTTACCTTCACACAATAGATAATATAGATGGTTTTATTGTATACAGCAGTGGAAAAAAAGGAAATATCTCAATTTTAAGGTAGAAAACTTTAAAAGGGAAAAAGTAGCTTTTAAATCACCTTTGTTTTATGGTTCAAGACCTTTTCATTAAACTCGTAAAACATGATTTCACAATATTAAAAATAATGAAACTTGAATTCCGTAAGACTGTTATTTAAAATTCTTACCTTGAGAAATACGTCATTATAGTTTCATAGTCTATCAAGAATTCCAATAATGGGATTTCTTTACTTGGGGGCCATGAGTAAACCAAATACCAATTATGAATTATAACATTCTATACACATATCATGGCTTATTTTGATAGGGAAGATACCTTACATTAGGCTGGCAGATTTCTCTTGAGTAGCTCTTATAACTGCATCCAAAAATATACCTAAATGAAATAAAATTCACCCAAACCTTTGAACTTCATAAATTTTCTCAGAAACATTTTAAACTTAACTTTGAAATTCCTTGAACATATTCCCGTTCAGTCTCCTTTTCATTAAGAAACCCATAAGTTCCTAAAGTTAGGCATTTGTTCAAAAAACATACATGTAAATCTACTTAGTTTTGCCAACTGCTGATACTTCAACCCCAGTCTCTCCCTTGCTATAACCTTCCACTTAGAAGGGTGTAGATGAAAACATGAGTCCTTTAAACTGTGCAAATCCAGTTTCAAGGATGTTAAGTCTGATGCCTGGTTACTAAGTGAACACTGTCAATATAACTTTAAAATTGTATTTAGGTATAAATAGGTGAATTAAGAATTTTTAGCTTGCTTTTAAAAACTATACACAAGAATGGGCAGGGGCACCTGGGTAGCTGTCAGTTAAGCGTGATTTCAGCTCATGTCATGGTCCCAGCATAGTGGGATTGACCCCCCCCCCCCCCCCCCCCCCCCCCCCGCAATGGACCATGTGCTGAGCATGGAGCCTGCTTAAGATCCTCTAACTCCTTTTTTTTTTTTTTCTCTCCCCATCTCTGTCCCTCTCCCCCCTGCCATATGCTTGCTCACTCTTGCTAGCTCTTTGTTTTTGTTTGTTTTTTTGTAAAAACTACACTAGCCATGCTGTAAAATAATTTCTGGCTGTAACCAAGCGGCTTGGTGACCAACGTTGTTTAAAAAAAAACCAAAAAAACAAAAAACAAAACACCAGAGCAACAACAACAAAAAAAACCTTAGGGCATATTTAACCTTGAGACTGCTCTCCTTTAGAAGCTAGACTGAGAGGGGTGCCTGGGTGGCTCAGTCGGTTGAGCTTCTGACTTTGGCTCAGGTCATGATCTCACCGTCGGTGAGTTCAAGCCCCGCGTCGGGCTCTGTGCTGACAGCTCGGAGCCTGGAGCCTGCTTCAGACTCTGTGTCTCCCTTTCTCTCTGACCCTCCCCTGTTCACACTCTGTCTCTGTCTCAAAAATAAATAAACGTTAAAAAAAAAAAAAAAAACTTCAAAAAAAAAAAAAGGAAGCTAGACTGAGATACAATGTCTACAGATACAATGTCTACCTTCAAACTTCAGAATACCCAGAGAATAGAACAGTGACCAGAGCCACAATGCCACTTCTGTAGCTATCAGGTCTTAAAGATTCAGGGTTTCTACAGATCTGGGCACTGCTAGAGCTATAGAAAAATGAAATACAAGTCCTTCTGAGGAAGGGAACTCAGCAATACATACAAATAAATATCCCCCCCGCCAGGAAATACTAAATGACCTAAGTGCTAAAACAGGGCTGTGCTAGATAAGAAAAGCATCTGACTTAAATTGGGCCAAACCAAACCAAATGAAACACTACCACTAATAAAGGATAAATACAGCACAAACGTGGAAGTATAAGAACTGTTATGTTGATGTATACAAAGATTTTTATACTTGAGGTTTGACATGTAAAAATAGATTCAGAATTTCATGAGGGTTTCTTCATTTCTGCATTCTTTCATCCTTACCCTTCACTTGAAGGTAGTTGATTCATAGAGGCCTCTTGCCTCAGCAAGATGTGAAATGAATGTTTCAGAAAACCTGTTTTTTGCTTTTCAGAACCCTTCCTGCATTTATCGGGGTTATGTAGTTAAGAAAGGAGAAGAAAATTTGCCTTAAATTAGGAAGGTCAGGAGGTCTACAGGCACACGAGTGGTTAGTGACCCCTAGTCCTCTCACACCCTGCATAGCTCATTAACCAGAGCCTTGTATAATGAGTAGACTATAAAAGTTCATGGCCTTATGGTACCGTAAGGGAAGATGGACTTCAAACCCACTCAAATGACCCTGGGCAAAAGGAATTTCAGGGAATTGGCATAGACTGAAGAGCTGGTTGGAATGGGAGTAGCCCTGGAGAATGTGTTGTGTAAGACCTGCAGAATCCCGAGGGTCCAAACTGAATTTCCCACCATCTCAGAGGGATGGGGCCTTAGCATCAGATGGAGTTTTCAACAAAAGTAAAACACTATAATACTTTCTGTACACGTGTTTTGAATAATGTTCAAATTCTTATTTAAATACCTCTGCCTATCCAGCTCTATAAAGATGTAGATAAGACGGGGATTGTAGATCTGTCAACTTGGATATAAATTAGATCTAGATATCATTGCTATTCTCATATTTATGTGTCTTTAAAGGTCTTGAAGTACAAGCAATGGCATGTATACAATGTAAGTCTTAACATTGTCTATTGATGTACATTTAGTAGACTGCTCTAGAGTCCCTGAAATCATAAAACTTAAGTGGTGGTGATAACCCCATAGGGCTTCCCACTTGCTTTAATTTTGTCCCGGTGTTTCCCTCTCACTCCAGCTGGCTGAGTATGACTAAGGTGCCAAGTTTCCCTAAGAATAGCCTGTATTCCTCTGGTTTGTGTGGGATCTGAAGGACGAGAGCCTAGAACAAGTCCAGGCACAAACCCATGACTCAATGGCACAAGTTCTCAAGTTATCTTCCCTAGCTTTACAGGTCCCTTATTGTTGTATAGAGTTCCTATTAATGGACTCTTATTAGGTATAGAATTTCTCCTTTTTAAGCAAATTATCCCCAACTTTCTCTTTCATCCAAGTTAAATGAGAACAAATATTTTGGGTTCCATTTTCAACCAATTTCCATTTTCAAGAAAATTGTCCTAGTACAGTGCAAAGTATACTAAGCAAAAAATTCTGAAATTTGTTCTTTTAGCCCCAACTCCACTATATGCTAAATTTATGATCTTGGATAAATTAGGTTTCTGAGACTCAGCTTCCAAATCAATAAACTGCTGTACAAAAGTGAGTTATTATCATCATTACCTTGTATTGCCATCCATTATCAAACATAAATTAATTCCAGCCATAGATTCTTGAGTTCTGAATCTACTGTTCAGACTTGACACTTGAAGCTGCATCTTAACCGAGAAAAAAATTAATTCCTTAAAGCCTAATATTTACTTTAAATCCATTTGTAGTTTTAAAACTTCTGGTAGTGTTATGAGGTCCACCTCTCTTACAGACACATTGAAGCAGTGTTGCCTTATGTATAAGAAGTGTTTTACTAATATTTGTGGAAATAGTAACCCTAAATTGCATTGAGGAATAAATAGAAGTTATCATACTGCATAGCTGTGTCTGAATAAAATAACTAGTTAACCTAAAGATATTTCTCTTCTAAAAATGGTTCCAAAGAAATCTCAATCAAGTAAATTGAAATGACTTTATTTTGCAGGCATGTAAAGAAATTTCACTTTTAAACCACTGAGATCTTAAATGTTCTTAAATATCACTAAAATTAACAAAGTTTTACCAATAGGTAAAAACTGATGAACAGGAATATAAAAAAATTTTCTAGAAATACATTAGGTACATGCATAGAAGTAAAAAGGGTCATGATTGGCTGATGACATACTATAAAAGCACTTCGTACAAGATGTGAAGTGATTTAAAAAATTTCCGTTTTATTGGGTAAAGGAAACCATAATACTAAAGTTTATGAGCACCTTTGAATTGCTGTTGCTTTGTGTAATTGTTTCTGCACTTTACATTTGCAAGTATCTAATGTGACCACCATTCCATATATTAACTTATGTCATAATCGTAGCAAACAGTGTAGGAGGTTTTGTTTTGTTTTTTTTTTTTTTTTTTTTTGGTTTTTTTTTGCCAATCTGGTATTGTTGTTGCTTTTAGAATTTTCTCCATAATTTCTGCAGGATCTAGCACTGCCTTGAGTAAAATCTTATTTTACAAATGCAGGAGGACTTTGAGTACTTAAAATTGCTGAAATACTCACATTAAAAATTGCACATAAAAATGTGTATCTCCTGGAATCTTCACAAACTGGTGAAGTGAGCATAAGACTAAAATAACAACAAAAAACAGATCATCACCCTCACACCAGGAGCCTCCTTATGTCTTTGATTAACTTTGTTTGGGTTCGGTGGTAACTGAATCCATAGATTCCTGATGTCTAGATTAGTTTTGACTCTTCCTGTACTTTATGAAACTAAATGCCTACAGTATGTGCTTCTCACTACTTTGATCAACAGGATCTTAATTCATCCATATAGTTGTACATAGTGGGAAATCCTATAGTCTTACTGTTTATAATAAATGTATGAATAGATCACACTTTATTCTGTTGAGCATTTGATTAAGTTCCAATTTGGGTCTATTATGAATAGTTCTACTTAAACTAAAAGTAACATGGGGTGTATATATAGAAAAATCTCTCTTGAGTATATGAAATTGCTACTTTTGTAAATCACAAACAATTGAATATTAACAATTAGATAAAATAGAATCCAGTGTCGAGAAAAAATTTTGGGGTCCTATTGTACACATGGTTGAGTAGAGGTTGTCAAAGGGTTTGCTAAAGTTGTACAAATTGCCTGCCTTCAAGCCATGTATTACTGTCGGGTTGTTTCATAATATTTATTTGCACACAAGTGTGCAGGGGAGGGGCAGAGAGGAGAGAGAGAGAATCCCAAGCTGGCTCTGTGCTGTGAGTGTAGAGCCCTATCTGGGGCTCAGACTCACAAACTATGAGGTTATCATCTGAGCTGAAATCAGATGCTTAATCAACTGAGCCACCCAGATGCCCCGACAATATTTCTAATTTTATGTATTCTTTACCTATTCTAATAGGTGTAATGTAATCTCACTGAGGTTATAATTTGTATTTCACAATAAAATTAAACTCCTTTATGGTTATTGACAATTTGGATATCTCTTCCCCACCTGTTTTTCCATATTTCATTGGGTTCCCTCTTTATTTGGATTTTTGAGTTTTTGGTGAATATGCATACATGTATATTCTGAATACAGGGAGTGCTTTGTCAGAAATATGTACTGGAAAAAAAAATTTCCTCTCCAGCTATATAAGTTGCGTTTTCATTTGCTTAACGATGTTTAATGGTCTTATTTACCATTTTTCTTTCATGGCTAGTCTTTTCAGGTCTGACTTAAGATTTTGCCTATTTAAAAGTCACTGGGTGTTCTATCTTTTCTTCTAATAGCTCTAATTTTGTTCACATTTAAATCCTTGATTCATGTGCAATTTTTATGCATGAAATGTAGGGACCCATATACGTTTTTTCCAATCTGAATTATCTAGAATCATGTATTGACAATTCACTTTATCTGAACTGCAATGTTGTCTTTGACATAAACCATATATATATACATATATGTATACATATACACATACATGTGTATGCATATATATAGATGTATGTGTATTTCCTGAACTAACGCTATTTTAAAGGTCATAAGTGGTAATAAGACTTCATCCTTTGAGAATAGACTTAATATCGGTAAAGATTCATATCTTTTAGAATCTATGTCTATGGTAGGTTCCTATGAGTAAACTGGATAAAAGTTAAAAATAAAAACATAATTCGTTCAAGTACCAGATGAATATAGAATATGGTGTATAAACCTCAGAAGTCAGTCTGGAATGAACTTTCAAAACTATTCAAGTAGTATTGGCATTGAACTAGCATGAGCAAATGATACTAGGGTGTTAGATGATTCCGTTTTATAACTATATCATACTAACAGCTCTCAAAGCTTGTATTATCTGTTTCAATGTTAGCAATTCAAGCAATCTACAAGCCAAATTTATAGTGCCATTTAAAATAGTTCTAAATCTATCCTATAAATAGAATTCTGCATTTATTGATGCATCTGCAAATACTGCTATGTATTAGCTCATTTGAGTGTTGGAGACTTCTTACAATACACATGTGTTTAGTTATGTTTTACTTATCACAAAATTGACTTATTCTTTACCACTACTTTTTCATTTTTCTTTCTTACTGTAACTTTTTTTTCCATAATCCTGCACTCAACGAAAGCTCTGAGGTTGTAATCAGTAGCAATAAATATAATTTTATGTTGACTTAACCTCAGAGTTGACTTTTAAAGTATTGAATTTTAGAATGCTACATTGTAAGAAAATAATAGGAAAACAGCTGGTCAAACATCAGAATAGAGAAAGAGGGGGGGAATGAGATACATTAGGTCTTCATAAAAAATTGTTATGAAACGGTTATTAGCAAAGCTTTTTTTTTTTTTGTTTCTTCTTTCATCTCCCTTTCAAAACCTTTTCCATGTTTAAAGTTCTGTCAAATTCTTTGAACTGAGATATTGGAAGCATTTATTTGCCATGCTTCGACTTTCTTCCTGAACTCCACAGAATAGTCTGGAAATCTCAAAGTTCAAGGAAAGTTCCCGCACATAATGAAGAGGAAGCTTTATGAGAATAAGGCAGCATGTGGTCATGATAGGGCCCCTCTGAAGAATCGGGATTGAAGCAGGAAGAATTATTTTGAAGGCTGTGAAATCTAAGCGTGGTTATAAAATAAGATACCCAAGCAGCACATTGATGCATACAACACATTGATCTTTGTCCACTGGCCTGAATTCTGTTCTTTCAAGAAGAGTGAACATACTCAAACACTTGATGAGGCATGTGAAAAATAAAAATAAAATAAAACCCCCCAAAACAAAACCCATGCCATTTGTTTTTCCTTCAGGTGTGAAAGATCCTTCTGTATTTGGTGCAGACGGGGACATGTAAGTGATCACAGTTCTTTCACATTTTATGGTGACTTTCATCAGCTTTATCTTGGGAGAGACCCAATAGAATGAAAAACATGACATTTGTGTTTATATAATTATTTGCTTAGATAAAGAACACTTAGGATTACTGTATGTTGTGTGTGTTGTAAAACTCTTACCCAGTAACTCAAACCAATATATTTAGTTCATTCTTTACCTATCAAGAGTCAGTGGATTGATCTGACTAGAATTTAGTCCTCTCCATTTCCCTCTTCACCGGCCCCAACTTAATAGATCATGGGAGTCTAGATATTAGTCTTAATTTATCCATATGAATCTCGTATCTTTATTTTCTTATTTCAAAAATCATAAGTGCTGGACATTGGTAATGATGCCACAGAAGGTAGTGGGGTACATTACGTGAACTGAAAAACAGACACGAAAAGTAAACTGCATGATGTCACTTATATATGGAATCTATAAAAAGGCAAACCCATAAAAGAATATAGTGGTGGTTACCTGGGACTGGGAGGTGGAAAAAACAGATGTCGGTCAAAGGTTATAAGGTTTCATAATAGTCCAGAGATCTCAAGTACAACATGACTACACTTAATACCTTATTGAAAACCAGAAAGTTGTTAAGAATATGTATATTAGGTCCTCTTACACCACACACAACACACACACACACACACACACGGTAACTGTGTGAAGGGGATTAATATGTTAATTTGACTATTTTTTAAATTTATTTTTTTTTATTTATCAAATCATGTTGTACATCTTAAAATAGAACTTATACTTATCAAATCACCAATCTCCTTTAGAGAAATAATTTTACCTCATGTTACTTCAGAAATTTCATTAAACATTAAAATTCTGTGAAAGAAATTAGCTTGTAGCATAACCTAAACTTCATATAACAAACTTAAATTTTCCAAAAGTTATAATCAATATCATGGCTCTAATTTGTAATCAGAATCCAAAAGTAAGAATCAACTCATTCAGTTTTGTTTTCCTTTCATTTATTTTTCATAAGTGTACTCTAATCTCCATCCCCTATTGTCCCATTCCCCCCACCCATCTACTCTCTGGTAACCATAAGTGTATTCTTTATAGTTAAAAGTCTTTGTCTTGGTTTGTCTCTTGCTTTTTTTCCCTTTGCTCCTTTTTCTTAAATTTCACATATGTGTGAAATCATATGGTATTTGTCTTTCTCTGACAGACTTAGCATAATACTTTCCAGCTCTATCCATGTTGTTGCTAATGGCAAGATTTTTTATGGTTGAATAATTTATTAAATACACTATATATATATGTATGTATACACACACATATACATAACCTTTATCCATTCTTCTATCAATTGACACTTGAGTTACTTCCATAGTTTAGCTATTGTAAACAATGGTGCCATGAACATAAAGGTACATATATCCCTTTGAATTAGTGTTTTGTATTTTTGGAGTAAATACCCAGTAGTGTGATTCCTGGATAGTAGGGTAGTTCTATTTTTAACTTTTTGAGAATTTTGAGAAACTTCTATCTACAGTGGCTGCACCAGTTTGCATTCTCACCAACAGTGTAAAAGTGTTCCTTTTTCTCCACATTTTCACCAGCACCAATGTGTGATGTTGAGCATCTTTTTATGTATCTGTTGGCCATCTGTAGGTTTTCTTTGGAGAAATGCCTGTCCATATCATCTGCCCACTTCTTAACTTATTTCTGAAGGACTCCGTTGTTTCAGGTCTACATCAGAACCACAAGCCAAGGAGTGCATTTCACTTCTTCAAAATATTCCTCCTGTTCTATATCAAACTTGAAAGGTGACAACACAATTTTAGGACAGAAGTTTTCTTTCTTATACAAAGTCAAACTTCAACTAAATTCTTAGATGATTTTTAGTGAAGACTGCTTGGTAATACTGAATTAGAAGTTTCTAAGACCCTGTCCTGGTTTCTTCTCTGTCTTTAGCTTGGTTTGCTTTCACAACTTCTTGACTTGCAGGGAATAAAATGAGTGAAAATAATGTATCAATATTATTTAACACACTTATTAATAAAATTGTTTAAATGACTTTATTACTGAATTTGGTGTTTCAGAGATAAACAGATAAACAATATGACTGAATTAAAATCCAGGAGCTCTACCATTATCTGTTGCCTTTCAAAGAACTTTCTAGTATCTCAAGACTTCTGAACCGTATACCCTGAAACTTGATGAAGCACTGAATTGGTCACACAAACTTTTTCAGTCTAAAAGTTACAAGCCACTGTGTGGCTCAGTCAAGTGTCTGACTCTTGACATCAGTTGAGGTCATGTCATGGTTCTGAGATAGAGCCCCAAGTCAAGCTCAATGCTAAGAGTGGAGCCTGCTTGGGATTCTCTCTCTACTCCTCCCCTGTTTGCTCGCTCTTTCTCTCTCTCTCTCAGCTTAAAAAAAAAAGGTACATAATACTAGATGTAATTCAAGCATTCCTCTCAGATATTTTTATGTTCACTTGATTCACTAGGACTATACTAAGAAGCAATAGTCTTATGAATGAGCAAATGGTTGTCTTTATTCACAGTGTTCAGTTGCCACAATGAACTTTTTCTAGTTTCAACATCATTGGGAAGCTGTAGGAGTAAGAATAAGGCTGAGAGCTGAATATGGATTTTTATATTATTAGGGACTGATCTCTAGAAAGGATGTCCCGTCAACAGCTATTATGTAGACCCTCTCAATTAAAATACACATAAAGTCCCTTGTATCTGCCAAATCATCCAGACACATGGACAGATTTTTAGAGTCTCTACCACTTTTCTAGATATCCCCCAAAGTTACTTCCTTTGTTTTTATTTGCCATTACTGCTCTATTCTCTATTTTGAACCATTCCCAACTAATCAGCTCACATTAGCAAATATCTGAATGTCTACTCTGTGTGAGGCTCTGTTAAATACTATGAAGAATTTTTTAAGAAACAATTTAAAGGTTTTATTTTTGGGAGAGCATGAGCAGGCAAGGGGCAGAGACACAGAATCCAAAGCAGGCTCCAGTCTCCGAGCTGTCCGTACAGAGCCCAGTGTAGGGCTTGAACTCATGACCTGAGTCGAAGCCAGACACTTAGCCAACTGAGCCAACCAGGCACCCAACACTATGAAGAATTTTTAAAGATTAAATAATACATCATTCCTTATAGCAATGAACTTAGTCACATTATAATTGTTTCAGGTAAATATGGATCCTGTTTTATGGACTTCATTTCAAAGAAATTGGTGATTCTGATAACTGGTAAGGGTAGCAAGACTGTGTGTGTGTGTGTATATATATATATGTATGTATGTATATATATTTAAGTATAGTTGACCTACAATGTTGCAGTAGTTTCAGATACACAACATAGTGACTTGAGAGTTCTGTATATTACACAATGCTCACCATAAGTGTGGTTACCATCTGTCACCATACAAAGTTAATAAAATATTGACTATATGCTATATGATGTACTCTTCATCCTTAAAGACTTATCTATTTTATAACTGAAAGTTTCTTATTTTTAAGAAAACATACAAATTGCTCTTTGGCCCTGAGGTTGGGCTTTGCCATATAACTTGCTTTAACAAATGGAAAATAAGTGGATAATTCTCAAGTAGATGCTTTAGAAAACACAATGTTTCCACCAGCCCTCTTGATCTGGTCTTCTTCCATATTAGCATTACTTCACAGGAGTGTTCCTACCTGGGAACCAGGAAAAGAAGACCCATATAATAGGTTCAACCCAAGCCCAGAACAGAGGTTCCATAGCTGTTAATACACAACATGAGCAAGAAGTAAATACTTGTTGTGGAGGTCACTGATTGTCACACCTGAAAAGTCCAGATGATACTTTGTTATTAGTGCATTATTGCTATGAGACATGGTTACATTAAAACAATCCTGGTGAAAATTAATCAGCTATTACAGGACTCTCTAGTGTTAGTGATGGAGGTATAACCCTCCCCCCAACCACCATTCCTCATCCCCAGCCAAGATCTTAACAAAGCAAAAGGATCTCCTTCAGATCAGTCTCACATCTTGCTTTGATGTCCAGAGTTACTAGACCGTGGGCTACTGCTCCAAAGAGGTGTGGACATTAATAATTTTCTGAACAAATGGAGTTTATATAGTACAATAGGTGACCTAAAACTGGATGTCTTTGTAACTGTTAGGACCATTTCGGTAGCCAGAATATTCTATGGAAGTAATTTTCTTAATACAGAAAATGTTGTATTTTTAGAAGGTTTTAGATTCACAGAAATACTGAACAGACAGTAGAGTTCCCAAATATACCCCTATACAATTTACTCTAATAGTATCTTTTGTGATTATCATGGTAGTTTTTTCACAATTAGCTAATATTCATGCATTAGTAGTAAAAGTTCATGCTTTATTAAGATTTCCTTAGTTTTTATCTAATGTCCTTTTGTGTTCCAGGAATTCATCCAGGATACTACATTACATTTAGTAGGCATGTCTTAGGCTCCTCTTGGCTGTAACAGTTTTGCAGACTTTCCTTGTTTGGAATAAACCAATATTATATATGTCTATTGAAATTTATTATGCTGGCATCGTGAATTTTGGGGAAAATCACAGATAAGCTTCTATCTCATCACATAATTTCAAGAGTATATGATTAATGTGACTTATAGCTGTTGTTGACCTTAATTACCTGGCTGAACTTGTGCTCATAAAATTTTTCCCACTGTCAAGTTAATCTCCAATTCCCCCCGCCCCCCACCCGCCCCTTTCCATACTAGACTCTTTGGATAGAAGTAACTATGCACAACTCACATTTAAAAAGTGGGGATTTGTTATGACTCTTTAGAGTATCCACATACTTTCTTTGGAATTCTCCATTGGATATTTGTCTCCATCTATGAATTTATTTAACTAACTACTTATTAGTCTAGATTTGAGGATACTTATATTTTGGGTCCTAATCTGATACTCCCATACTAATCTCAGTCAAATGGCTCCAGATTTGGCCAATGACAGCCCTTTCAGTTGGTTCCTGTGTACCTTTGAAATACCTCACTAATGTGTATTGTGGGCTTATTTTGTTTTTGTTCTTAGAATTCCTTACTTTCTGTTACTGTAAGATGCTCCAGTCTCATCCTGTATACTTCCTAATTCCCACCCCAGTTCTAGAATCAGCATTTCTCTAAGAACCCCTGGTTCTTTTTAATGGTGCTAGAAATCAAGGTTTGGATTTGACTTAAACATGAGCTCTTACTGTTTGAACTCTTACTTATTACCACATAAATTATTCTAGTCCCCTCCTCCTGGTTATCTGTAGGTTCTCCCTCCAATGGTGAGAAAAATGGCTCCCACCATTTGGCAATTATTGAATTGTTCAGTTCGACTATATATGAATAGCAGTATCAGAATTGTTAACCCCTTATCCCAGTTGAAAATAATGTCATCAACTCGAGCTTAGTACTCATGTGTAGTTACTTGCCTTTTAGTCTTAACTTATTTCCGAGTTACTTAGGTTAGCACTGTTTTCCCCACCACCTCCAGGAGAGGTTTTTTTTTACAGTTATGTTCTCTGATCACGGTCTGCGTTTTTTTTCTGGAATACCTCCACCTTCAAATTACTTAAATACTTAAATAAGGTTCACTTTTGGGGGTTGGAAGGTTCTATGGGTTTTGGCAATAATGTGATGTATTTATCATATAGTATCAGAATACTTTGCTGTATAAATCCCTTCACCTACTTCCCACTTGGCCTGAATCCCTGGCAACCATTCACCAATTAATTTTGAGTAAACTTTGGTGAAATAGGTAAAGTATGAGTCTGGATTGAATTCTTTCCCTTGAATATGCATACACAACATTTCTAGTATCATTTGTAGAAAAGATTATTGGTTTGTCTTGGCAAAAAACAGTTGACTATATCTATGCAGGTCTATTTCTGAACCGTCTATATTTTTCCATTGACCTATGTGTCTACTTAAAAAAAAATTGTACCTATTTTGACAATGCTGAGATGTCCTCATTAGAGTAACTACAGATCAGATAAATCTTCAGATCATGTCAGTTCTCAAACTTCGTTGTTCTTTAGCATTGTGTTGGCTATTCTTGGTCTTTTGCCTTTCCAAGTAAATTTTATAATCCATGTGTCAATATCCACAAAATAGCTTGCTGAGAATTTGGTTCAGATTGTATTAAATACAGAGACAAATTTGTGAATAGGTATTACAACAATCATGAGTCTTCCAATCCATTGCCATGAAATATTTCTTAATTTAAATCTTAATTTCATCAGTGTTTAGTTAACCTCATGTAGGTACTACATTTATTCCTTAAGTATTTCATATATGGGAAGCTAATATATGTGGTATTGTTTTTATTTCAAAATTACCCATAGTAAACATGGAAACAACCAACTTTTGTATGTTAATCTTTTATCCTGTGACCTTGCTATAATTGCTTATGAGTGCCAAGAGATTTTGTCAACTCTTTGGTGTTTCCACGTAGATGATAATACTACATGTGAACAAAGGTAGTGTTGGTACTTCCTTCGCAATCTGTATGCATCTTACTTTTATTGTCTTCTTGTACTAGCTAGGTCTTCCAGTATGATGTTGACTAAGTGTGGTAAGGTGGTATGTTCTTACATCGTTCCCAATGTTAGGAGAAAAATAGTCAATTTTTCATTATTGAAAATAAGTTTTTAGTAGGTACTCTTGATTAAGTTGAGGAAATCCCCCCCTCACAATTCTAGTTTGATACTTTTTATCATGGATGAGTGTTGAATTTTGTTAAATGCTTTCTCCGCACTGATGAATTCATAAGATTTCTTTAGCTAATAGTGAATTACATTAATCTATTTTTGAATGTTGAACTTTCCTTGAATACCTGAAATCCTACGTAGTCATTGTGTATAATTCTTCTATAAATTATGGACTCTTTTCTAATATTTTATTGAAGATTTTACATCTGTGCTCATGGTCTGGTTTGTAATTCCTTTTTCTGGTTTTGGTATTAGCGTAATTATGGCTTCTGTTTTCTACAAGATAGCGTAGAGAATTGGTATAATTTTTTTTTTTTTTAACGTTTGGTATAATTTACCAGTGAACCCATGAGAATTCAGAAAGATTATTAAACATTGATTCAATTTACTTGATAGGCATAGGAATAGTATTATCTACTTGTGAGTTTTTATAGTTGGTGAATATCAAGGATTGATCCATTTCACCTAAGTTATCAAATTAGAGTTGATGATAATTTCTTTTAATGCCCATGGATTCAGTAGTGATGCCTCTCATTTCTGATAATTGGTATTTTCTGTTTTTTTTTTTTTTTTTTTTTTTTTTTTTGTTAGCCTGGGTAGAGGCTTATCCACTTCATTGACTTTTTTTTAAAGAATCAGCTTGCAATTGTTATTTTTCTGATTTCATGTTTGCAATTTCATTGATTTCTCCTTTTTTAGTTTTATGTAACTTTTCAGCTTACTTCAGGTTTAAATGGATGTTCTTTGGATAGCTTCTCAAGATGGAAGCCTAGATTATTGCTTTTAGACATTTCTTCTCTTATACATATGCAGTGCTACAAACTTTCCACTAAGTACTGCTTTTGCTGTATCCTACATATTGTTGTGATGTATTTTCACTTTAATTTAGTTCAAAATATTTTCAAAAAATGCTTAGGACTTCTTTTGACCTCTGAATTATTTAAAATGTGTGTAATCTCCAAATAGTTCGGGAGTTTTTGTTTTCAAGTGATATTTTTTGAGTCTTTAAAAAAAAAATTCACTTTGTTGAGAGAGTTAAGATGGCCGAGAAGTAGGTGGACCGGCATTTTCCTCATCCCTCCATCACAGCTGTACTGAGGTCAGATCACCTGGAATACCCAGGAAATCAATCTGCAGAGTGACAGAAGGATCTCCACGGTTGGAAGGAGGAAACTTGGCAGGATTGAGGTTCGTGTATGTGAATTGGGAGAGATAGAATAGCATAGGCACAGAGGGGAGGAGGGACCCTTTCTGCACAGAGACAAAAGGGAGAGAAAGAGGGTTGTAAAAGTGCAGCATCGAGTTAGCACAAGAGGAAAACCACTCTGGACCATGGACTGGGGAACAAGAAATACAGAAAGTGCCAGTTTCTTCTTTGCAAATAGCCATAGGAGCTGAAACTCGGAGGTTTAGAAGTGTGAGACCTTCTCCTGAGTGAAGCCAGGGGCCCTGGTACATGTTCCTGAGGTGAGGAGGGGGGAGCTGGCCCTGGAATGCATAGTGTGGTGTAGCGATCTCAGGGGTGCACTGGGAGAGACAGGTCCCCTTCCTGGAGTACTTTGAGAAGAGGTTTAATGCCACCCCAAGGACAAAAGACCCTGCGGGTACCAGCCAAAGGCCTTTTATCAGCAGGATGGAGTGGCACTACTCCAGAACAGGGTCTGCATGGTGTGGGAGCCTTTAAGATAGCTTTGAATAGCAGCTGAGCACCGAGAAGGTGCAGGAGAACTGTGAAGCAAAGCAAGCTGACAGCCCTCACTCTTCTGTGAGGGCTGCCTGAACATTACGGTTGGAGACACCCATTCCAGGGAGGAGAGATTGGGGTGTTGCCATTTTTCTCCCCGACACCAACACAGTGGGAACTTCAGAGAGCAGCACAGCAGCCCCTAATGGAAGCGGACCCATTTACACCAAACCCTGGGCCTGTTTGCCTGGCAACTGCTCATCTACTGGAGTGAGACTGACTCCTCCAGACTCGCACAGACACAGGGCCCAGGCACCAACAGACAACTCTTTTTGTTTTGTTTTTTTGATTTTTTTCTTCACCTTTTTTTTTTTTTCTTTTGGAATCAGGCTCATAGTTTTGGATTTGTCTTTGGTCAATTCTTACACACACACACACACACACACACACGTACACACAATCTTTTATATATAATAAAGTCTTATGTATATAATGCAAATATCATTTAGGTCTAGTTTATTGATGGTACTATACAGTTCAACCATATTCTTTGAGATTTTCTGCCTGTTTTATAAATTTATTTTATATAATTTTACACATAAATTATATATATATTTGATAAGGCATTTTTATATTAAAACATTTTAATGACTTATTTTTGAGAGAAAGTGGGGGAGAGAGCACGAGCAGGGAAGGGGCGGAAAGAGAGGTTGGCACAGAATCCAAAGCAGGCTCTAGGCTTTGAGCTATTGGCACAGAGCCTGACGTGGGCCTCCAATTCATAAACTGCAAGATCATGACCTTAGTGAAAGTCAGACACTTAATTGATGGAGGCACCCCAGACATTTTTATTCTATTGTTTTTCTATCTTTTCTCTTTTTCTTTATTTTTCTCTTTCTCTGGATTTAGCCTTCTAGTTCTTTTGATTTTCTGTTTGGTCTTTTTTCTTCTTTCATTTTTCTCTTTTTGTGAGATCAGCCTCCCCCACCCCCCACCCATTTTCCCTTTTCCCCCCCAGGGTTACATCAAAAAACAAAGCACACCTGGGTGAATGTCCAAACACTGGACCCCTACAAGCAAGAAGGAGCTCTGCAGAGGACTGACCAGTGGGATACAGCAGCCAAAATGCAACAACAGAGTTCATGCCACATACATCAAAAACACTTGCAGAAGTGCCAGGCCCTGGACAGGGTATGACCCATTTTTTTTTTAATTTTATTTTTTTTTAATTTATATCCAAATTAGCATATAGTGCGACAATGATTTCAAGAGTAGATTCCTTAATTCCCCTTACCCATTTAGCCCATCCCCCTCCCACAACCCCTCCAGTAGCCCTCTGTTTGCTCTCCATATTTAAGAGTCTCTTATGTTTTTTCCTCCCTGTTTTTATATTATTTTTGTTTCCCTTCCCTTATGTTCATCTGTTTTGTCTCCTAAAGTCCTCATATGAGTGAGGTCATATTTGTCTTTCTCTGACTAATTTTGCTTAGCATAATACCCTCCAGTACCATCCACAGAGTTGCAAATGGCAAGATTTCATTCATTTTGATTGCTGAGTAATACTCCATTGTGTGTATATCTATATATCGATATATCGATATATTGATATAGGTATAGATATATAGATATATACCACATCTTTTTTATCCACTCATCCATTGATGGACATTTGGGCTTTTTCCATACTTTGGCTATTGTTGATAGTGCTCCTATAAACATTGGGGTGCATATGTCCCTTTGAAACAGCACACCTGTATCCCTTGGATAAATACCTAGTAGTGCAATTCCTGGGTTGTAGAGTAGATCTATTTTTGATTTTTTGAGGAATCTCTATACTGTTTCCCAGGGTGGATGTTCCAGTTTGCATTCCCACCAGCAATGCAAAAGAGATCCTCTTTCTCTGCATCCATTGCCAAAATCTTTTGTTGCCTGAGTTGTTAATTGTAGCCCTTCTGATAGGTGTGAGGTGGTATCTCATTGTGGTTTTGATGTGTATTTCCCTGATGATGAGTGGTGAGTATTTTTTCATGTGTCGGCCATCTGGATGTCTTCTTTTGAGAAGTGCCTATTCATGTCTTTTGCCCATTTCTTCACTGGTTATTTGTTGTTTGGGTGTTGAGTTTGAGAAGTTCTTTATAGATGTTGGATACTAACCCTTTATCTGATATGTCATTTGCAAATATCTTCTCCCATTCTGTTGGTTGCCTTTTAGTTTTGCTGATTTTTTTCCTTTGCTGTGCAGAAGCTTTTTATTTTGATGAGGTCCCAGTAGTTAATTTTTGCTTTTGTTTCCCTTGCCTCTGGAGACATGGGCTTGAGTAAGAAGTTGCTGCAGCCATGACCCATTTTTAATATAGAAGTACTCCCAGGTACAGAGCACATAACAAGCTAAAGCATGCAAAAGACAGAAGCTTAGCCAAAATGGCAAAATGGAGGAATTCTCCCTCAAAAGAAAGGTCAAGAACAAATCACAGCCAGAGAATTGCTCAAAACAGATATTCTAAATTATTGTTCAGATGTATTGGTTATAACAGTCATAAAACTAATAGCTGGGCTTGTAAAAAGCATAGAAGACACCAGAGAAACTCTTGGTACAAAGATCAAAGACATAAGAACTAGTCAGGATAAATTAAATGCTATCACTGAGATGTAAAACTAGATGAAGTAACAGCAAGGATGGAAGGAGAGTAGAGAATAGGTGAAATAGAAGATAATGTTACTGAAAATGAAGCTGAAAAAAAGACAAAGGAAATTAGTAGATCACTAGGGGAGAATTAGAGAACTAAGTAATGCCATGAAATGAAACAATATCTGTATTATAGGAGTCCCAGAAGAACAGTTTGAGAGATGGGGAGAAGATTTGAACAAATGATAGCTGAGATCTTCCCTAATATGGGGAAAGAAACAGACACCCACCTCCAAGAGGCACAGAGAACTCCCTTCAAAATCAATAAAAACAGGTCATCACCATGACTATCCTAGTGAAACTGGCAAAATACAAAGATAAAGAGAATTCTGGAAGGAGCTAGGGACAAACAGTCCTTAACCTACAATAATAGACACATAGTAGTGGACCTGTCCACTGAAACTTGGCAGGCCAGAAGGAAGTGGCAGGAAATAGTCAATGTGCTGAAGAGGAAAAATATGCAGCCAAGATTCTTTTATCCAGTGAGGTTGTCATTCAGAATAGAAGCAGAGGTAAAGACTTTGCCAGATAAACAACAACTAAAGGAGTTCATAACCACTAAAACAGCCCTGCAAGAGATACTAAGGGGGACTCTGAAAAGCAGCAAAGGTTACAAAGGACCAGAGACATGACAACAAACATGAAATCTACAGGTAAAACAATGACCTTAAATCCATATCTTGTAATAATCGCTCTGGGGCATTTAGTCCATTCAATCAAAAGACATAGGGTATCAAATGGATAAAAAATAACATGAATCTATATGCTGCCTACAAGAGACTCATTTGAGACATGAGGACACCTGTAGATTGCAAGTGAGGTGCTTGAGACCCCTCAATCACACCACCGGATATCAAAAGAAAGCTAGAGTAGTCATACTGAAATCAGACCAACTAGATTTCAAAGCAGACACTGTAACAAGAGATTAAGAGCATTATTTCATAAATAAGGACTCTATCCATCAAGAAGAGCTAACAATTATAAATATTTATGCCCCCAAGGTGGAATAACCCAAATACATAAATCAACTAATCACAAACATAAACTTGGGAAAATACTACTGTAATTGTTAGAGACTTTAATACTCCACTTACAACAATGAAAAGATCATCTAGGCAGAAAATCAATAAGGAAACAATAGCTCTGAATGACCCATTGGACCAGATGGACTTAACAGATATATTCAGAACTTTTCATCCTAAAGCAGCAGGATACACATTCTTTTCCAGTGCACGTGGAACATTTTCCAAAATAGATCACATACTGGGTCACAAAGCAGCTGTCAAATAGGTACAAAAAGATTGAGATCATATCATGCATACTTTCAGGTCACAATGCTATGAAACTTGAAATCAACCACAAGAAAAAACTTGGAAAGCCCCCAAAGATATGGAGGTTAAGAACTTACTACTAAAGAATGAATGGGTTAACCAGGAGATCAAAGAAGAAATAAAACACATGGAAACAAATGTAAATGAAAACACAACAGCCCAAATCTTTTGGGATGTGGCAAAGGCAGTCTTAGGTTTCAACGGCCATGTATTTCCTCTTATCTCAAGAAGCAAGAAAGGTTCAAAATACACAACCTAAACTTACACCTAGAGGAGCTAGCAATATTAACAGTAGCCAAATTATGGAAATAGCCCAAATGTCCATCAACTGATGAATGGATTAAGAACATGTGTGTGTGTATATATATACATATATGTGTGTATACACATATATCTGCATATGTGTGTGTATACACACACACAATGGACTACTACTTGGCAATGAAGAGGAATGAAATCTTGGCTTTTGCAACAACGTGAATGGAACTGGTGGGGAATTATGCTAAGCGAAATAGGTCAGTTAGAGAAAGACAGAGATCATGTTTTCACTCATACGTGGAATTTGAGAAACTTAACAGATGAAATAGGGGAAAGGAAGGAAAAATAAGATAAAAACAGGGAGGCAAATCATAAGAGACTGCTAAATGCAGAGAACAAACAGCATTGATGGAGGGAGTTGGTATGGGGGTGGGCTAATTGGGTGACTGGCATTAAGGAGGGCACTTTGCAGGATGAGCACTGGGTATCATACATAAGAGATCAATCACTGGGTTCTACTCCTGAAACCAAGAGTGCCCTGTATGTTAACTAACTTGAGAACAAAAATAAAATTAATAAAAATCACTCCCCAAAACAAATAATAAATAAACATTAAAAAAATTAACTTTGTAAGTATCTTTTAGTTGGTGTATGTGAACCATTCACCTTGAAAGTTGTTGATCTAGTTAATTTACTAAGTATGTGACTTTCTATTCATTATACTTTTTGTTTTTCTCTTGTCTTTTCTAGTTTTGAGAAGTTTATGATTTCATTTGTCTAAGTGTATTAAACATAATTTGAAAAAAAATAGCTGCCTTATATTTTACAATAAACATTTAAAATTTAAATTCTCTTTCAAACACTGTGTTTTGTGAGTACAGCTATCTTATTTGCAACTTCTCAATGCCAGTCCCTTAAAATATTGTCATTTATTTCATTTATATAAATATATACTACAATCATCAAGAGTATTACTTTTTTGTGAATATAACTTATTGTCAAATTGGTTTACATACAACACCTAGTGCTCATCCCAACAAGTGCCCTCCTCAATGCCCATCACTAATTTTCCCCTCTCCCCCACCTCCCCATCCACCCTCAGTTTGTTCTCTGTATTTAAGAGTCTCTTGTGGTTTGCCTCCTTCCCTCTCTGTTGGTAACTATTTTTTTCCCCCTTCCCTTCCCCCATGGTCTTCTAAGTTTCTCAGGATCCACATATGAGTGAAAACACTATATCTGTCCTTCTCTGACTTATTGCACTCAGCATAATACCTTCTAGTTCCATCCACGTTACTGCAAATGACAGGATTTCATTCTTTCTCATTGCCAAGTAGTATTCCATTGTATATATAAGCCACAACTTCTTTATCCATTCATCAGTTGATGGGCATTTAGGTCCTTGCCATAATTTGGCTATTGTCGAAAGTGGTGCTATAAACATTGGGGTACGTGTACCCTTATGCATCAGCACTCCTGTATCCTTTGGGTAAATTCCTAGTAGTGCTATTGCTGGGTCATAGGGTAGATCTATTTTTAATCTTTTGAGGAAACTCCACACTGTTTTCTAGAATGGCTGCACCAGTTTGCATTCCTACCAACAGTACAAGAGGGTTCCCGTTTCTCCACATCCTCGCCAGCATCTGTATTTTCCTGATTTGTTCATTTTAGCCACTCTGGCTGGTGTGAGGTGGTATTTCTGTGTGGCTTTGATAGGTATTTCCCTGATAAGGAGTGACGTTGAGCATCATTTTATGTGTCTGTTGGCCATCTGGATGTCATCTTTGGAAAAATGTCTATTCATGTCTTCCCATTTCTTTCCTGGATTGTTTTTCATGTGTGGAATTTGGTAAGTTCTTTATAGATTTTGGATACTAGTCCTTTATCTGATATGTCACTTGGAAATATCTTTTCCCATTCCATCGGTTCCCTTTTAGTTTTGTTGATTGCTTCCCTTGCAGTGCAGAAGCTTTTTACCTTGACGAGGTCCCAATAGTTCATTTTGCTTTTAGTTCCCTTGCCTTGGGAGATGTGTCAAGTAAGAAATTGCTGCAGCTGAGGTCAAAGAGGTTGTTGCCTGCTTTCTCCTCTAGGGTTTTAATGGTTTCCTATCTCACATTTAGGACTTTCATCCATTTTGAGTTTAATTTTGTGTATGGTGTAAGAAAGTGGTCTAAGTTTCATTCTTCTGCATGTTGCTGTCCAGTTTCCCCAGCACCATTTGCTAAAGAGACTGTTTTTTTTCCATTGGATGCTCTTTCCTGCTTTGTCAAAGATTAGTTGGCTATACATTAGTGGTCCAGTTCTGGAGTGTCTATAACATTGTTCTGTGTGTCTGTTTTTGTGCCAATACCATACTGTCTTAATGACTACAGCTTTGTAGTAGAGGCTAAAGTCTGGGATTGTGATGCCTCCTGTGTAGGTTTTCTTCTTCAATATTACTTTGTCAATTTTGGGTCTTTTGTGGTTCCATACAAATTTTAGGATTGCTTGTTCTAGCTTCGAGAAGAATGCTGGTGCGATTTTGATTGGGATTGCGTTGAATGTGTAGACTGCTTTGGGTAGTATTGACATTTTAACAATATTCTTCCAATTCATTAGCCTGGAATGCTTTTCCATTTCTTTGTGTCTTCTTCAATTTCCTTCATAAGCTTTCTATAGTTTTCAGCCTATAGGTCTTTTACATCTTTGGTTAGGTTTATTCCTAGGTATTTTATGATTCATGGTGAATTGTAAATAGGATCAATTCCTTTATCTCTTTCTGTTGCTTCATTATTGGTGTATAAAAATGCAACTGATTTCTGTACATTGATTTTTGTATCCTGTGACTTTGCTGAATTTATGTATCAGTTCTAGGAGTCTTTTGTTGGAGCCTTTCGGGTTTTCCATGTAGAGTATCCCATGTCTGTGAAAAGTGAAAGTTTGACTTCTTTTGCAATTTGGATGCCTTTTATTTCATTTTGTTGTCTGATTGCTGATGCTAGGACTTCCAACACTATGTCAAACCACAGTGGTAAGAGTGGATATCCCTGTCGTGTTCCTGATCTCAGGGGGAGATCTTTCAGTTTTTCCCCATTGAAGATATTAGATATGGGCTTTTCATATATGGCTTTTGATGTTTAAGTATGTTCCTTCTATCCCAACTTTCTTGAGGGTTTTTATTAAGAAACGATGTTGTATTTTGTCACATACTTTGTCTGCATCTATTGACAGGATCATATGGTTCTTATCCTTTATTAACGTGATGTATCACATTGATTTGATTTTGTGAATATTGAACCAGCCCTGCAGCCCAGGAATGAATCCCACTTGATCATGGTGAATAATTCTTTTTATATGCTGTTGAATTTTGTCAGTATCTTGTTGAGAATTTTTGCATCCTTGTTCCTCAGGTATTTTGGCCTGTAGTTGTTTTTTTTTTTTTGTTGTTGTTGTTGTTGGGTCTCTGGTTTGGGAATCAAAGTAATGCTGGCTTCATAGAATGAGTCTAGAAGTTTTCCTTCCCTTTCTATATTTTGGAACACCTTGAGAAGCATAGGTATTATCTCTGCTTTAAATGTCTGGTAGAATTCCCCTGGGACGCCATCTGGTCCTGGACTCTTATTTGTTGGGAGATTTTTGATAACTGATTCAATTTCTTTGCTGGTTATGGGTCTGTTCAAGTTTTCTATTTCTTCCTGTTATGTTTTGGTAGTGTGTGGGTGTCTAGGACTTTGTCCATTTCTTCCAGGTTGTCCAGTTTGTTGG
The DNA here is from genome assembly GCF_046562875.1 of Panthera onca. NCBI lineage: Eukaryota > Metazoa > Chordata > Mammalia > Carnivora > Felidae > Panthera > Panthera onca. Next base: position 45,838,968 of record NC_138343.1, read on the forward strand.
CATATAATTTTTTATAGAATTCTCTGATAATTGCTTGTATTTGAGGGATTGGTTGTGATAAATGCATTTTCCTTTTTGATTTTACCTATTTGGATCCTTTTTTTTTGAGAAGTCTGGCTAGGAATTTACCAATTTTGTTTATTTTTTTCAAAAAACCAACTCTTAATTTCATTGATCTGTTCTGTTTTTTGGATTCTATATTTATTTCTTCTCCGATCTTTATTATTTCTCTTCTTCTGGGTTTGGGGTGTCTTTGTTGTTCTGCTTCTAGTTCCTTTAAGTGTGCTCTTAGATTTTTGTATTTGGGATTTTTCTTGTTTCTTGAGATAGGCCTGGATTGCAATGTATTTTCTTGTTAGGACTATCTTTGCTGAATCCCAAAGGGGTTGGATTGTTGTTTTAATTTTCATTTGTTTCCATACATTTTTAAATTTCAATTGCCTGGTGACCCACTTGTTCTTTAGTAGGCTGTTCTTTGACTCCATGCATTTGGAGGTTTCCCAAACTTTTTCCTGTGCTTGATTTCAAGTTTCACAGCATTGTGTTCTGAAAGTGTGCATGGTATGATCTCAATTCTTTTCTATTTATTGAGGGCTGTTTTTTGACCCAGTATGTGATCTATCCTGGGGAGTGTTCCATGTCTGATCAAGAAGAATGTATGCTCTGCTTTAGGATGAAAAGTTGTAAATATATCTGTCAAGTGCATCTGGTCCACTGTATCTTTCAGGACCATTATTTATTGTCTAGATCTGTCCATTGCTATAAGTGGAATATTGATAGTGGAATAGTGGAACATTCTTACCAATAAGATAGCTTATGTTTGTGATTAGTTTTATATATTTGGGTGCTTCTGAATTCAGTGCATAAACATTTATAATTGTTATCTCTTCTTGATTGATAGACCCCATAATTATATAATCCCCTTCTTCATCTCTTGTTACAGTCTTTAGTTTAAAATCTAGTTTGTTTGATATAAGTATGGCTACTCCAGCTTTCTTTTGACTTCTAGTAGCATGCTAGTTCTCCATCCCCTCATTTTCAATTTGAAGGTATCCTCAGGTTTAAAATGGGTCTCTTGTAGACAGCAAATAGATGGGTCTTGTTTTTTTGTTTTTGTTTTTGTTTTTGTTTTAATCCATTCTGATACCCTGTGTCTTTTGATTGGAGCATTTAGTCCGTTTACATTCAGTGTTATTGAAAGATACGGGTTTAGAGTCATTGTGTTATCTGTAGATTTCATGCTTGTAGTGATATCTCTGCTCCTTTGTGGTCTTTGTAATACTCAGAGTCCCCCTTAGGATCTCTTGTAGGTCTGGTTTAGTGATGAGTTCTTTCAGTTTTTATTTGTTTAGGAAAACCTTTATCTCTCCAATTCTGAATGGCAGACTTGCTGGATAAAGGATTCTTGGTGGCATATTTTTCCTATTCATCACATTGAAAATTTCCTGCCGTTCCTTTCTGGCCTGCCAAGTTTCAGTAGATAGGTCCACTAGTACCCTTATGTATCTACCCTTGTAGGTTAAGGCCCATTTATCCCTAGCTGCTTTCAGAATTCTTTTTTATTTTGCCAGTTTCACTATGATATGTTGTGTAGAACATCAAGTTACATCTGAAGGGAGTTCTATGTGCCTCGTGGATATCAATGTCTGTTTCCTTTCCCAGATTGGGGAAGTTCTCAGCTATGATTTGTTCAAGTACACCTTCGGCCCCTTTGTTCTTCTGGAACTCCTATGATATGGATATGGTTCCATTTCACTGAGTCACTTAGTTCTCTAATTCTCCCCTCATGATCCAGAATTTTTAAAAATCTTTTCCTCAGCCTCTTTTCCCATAATTTTATCTTCTATTTCACCTATTCTCCCCTCTGCCTCTTCAATACTTGCTGTCACCACCTCTAGATTATTTTGCACCTCATTTACAGAATTTAATTCATCATGACTATTTTTGTAGTTCCATGATCTCTGCAGCAATAGATTTTCTGCTGTCTTCTATGTGTTTTTTCAAGTCCAGCAATTAATCTCCTTACTATTATTCTAAATTCTTGTTCAATTGTTTGTATCTGTTTTGAGCAATTCTTTAGCTATCATTTACTCCTGAAATTTCTTTTGAGGGGAATTCTTGTTTCAGCATTTTGGCTAGTTTTCTGTCCCTTATGTGTTTTAAAGCCTGGTTCTGTGTCCTACACTTGTGAGCACTACTATATTAAAGAGGATCATACACTGTCTAGGGCCTGGCCCTTCAGGAGGTGTTTCTTGGAGAGTGTTACTTGCTCTCTGTTGTTGTGACTTTGGTTCTTTTATCTTCCTAGTGGTAGTGATGTTTTGGACCCTCCATCAGGTGTGCTTTGACTTGTTCCTTGAATTAGCCCTGGAAAGGAAAACAAACAAAACAAACACACAAACAAAAATCCTCCCACCCTTCACCCCCCCCAAAAAAACCCCCAAAAAACAAGAAACACCAGCTACAAGTAAACAGCGTGGAGGCGGTGCTGATGGAAGAGGCCTTATCCCATACAATGAGAGAAATGGCAGGGGTGGGGACAAAAAAAATTTGGCCAGACTGAGAAACCATACGGCTTAATCCAGAGAGAGAAAGAATAAGGGAGGTGGGGAACATGTATCAAGAGAATAGATTAAATATGTCTGCTTAAACAAACCAACAACTAGGGTAACCAGAATAGAAGAGGGAAGAGATAGGGGGAAAAGGAAGAATATAGCTCTATAATAAGAATTGTCCAAGAATTAAACCAGGCAATGCAGCTGTGCTGGTCTGGAGGGGGGGCCAGTGTGTTTCTTCAGGGTCAGTCCTGCTCTAATAGATTCAATTACCAGTCATGGAGGGGTGTGGTTTGGTGTAGTCGGGTCCTGCCTCCAATGTGGGCAGGCTGTCTGACTCCTGAAGCCCCACTTTGGTGGTGGTGGGGAGAAAACTGGCGATACCTCAGTCTCTCCTCCATGGACCAGGTATCTGAAACCACTCTGTTTGAGCCGTCCTCACTGTGATGTGGGCACAAATGAAGCGGTTTGTCCTGCTCCACTGACTCCCATGCCCTGGCGCTTGGCTGGGGTTCAAACTCCTGTGTGCCCTGGTAGTGGGGGAGTACAGCTCCACGCTGCCCGATATATGGTCTCTGGCTGCGGGACGCAGGCAGGATTTGTCCTGTCTCACAGCATTCCGGGGGGGGGGGGGGGGGCGGATAGCTTTCTCCTACGGTGTGAACTATAGCCCTAACCTAGCCACCCAGCTCAGGGCTGGCTTCCTTCCTCCCCAGGTGTGTGATCCAGGAAGCCAGCCCAAGTCCAGAGAAAGCCCCTCAGTTAGAGATTGGATCTTTCTCTATCCCAATCCATGATTTTTCTCTTGTCCAGGTACAGTCCTATGCTTCTCCAGCTTCTCTTTCTCTTCCCTTTGTCTCTCCACAGAAGGGGATCCCTCTCCTCTGTTCATTTTCTCTCTCCCAGTTCACAACCTATGGCCTGTCAGGTTGTCCCCATGGGTCCCTGGAAGCAACTGTCTCTTTGCCTCCCGGACTCTCAGAGTTCAAAGTCCTTTAGTTTCAACACTGCTTTGAGAGACCAGGAAACTTCTGATCCCTCTACTTCTCTGCCATGTTGGCACCTCCTCCCATCAAGAGTATTACTATTGTTACTTTAAATAGTATATGTTTGATCAATTAATTAAAATAACTGATCACTTAATAAAGATTCTATTTTGTCAAAAATAGTGATTTGGACCAAACAGAAAATAAGTACTGAGAAATGAAGGCTTGGTTGGTTGAGCAGTTAAGAGTTTAGGCAGGTAGCTTGTTCTCTTTGAAGGCTTAAAAATTTTACATATTTGTATTTAATTTCACATATCTTCATGAGAGATTTTTCATAGATGAAACAATTCTTGACATCTGATTTAATGAGAAAAGTATTTAAATCAAGTTTGAGGTATATGTTGACTGAAAGTCATAGGTTGTCTTCTCTATTGGCAAAATGAGTCCTCACACACCATAGGAATTCAGGTTCATGAAGGCTCTACCAAGGTATTCTAACCTATCAGACATTGTTTTATGTCTGCTGCTGGAAGTATTTCAGACGCTGCAAAGCAGATATGGATCAGTATAGTGTTGGACTATTCAAGTAATGAGCTCTGCATAGATACAGCCTGAGATCCAAAGGCCATTAAAAATAAATCAGGGCCGCCTGGGTGGCTCAGTCGGTTGGGTGTCTGACTTTAGCTCAGGTCACGATCTCCTAGTTTGTGGGTTCGAGCCCCATGTCGGGCTCTCTGCTGGCAGCTCAGAGTCTGGAGCCTGCTTCAGATTCCATGTCTCCCTCTCTTCCCCTCCCTTGTTAGTGCTTTCTTTCTCACTCAAAAGTAAATACAAAAAAAAAAAGTTCACAGGGTAAAAGCGAATATATTTATGCATAAAATATTTGTTTCCCTTAAATATATTTTACAATTTATATTTTTCTATGCTATAATATTGTCCTCAGAAGTGGTTAAAAAAACAGTTTAATATTCTCTAAGTCAAGAAAAACAGAATACATCAAAATTCAATTTTGACTTCATTCTTATAGCTTGAAAAGGATGTTAGAGAAAACCTAATTCAGCAATATTTAAGTCAGGCTACACATTAAAATTATCTGAGCAATCTCAATGCTTTGTCCTTAATCTGCATCAATTATTCTAAAAATCCTTTGGGTGGGGTTTGCATGTCCCTAATTTTTTTTTTTTTTAAAGCTCGTTATGTGATGCTAATGTAGAGCCAGTGATGAGAACCACTGATCTAATTCAACCCTCCCAATTTATTGTGAGAAAATTCAAATATAAAGAGGTTAAATGAGTTGTCCAAAGAATTTAGATTAGATGACTTTAGAGTTAAGAATAAAACCAAGATAGGGCTTTGTATTCTTATTCTAGTATGCATTGTATATAACATGGTAAGGAACAATTCATAACATTTATGGTTTTAGTACCTTGAATTAGGATCAAATGAGTTACATTTGTGATAATGCAGTGTTAATTGCTATATATAGCTATCTATTGTGTATTAGTTTTGTTTCTATGGGGCAGTCCAAAGATCGTACTATGTTGTATATGCAAATGTATTTGTAGGGGTTATATCAATAAAAATGCAAATAATTTTTATATCATTAATGTATAAAAGAAAAATCTATCCAATAGAACCATTAACAATGATATTAAAATCAGAACTCTAAACCATATATATTCTAAAAGATACAAACTGATACTAAAATCCCATGATACAAATAATTAGAATGTTCAATGTGCTCTCTATTTCATATGCTCAACTAGGAAAATATTTGAGATCACTTGTAATCTTTATTCTGTGTTATCCTCTATGCTTTCTCTGGGGACTTAGCAAAATGCAATTTGAGAAGAAGTTTCATTAAACCCAAAGTAAATTATGCATTTGACATGCAGAAGCTTGGAAAGCAAAGATAATATAAATCTGCTTCAGCAATAAAATCGTTGATTTGTTTTAACACACTTTTTGGTGACAGTTGTCAATGGTAGAGAAATATTAAAGTCTCATGAAAGGCAGATCATTTTGGATATTGAAAATATGAATCTATGGAAGAAAAAAAGTTGCTTACAAACAGTAGAAACCAAGGAGGTCATTTCTTTTAGCAGTAAGTTGTCCATTGCATCCTAAGTAGATTTCTTAAAAAATGTTTACTTATTTTGAGAAGGAGTGCAAGGGGGGAGGGGCAGAGAGAGGGAGAGAGAGAATCCCAAGCAGACTCCATGTTGTCAGCACAGAGTCTGACAAGGTGGGGGGGCTTGATTTCAGGAATTGGGAGATCATGACCTAAGCCAAAATCAAGAGTTGGACGTTTAACCAACTGAGTCACCCAGTTTCATGTTTTAGTTTTCATTATCATTGTTAGAGTTCGTTTGTTACATAGATCCATGTAATAAAGAGATATAAAACCTCCACTTGTCCATTTATTTTCATCTAGTTCACATAAAGTAGAATCTCCAACTATACCATGGATCTTTTTTTTTTTTTTTTACCAGAAACTCCCCATTGTAACTTTTATTTTTTGACAAATTGCTCAAATATGCTCAGTTTTCAAATATTTAGCTTTGAAAAGAAAAAAATCTTTAAAAATCAAGCTAATATCTTATGTCATTAGATCTATAAAGTTATTCAAAAGTTAGGATTGTAACACTTTCCCTGATACTGTTTTCTAAGTAGCAGTATTTTCTCAAATTATCACCATGTATATGAAGAAATAGTTCTATGTAAGAGGTGTAGGGTTAACCTTGTTAATAAGTATTAAAGGCCAGTATGTGTCAGTTTCTCTATTACTGAAGTAGAGTTCACATACAATGTCCTATTAGTTTCAAGTGTATACCATGTTCAGCAATTTTATAAATTACTCACTGTTCACCATCAATGTAGTCACCATACAGAAGTAATTACAATACAATGAATATATTCTCTATGCCATACCTTCTATCTCTGACTTATTTTATAACTGGAAGCTTGTATGTTTTAATACCCTTTATCTCTTTCACCCATCCTTCCATTCTCCTTCCCTCTGGCAACCACCAGTTCTCTAGTGGTTTAGTCTTTTGATTTTTTTTTTTTTTTTTTTTTTTTTTTTTTTTTTTTTTTAAGATTCTGCACGAAGGTATATGGTATTTGTCTTTCTCTGTCTGACTTCTGTCACCTAGCATAATATTCTTTAGTTACATCCATATTGTCAAAAGTGGCAAGATCTCCATTTTTTTATGACTGGTATTCTATTGCATACATATTTACATCTTCTTCATCTATTGAGGAACATTTGGGTTGCTTCCATATCTTGGCTATTGTAAATAAGGTTGCTATAGACCTAGAGGTGTGTGTGTCTTTTTAAATTGTTTTCATTCTCTTTTGGGTAAATACCCAGCAATGGTATTGTTGGATCATATGGTATTTCTATTTTTAATTTCTTTTTGAGGAGACTCCATAATGTTTTCCAGTGATTGCAATAATTAACGTTTCATCTGACAGTTGCACAAGGGCACATTGTTCTCCACATTCTTGTCAACACTTGATAACTCTTGTCTTTGTTACTAGCCATTCTAACAAGTGCAAGATCATATCCATGATGCCTCATGGTTTTGATTCACATTTCACTGATTAGTGATGTTCAGCATCTTCTCATGTGTCTGGTGACTATACATCTATAATCTACATATGTATATAATCTACACATGTATATAATCTACACATGTATATAATCTACACATGTATATAATCTACACATGTATATAATCTACACATGTATATAATCTACACATGTATATAATCTACACATGTATATAATCTACACATGTATATAATCTGTATATAATCTACATACATAATATACTTTAGAAAAATACTCAGCTCCTCTGCCAATTTTTTAATTGCATATTTATGTTGTATAAGTTCTTTATACATTTAGGATATTAGCCCCTTATCAAATATATCATTTGCAAATATTGTCTCCCATTCAGGTGATTGTTTTAGTTTTGTTGATGATTTGCTTCCCTTTTGTTGCCTGAGGGGACATATTCAAAACATGTTACTAAGACTATAGAGATTACCGCCTAGGTTTTTAGAAATTTATGGTTGCTACATTTAGGTCTTTAATCCATTTTGAGTCTTTTTTTTGCATATAGTATAAGAAAGTGGTCCAGTTTCATTATTGGTACATAGCTGTCCAGTTTTCCTAACACTTTTGAAAAGACCATCTTTCCATCATTGTGTGTTCTACTTATTCTAATTCTTTGAAAAAATATTATTGGTATTTTGATTGGGATTGCATTGAATCCGTAGATTGCTTTGGGCAGGTTGGACTTAGCAATATTCTTGCAATTGATGAATGTAGTGTAACTTTGCATTTGTTTGTGTCATCTTTAGTTTTTCTTATCAGTGTCTCCATAGCTTTCAGAGTATAGGTCTTCCACTTCTTTGGTTAGGTTTATTCTTAGATACTTTATTATTTGTAGTGCAGTTATAAGTGGGATTGTTTTCTTTCTGCTACTTTGTTGTTAGTATAGTGCAACTGACTTCTGTATGCTAATTTTGTATCCTGCAACTTTACTGAATTTATTAGTTTTTTGTTTTTTATTTTTGGTGGAGCCTTAGAATTTTCTGTGTATAGTATCATGTTATGTGTAAAAGGAGACAGTTTTACTCTTACCAATTTAGATGCCTCTTTTTTTTTTGTCTAATAGCTGCAGTTAGGATTTCTAGTACTATGTTCTATGAAAGTGGTGAAAGTGACATCCTTATCTTGTTCCTGATCTCAGAGGAAACGCTTTCAGTTTTTCACCATTGAGTATGATAGCTGTGGGTTTTACACATATAATCTTTATTATACTGAGATAGGTTCCCTCTAAACCCACTTTGTTGAAAGTTTTTATAATGAATGGATGTTGTATTTTGTCAAATGCTTTTTCTGCATCTGTTGAGATCACATGGCTTTTATTTCTCTTAATGTGGTGTATCACATTGTTTTGCAAACATTGAACCACCCTTGTGATCTTGGAATAAATCCCACTTGATTGTGGTGAATGTTCCTTTTACTGTATTGTTGAATGTAGTTTGCTAATACTTTGTGGAAGATTTTTGCATCTAGGTTCATCAGAGATATTGGCCTCTAGTCGTGTGTGTGTGTGTGTGTGTGTGTGTGTGTGTGTGTCAGCGGGGAGGGAGCTTTGGATAGTGTCTTTCTTCTGGTTTGTCAGTATAATTCTGCCCTCATAGAATATATTTGGAAATTTTCCTTCCTCTTTTATCTTTAGAAGAGTTTGGGGAGAATAGATATTAACTCTTGTTTAAATATTTGGTAGAATTCACCTGTTGAAGACATCTGGTCCTAGACTTGTTTTGGGGGAGTTTTTTGATTATCAGTTCAATTTTGTTACTAGTAGTAAGTCCATTAAGATTTTCTATTTCTTTATGATTCAGTTTTGGAGGATTGTATGTTTCCAGGAATTTATCCATTTCTTCTAAGTCGCCCAATTTGTTGGCATATAATTTTTTGTAGTATTCTCCTACAATTGTTTGTATTTCTGTCATTTTTTCTCTTTTGTTTCTGATTTTTAGTTCTTTTGAGTCTGGCTAAAAGTTCATCAATTTTGTCTTTTCAAAGAACTTGCTCTTGGTTTCATTTTTTTTCTATTTCTTTAGATCCTATTTGACTTATTTCTGTTCTGATAATTATTTCCTCTCTACTAACTTTGGGCTTTGTTTATCTAGTTATTTTAGTGTAAGGTTACATTTTTTTTTAACCTAGGATTTTTCTTGATTTTTGTGGGGTTAGTTTGTAGGACTGCAAATTTTCCTCTTAGAACAGCTTCTGCTGCATCCCAAATATTTTGGACCACTGATGTTTTCATTTTCTTGTATCTCTAGGTATTTTACTTCCTCCTTGATTGTTCACTGACCCATTTCTTGTTAAGTAGTATTTTGTTTAGCCTCCATGTATTTGTGTTTCTTTCCAGTCTTTTTTCTTGTGATTGATCTCCCATCTTTGTGATCAGAAAAGATGCATGATATTTCAATCTCAAATTTATTGAGACTTCTTTTGTAGCCTAGCATGTGATCTTTCCTAGAGAATGTTTCATGTACACTTGAAAAGAATGTGTATTCTGTTGTTTGGGGACAGAATATTCTGTATATGCCAGTCAGGTCCATCTGGTCTAATGTGTCCTTCCTTCAAAGCCACTGAGATCTTTTTGATGTTCTGTTTGGATGTCCTATCCATTGTTGTGAGATGACAAACTAATCTACTATTGTATTATGGTCAATTTATCCCTCTGTTAATATTTGCTTTACGTATCTAGGTACTCTTATGTTGGATGCAAAGAATTTTACAAATCTTGTTCTATCCTCTTGTTCAACTGATGTCTCTTTTTTATGTAGTGTCGATATTTTTCTCTTACTACAGTCTGTGGTTTAAAACCTATTATGTCTGATAAGCATTGTTACCCCAACTTTTTTCCTTCAATGTGCATTGGATGTTTCTCCATCCCTTCACTTTCAGTCTATGTGTTTTTAGGTCTGAAGTAAGTCTCTTGTAGGCCGCATATAGATGGTTCTTATTTTTTTTGTTTTTGTTTTTTTTTAGTTTTTTTTTTTTTTTTCCCACTCTATCATCTTATGTCTTTTGATTGGAGCATTTAGTCCATTTAGATTTAAACTAATTATTATTAGTTATGTACTGATTGCCATTTTGTTAATTTTTTTGTTTCTGGTTGTCTTTGTAATTCTTTTTTCTTTGGGTCTTTTCCATTGTGGTTTAAATGTCTTTCTTTGGTATTCTGTTTGGATTCCTTTCGCTTTATTTTGCATGTATCTATTATAGGTTTTTGACTTGGGTTCATTTATAACATGCTATGTGTTCAGCAGTCTCTGTTAAGTTGACAGTTGCCTAACCTTGAACACATTCTAAAAGCAGTAATTTTTTACTCCCCTGCCATGTTTTATGTATGTCATATTTTATATCTTTATTTTGTGTCAATTGACTAATTTTTGTAGATCTTTCTACTTTGTGTTTTAACCTCTATATTGGCTTTATAAGTGATTAATCTATATTTTTACTAAATGAGTAAAAAAAATTTGAGATTTTTGAGATTTTTTTTTCCTTTTTGTAATTTTCTTCTAGGTATGACCTGTTATCCCCTCCTAAAGAATTTCCTTTAACATTTCTTATAAGGCTGATTTAATGATGTAAACTTCTTTAACTTTTTTTGGTCTAAGAAACTCTCTTTTAATTCTGAATGAAGGATAAGGATAATCTTGCCAGCTAGAGTACTCTTGGTTGTGGGGTTTTGCTTTTGTTTTTGTTTTTCTCTTTTAGCACACTGAATATATCATGCTATTTCCTTCTAGCCTACAAAAGTTCTGCTGAAAAATAAGCTAATATACTGAAGTGCTTTCCTTGTATGTTACTTTTTCTTGCTGCTTTTAAGATTTTCTTTCTTGTTACTTTTGCCATTTTATTATTATGGGAACCTCCTTGTGTTCATCTTATTTAAAGGCTCTCTGTTTCCTGTACTTGGATTTCTGTTTCCTTTCTCAGATTAGGGACATTTTCAGCAATTATTTCTTCAAATACATTTTGTGTGCCCCTTCTCTCCTTTCTCCTTCTGTGATCCCTATAATGTGAATATTATTACTTGATGTCGTCAGAGTTCCCTTAAACTCTTGTCATTTTCTTTTTGCTGTTCAATTTGGTTGCTTTCCTTTACCCTGTCTTTCAGAGTGCTGATTGTCCTTCTCTACCTTCTCATCTGCTGTTGATGCCCTCTAGTGTATCTTTCATTTGTTATTCTTCATCTCTGACTGGTTCCTTTTTATATTTCCTTTGTTTAAGTTCTCACTGAGTTCATTCATTGTTTTCTCAAGTCTGGTGAGTATCTTCTTGACCATTACTTTAGAACTCCCTATCAGGCACATTGCTTATCTTCATTTAGCCCTTTTGCTGTGATTTTTGTCTTTTATTTTTTACCTATTCCTATGTCTCCTTGTTTTGTTTATTTTCTCCTATGTATTAGGTAGATTAACTGTGCCTCCTGGTCTTGGAAGTAGGGGCCTTGTATAGAAGGGGTCCTGGGGATCTTGGGTGGCTAAGTAGGCTAAGCATCTGACTCTTGATTTCAGTTCAGGTCATGATCTTGCAGTTGTGGGGTCAGGCCCACATCGGGCTCCATGCTGAGTGTGGAGCCTGCTTAGGATTCTGTCTCTGTCCCTCTCCCCTGCTCAAAATAAATAAGTAAACATTAAAAAAATAGAAGAAGTCCTGTGGTGTCCTGTAGTAAAATCCACCCCTTCATCCCTACCTCCTGACCAGAACCTTGTGCTCCATGGGTGGTGGTTTTGTGGGCTGCCTTCACCCTCCCATAGTGGCTGAGCCAAATTTACTGAGGGCTTGTTGGTGGGTGAGAGCTGGATGCAGTGACCAGTTCTGTGTGCTCTTGGTGCACTAGGCAGGGTTTTAAAAGCCTGGCTGCAGTCACCATGAGCTCACTGGTGGGTTTGGCTGGCACTCAGGCTAGATGTCTACAGTTAGCCTCTGCCACAGCTACTGGTATCCTGAAGAACCTGGCTTATTCCCCATGTTGTCTGCTAAGAGGTCAGGCTGCAGGAACTGCACACACACTGATAGGTAAGGTTATCTCCCTTCTTCCCCAGGGCAGGACTCACTATGGAGTGGCATTGGTCCTGTTTCAGACTGCATGCTGGATGTATTAAGGCCACTTTGAAGGGATTTCTGTCAAGGTTATATGGGTTGGGTAAGGTGGGTCTGCAGGAGAATGTTGAAATGGGGCATAGAGTGCTAGTAACATAGATTGAAAGTGTTAGAATTGGCTCCTGCAAGCATCTAGCTACTTAGGCTTAGGGGATGGCAAAAAAAAAAAAATAAATAAAAATAAAAAAATCACCCTCCAGTACTTTTGTTCTTGAAGAACTTTCCTGTAGTACCCTGCGCCTATGGCACATGTTCTAAATATTTGTGAAAAAAATCTCCATCCAGGTGGTTTTCAAACTGTTGCTTCTCTGCTGTGTCTTGGGACTATCTACTCAGTGTGCTGGCTCTTTAAGGATGGGGATTCCGTTTTCTATCATCCTTTGCCTCTTCTGGAGTTAAGATGAACCAATTTCAAAGCCAGGTGCTATAAGGACTCGTCTTCCCAGTGTGGGTCCCTAGGGCTAGGAGTGTCCTGTGTGGAGATTGATCCTCTTGCTCCTCTGTGTTTGTGATGTGCTTCCTGTTTGTGGTTAGTCACTCAGGGGATTTAGTTCCTGATCATGTCTCCATCCCTCCTACCCATTTAGATACGGCTTTGTCTCTACAACTAGCTGTGGAAAATCTGTTCTGCCATTCTTTACATCCTTTTCAGTTAGTTTCATACATGTGTTTGTTGACTTGGTATGTCCTTGGGACCAAGAGTGTTTAAAATCCTACTATTCTACCATCTTCCAGAAAAATCTTGTGTCAATTTATCTGTTCTTTAACACTCCACTCCTTGTATCATCCATTATCAAGTCATAAGTAATATTTCGACCAACTGCAGAGTAATGTTGCAAGATCTCCTAGTAACCACAATTTTGTAGGCCAAATTCTTTTTGTTGTTGTTGTTGTTGTTGTTGTTGTTTATCTTGAGAGAGAGGACACATGGGGGAGGGACATAGGGAGAGAAAGAATCCCAAGGAGACTCCACACTCAGCACAGAGCCTGACACAAGGGCTCAGTCCCACAACCATGAGATCATGACTTGAGCTGATATAAAGAGCTAGATGCTTAACTGACAAGAGCTACCCAGGTACCCCACAAATTCTTTGTTTAAATGGGTTGGCTGAAGAGAAATCGTGTACTTAACTATTTCAGAAGTATTGGTACTTAAAATACTTATTGGTATAATAAATACGTATAAATAAAATACTTACTGGTACTTAAAGAATAAAAAACAAAATCAGAACAACTGCAATAACAAAGCTTTTCAAAAGCAAGTGAGGATGGGACTGAGGCATACAAAAATGATACCCTTAAACACAATATTTATCTTATGTCCTTTCTCCCACCTATATTTGAATGACTCTGGTATCAGATTGATTTACTAATATTGGAAAGAAAACCTCAAATGTTTGACAGGATAGGAATGCGTGCACGCACACGAGCACACGCACACACACCATCGAGGAAGACCACAGATAGGCAGAAATAAAGAAAAGGCAAAGAACTGTGTATACCTCAGCCTGTAGGCAGAAATGGAATTTGGATAATAAAGGAATGTGCATTGTGATTGGGTATTTGGGGAATAGAGAGGCTATGTAAACAGGAAGAAAAATGGCAGTAATGGAACAGTTTATTAGGCTTTGGGAAAAACAGTTGAAAATATGTTTGAGAATTTGAAGAGCTTTTGATAAGCTTAATGAAACAACACATAAACTGCTCCTTGCCAAACTTTCAAAATAGCATCTAAGCTGGAAATCTTCCTTTGTATATTGGGGAGTTTAGCTGCAAATTGAGTTTGGCCTTAAGTCCAAGATGAATCTCCAAAGAAAGATATTAACTATTTTTTGGCTTGTTTATAGTAGAATATATCCTCATTCCCCTCATTTGATAGAAATTTCTTTCTTAACTAAAATTAGCAATGTACAGAATGGGGAAATTTTCATTCTTTAATATAATTCCTTGTTCCTTTTCCATACATCTCTGCTGTCTTACATGACTTTGCTATGCTGTAAGTCCAGAATTGAGGCACTAGAACAGATTATGGGAACTAGAACAGAAGTTGTGAAGTCAAGACTTACCTTTTGAGGTCAGACCAACAATCAAGTCAACTCAGTTTATCAGTTCATTAAGTTATAAGACTTCATTTAACAGATATTACTAAGTGACTCATACAGGCCAAGTAAGGCTAGATGCTGGGAGAGCAATAGAAAATAAAACGGAAATACTCCCTTCCCTTACAGGCTAAATATCTTACCAGGGAAGTCATCCAGTAATTAAAAGAGCGTATTATTATTCTTAATATAACAAGTACAGCTCTAAGGGGAGGGCATAAAAAGGGGATATACTTAATGCAATTGGAAGAAGGTGAGAAAGCCTCCTGAGAGATAAAATAGTAAGAGTGGAAGGGAAAAGGTGGGGGATTGGGACTGGGCATGGGTTATAGGAGTGTTTCAGGGAGAGGGAATTCAATTTGTAAATTTCTTGAAAGAAAAGGTACTGATTTAGAAAACTAAACATGAGTGGAGTGGAGTCAGTCCCTCCCTGAGAAGTGCTGATAAGGGAGGGGCACCTGGGTGGCTCAGTCTGTTGAGTCCGACTCTTGGTTTTGGCTGAGGTCGTGATCTCAGGATTGTGAGATCAAGCTCCTGTGCGGGGCATGGTGTCTGCTTAAGATTCTCTCCCTCATCCTCTACCCTCTCCCAGCCCTGCTTGTGTGCACGCTTGCGCGCGTTCTCTCTCTCTCTCTCTCTCTCTCATTCTCTCTCAAAAAAAAAAAAAATATATATATATAGTATATGTATATACTATATATACATAAAAAATATATATAGTATATGTATATACTATATATACATAAAATATATATATAGTATACGTATATACTATATATATATTATTTTAAAAAGTATTGATAGGGAGTTCCAAGAAAAGAGAATTTATGGCAGAACTGTGAGGAACATACATGTCTAAAGATGATAAACAAAAAGGTAAGATAAAAGCAGGAAAATGGGATCTCCTAACAGAAACAAAATAATGTTGGAATCATGTGGGTGGTTAGGAAAAGGTAGCACAAGGGAGTTCCTTTGGGGTGATGAGACAATTCCATGACTTGATTTTAGTGGTAGTTATGTGAGACATGTATAGAAAGTAAAATTGCATAAAACTACACACACAAATAAAGCATTTAAAATCTGAATCAGGTATGCAGTGTAGTTAATAGTAGTATTCCAGGGTCAGTTTGCTAATTTTGATATTGTACAATTACATAAAATAATGCCATGCAGAGAAACTCTAGGTATAGTATACAAGGAGCTCTATGTACTTTGCAACTTCCTGTGTCTGTAATTCAAATAATAAGTTTGAAAGTTGGGAAGAAGGGCATGATTTATAGTGCTTAACAAAGTGAAGAAGAAAATAAGAGGTTTATTGGATTAAGCCTCAAGGAGGTTGGCTATCTTTGAAAAAGCAGTTTCGGCTGTGTAGTGGGCTGGAAACTATACTGGGGAAATGGAATTCAGAGTTACAGGTGAACAAATGTAAACAGCATGGACAAATTTATTCAAGGCCACTTTATGAAGAAATAAGGTAAGGAGTTTGGGGCGCCTGGGAGGCTCAGTTGGTTAAGCGTCTGGCTTTGGCTCAGGTCATGATCTCATGGTCTGTGAATTCGAGCCCCATGTTGGGCTCTGTGCTGACAGCTCAGAGCCTGAAGCCTGCTTCCAATTCTGTCTCCCTCTTTCACTGCCCCTCCCCCACTCAGGCTCTGTCTCTCAAAAAATGAATAAACGTTAAAAAAAAAAAAAGGGGGGGGGGAGAAAGTTAATTTTGAGGCTACATGTGATGAAGGGAAGACTTCATGTTTTTTTGTTCTGTTTTGTTTTTAAAGACTTGAATATGTTTCTTGGTTCCTTCATTTTACTGTCAACATGTAAGAAATTTTTAGGGAGTACATTTTGGGTATTAGACATCTTCAAGTATAAGTTTTTTCAAGTGTAATTTTATCAACTCAATATTTTTGTCAAGTAAAATATTTTATCATACAATCTGATTTCTTTATTAAATCTAGTTTCTTAGCCTCTAGCTTTAGAATTTGCTTTAGAATGTACCTTTCACACATAGATGATTTATTTAGTTTCGTTAGATTTCCTATAATACAGAAATGTAGAGTGTTTTTAAAAAATCTGTATGGGAATTTTTAAATTCACAAATAAAATTAGAAAACTGAGATGTTGAAAAAAAACATTTCCTTTAGGTTTATTTAGTTTAAGCCTCTGATATTTGATACATAGATTTGTGCTTGAGATAAATTGATACTTTGAATCTGAAAATTCTTATTCAACTTTCTTGCTCATCTGCTTTCTAAAAAGGCCTAATTTTATAATAGTGGCTGGAAAGCTCACTTGCAGCAACCTTCCTTGAAGCCAGAAAATTTAAATTTTGACCAAAAAGATATATACTAAGAAGACTCAACTTCTTTTACAAAAATAGCAAAAGTGCTAGGGGAAAGCCCTTTTCCTTTTTACTGTGCCTAGATGACTAGAGTTGCTGTAGCCATTTTGCAATCGTGGCATAGTTAGGTAAAGTTCCTCAGAAAACCTACCAGAGCAGAAATCTAACAGGAGGCTGCTTGTAACCTCCTGGAGCATCTACCTCAGCCTACACTACTGACTTCGAGACTTTTTGCTATGTGAGCTGGATCGAGACTTTAATGTGAGTTGTTTCCTGTTACTTGTGTTCCAAAACACAATGATACGGGGTGCAACTCTATTTTTCTTCCATAAACATAGCCAGTTGTCTTACTTGTATGTTAATTGCTCATTCCTTCCTAAATGAGTAAATTAAGACACTATTCTTAACATAGATTACTTTCCTGTACACATTGTAATCTACTCCAGGAAAAGTTTTGGCTAAACTTTTCCCTTCTATTTTTAGGCTAATACTGTATCAATTTTACCCTCGGATCTTTATAGTTTGTTTTTATGCAAGGCATGATAGCTTATACATATCTTTTAAAAATACATTTCTGGGATTTTCCTGGACATTTTTTTTCCATGTTAAACAATAAAAATACAACAATAAAAATAACATATTTGGTTGTAGATCAATTTGTAATTACATTTAAAAAATGTCAAGTTTGGGAGTCCTGATAGGTTTATAATTTTGAGACATTACAATTGGCTTTTACTCTCTCAAAAATAAACATTGAAAAAATAATTTAAAAAAAGGGGGGGCCTGGGTGGCTCAGTCGGTTAAGTGTCAGACTTAGGCTCAGGTCATGATCTCACGGCTTGTGAGTTCGAGCCCTGCATCAGGCTCTGCTGACAGCTCAGAGCCCTGCTTCAGATTCTGTGTCTCCCTCTCTCTCTCTCTCTCTCTCTCTCTCTCTCTGCTCCTCCCCCACTCATGCTTTCTCTTTCTCTCTCTCTCTCTCTCTCTCTCTCTCTCTCTCTCCCCCCCCTCAAAAAATAAACATTAAAAAAATTAAAAAAAAAAAAAGTATTAGCTGTTACAGGGTGGATCCTGTGTCTTAGAACCCAAGAATGTGTTATCTTTTCATTTAAATTTTTTTCTTCTGTTCTAGGTTCTTTGAAATGAATTCTTATCTGCTTGATATAAATCTGATGCCTCCCTTGTCAAAGTCAATATTTTATAGCTGTCCATTTTCTAACTATTTTTTCCAATTTCCATTGTAAAATGTTTACCCCATTGATATATAGATATATTAAAAATACTTGACAAATTCTATTGAAGTTTCTACCTATATTGTCATATGGTTAATCTAAAGAGAGCTAACAATTTGTTTCCAATATGTGAGACATATTTACTTAATGTTCTCATTGGACGTTCCAATAAAATGTTAAATAGCTATGGTGTGTGTTGGCATGCTTGTTTAGCTTCTAGTTTCAATGGAAATAACTTTTCCTTAGATTTTTCTTATTTTTAGAATAAGGAAAAAGAGAATCTTAAGAGAGAAACTCTACACCCAGCATGGATCCCAACATGGGGCTCGATATGACCTGAGCTGAATCCAGAGTTGGATGATTAACCCACTGAGCCATGCAGGCATTTCTTAGAATGATATTTTCTATTAGTGTCTTAAAATACATCATTATCTAAACTATAGGCTAGTTATTAAAGATTTTATTTATATTCTAGAATAACAGGCTGACTTTTCTCAAATCATTTCCAAATCTTTGATAAGAATACATGAGTATTACTCATTTTTTTTTCAACATTATAAAAGAGTCAAATGACATTATACATGCAAAACTTGGGAAGTATTAAAAAAAAGTTGATCCTACTTGAAACTCAATAGCAACAAATTTGAAACACTAAAAGAAATGATTTTCTCCTAAAAATGTGAATTACGGTAATGTTACCCTAGAACAAGTACCAAACTTAAAAATTCCATAATCTTATTGGAGAACATAAAACTAAAGATCTCCATTGTGACAACAAAACTCTAGAATCAGGAAAATCATATGAGTTCTATCATTTTAATAGAACATACATTTTCATCATAGGAAAAAAATGGAAATCTTTCTAATCATTGTACAAAACCAGAACAAATTTAATACCAAAATCTGACAAGATAGACCAATAAGTTAAAAAAAATCAAACATTACTATAAAAGCAGAAAAATCTTTAAAAAAAATCTTAGCAAATAGAATCAATGTGGCAAAATGTTGTCTATTAATATAGAATTGTTCTAGAAAGATAATAAGTATTCAGTCTCCAGAATACTAGCATAATTCAATGCAATAAATTGAAGAATCATGTGTAGATTAGGTTAATAAATACCTACAAACTTGACAGAGTTCTAGAACTAGAGACTTTCCTCTTCATCAGATCAGCCATCTTGTGAAGATATGCCAATGGTCAGAAAAAAAATGGTAACTTCTGGATCGGTGCAAATAGTTCTTTTGATTGCGAATGTCCCTAAAATGCATAATTACTGAACTTGAACCCATGTGAAGGCTCAAGATACGTTTTCAAAAACATGTGTAACAATTCCAGAAGTAGAATGTTTTCATTTAAAGCAGCAGAGGTCAGGAGCCTGGAGTGCCAGGATTGAGACCCAGTTCTTTCATTAACAAGCAGTGTGAACCCAGACAAATTACTAAACATGTCTATATCCGTTTCTCCATATAAAAAAAAACTAATACAGTTCCCATCTCATTCAGTCATTTGCAAGAGTTACATGAATTAGTATGAAGATTTCTTACAATCGTGTGAGACTCATGCTGTTTTAACGATTACCACTATCATCACCACTACTTCCACTAACCCAGTGATTTCCAATTTGCAATCAAGTTTGAGCACCTTGATATACAGAAAGAACACTCAGCAGCTAGCATGATGAATAGTATATCCCTGAAAACATTCAATTTTCAGGTTTTATATAAAAAAAATGTCCCTAGTGAGGAATGGATCTAGGAAACGGTATCTTGAAAATAGGAAAAAAAAAAAAAAAGTTTTGGAAGGAATAAGAGATGATGAAACATAGAACCCATTCTAATTAAATGACTTGCTGGCATCTAAATCTACACCTCTATGCCACAAAACTCGTCATTTTTGGATATCCTGCAAACATTGAACATCTGAATCCTGCATTATAGTCTCTCTCATATCCTGGTTATCCACAAGGCTTTGACTGCGGCAGCCTAACATTTCATTTTCCTTCTGCTCTTGACTTCATGAATGGATGTAAGCATCATGAGTATGTACACCCTTGATTTAAATTGAATAATTGGATTAGAGTTACACTATAACTTGTGATTTTATAGCCTTTTTAATTGTCAAATAATATTCTATATCCTTAGGGTCACTACCATGATAGCAGACCTTAAATAAGAATAGGTGCTTGGCCACGGGGAGTTGATCTGTTTCAGCATATGGGGAATCTGTAGAATTTTGAAGTCAAAAGAGATTTGAATCTTATGTAATCTAGGAGTTGGTTTTAGAGAGCAACCAATCTCATGTCTCCGTTGTTTTCCTTTAGGATACTAACCTAACCATCACTCACATGATTCAAGACTAACCTCATGGGGTTGCACCTTGTTCCCTAAATACCATACCCCTACTCAGCGTTCCTCTCCCCCCCCCCCATTTTTAAATCTCTTCAATGCTTTTGCTGATGCTGACTTATCATTTTCTTTACTTTTCTACCTTATTGATCAACTGTTCTTGTTTATACAGTAGCTAGTCAAAACGTATTAGTAGTTTATTGGCTTTGTTCTATGTAGATCACCCTTCTTTTAAAAAATAAAGGAAAGTGATCTGTTTGGCTTTTAACTCAGACTGGAAAGAAATGCAGATAAGTATGACATTTAAAGACTAAGTATTTTTAGGATACCAAAACTTATATCTTAAAATACATGGACAGTTAGGGGTGCCTGGGTGGCTCTGTTGGTTGAGGGTCTTACCCTTGATTTTGGCTCAGGTCATGATCCCAGGATTATGAGATCAAGCCCCATGTCGGCCTCCACAGTGTGTGGAGCCTGCTTAAGATTTTCTCTCTGTCCCTCGCTTCCACTTGTGTTCCCTCTCTCTAAAATAAATATAAAAAAATTAAAAAAAAATACCTGGACATTTAAAAATCTCCTAGGCTGATAGGCACATTGTATTTATGGGTATGTTATATCTGTTAAAACTTTGGACAGTATCAACCATTGGAATTAGAAAATTAGGGGTGCCTGGGTGGCTCAGTCAGGTAAGCGTCTGACTTCAGCTCAGGTCATGATCTCACAGTTAGTGAGTTTGAGCCCCGCATCGGCCTCCGTGCTGACAGATCAGAGCCTGGAGCCTGCTTTGGATTCTGTCTCTCCCTTCCTCTCTCTCTCTGCTTCTCTCCTGCTTGCTCTCTGTCTCTCTCTCTCTCTGTTTCTGTCTCAAAAATAACCATTAAAAAAATAAAAAAAAAAAAAAAAGAAAATTTTGGCTCTACTACTTATGACTTTCAGGATCATAGTAATATATCTTAACCTGCCTAAGCTTCAGTTGCCTCTTCAATGTAATGGAGGTACTAACATTCCTTTATTCCTAGGATTAATGAAATAAGCACTCTAATTTCTTGGCACAGTGGCTTATACACATTCTAGGCTGCAGCTCTTTCTGCCCTGCTTTATCAGTCTCCACTCTTCAGCTACTTTTACATCTTTCAGAAACATAACAGAAACCCATGGGGGAGGGGAAGGAAAAAAAAAAAAAAAAAAAAAAAAGAGGCTAGAGTAGGAGAGAGCCAAAGCATAAGAGACTGTTAAAAACTGAGAACAAACTGAGGGTTGATGGGGGGTGGGAGGGAGGGCAGGGTGGGTGATGGGTATTGAGGAGGGCACCTTTTGGGATGAGCACTGGGTGTTGTATGGAAACCAATTTGACAGTAAATTTCATATATTAAAAAATAAAAAATAAATAAAATAAAAAAATAAAAAATCAAAATTAAAAAAAAAAAAAAAGAAAGATGCTGAAATCTTTCATCTGATTATTTGGTTCTTCTTGTTGAATATTTATCCCTTATTTACTTTGTCATTATAATGGAGTCTCAGGAGTAAGAAATGATAAATGGGTGTTGAATCTGTCTTTCTAGAGAAGCTATTCCAATACAAATTTAATGTTACTGTATAGATTAACCTTTGCTAAATCTGTGAATGATAAACATCCAATACTTACAGCTGCTCTGTAAATTGGGTATTCTCATTCAGTTTTCACTGACTTATAATTTGATTAAGTGAACTAATAAATTCAAGAATGAAGATTCAAGCCCATGTCTTTAATTGTACAAAATCCATGCTATACCTATCCTTTGAAACAGAGGACACGTCAACAGCCTAAATGAAATGAAAGACTCACACAATAATGTGAGGCTTTTTGTTTATTGCACATCACCAATGAGTTTCCCATTACTAAATCATTTTCTCCCTTACTAATACACGTCCTCAGTCTTTATTAAGATTAGAGGCCCTTAGAATTTCTCCATGTATATTTCATGTCTTGCTGATGATTTGAAAATTCATTTTGCCAGCTTGCCTTCTCCCCTGAAATCCATCCTTCTTTATCCAACTACCTACTGGATGACCTCTCAACTTATTTCTAATAGAAAGTCTGGACATCTCCAACTTAATGTGTTTAAAATGAAATCTTCTGATACTGTTTTACTTGTAATTTCCTATATCAATTACTGGCAACACTATCCTCCAGTGGCTCAAACAAGTCTTCCTTTCTTTCACCCATATGCTAGATTCTTTTCATTAATTCTACCTTCAAAATGTATCTAGAACCAGCAACTACTCCCCATCTCCATCACTCCTGTTCTGCTTGCAAGCACTATTACCTCTGCCATTGATTAATGCAACAGACTCGACTCGTCTTTCTAATCCCACCTTTGTCTCTGGAGAGTCTATTCTCAACACCCCCACCCCCATTAAAAGATATAGCAGGTCATGCCCTACCAATCCTTAGAAACCTCCGATGACATCCCATTTATTTCAGAGTAAATGTGAAATCCTTATAATGGCGTTTTATCTTGACATAATTTACTGAAATCCTTTCCCTGCTCTCTCTGCTCTACTTAGCTGCATCTTGAGCTTACCAGGAATACTCCAATCTTGAAACTTTGCACTTGTGTTCTCTTCGCTTGGAATATCTTTCCAAATGTTGGCAGGAATTACTGCCTCTGCTTATTCAAATCTTTGTTTACCTCTCCCTTCTCATGAATCCTATCTAGGCCATCCTATTTATTGCAGCCTCTCTCACAATGCTCCCATCTCCCCTTATTCTTTAGAATTTATCATCTCCTATTGTACTATGTAATAACATATTTTTGTTTCTTGTTTCTCTAACCCTTTCCCCACTTCACCTGGTAGACGTATTCTCGGCAGCAGTGACTTTTATAGTGGATTCAATTAAAGAATGTTGAATGAATTGAGCATCCCATGGGACTCCAGGTTTTTAATTGTTACTGTTTAGGACCTATACATGAAAACATGAAGTATAATGACTCAAAATATTTTCTTTTCTTTTGATAAGACTGCCCCTAAAACACAGGGCTCAGTACCTCTAACTTTGCATTAAAACTATTTTCCAATGTTTGACATTCTTAAATATACCAAATCCCTAAGAGGAGTAGTTTCAAAAGACATAATGCTGTAAATGTGAAAGAGAAGACATAATATAAACACATTTGTTGGCTTAAATGTATGAAAAAATACTAGACATAGCCATTTTTCCCCTTTTACCTCATAAAAGGCTACTGCCTTGAGAACATAAAACAAAAAACCCCAAAAACTCACTCCAAAATAGGTCAACAAGTTCATTGTCCTTCAAGACCATTCTATAGCTAATGCTCTAGCCTTTAAAATTGGCTGCTCAATTTGCCACTTTAAGAATCGTGAACATCTGCCTGCCTGATACCCTCCCCCAAGTCCAGCAGGTGAGCCAGCTTCCTAAACAGCAAGCCTTGCTCTAATGAACAGAAGTTATATTCCCCAAGATGTTCATTTGGCAGGGCTATTGGGCTGTTCTCAGCAATTCTCCAAACTTGCACTTCACACTTCTTTAGTTCTGAAGAGGAAAAAGGGGAAAAAACAACTTCAGTATTTTTCAATAGCAAAATAAAAAATGTCATAGCATTGAGTGTCTACAAAATGAATTTTAAGGGCTCTTGCCACTTTATGGGAACAAATCATCCAAAAAATATACCACTCTGAATTGTATACATGGTTAAGTACTTTCAGTTCTCTGTAATGTTTAGGCTATCTTAAAAAAAAGTGTCCCAATTTTGGGCTTATTGTTGATTCAAAGCTATTTCAGAAAATCTGATTTTGCTTGGATGAACTCTAAGAGTTTGACTCAAATAGAAGATAGATATCTTCCTGATTCTGCTTGATGTATTTTAGGTGAATAATTCACACATACCTTTAAAGTAACTACTTTAACACTTCTTCCAATAAATATTGGAATATTTATTGCTAAATAAAAAAATAAAAAATAAAAAAAATATTGCTAAATAATTAATGCTCACCAAAATTAGTCTTTCTTAGTTAAATGGGTGACTATAAAGCAATGGCAAGTGAGACGGTAATTAGTACAACCCAATGTGAGAAGTTGTAAAGTAGCAGTAATGGAAAGGAGGGAGGTGGAAGTTACTGTTAGGAGGCTTAGGTAACACTTTTTTTTCTTTTCCTATTAAGGAAGTTGAATGGGAAAGGACAAGTTTAGGCATCTGGGAGAGTGCTGACCAAGATAGAGACACATGAAACGACATAAGGTATTAGATTTTCCATTGGTGGATGAACCTACTTTTGTGACATTTTCTGAGTACAGTCAGTGCATTTTCATGATTCAACTGCTCAGAGTATACTTCTTCCTTCCTCTTCTGCTAAATCATCTTTTTATTATATGAAGTTCAGATATTTTAGGTCTGTGGATAGTATGTATCAGTCATAATATTTAGTAAAAAACTTTGGAACTTGCATTTGAAAGAAAGTTAATTACCCAGCATTTTAGAACTGAGGAGTTTGTCCTTATATTCCAAGCTATATTTCCAAAAAATTTACCCTGGCAATTTTGTTTACATCATCAGTGCTCTGGAAACTATATTTTAGAAATAAAATATTCCCAGAATTAAAAGTACATAGTTTTAAAAAGTGATACTTTCTAATACAAAACATAAAGGAATAATCTTACATCCTCAGATAATCTTCCATCATTTGAAAGTTTTGAGTCATTAGTTTTTGTCATCTTGAGAAATCCCTTAAGGTCTTTGATAAGTTCGTAGAAAATAATTGTAAGAGTTGATACTGATTTAAAAAAAAAATATTCTCTTCATAGGGAGAAATCAAGACCAATATGTATTAGTCTATATGTTCTCTACATATAGTCTATATATTCATCAATCAGGGTCCCTTCTCGAGAAGTCGCCTGCTTAGATGAAGTGATAACAGAGCTGAAGTAATAAAAAAGCACTTTTTTATTTTATTTTTTTTATTGTTTTAAAGAAGCACTTTGGTACTTGAACATTTACCTTAAAATATATTCCACCAAAGTTTAAAAAAAAAAAATTTAAAGGTTTTTTTTTTTTTGTTTTTTTTTTTGTTTTTTTTCCAAGAGAGACAGAACACCAGTGGGGAAGGGGCAGAGAGAGAGAGAGAGAGAGAGAGACACACACAGAATTGGAAGCAGGCTCCAGGCTTTGAGCTGTCAGCACAGAGCCCAACATGGTGTTAGAACTCTGGAACCATGTGATGGTGACTTGAGCCAAAGTCAGACACTTAAATGAGCCACCCAGGTGCCCCATCCACCAAAGTTTTATAACTGAGAACATAGGTACCTCATTTAATTTTTTAAAAAAATGATTCCTTTCTGTGAAAGATTGAAGAATTCTAAAACTAGTAGTGTTCTTATTGAACATAAGGAATATGGTCAAAGGAGGAAAAGGAAGAAATTTAGCTAGCTAGGGTTAACAGAGAATCTTAAAGTGATCAATACTCAAAATATAGCAGTTTTTTTTTTTCTTTCTGCATAAATGAACTACGTCCATCTAGTCCTCTAGTCCAAATCACCATTGTGGGGTGTGTGTATGTGTGCCCGCGCGCCCGCACGTGTGTACATGTCAGGGACGAAGATGGGTAGGTAATGGAGTGGAGAAGGACATTCCGAAAAAGAGACAAACTGAGAAGTATAATAAAAAGCTTTAAACATGTTATTTCATTTTTCTTTATTCATGTATGCATTGATTTACCTCTTTTGAACAAACCATACTCAAATCTAAGCAAATAAGCAAGAAATAAAGTCAGTATCTTAGTGGAAATTTTCCTTTCTTTACAAGATACCCCATCTAAGATGATAGAAGATTCATGCTAGATTTTTTTTCCTAAAAAGATAAATCTAGCTTTAACTTTTCCAGTATATAGCATGCCTCAGCCATATGTAACAAAAAGACCAAGTCAGGTAACTTCATGATAATAGCCTTATTCTTTTGTCCAATGACTTTGGAAGTATTGGCTTAAATGGTAGTCATGAGTCTTAAAAGGTAAACTGAGACTTATTAAAATTTACAATAGTTTATTTGAACATACTTCAGTTTGAATTGAGTATGGCCAAACCAAAAGTGGTTAGGAGTGTTCCAGTAATGGGAGCTAGGGGAGAAATTTTTATAGAGAAGATGGGGAAGCGAAGCAAGGGATATTTGATTAGCTATTGTTAAGCAGTTGCCTTACTTGGGAAAGACTAGTTGACAGTTTGTGACTGGTTATTCTTATTTTTTAATTTGAATTATAATATAGTTAGCATATAGTGCTATATTAATTTCAGGTGTACAATATAGTGATTCAACATTTCTATGCATTACTCAGTGCTCATTAAGATGAATGTATTCTTAATCTCCTTCACTTATTTCACCCATCTCCCCACCCACTTACCCTCTGATAACCATTAGTTCGTTCTCTACAGTTGAGTATATTTTTTGGTTTCTTTGTTTCTGTTTTGTTTCAATGAAATCATATGGTTTTTGTCTTTATCTGACTTATTTCACTTAGCAGTATACTCTCTATCGCCATCCATGTTGTTGAGAATGGCAAGATTTCATTCTTTTGTATGTCTGAGTAATACTCCATTCTTTGTATAGGTAGGTATGTGTATATACTTTTTCCACATCTCTATTCATCTATCCGTGAATATCAGCAACTCCATTGAGTTCCTTTCATATTTTGGTATTGTAAATACTGCAAGAAACATAGGGGTGCATATATCTTTTAGATTTAGTATTTTTGCATTCTCTGGGTAAATACTCAGTAGTGGGGTTACTAGATCATATATTTCTATTTTTAACTTTTTGAGGAGCCTCCATACTGTTTGCATTCGCACCCACAGTACACAAGTGTTCCTTTTTTCCACAGCTTTAGCAACATTTGTTTCTTCTGTTGTTGCTTTTAGCCAGTGGGACAAGTGTGAAGTGATATCTCATTGTGGTTTTGATTTGCATTTCTCTGATAATGAGTGATGTTGAGCTTCTTTACATTTGTCTGTTGACCATTTGTAGGTCGTCTTGAGAGAAATATTTGTTCATGTCTTCTGTCCATTTTTTATTAGATTGTTTTTTGGGTGTTTTATAAGTTCTTGATAAATTTTGGATACTAGTCCTTTATTAGGTATGTCATTTACAAATATCTTTTTCCATTCAGTAGGTTTTTGTTGATTGTTTCCTTTGCTGCACAGAGGTTCTTTTTATTCTGATGTAGTCCCAAACTACACTACTGTTTTTGTTTCCATTGCCTCAGGAGACATATCTAGGAAAATGTTGCCAGTGTCAGAGAAATTACTGTAGCCCATGCTCTCTCCTAGGATTTTTCTGGTTTCATGTCTCATTTTTAGGTCTTTATTTTTTTAATGTTTATTTTTGAGAGAGAGAGACAGTGCATGAACAGGGGAGGGGCACAGAGAGCAGGAGACGAGACACAGGCTCTGAGGTGTGAGCACAGAGCCTGACACGTGGCTCGAACCCATGGACCATGAACTCATGACCTGAACTGAAGTAGGATGGTCAACCGACTGAGCCACCCAAGGTGCCCCTCATATTTAGGTCTTTAATACATATTGATTTTATTTTTGTGTAGAGTGTGAGAGAATGGTCAAGTTTCATTCTTCTGCATTTTGCATTTGTCTAGTTTTTCCCAACCCCATTTGTTGAAGAGACTGTCTTTTTTCCGTTGCACATTCTTTCCTCCTTTGTTAATTGACCACAAAATTGTGATTTCTGGGTTCTCTATTCTGTTCCCTTTATCTATGTGTACATTTTTGTACTAATAACACACTGTTTTGATTACTACAGCTTTGTAGTGTATCTTAGTATCTGGGATTGTGAAACCTTCAGTTTTGTTTTTCTTTTTCAAGATTCCTTTGGCCATTTGGGGACCTTTATGGTTCCGTACAAGTTTAAAATTATTTATTCTAGTTGTGTGAAAAATGTTGCTATGTTCGTAGTGCTTAAATCTACAGATTGCTTTGGGTAGAATGGACATTTTAACAATACTTGTTCTCTCGATCATAAGCATGAGACGTCTATTTGTGTCACCTTCAATTTCTTTCATCAGTATTATTAATAGTTTTCAGAGTACAGACCTTCCAAATCCTTGGTTAAGTTTATTCCTAGATATTTTGTTTTTGGTGTAATTTTAAATGGGATTGTTTTCTTAATTTCTTTTTGTGCTTATTTATTATTAGTGTATAGAAATGCAATCTATTTCTGCATATTAATTTTGTTTCCTGCAACCTTACTGAATTCATTTATCAGTTCTAGTAGTTTTTTGGTGGATTCTTTAGGGTATTCTATATATAGTATTAGGCCATGTGCAAATAGTGATAGTTTTTCTATTTCCTTACCAATTTGGATGCCTTTTTTTTTCTTGTCTGAATGCTGTGGCTAGGACTTCCAGTAACATGTTGAATAAAGGTGGTGAGAGTGGACAGCCTTGTCTTGTTCCTGATCTTAGGGGAAAGCTCTGTTTTTTTACCAATGTGTATGATATTAGTTGCTGGTTTTTCATATATGACCTTTGTTGTGTTGAGGTATGTTTCCCTAAACTTACTTTGTTAAGGGATTTTATCATGAACGAATGCTGTACTTAGCCAAGAGCTTGTTCTGCATCTATTTAGGTGATCTATAGTTTTCTTTCTCTTATTGATGTTATATGTCACATTGATTTGTGAATAATGAACCAACTTTTTATCCCAGGAATAAATCCCACTTGATTGTGGTGAATGCCTTCTCAATGTATTGTTGTATTTAGTTAATATTTTTTTTGGGGGGGGGGATTTTTGCCGGTATGTTTATCAAAGATATTATCCTGTAGTTCTCCTTTTATTGTAGTGTCTTAATAGGGTTTTGATATAAGGGTAATAGAATGAATTTGGAAGATTTCCTTTCTCTATTTTTCTGGAAGAGTTTGAAAAGAACAGGTATTGATTTTTCTTTAAATGTTTGGTAGAATTTACCTGTGAAGCTGTCTGGTCCTGGGCTTTTATTTTTATTTGTTTTGTTTTTGTTTCTGTTTTGTTTTTTACTGATTTGATTTCTTTGCTGGTAATTGGTCTGTTCAAATTTTCCATTTATTCCTGATTCAGCTTTGTGAGGTTATGTTTCTGGGAATTTATCCTTATCTTACAGGTTGTCTGATTTGTTGGCATTATAACTTTTTATAATCTCATAATTCTTTGTATTTTTGTGGTGTCATTTACTTCTCCTTTCATTTCTGATTTTGAATCCTGTTTTTGTTTTGTTTTTGTTTTGTTTATTGAGTCTGGCTAAAGGTCCATAATTCTGTTGATCTTTTCAAAGCAGCAGGTCCTGGGTTCATTGATCTGTTCTATTTATTTTTTCTCTATATCATGTATTTCTGCTTGAATCTTTGTTTCCTTCCTTCTACTGGATTTGGATTTTATTATTTTAGCCCCTTAAGATGTAGGGGGTTAGGTTGTTGGAGAATTTTCTTCCTGAGGTAGGCCTGTGTTGGTATAAACTTTGCTCTTAGAACTGCTTTTGCTGAAAACCAAATATTTTGGACCATTGCGTTTTCATTTTCATTTGTCTCCATGTATTCTTTGATGTCTTGGCTGACCCATGTATTGTATAGTAGCATGTTATTTAACCCCCATGTATTTGCGTTCTTCCCAGATTTTTTCTTGTGATTTCTAGTTTCATAGTGTTGTGGTTAGAAAAGATGCATAGTAGGACTTAAGTCTTTTTGAATTTGTTGAAACCTGTTTTGTGGCCTGATTTGTGATATATTCTGAAGACTGTTCCATGGGCACTTGAAAAGAATGTGTATTCTGTTTTAGGAATGACTAGTTATTCCTAC
The DNA here is from genome assembly GCF_046562875.1 of Panthera onca. Classification (NCBI taxonomy): domain Eukaryota; kingdom Metazoa; phylum Chordata; class Mammalia; order Carnivora; family Felidae; genus Panthera; species Panthera onca. The sequence goes on from NC_138343.1 coordinate 45,869,062, forward strand.
ACTTTATTTTCTTGTATTCCAGTGGATTGAATCTGTCCGAGGATGCTGTCCTATGCTTACATAGCCACGAAGACATTAGAGCCATCTTAGTCTAATGATAGCCTTACTTAATTACTTTAACTCAGGCTTAATGAGGAAAGAGCTCATGTAGAAAGTGGCCCAATAACACCCTGCTTTTGTATGTCACTAATGAATTTACAAGTTAACATCAGCTCATTAATAGTATGACTAATAGGTATCAACTAAGAAAATAAATTTACATAAAATTCTCCAATAAGTGGCTTATGTTAATGGAAAGCTGACTATACAAGAGGAGATAAAAGCAACTGAAAGTATTATGAGTATTTTCTAGGATATCTTTCTTCTCCATCTCTGTTCCTTCTTAGTGCATACAATCTCTATTAATTTTACCTTCCATAATTCTCTGTGCTGCTACACTCAGTATGCCCTTGGGGCGTGGTGCTAGTTTATTGGACTGATGAAACTGGTTAGCAAAAAAATAGGCTTTTTGAACTAATAACAGTTCTTTTTTTTTTTTCCTTTGTGAACAAGCTGCACATAACAGCAGGCATTCTTTTCTCTTGTGATAAATCATGCATGAGTAGTCTTTCCCATCTCTGGAAGAGAGGCCTGTCCTTGGTCTTAAAAATGGCCTTGAACATAGTTTGACTTGCTGGCCTCGGAGAAGTCATCTGGAGTTTATGCTTAGGCTTTTTCTGTATTTCAGGTAATATCTTTTATTAGCTTTATCTGATAATTTACATAGCTATCCGTTATTTATTTATTTATTTATTTATTTTTTTAAATTTTTTAATGTTTATTTATTTTGGAGACAGAGAGAGACAGAGCATGAACGGGGGAGGGTCAGAGAGAGAGGGAGACACAGAATCCGAAACAGGCTCCGGGCTCTGAGCTGTCAGCACAGAGCCCGACGCGGGGCTCGAACTCACGGACTGTGAGATCATGACCTGAGCCGAAGTCAGCCGCTTAACCGACTGAGCCACCCAGGCGCCCCGCCGTTATTTAAACCAAGCAGTAAGTGAATAGATAATAAATTTTGACAAATGTGGTTGTATTGATTAAACAACTGCATACAATATAAAGCAGTTGCATTAATCCCAAACTTCCCTTAATTAATCTTCCCTTAACTCTGGCTTGTGCTCCTGATAATGATGGATTTGATATTTTCCTCTATATCTTGGACATTTCCAGAATTTTCTATAAATGGAATTATATAGGGTACAGTTTTGATGTCTGATTTATTTCATTTAGCATAATGCCTTTGAGGTACATCCTTATTTTTATCAGTGGTTCTTTTTGTATACAAGTTGATGTTAGTTTTTTCTAGATTTTGTATATATAAATAAATCTATAAATATTCAAGAATAAGACTGTGTAAACATATTCATTCTTGTCGGGTAAATATAAGAAAGTGGTATTGCTGAGTCATAAGATAAGCTTAACTTTTACTTTTTTAGAAATTACTAAACTGTTTTCCAAAGTAGTCATACCATTTGTATTTCCATAAGCAATATATGAGACTATGTATTTTCACCAACACTGGTGCAATTCTTTTAATTTTAGTATAATGGTATTCATTTTTGATTTTAATTTGCAATTCTTTAGTTGATGTGTCTTATTACTGATGCGTCATTTTTGGCTGAAATATAAACTCAAAATTGTCTGTATTTTTTTAATAGGATACTTTCCATTGAGGTGTAAGACTTAGTATATCTTAGATATAAATCATCATATACGTTTTGCAAATATCTTTTCTCTCTTCTTGCCTGTTCATTTTCTTGATGGGGTCTTTTTTTAAAAGCAAGATATTTTCACTCTGAATTTCAGTTTATTATTTTTTTTATAATGGTTATATTGTAAGAATTTCTTGCCTAATCCAAGATTTTCTGTTCCAGAAAATTACACTTTTAGCTATTATCTTGGGTCTATGACTCATTTTGAGTTATTTTGTGTGTGGTATTAGGTAAAGATCAAGTTTCATATTTATGCATATGGATATCTAATGAGTCAAGGACCAGTTATGGAAAGGACTATTTTAGTTTAATTGACTTACTTTGGTGTCTTTACCAAAAAGTCAGTTGAATGTGTATATTTGGATCTGTGTGACTTATTAATCTATATATCTATCCTTAATCACATCATATGGTCCATACTGTCTTATAACTTTACAGTAAGTCTTGAAATTAGATAATGTGGGTCCTTTAACTTTTCTTTTAGAAAATTATTTTCAGCTATTTTGGACACATGATCTTACCATGTAAATCTTAAAATCAGCTTATCAGTTTCCAAAATAAACTCCTGAAATTTTAATTGGGATTTTATTAAATCTGTAGACCAGTTTAGGGAGAATTACCTTCATAACATTTTACTTTTCTGACAGTAGAATATAGTATCTCTTCTTATTTATTTATTAAACATAGTATTTCTTTCTATTCTCTTCACAGTACTTTGTAATTTTCAATTTACAGGTCTGAAACATATTTTGCTAAACTTATCCCTAAATATTTTATTTTCTCATGCAGTCGAGTGTTGTTTTACATTTTACTTTGAAATGTTTGACTAATATATAGAAATATAATTGAATTTTTATATGTTGAACTTTATTTCTTTGACTTTCCCAATACCACTTAATAGTGCTACTTGCCTTTTTGTAAATTCTTTTAAGATTTTTTCCAGATAATCCTATTGCTTGTGAATAAAGTTTTCATTTCACAGCCATGTGCCTTTTAATTATGTTATTTTACTGGCTAGACATCCAGGAAAATATTGAATAAAGAGGATGAGTTCAGATTTTCTCATCATGTTGAAAAGTTCCCTTCAATTAGTAGTTTGCAAAGTTCTATTATGAATGTTGATAGGTCATATGCATCTTTTTCTGCATCTATTAACATGATGATAAGATCCCTTTTTTTATCTTGTCAAGATTGTAAACTACATTACTCAAGTTCTTTTTAATGTTAAACCAACTTTGCATTCTTGGCATAAGCCCCATTTGTTCATGTTGTGTCCATTTTACATATTGCTGAATTAATTTTGTTAAAATCTTAATACATACTGTTGCATATATTTATAAAGGATATTGGTTGATAATTTTCTGTTCTTATAATATTTTTAAAGAGTTTTAATATTAGAGTAATACTGGCTTCATAAAAGACATGTTCCTATTTCTTTTTTTTTTTTTTTTTTTTTTTTTTTTTTTTGGGACAGAGAGAGACAGAGCATGAACGGGGGAGGGGCAGAGAGAGAGGGAGACACAGAATCGGAAACAGGCTCCAGGCTCCGAGCCATCAGCCCAGAGCCTGACGCGGGGCTCGAACTCGCAGACCGCGAGATCGTGACCTGGCTGAAGTCGGACGCTTAACCGACTGCGCCACCCAGGCGCCCCAGACATGTTCCTATTTCTTCAATTTACTCGAAGGCTGTGTAAAATTGGTGTCATTTCTTCCTTAAATGTTTGGCAGAATTCACCAGTGAAACTATCTGGGCTTGGATTCTTGTGTATGTGGGAATATTTATACCTGAAAAATCAATTTTTTAAAATATCAAAATATGTTTTCTATTTCTCCCATAGTGGGATTTGGTAGTTTGGGTTTTTTAAAGAAATCTGTCCACTTCTTCTAAGTTATTCAATTCACTGGCATAGAGTTGCTGTGGTATTTACTTTACTTTGGTATTTACTAAGATGTTAAGGAGCAGTAGTTATATTCCCTCTTTCATGTTTCTCTCCTCTTTCACATCTTGATCCTTTGGAGCCAACTTTTATGTATTTTTACCATAGTTTACATATTTTCTATTTCATTTAGGCTTCTCTTTATTTTTGCTATATACTTATTTTAGGTTATGCTTAATTTGCTCTTTTCTAGTTTTTTTTAAAGTAGACCTTTCGTTGTGTCTATTATAAATATTCAATGCTAGAAATTCCTTAAATCTCTTAACCCAATTCAGTGTACTTTTATTTTTTTAAGTTTATTTATTTATTTTGAGGTGGGGGGGGAGGGGAGAGGAGGGACAGAGAGAGAAGGAGAGAAGAATCCCAAGCAGGCTCCCAATATGGGGCTCAAACTCATGAACCATGAGATCATGACTTGAGCTGAAACGAAGTCAGATGCTTAACCAAATGAGGCACTCAGGTGCCCCCAGTGTTCTTTTAATTGCATGTATTGCACTTTTTAATGTCTGGAAATCTAATTTGTGTGTTCAGAAAATCTGTTTCTTCTGTCTTTGTGCTTTGTGCTTCCTTCCGCCTTTTTGAACATATGAAACATATTTATACAGGTTTTGTAATTGACCTTGCCTGTTAGTCTCATTATATCTAATTTCTGGTAATGTTTCTATTGAATTTCTTTTTCTATCTATAGGTCATATTTTCTGACATCATTGTATGACTGGTTTAGACTGGATGTTGGATTTTCACTTCTGGTTATTAGATGCTGTGTCAGAACGAAGTTAGTTGGGATAAGTTTTATACCTATAAAATTGCTTTTTTTTAAATGATTGGTCCAGAACAGTCTTTAATCTAGGGCTAATTTAGTTATGCTATTAAGGATTCTTACCTTATGTTTGGGATTCTTACCTGATACCCCTTATCTTACAGTATCTTTCCATTCCATCCTATGGGGAGGTAAAGTCGCCAAAGCCCTTGGAGAAATCCATGAACTATTCTGTGTACTCTTTGCACATGGTTCTTTCCCTGACCTTGGGTGGTTACTTTTCATATATGCTCAGATCAGCACGTAGTCAAAAATCCAAGAGGAATCCTACGTAGATCTCTGGAACTCTTTTTGTGTGCATTTACCTCTTTGCTGGTATGCAGTTTCTAGCCTCTTCAAACATTGATTTCCATCTCCTCAACTTAATGAGACTAGAAGGCTCTGTATTTCCCCTGCTTGTGCTACAGCCTTGAAAACACCATCAGGGAATCATATGGGTGAGATTGTAGGATCTGCCTTATTTTTCTGCTCCCAAGAATCACATCCTAATGAATTAACGATGTGTTTTCATATATTGTCCAAGTTTTTTAGTTTGAGAGAAGTGAAAACCTAGTCCCTATTACTCTATTTGGGAGAGAAGCAGTGGTTTCAAGGATGTTATTTTTATCTGCCATCTACCTGATCCTTTTGTCTAATGTCTGAAAAAATTTTAAGAAGTGAGAAATATGGGTGCTGTTTATTTGGTCTCATTCAAAGAACTCAATGATGTCCCCCCAATTTGGGAATGTAAACTGTAGATAGTTTGTGAAAATAAAATTTTCACCATAAATTAAAAATAAGAGACCATTAGTCACACTGTAGTATTTCAAATTTTGTGATAACCAAAACTTACCCAGACGATAAATGCACTTAGTTGTTTTGCTTTGAGTTAAGGTATTTATGGTTCAATATGTTTAAAAAAATTCTATTAATTCTATTTTAGATTGAGAAAAATATTCTAAAGAAGTCTAAATATCAATTTGAAGTATAACAAATAAGACACTGGAGAGTTGCTTAAGGAAATATATTGTCTGTCTTTGTAATATGGGCTGGACTCCATTGGGCTCATATTCACATGATATGTAAGGTTGGCTCGGGCACGGTTGGTTTAGAAGGTCTTCAGACAGGGAAGCTGGTCTCTCTTCCATGTGGTTTTCATCATCCTCTTAGCTAGTGTGGACTTCTTACATGGAAAATTGTTTCCAAAAATAGCAAAAGAGACAGAAGTCCAACGTGCAAGCTCTCTTCAGTCCTTTGCTTGTGTCAATTTTTCTGATGTTCTATTGCCCAAAAAGTTACATGGCCAGCGAACCTCAGAATTGGAGCAGGAAGCAAAAACACTATACAACCTTAGGATACGTTTCAAATTTTTGTGCTCTTTTTTGTAACTTACCACATGGGTCATTATATTGTTTTCCTCTTAAAAATCCTTAGTGACTTAGGGGTGCCTGGGTGGCTCGGTTGGTTAAGCATCTGACTTCACCTCAGGTCATGATCTTGCAGTTCATGGGTTTGAGCACTGCATCGGGCTCTGCACTGGTGGTGTGGAGCTTGCTGAGGATTCTCTCTCCTCCCGCCCCACCTCTTCTCCACTTGTGCATGTGCGTGCTCGCTTGCTCGCGCGCGCTCTCTCTCTCTCTCTCTCTCAATCAATCAATCAATCAATCAATAAATAAATAAATATCCTTAGTAACTTGAAATCACCTCCCGGATGAAGACCAACTTTGTCATTCAAGACAATCTATGTCCTTGATACTAACCCCTAATCTCTCTCCTATGGACCAGACTCCAGTTCATTATTTTATCTGATAAACTAGGCCCAATGTAAAAGCATCCATTTTCTTAGCGACTACATATGTTCTTGAGGTGAATAATGTCTTAACTCATCATGTAGCCATCTTTTTCAAGACTTTTGGAGTGTACTTTATGATGATTCATTTAGCAGTATTCACCAGATCTCAACTTTGAGTAATTTAAATGGATGGTGTATAATAAAGAAAATGTTTTCTTCTGATTTCAGAAGCAAATCATTTTTACAGATGTATAATTTCTCTTACCTCTGCCTACATATTGCGTAGAGTTGGCCTAACCATGACTATGGATATTTATAATCCATAATAAAATAAATACCTCTTTCACATAATATCCATTGCTACAATTATTTGAACATTCAAAGTATGCCAAGCATTGTGTTAAATATACTACCTGCATTGGTTCATTGATGTCTATAACAATCATGGAGTATAAAAGTATTGTATGCTTATTCTTACAAATGAAGAAACTGAAGATAAGAGATGTTGTCTAAAGTCCTATAAATATCAAATTAGGGATGCTGGGGATGGATCCTAGACCTCATTCCAGAGCCTGTGCTCATAACCACCAAGTCTTATTAACTTTGCCTGTCTCTTAGGCTGTATTAATTTTCTATTATTGTGTAACAAGTTACCATAAACTTATTCCTGGATTAGAAGACTGGGTACAGTTTAGCTTAGTTCTCTGCTTTTGGTCTCATAAGACCATAATCAAGGTATTGATCAAGGTTGTCTCATCTGCATTTCAGTGTCATCTTCCAAGCTTATTCATGTTATTAGTAGAATTCAGGCCCTTGAAGGTAATAGGACCGAGGTCAGCATTTTCTTGCTGGCTATCAACTCTCAGTAACTTGAGCCCTTCCTCAGATATGACCCATGTGGTACACTCATGGTCAAATTATATGGCATGATTTGGTTAACAAACTGTAAAAGAAATGTATAGCCAGAATAAAAGTACAACATAAAGACCATAAATAAATTCCTATTCATTTTGATCAGGTTTCCCTCAAAGTGGTTTTGGACCAAAGTTTCTAAATATATAGATGGGGCACCTGGGTCAGTCAGTTAAGTGTCCAACTCTTGATTTTGAGTCAGGTCATGATCTCATGGTTCATGAGATAGAGCCCTGAATCAGGCTCTGCACTGATAGTATGGAGCCTACTTGGGATTCTCTCCCTCTCTCTGCCCCTCCCCTGCTCTTTCTCTTGTACTTGCTTGCTCTCAAATAAACAAACTTGAAAAAAATTAAATACATGAATAAGGACTTATGGACCTTTAAAATGAATTGATTTACTGTCTTTGGAGGGCAATTTGGTAATGCTTACCTGTGTTTACCTACCTCTTTTAAGAAATTTTCTTACAGATATACTCACATATGTGTGTAAATATGTATAAAATAATTTTTCTTGCATCATGATTAATGGCAAAAGACTGGAAGCAACCTAAATGTGGGTAACAGAGAATGTTAAAATAATTTATAGTATATTTATATAATGACATATTATATACCTACTGAAAATAAATGAGTCATTATATGCTGATATAAAGAAACTTTATACATTATAAATTGTTAGAAAAGGAAAACCCATGGCATATAACAGTGTCTACCCTCTTAAATGTTTTTTTTTAAATTTTTTTTAACATTTACTTATTTTTGAGAGACAGAGGCAGAGCATGAGGGGGGGGGGGTGCAGAGAGAGACACAGAATATGAAGCAGACTCCAGGCTCTGAGCTGTTTGTTAGCACAGAGCCCGACTTGGGGCTCGAACTCACGAACTGTGCGACCATGACCTGAGCTGAAGTTGGACGCTCAACCGACTGAGCCACCCAGGCGCCCCACCTCTTAAATGTTTTTTAAAATGATAGATAGATAGATAGATAGATAGATAGATAGATAGATAGATAGGGTGCCTGTGTGGCTTAGTCCACTAAGTGGCCAACTTCCACTTAGGTCATGGTCTCACAGTTTGTGAGATCAATACTCGCATTGGGCTCTGTGCTGACAGCCTGGAACCTACTTTGGATTCTGTGTCTCCCTCTCTTTCTGTCCCTCCTCCACTTGGGCACTGTATCTCTCTCTCAAAAATAAACATAAAAAAGTTAAAAAGGTATGTATATAAGGGTAGAAACATTTGTAGGTGTAATACTATTTCTTGGAAGAATAAACAAACTTTTTAAAAAAATGGTTATTTGAGAGAGAGAAGGTGTGTGAGCAGGGGAGGGGAAGAGAGGGAGAGAGAGAATCCCAAGCAGGCTCTGTGTTGTCAACACGGAATCCAATGTAGGGCTTAATTTCATGAAGTATGAGATCATGACTGAGCCAAAATCAAGAGTAGAATGCTTACCTCACTGAGTCAGCCAGGCTCCCCTAAGCAAGAGATTGTTTGTAGTAGTTGTTGCTTTGTGGAAGTAATTTGAAAAAACACTTAAATTTTACTGTAGATTTTTTTCATTCTCTTTTACAGTCTTTACCAAGTATATTGGTTACTATTCAAGTAAAAGTGATAATACAAAACTTAAAAATGTTTGTTCAAAGTGCATCTAACAGTGTGTGCAGTGGTAAAGAAGAAGAACATAATTCAAAATATCTGTACTACAGGGACGCCTGGGTGGCTCAGTCGGTTAAGCGGCCAACTTCGGCTCAGGTCATGATCCCGCGGTCCGTGAGTTCGAGCCCCGCGTCGGGCTGTGTGCTGACAGCTCAGAGCCTGGAGCCTGTTTCAGATTCTGTGTCTCCCTCTCTCTGACCCTCCCCCGTTCATGCTCTTTCTGTCTCAAAAATAAACGTTAAAAAAAAATATCTGTACTATAAAACAGTCAACAATACTTGATATAAGCCATGTGTAATTGATTCACAATGGGGCTGCAGAGAAAGTAGAAATAATTATCTTAGTTGGGGAAAGCAAGATGACTTTCATAAGATGACTTTTTAAATGGAGCTTCATGTTAGAGATAGAGGAGCAGGCCAGGAAGTGAAAATATTGTGTACGATGGAAAGACCTAGCAATGTGGAGCATGAAGCTGTGGATTAGGATGTAAAATTCTAGTTTAAGTGTTTACCCCCCTTGACAAACTTTTTACTAGAATGTTTAATATGCTAATGATTTTTTGATTGGAGTGGTGGAAATATTAAGGAAGAGAGGAAATTTAGAAAGTGCTTGCTATATGTAGGATGCATGATGGAAAATAATGGCTTTGGCTGAATAGGACAGATACATAGGGTGAGGTAAGACATTGAAATAGGTGGGGAAGGGGTGCTTGGGTGGTTCAGTTCATTAAGCCTCTTACTCTTGATCTGGGCTCAGGTAATGATCTCACAGTTTGTGAGGTGGAGCCTCAGGCTGGACTCTGTGCTGACAATGTGGAGCCTGCTTGGGATTCTTTCCCTCTCTCCACCTCTCCCTTGCTCATGCATGTTTGTTCTCTCTCTCTCTCTCTCTCTCTCTCTCTCTCTCTCTCTCTGTCTCTGTCTCTCAAAATAGATAAATATTAAAAAAGGTGAGCAGAGCCCTGAATGGAAACATGAGAAAGATCTATAATCAAATTGTTTCTAAGTTAAAACCTTGACCTTGGGTTCAGAGTTAGCCGGTCTCAACCATTTGGATGATTGTCCCAAGCGCTAGCCCTCTGAGACTCAAGTGAGAGGAAAAATCTAGACCTTCACATGGGGCCTATGCAGGGACTGCTGCTCCTTCATTAGTTCAATGGTCCGAGAAAATTGGCAATCAGAGGAAGTGTCCCAAGGCTACCAATGTAGTTGCTTTCTACTCAATCTGCTGACTCTGTGACTGTTATCTTTGTTCAAGCTGTGCTTCTGGGAGTGCTAAGGCAAACATGTCAGCCCCTGGAATTCATTGCAATCCAAGTAAGTACACAGATGGTGAACACATTCCTATATAACACAGGGGAAATGGAAGACAAAGTCTGTGACTTCCTATAAAAGCTACAAATAAGGTCACCTCCAACAGGTGAGGAGAAGCTTTATTCCTACAGAAGTTGGTTTTGTTAACTATTAACTGGGAAATTGTATGGGATAGGATGATTCTCTGCTGTTACTTCAGCAAATGAAGTAACATTTTCTTGAAAATGATACCTTCAAGCATACATTTAATAACAGGTATAGTTAAAACATGAGGCTATCCATGGTTCTGGACACGATGAACCTCTTTTTGGAAAGTTTTGCAAATATTTTAGTCATATAACTTGTTTTCGTATAGTTTGATCAAGAAACGGCAGCTCACTACATGATATTAAAGGTATGAATTTAACTATTAAGCTATTGTTCCTTGAACAGTGTGAGGGTTAAGGGTACTGACCCCCCACTTTACAACTGAGATCCATGTGTCTTTGATTCACCAAGAAATTAACTGTTAATAGCCTACTATTGACTGGAAGCTTTACAGATAACATACAGTCCATAAACACATTTTGTATATGTATTATATACTGTATTCGTACAATAAAATAGGAGGAAAATGTTAAAATCATAAGAGAAAAATATTTACAGTATGATACTGTATTAAAACAATCCATGTATAAGTGGACCCACACAGTTCAAGCCTGTATTGTTCAACTGCACATTTCAAAGCTGCAGCAGTATTAAGTATGGTAAATCTTGCCTAAATTTCCATCTATTTTCAAAATTCTGTTTAGTCTATGATCGTGATTTCCTCCTGAGACTGGCATGTTAAACTGAGATGTAGTTTCTTGCCTTTTAAGAGAAGAAGCTGTAATGCAATGAATGAAAACTTCATAGCTCCCTCAAAACACCTTAAAAACATTGATTCAAGTACAGGATCTAATATCACACCTCTAGTAGGATGAAGAGGGCTGTAAATTCTTTGCTATTTATGTTAAGAAGTAGAGTCTAATTCTTCTTTGTATCTGATCTGACTTAGTGACATGTTTGAGTAAAAATATGTGAACAGAAGTCACATTCTGGAACTTCCAAGGTCAGATTTTAAGAGTTTCCAGGTTCTACCCAGGCCTCTAGGATTACTTTCTAAAACCCTGAGAGCACCAGGTAAGAGAAGCCCAAAACAGGGTTTTCGGCTGGCATTGTTTAGAGCGGCCTGTCCCATCTTCACCAAGATGCCAAGTGTTTCTATGAAACCACCTTGCACTCAAGCCAAGGTATTAACCAGCTTAATACCACAAAGTAACTTCCACTGGTACAGAAGATTCACCTGAGCTACATGTTACCTGAATTTTTAACCCACACAATCTTGAGGCATAATAACACAATGGTTGTTTTAAGCCAAGGAGTTTTGGGATAGTTTGTTACACAGCAATAGATAATTTCGATAATGCTTACAATGTATGTGCTTACAGCTAGGAATACAGCTATAATAATCTGAAAATGTGTGAAGGTGATATTACTGATAAGGTTTCTGGGGAAAAAATGAGAAAGTAACACACACTTAACTGTATGTGTTCTCTAATTGATGCTCACACCTTTCAGGAACCAAGCAAGTATGTTCATAATATTTATCCTGATTGAAGTCTCTGATATCAGATACTTCCCTAGTAATATGAGGCATTTGAGATTTTTTTTTTTTTTTAATCAAAAGCACTTACCTTTTGAACTTCCCTTTGACTTAGGGATAGAAATAATTGTTTTCCAAGAAGGCAATTTTAGGAATTGGCTGAAAAAGAATTCAAGGGAAAGATCTACTCAATTCTGAGAGTGCTTTGGTGTATCCATGTTATTCCATGGCACACTTCCAATTCAGTCACGATTCTGAGGGAGTTAAATTCATCTGTGCTGCTGATGTCTTGCTTCAAATTGTGCCACCCATTTTTTTCTTACTTTACCTCAGGGGCTTTTCTGTTGTGCTGCAATATTGCTGGCCCTGCATACTAGAAAATTCCAGAGTGTGGGGTTGTTAATGCTTCCAGATGGGATTCTTGAACAACTGAGGATCAGAGTTGGGATAAACCTTAGAGCTTCCCGCCCATCAGGTTAACAATTCCTGGGGCATTCTATATAATTCTAAGAGGTCCCGGCAGAATTGAAGTCTCCTAACTTACAGCAGAAAACTTGTTAATGCACTACCTCTCCTCTTTCTCGTATGCATGCTCTTTCTTTTGTTCTTTTCCTTTTTCTTGTTTCTTCTTCTCTTCCTTCCTTCTCTCTCTCTAATGCACACTTCTTGGAATCCCATAGCAAATAACCTTCGTGCACCCAAGTCCTTTCCTCTGCAATGTTTTGGGGGGAAATCCAAACTAAGTGTCTTGACATGGCATTGTTTAGAAGATATTCTACTCCATTTGTCCTGGTTCTCTTACTGATCCAGCATTCATAGGGCTTAAAGTGGAAACATTTTCAGATAAGAATGAGAATTTTTATGCAGTTATTAGTAATTCTTACTCCAAATGACAAGACACCTGCATTTCACGTTTCTGACTGAGGTTGACATTAATATATACAGTTGGATTTCAGTTGATTAAATCTAAGAGGTCAACCTCATTAACATCTCATTACAAATAAAAAGCCTGAATATATACTTCTTTCTGTGTGGTTCAAGATGTAGCACATTGGCTAGGGCCACGACTAAATTTGATAGAATTAAATGGCAGTGTCATTCCAATGTAAGAATGGATTTAAGATAACACTGATAGGACATATTTTTAAATGTTATAAGCTTATTTTTTTAAATAACAAAAAAAAGAAGCATCGCATAACTATATCAACTAACACGCACACTAATAACTGGACTCTAATTCCATTTTAAAGATTTCATTTGAACCACAAGATTAGGATTATATTCAGTCTAAAACCAGATGAAAGCCACTTTCTCCTTTGTGGTTACTATACTAACTTAAGGACAAGAGAAAGCAGAATTGTTCTGACCTGAAAAGAATAATGCCCACTCAAACACTGAATTTTACAGCAATAATGAACTCAATTAAAAATAGTAAAAATATGGCAAGTGTGTCTTTTTCTGACCAAGAATATATAAATGCCAACTTACCAGTAAAGTTCATGGATAGCCTGCAACTGACCCACTAACAGAAAACTCCTTACAGTGTAAATATTTTCAAACATGAAGGAAAACATTCAGTATAAATATCAGAGCTTTCTATAAAAATAAAAATTTTGTTCTGAATTAGGGTCAGAAGTGGCTCTGAATTTTCTCTGAAATGCAACTTGCCTGGGACCACAGGTTCATTTAGTTTAATAAATAGCTTCATGTAAGTGTCTCAGAGATGGGCTATGGAAACCAAAACCTCATAATAAAATTCCACTGACTTCAAGAGAAAATAAGGAACTCAAACCATGGTTCCAGAAAGAAGTTGAAGTGTTTTTATGAACCGTTGACCTTACTGTGGTATACAAAAAAAAAAAAAATCATTTCTTTGATAAGAGCAAAATATCTCAGATTTTCTCTGAGAAACAATTGTAGTGATACAGAAAAAAAAAATGTTTTGTCTGTGTGAGTATGTGTGGTAAATGGAAATGACAGCGAGGGAGGCTGAAAGTAGTTACAAACTACTGTAGCTCTTACACAGTCACAAGGACATTATAGTCATTACTTATATTTATGATAGCCACACTAATGGGAATTCTCAGTTTTACAGTGAGATTTTGAAACAAAAGTCAGAGCTGGTACATTATTGAAGCAAGATTCAAACTTGAATGTCTTTTAGCTTATAAATTCTCGTTTCTTATTCTACGTACAGCAAATAAGTTTCCACGTGACAGATATTTTCAGCTTCATGGCACCATTTCCATAAGGCGTATATTTTTAGCTGAGCTGCAGTTCTTTTTAAGTTAATAGTACCTATCTATATTCTGAGGAAGTATTTGGAAAATTAAAGGAGGGCATGGAGGCTTTTGTATTCCTGCGTTAGAGCAATCACATCTGTCTGAGGAAATTTTGCAAGAACAAAATGAGCAAAGCAGGAAATAAGTGAGAAGAGTTGAGAGAATATAGACAGGAGTAGAATGAAGATACTGTCTAGTCTTCCTTTGATTAAATTATTAGTTCTTCAAAGGTCTCTTGATTCTTGCAGTGCTGGGGAACTGAAACCATATTCACCAAGCTAGCTCTTGGCTTGACAAATGTCCTCTATCATCTGTAAATAATAGCAATGTCAAGATTCTCCACCTAGAAGCAACTTGCTAGTAGTTTAACTTTCTCTTTGCATTTTTTTCCAGTTGATTTACTACATGACATGTGAAGCTACATGTAAAACTTTTCCTATATGATCTTTTATCATATGACCCTTTATCAACAGTAATCTACGTACTTCTGGGTTGTTAACTCAGTTGTCAGACTCTAATATCTATCCTTCCCCCTCCAACCAGCCCAGGTCTGTTAGTTATCTACTGCTACAGAACAAATACTTGCCTGTAAGCTTAGGAGCCTAAAACACATATTTGTTGTGCCGGTTTCTGTGGGTTAGGAATCCAGCCATGATGGAGTCCTCTGCTTCAAGATTTCTCACAAGGCTGCAATCAAGGTGTTGGCCACAGATGAGGTCCCATCTGAAGACTTAACTGGGATGGAATACACTTCCAACTTCACATGCTCTTTGGCAGAATTCAGTTCCTCAAGGGTTGAACTGAAGGGCTCCTCAGTACTTATCTAGGTCTAAGTCTGAAGGCTGGCTTCTATTCCTTGCCATATAGTCTTCAACATCGCCGACTGTTTTCATCAAAGTGTACAAGCTGAGAAAAGTATAGAGAGCATCTCGTGAGATGATAATATAAGAAGTCATCTTATATTCACCAGATGTGTGGAAGTTACACGTTAACATGCGTGTATACCACTCACACACACTGTATCAGAGTCCCAAGACTGGAGAGATCAGAGGGGCTGACCAGAGAATAGTTTAAATAGGTGGTACTTCAAACTGACCTTGAAAATATAGAAAGACTAGGCAGTTCTCGAAAGGAAAATATGTTCTCAACCAGAAGAACTGGCAAAAGCAAAAGTGTGGTTGTATGAATTCAAATGGCCTGTCCTAAGGTAAAGGAGAACACCAGGCTACTGGAGGTAGGGAAAATATTTGGGGAGGTAATAATTATTTGTATTTACACAGATCTGTCTGCATGACAGACCCTGCTTTAAGTACTTGGCGTACATTAATTGATTTACTCCTCATGATAACCTTCGAGATAGATAATTTTATTCCCAACTTGCAAATGAGGAAAGTTGGTCCAGAGAGTTTAAGTGACTTGACAAGTTTACACAGCAAATAACTAACGGAAATTGGATTCAGGGCAGGTATTCTGGTTCTATAACTGAAGCTTGTAAAATAGATTAAAGTCAGTTTAGGTAGTTCTATGAACGCAGATCTTGGTAATTCCCCCCCTAACTTTGCTGGTCACAGAAACTGTAGATTTTAATTTCTTCTTCAAATTATGATGGTTGGAATAGGTCATCCTACAGTTCCCCTAAGCATGGAATTTCTAGGTTTTAAATAGATTTTTAACGTACACACATCAAGGCATTAGCTTTTCAGAGTAGCCCTGTTCCAAGGAATATTTTATATACCTTATTCTGAAAGGAAGTGCTACAGAGACTGGTTTAGAGGAAGAATACAGTTGGGAGACCAGACTGGAGGGCATTTATTTTAGCCCAAACCAATGTGGTAGTCAGAAATGAAGAAGAAAAAAAAAAAAAAAAAAGCAATGTAAGGGGCATTACAAGGGATGAAGTTCAAGGGTTCAGTAGAAGACAGTGGTGGTGCAACAGCAATCTCACTACCATGTCAGACAGAGTTGGATTATTTCCTGCATCCGTTGCTAACTGATCCAGGTAGGGTTACTTACATTGTGTAGCCTTCAGTAAGATGGGGATAGAACGATATGTTTGTTATTGACATGCCTATGCTGAAGTAAAAAGCAGTGCTCCTATAGCAGTAACTTCATACAATAAAATATTATGTTCAAAACATGCTCAGATTCTAGCTGACCTCTGTGTGATTAGTGATCCAGGCTAGTTTGATCCGTGACTCCATTTCCATCACAAGCCTCCTAGGAACTGCAACAAAGGAGGAAAGCAGGTTATGCAGGGGCTTTTTACTGCCTCACCTTGTTATTTCCTCTTGCTGTGCATTGGCTAGAAATATGATCCTGCCTAATCCGAAAGCCTAAGTTGTATCATCTTATGTCCAAAAAGGAAAGGGGAACAGACATTGGTGGTCATTAATGATGTCTACGGAAAACATCCAAATTATCTAACCATGGTAACATTCCTAGCACACCTTTGGTGTCTTGGCAAGTGATTTCGTTCATTTAACTCTTGATAAACTTGGGTGTAGTGGAGGAGGGAAGAATAAAGAAAAGCAAGTTAAAAACTCCCAATATCTTTAAAAACATATCTTTTTCCTTTCTGCCTCTGTCACACTCTCTTTCTATCCCTTTCGTGTGCACATGCTGGTGTGCATGCACACACAATAGCTGAGTTAGGGAACCCAGTTATATATATGCTAGCTACACCAGATCAATCTAGTTTAAGTTTCAGCTAAATGCCTATGGATCTAGTTATTAAGATTTGTGGAAGTGCTAAATCCAACTGGACTTTCCAGGTCTGTCCCTCAGCTATTTCTTTGTTCTTGTATTTTGAGGGGTCAGAAAACTTGAATTTAGATTTACGTCCACTAAACTTCATTTCTTTCATTCCAGATCTATGATTTCCCACTAGGGGGTGGTTGTCATTTTAGGCAAGATAGTTCCTTGTTGAGCAGGGATGTCTCCTATGTTTGGGCAGATTTCATCTCCAATCACTGCCTCGGAATTCTTCAAGACCTTCAATCACTCTGACAAATTTGCTCTGCGCTTTCCAAACATCCCTGGTTTTAAAGTACTCTCCTGGTTGGGAGAGTCTAAGACTAAGGACTAGATTTTTCATACCTCTAATTGATACTCTGATAGAACGGATAGGATGCAGGGAAGAGAACACGAGTACATATGATGTTATTAGGTGCTATGGTCTTCATGTTCAGACCCCTTTTAAGTTTCAGCTAAATAAGAGGAGACTCTTCCCTGGAAATCAAGAATCTGCAATGGTTGCAGTATATGCCACCTTTTAGAAATCGACATTTTATGCCTAGGCATAATTAATTCACTCATTCAGCAAATATTTATTAGCACTTTGATAGTTGCTGAGTAACTAAGATGGAAAACTTAGTCATCCACAATTAGGAAAGCCTCCTCAACACAAATACCATCTGAAGAAAGTGGTGAGTTGAGACAGCTTTAAAACTTTGCATAAATCACTGAATTTGTGTCACTTACCTGAAAGTGATCAGTTTATTACATTTTATTCCCATTCCCATGGAATTACCTATATTTTGATTCTGTGCTCAAGCAAGGCTTCCCCTGAAAACTGCATAGAGGAAAGAATGAAAAAGGTAGATTGGTGAGTATTTAAAGTACTTATTCATTACTTTCTGTTTTTGCAACTTTACACATTTTATATTCTTTTTTTTTTTTTTTTTTTTTTTTTTTACATTGGTGTCCTTAAAGTTTTATTAATTTGAGTCAACATTTTTAGTACCATCAATTCTGGGATCCTGAATAAATTACTTCTTAGGGTCTTATAATACTGAGAACCAGACATCAGACTGTAATAAATTTAGCAGAGAGAAACTACCTTGTGAAGTGTACATCCTCTTCTTGTGAAGCCATGACTTGCAGGATTTTTTTTCTTTTATTTATACATTAGCACAGATTTCTCAGAGGGCTATGGAACAATGTATCCAACAGCTACTACACAGACTAATTGGACCACATCCACATGTCCCTAAAACACCTATCTAAAATTGATTGCTCTTTTTTCTTTAAACTTGTTTCTCTGGTTTCCCTGTATTAGTTAACACTCCATACGCTGTCAAGTTATCTAAGGCAGACATTTGGAAACTGGCTTCATCTCCTCAGTCTAAGTCTCCAATACGTTAATTTTGTATCCTGCGACTTTGCTGAATTCCTGTATCAGTTCTGGCAGACTTGTGGTGGAGTCAGTTGGGTTTTCCATGTATAATATCAATGGCCTCTACAAAAAGTGAAAGCTTGACTTCATCTTTGCCAATTTTGATGCCTTTGATTTCCTTTTGTTGTTTGATTGCTGATCCTAGAACTTCCAACGCTATGTTAAACAGTGGTTTATACTTGGCAATGAGAAAGAATGAAATCTGGCCTTTCGTAGTAACCTGGATGGAACTGGAGAGTGTGATGCTAAGTGAAATAAGCCATACAGAGAAAGACATACCATATGGTTTCACTCTTATGTGGATCCTGAGAAACTTAACAGAAGACCATGGGGGAGGGGAAGGGGAAACAAATTAGGAGGCAACCCATGAGAGACCCTTAAAAACTGAGAATAAACTGAGGGTTGATGGGGGGTGGGAGGGCGGGGAAAGTGGGTGATGGGCATTGAGGAAGGCACCTGTTGGGATGAGTACTGGGTGTTGTATGGAAACCAATCTGACAATAAGTTTCACATTTAAAAAAGTCTCCACTATCTACTCAATCAATTCACTGAAGATGTGCTGCTGAATCTATTCATAAATATATTCTGAACATAACTTTTTACATCTTCGCTGCCAGTGCTGTAATTCAGGCTCTCACTATTTTGATGGCTGTCAGTTGATTCTCTCTACTTTACCCTCCTCACAGTCAGCAGAGTATTTTCTTAAAATTTTTTTTAACGTTTATTTATTTTTGAGACAGAGAGCATGAACAGGGGAGGGGCAGAGAGAGAGGGAGACACCGAATCAGAAGCAGGCTCCAGGCTCTGAGCCATCAGCCCGGAGCCCGACATGGGGCTCGAACTCACAGACTGTGAGATCATGACCTGAGCCGAAGTCGGACGCTTAACCGACTGAGCCACTCAGGCGCCCCCAAAGTAATTTTTTTAACCCAAAATACAACCATGATAGATTTTCCAGCTTATAATTATCTCAGTGATCCTCAAAGTATCAATAAAATATTCAAGCATTTTAGCTCAGTACTTGAGCCCTTCAAAATCTGACGACTGCCTTTCATTATCCCCCCAGTTTCTGCCACCCCCCCCCCCCAACCAAACACAACTGCTTTTTCATCTACTAGAGTTCTATGCCCATATTCTGTGTTGGTGGGTCTTGTACGGAGTACAGTATATACTTACATATATAGTATATTAGGTAGAGTATACAGTATGTAGTATAAAGATGATAATAACCTCTTATATATATAGTATAGTATAAAGATATATAGTATATAATATAGTAAAATGTGTGTGTGTATGTGTATATATATATATATATATATATATATATATATATATATATATAGTATAAAGATAATTTTTACCAAAATTTTTACCATCTCACTGTCTAAAGTCCTGGATATTTTTCTCTCATGATGGTATACAAACTATATAGTCTTACATTACAAATGGCATAGATCCTTTTAACTGTAGAGAAATTGCTAGTGGGTTTTTGTGTACCTAATAGAGGCATGCAGACCCACTTCTAGTATATTTGCTTAGAGGAAGAAACCTAAGCTTTGGTTTTGGGTTTAAATTCAGACTCAGCTACTTACCAGTTGAATGGAATTAGGGAATGCTGTTATTAACCCCGCTTCTTTTTACCTGTGGAAGAATTATTTCACTTGTATGGAAACCTCCCTGGCTGAGGCTTTTTGTGACATTCACTGGTTATTCTAGACTAGCATCTGAATTATGTTGAGTGTTCAATAAATATTTGCATAATAAATGTAGAGTGAGTTACAAGCTAAATTTCAGTTTTAAAGGATATATGCAGCAGGCCTCTAAACTCCAAAGTTTGCAGTGTTGGTCACCTGGAAATTTCTTTCGGATTTTCTATTTGTGGAGCACTTTAGTTGTTATAAAGGACTTAGTCTTCTAGGGTAACTGCCCTCATCTCACAGAGAGCTTTTTTATGACTCTCTTCTTAGAGAAGGAAGCAACTAAACTCTCTTGAAAGTCATGGCCATAGTTTAGTGAAAGGGAATGGAAGTGCCTTTGTAATGTGAATATTTCTGAGGGCTTTTCAGTTTATTCCTAACTGATATGCTTTTTGTGCACACTGATTAGTCTTGGTGGTTTTATCTTCTGGTTATCTCTAGCTAATTGCTCAACTTTTCATCCTCTGATTCATTCCTGCAAAGCCCTGTGCCCACAGTCTGGTCTCTCCCAGGATTTTGAGCAATTCTTCAATACAGCCTAAAGTTGCACAGAATGACCTCTACAGAAATATTTTTTTTTTTATTTTTATTTTTTTTTTTCTACAGAAATATTTTTCACAGAGCCATTACCAAAGATGATTGAGAACCAAGTTTAATGTCACAACTCTTCTCTCTGTAAGAAATTTCCGCTCTATGACGTTGGGAACATCTTCACAGATAAAACCTTCAGTCTGCTCTTTCTAGAGAGTTCTTCAAGAGCAAACAGTGGCAAGTCCTTTTTCTAAGACATCGAGGACTACTTCACCACTTTGAGTCTCTCTCAGCCCATAAGGCACTGGCACCATATTAAACAAATTAAGTAAAATAACTGTATAGTAAGAGGAAAAGAGAAATAAGCTGGTGGGACAGAGACGATAATGGCAGCAAGTAAACAGGTTGTGGAAGACAAGCACAGGAGGACATGTATTTGTTAGGAGAAACACTAGTTGCCTATTATTTCCAAAATGTTTTTAAAATTAACAGTCACTGCATGTTCCTAGCCATCTGCTATATATAAACATAAACACACGCATTAAAGGGCCTCTGTAGAACCTGAAAAACAACTATTTGAGAGTCTAAATATCTGCATTTTATTTTTATGGTACTGTTTTAACTCATTATCCAGCTTTTGGTTTTCAGCTACTTTTTATTCGCTCAATTAGGAATGCTAGGTATACTGTGTTACAGACGTCTGTGCTTTTGTATGTGGCAGTAAAAATGAAAATGCTTATCTGCTAAAGATATATTTGTTCCACTATGTTCTGACCCAGCAAAGAGGAGATAGTGTCATACACAGCTGTGATCCACAGAGATGCTCACAATAAGTGCTGAAAAAATGTAGCATAGTCCTTCTGCTGGCAAGGAACTACTGCAAGGAAAAGACAGATAAGTCAAAAAGGTGCCATGTTGCGTTCAGCTGATATATGTGCTTATGGATTTAGCCAACATCCTTCTCCAGTAGCTACAAGCTGGTGACAAGCAGCTGAGGGCCTGCCACAGAGTAGTTTTTTGCTACAGGCTGTTTTGGGAACAGTTTGTTATTAGGACAATTAAGACCTGACTATTCTGGAAGACGACATTTAGTATAACGCTGGTTGGGTCAAATTGTCTGCAACATGGAATTAAGACCCAAAGAGAGAAGGATTTCTATTTGTTTCCAGGCGAGCTAAGGAAGAAACCTGTCAGAGTTAAGAGTAGTAAAAAAGAATCCTTAATTCTGTACCAACCTAAAGAGTTTTCTGGCAATTTCCCAAACTAGGGTAGTGTTCGTAGAATAGTGATGCTCTGTAGGAACAATTTATGAGTTGAATATTTCTGAAAATCCTGTTGAATTCTGTGGTCTTTATTTACATAAAGCAGACTGTGTAGAATAAAATAGACCTGAAAATGTCCCTTGAGGTTTACTGCACATCAAAATGTTTTTTTCCCTCCAATTATCCCCTGGTTCTTGAACCTTAATCCTAAATTCTTACTCAGTTTTAGAAATAAAGAATCCCTAGTAATTGGCTCCTAAGTATATCTGGGAAATAGAGAAAGGCTCTAACACTCTCCCAAGTATAAATTTTCAGATATAGTGGAGGCGAACACTGATAAAAATTCAGTGGGAAGGAAACTTGATTCTCATTTACCCACAGGAAAATAAGTATAATTACAGTTAGTATAGTACTTTGTGTTTACAAAAGAGAGTTCCTGCTCTTAGAAGTTATGCGATCTTCACAATAAACTTATAAGGCAGAAAGGACAGGTTTTATTATCTTTGGGAACTGGGGCCCAGAGGCCTTATCCGACTTGCCTAAGGCACTTGTTATGCATAACAAAATCAATATTTGAACGCAGTTTGTCCTCATCCAAGCTCTGTGATCTTCCACCAGCTTCGCTGATGTGGAGTTTTGGACAGCTATTTATTTCATCAGGCTGAGTGCCTTAGCCAGCTTTCAAAGGAAACACCACCCACTGTGTCAGGAAATGCCCTGAGCAAAGCCAACCTGTCTCTCTTCCAAGCCTCAAGGTGGGTCCTTCAGGGAGTAACTGGCCTCGAAATACCATTTGCAGTAACTGGTTGCTTGCTTGCAAACTCAGGTCACTAACTGCCACTAACTTACCCACACTCTGTTGAGATAGTACTGAAGACAAAACAAATCCTATTCTAGCTCTTGATAATACCCTTCGTAACAAGGTTTCTAGTTTGATACCTACATGCACAGGCTTGGGTGTTGTGATTTAATTTCTGTCACCACAGTGGGGCACTGTAGCTGTCCCCGGTGCAGCGAGGATACCAGTGGGGGTGGGCCTAGGCAGGAATGTGCCCTAGAGCCCAGAGGCCTCTGGCTCCGTAGATCTCTCTCACTCAGTAGGCCTCTCACAAGTGGTAGCAACTCATAACAAGGGTCTTTCCTCACTGCCTGCTGGAGATGTCCTAGTCCTTCCCACTCCATCTCCGTGCTTGTGTTCATGTTCATGTTCTGTTCTCCAACTTTTCCTCCCCTCCAACCATGGAAACTCTGTTCTTCCTCTAAGGCTTCATTTAACATTCCCTCATTTTCAAACACTTCACCTTACACCTTACATTGGTCTCTCTCGTTTTGCTTTGGAAATAAAATTGTGTTTCTAGTTCCTAAAATGTGGTGTTTGGGGCTCTTTTTTTGGCTTGCTATTTTTACATATTAATGTTTTTGGGTTTTTCATTTTTTTAAATGTTTGTTTATTTTTGAGAGAGAGGGAGACAGAGCATGAGCAGGGGAGGGGCAGAGAGAGAGGGAAACACAGAATCCGAAGCAGGCTCCAGGCTCAGAGCTGTCAGCACAGAGCCCGATGCGGGGCTCGAACCCACAAGCTGTGAGATCATGACCTGAGCTGAAGTCGGATGCTTAACCGACTAAGCCACCCAGGCGCCCCAATTAATGTTTTTGTTTTTATTCATTTTAATTTTTTTACTAATCTTTCCCAAATCTAAAATCTCTAAAGAACAGTGCGTCCTTTTCTAAGTACTGAATTGCCCTCGCTCAAAGCTGAGCACATTAAGGTTACAAACCGATGATTGTTCTTAAATTTGCATGTTCTGCCTATTTATGGGAGATCCATCTTAGGACTGTGCCCAACATGGAGGTTGCTTAAAGTTTACTCCTTGGATTCAATGAAATAGATCTTTTCCAGTTGCTTAATAGTAGTTTCATGATATTTAGGCAGGTCTCCTAGAGTCTTTACAGAGATCTATCAAATTTCACTACTTTTTACATGTTTTATATACTATGAAAATCTATATGGAGAAAAACGTATTCGATATAATCTTCGTATAGTAATACAAATCACCAGATTAAGATAATTAAGTTTGAATTTTTCTCTGTTGTACAGTCATAATGTGTCTTTTTAAAAATACTTCCCTTTCTCCAATTGCACAAGTTATATTGTGGTATTCTCATGATTTAAGACCTGGCAGGAAAGAAAACTGTTAACTTGTTTTATAATTTAAAAAATATACACATATGTAAGTTTCTTGTCCCTGCTGTTTTAGCCATGAAATGATGCTGAATCAGAAAAAAACAGTCCAGAAAGGCCCATTAGCACATCTCCTTTGTCACTATCAGAACATTCACTGTAATGCATTCTCTAATGTGATGAGGAAATGAGTCAGCACTCTTACACGGAGGAAAATGTCCCAGGTCTGCTTTTCTTGTTGATTTACTGTCAGCTTCTATTTGAATTAGACTTTGGTCTGAATACACATAGAACCATATTCATCCCCCTAATGACCATTTCCTGGATCTCAGGCTGGCTGTTTACTGCTCAGTGCAAGAGGAGACAGATTAAACAAAAGATAGCAGAAAGGACTCCTTAAGACATGTGCAGATAGATATGTGCATTCTCCCACAGACAAGTGCACATGTTCACTCTCGCACAGACACGCGCACAGGTGCACTCGCACAGAGACGTGTGTACCACTTGCATACAGAAGGGCACCCATACACACTCCACAGCCTGGAAATTCTACAGATGTAGTGAATTATTTTAGAGGGTGTAAAGTACAGAACTTTACAGAAGAATTGAAAGATACATAGAGAGCTTTTGCAAGGATTGTTCCGAGTCTATAGGATACTTTCTTGCTGCCAGCTCCCTCCAAAGATGGCCAAATCCTCTTTTACACCTGCCAGTCTCCTGAATAAGATAAAATCTATTTCTCTCCCCCTTGAGCATGGACACGATTTTTAACCGTTTCATCAACTGAAATGCAGGTGAAATGACACTGATTTCTATGGCTAGATCATAAAATGAGATAGGACTTCCCCCTAGACAGCTTTTCCTCTCTTCCTGCCCCCTTCCTCTCCCCTCACTGGAGTGCGCATGCGTGCGTGCACACACACGCGCACACCTCTTTAGAGGTCAGCCAACAAGCTGTGAGGAAGTTCAAAATGGTCCATGTGGAGAGGAACAGAGACCCCATGCAAAATACCATATCAACTCTCAGACATGAGTGGATGAGCCTACAAAGAATTCTAACTTTTAGCCTTACAGTCTCAGCTGAAAGCAGGGAAACAGAAGAAGAAAAACTATCTCTATTGACTTGCACTACATTTTGGAGTAATTGACACCGTGAAGAGTAAGTGGGGGGAGGGTGAGTATATTTTATATGTTTGAGGGATGGAGATTGTTGGGACAGATGGTAGACGGTGGCAGATTATGTTTATAAAAATGACCACAGCAATATTCCAGGGCCAGATTGTCTTCCAAAACTTTGCCATTCCCCTTAAGAAGTGGAATCTATTTTTGCTTCTGACTATAATTAATGGAGTGTGGGAAAAGAGATACTGTGTGATTTGTGAGGCTAGATCATAAAAGGTGATAGGAGTCTACCTGCTCTTAATCTTCACTTCCCTGTCCTTGGACTCCAGCTGTACTAGTCCCCTTAGAAAAACCACATGCAGAGTAACTGAGGCTGCTTACCATCAGTCAGAGCAAAACTCTAGATACATGAGAGAATGAGCCTTTGGATCATTCTAGGCATGAAGGTTTGCATCTAGTATCTGAAGCCCCAGACATAGTGGGACAGAGACAAGATGTCTTTGCTGTGCCCTGTCCAAATTCCTGTCCTACAGAATCCCTAAGTATGAAATTTTTTTCTTTTTCTGACACTAAGCTTTGAGGTACTTTGTTACAAAGAAATTGTATCTGGAATGCTAAGGAACCTAAGATCCCTTATAACCCATCCACCCATATAGAGTAGAGGGAAGTCAAAATCCAATGTGCCTATGGTCTTTAGTATTTGTAGATTGTCACCAACTGAGACAGATTTCCAACACTTGCTGTTCTCATAAGACTCTTGGATGCCCTTGGTTTGTACTCAAATTTAGAAAATTACTTTTCTAAAATATGACTAGATTGTGGGCCCAGCTATTATATTTTCTTAGTATAAAAATTTTCCTCTGGAAGAGGATATGATAAGCATTTTTTATTTGAAGGCTAAAAATAGAAGCCAAAACTTTCCGTTCAAGATAATGGAGTAATTGCATGAGGGAACATAAGTTTCCAGGTGCTAACCACCCCACACCCTGCTTATTCTAAGGTGAAGTCTGTCAGACCATGCACACAGCGCTTACTGTCAGCCATCCAACTTTGGAACAAGACTCTTGGGGCTGAAGGGATAGGTTAGTGCATTTTCAGAGGAAACCTCCAACATCCTGTATTAACCTGCATCGTCTTTTATTGATATGTATTGACCACTTAAGATCACTAGACTTTTGGGAAAGGCAAGTAGTGCAAAGAGAAAGAACAGGAAGAACAAATAATCACTAACACCCAAGGAAAATGATAACGTAAAAGAAGAGAAACATAAAAATACCTAATTAGTAGGCTTAGAGACATTTGAGTGAACAATGACGCTATAAGCTAGATGGAAATTCTTTGGGGAAAAAGGAAAGACTGGGAAAGTAGGAGCATATAAAATATAAAAACATGTTAATGACAAAACTAAAAAAAAGGAAAACGAGAAAAAAATGTTGAGTCATATAATAGGCATTTTAGAGAAAAGAAAACATAAAAGATTTCATATTTGGAAATTGTCATAAAATTTCTATGGTCTAGCATGAAAATGAAGATTCCATGGTTTCTGAGGGAGAGGACCAGGGCACAGGATATCATTAAAGAGGTTAGGAGACCATGTAATGAAAAATACTTAATTGGTACCAAACTTCCCTGAAGTAGCAATGGGTGTTGGAAAACAACATAGCACTGACTTTAACCCTCCAATGCTCTGTCCAGGAAAACTACTAAATGTTAACAAGAGAAATAGATACTAGCAGGAAAGGTATTCAAATAATCTCTCTTGAACATTATCTGGAAAAAAGAGAATATATATACTAGCCATGCAAATACTCTGAAAAGGATGATGCCATGGCCCTCCAGAAATAGTGGATCTCGCTTTGGAAAATAAACCGAGGGATGACAAATGGATATACGAGACCACCAATTGGATTAACACTAGAAAATCACAGGATTCTCACATTGTTAAGAAACTGCAGAAGGCATAGTCTCTTACTAAAAATACTTTGTAAAGGAAAAGCTAACGAGAAAACAATTGAATAAAATATCTGGGGTACAAATATGAAGGAGAAAACGTGCAGCATGATTTTAATCACTTGATAAAATGAAAGAAATTTCAATGTTTGTTTTTGGAGGCAAGGAATATTCTGAATGAAAAGGATTATTTGGAGGCAGGGAAAAGCATATGTTTATCTATAGCTCCGATCTCTACCTCACAATATATTTATTCATTCTATGAAAATGATGACACAATTACCATCTTATTAGATTATATTTTTGGAAGCATTGTAAAATGAAGTCAGATTTTAGTTATGTAACAAAATTAAAAGGTGATTTTGTTTTACTTGTACAAGTCATGCTGTACTGGATTATAAATAGGAAAGTTGGGGGGAATATCCAGAAGTGAAGTGTAGGCACTGATATCCTCATATTTATATTTTGAATGAATTGGTATTCTGTAAATTTTATTAATGAAGAGTGTTAGTACACTCAATAGGAAAACCATTAGAAGTTATATAACTAAAAATTTGATGACAGGGGAAAGCAGTTTGAAGTGTACTGAATTTATCATCTTTTCATAGGGTAGATTATACAGGTCAAGAAAGAGATGTGTATTGGAAGCAATAAAAGTAAGCATTTTTTTTCTTGAATGTATTTGGGCCCTAATATATGTGGGTAAGGTAGTCATAAAAAACTAAATAGTAAATATGCCTTTATACTAAACATCATGTTTACTAAATATAAAACATCAAAAATAATCTTGAAGTATATTGCTTACTAAATGTATACAACTCTTAATAATACTTTGATAGGAAATTTGCTTAAAGGAATTGTATTCTTCTTGTAAATGTCATAGAATAAGATACATTGGATAAACTTATTGCTGCTAGAAATGTAAACAAATCATATGTGAAGAATGTGGTGTAGAATCTGTAAAGTAAAATGTATGTGCTTTCTGAATTACAAAGAAAATGCATTATCAAATTTTTAATCTTGATATACATTATTCACATATTCAGGTGAGAAAAGTGATGATTAGACAGGAAGAAATAGAAAACCTGAACAGACTATTTACCAATAAGGAGATTGAATCAGTAATTTAAAAACCTCACAATGAAGAAAAACCCAGACCAGATGACTTCATGGGTGAATTTTATCAAATGTTTCAATGAAAGTTAACACCAATCCTACTCAAACTCTTCCAAAATAAGTCAAAGAGAAGGGAACACTCCCAAAGTCATTTTATGAGGCCAGCATTATCCTGATATCAAAACCAGAAACATACAGGCCAACATCCCTGACGAATATAGATGCAAAAATTCTCAATAAAATACAAACCAAATTCAACAGCATATTAAAAGATCACTCACCATGATCAAATGGGATTTATCCCTGGACTGCCAGCATGGTTCACCATATGCAAATCAATCGATGTGATATATCACATTAATAGAATGGAAGGAAATTATAGAATTAACAGTGACAGAAAAGTACATGACAATATTCAATAGCCATTTCTGATAAAAACTGTTAACAAGTTAGGCATGGAAAGAAATATCTCAACATAATGAAGGCCATAGAGGACAAGCCCACAACTAACCTCATACTTGGTGGTGAAAGATTGAAAACTTTTCCTGTAAGATTAGGAACAGGACAAGAGTGCCTACTCTTATCACTCCTACTCAACATTGCATTAGCTAGGACTTCTAGTGCTACCAGGCAAGAAAAAGAAATGGTATTAGAATTGGAAAGGAAGAAGTAAAAGTATCTCTTTTCAGATTACATAATTCTTTGATTAGATCCAACAGTTGGTTTTTGTTGAGTCTTTAGAATTTTCTATTTAAAACTAAAGTTGTAGGATAGAAAATCAACACAAAAATCAATTGCATTTCTATACACAAATGAATTTCCTGAAAAAAATGTCTCATTTACAATGGCATCAAACATAATAAAATACTTAGAAATAAAGTTTAGAGTAACTTAGCTTCCTTCAAAGTATAAGACGATGAAATAAATGGGAGAAAGGACAAATGCAAAGGCATGCTATGTTGAATGAATATAGTTAAAATGTCAATACTACCAGAAGTCCTCTATGAATTCAATGTAATCCCTATCAAAATTTGAATTTTTTTGAGGAGAAAAAGCACTTTTAAAACTTCTATGGAACCACAAAAGATCACAAATAGTTAAAAACAAATCCTGAGAACAAAACAGGAGGCATCATTATCATACACTTCCTGATTTAAAGCTATACTATAAAGCTATAGTCATTAAAACCATATGGTACCGGTGGAAAGAGAGATCAAAAGATAAACAGAATCAAGAGCCCAGAAAATAAACACATATAGCCATCAAATAATAGTTGATGAAGGAACCAAGAATATTCAAAGGAGAAAGTGCTATCTTTTCAATAAAAGGTGTTGGGATAACTTGATATTCACTTATAAAAGAAAGAAACTAAACCCATCTGTCATACCATTCACAAAAATTAAGTCAAAATGTGACCTAGACTTAACTCTTAAATGTGAGGTCTGAAAGCATGAAAGTCCTAGAAGAAAACCTAGAAATAAAGCTCCATGACATAAAGCTCCATAATAATTTCTTAGATATGACATCTAAATATAAGCAGCAAAAAAAAAAAAAAAACAAAACCAGTGAGACTACATCAACTAAGAAACTCCTACATAGCAAGAGAAACCATCAACAAAGTGAAAAGACAACCGATGAAATGGGAAAACCTATTTGCAAATGATATATCTGATAAAGGATTAATATGCAAAACATACAAAGAATGCATAGAACTCAATAGCAAAACAAAACACAAACAAATGGGCAAAGGACCTAAATATTTCTCCAGATATTTCTCCAAAGATGTAGGAAAGACCAACAGGTACCTGAAAAGTTCAATGTCACTAGGGAAATGTAAATTAAAACCGCAATGAAATGTCACCTTATACCTGTTAGAATGACCATAAGAAAGACAAAAACGGGGTGCTCAGTCCCTTGAGCACTCGACTTTTGATCTTGGCTTAGGTCCTGATCTCATGGTCCTGAGTTTGAGTTGGGGGTTCTCACTGGGGATGAAGCCTATTTTAAAACGATAAAAAACAAAACAAAAAAACCCACAGCAAAGGCTAAGGAAACTTTTGTGCACTATTGGTGGGAATGTAAATTGGTATAGCCGTCACAGAAAACAGCATGGAGTATCCTCAAAAAAAAATTAAAAATAGAACTAACACATGATCTATGATTGTAATTCTGGGAATATATTTTAAAAATATTAAAATGGAAGGTGGTAGGATGGTGTGTGGTTAGGCTGGAGGAGACTCAACCGTCTTGAAGGTAAAGACTGCCTGATGGCTGTGGCCATTTGGCTCTCCTTGGCCAAGGAGGAGAACTGCCGCATCTCTGGGAAGACCTTTAATGGCTGCTGCCAGGAATGCAAGGTGCCATGCAATGATCGCCCTTCGGTGTGGGGTCGGGGCTCCCACTGCTAGCGCATGCACTGTGTTCTCAAGTTGTTCAATGCACAACAGGTGCAGAAGCATTGCCCATGTGCTGCCACGAGTGGAAGTTACAGGAGCAAGACAGCCCTGTGCCTGTTCACATTTGGGCTCCCGACTGCAGGACTCCCCACCATGGTTTCCCCTGGGGGATGGAGCCCTTTGAGCTGTGACAGGGTTGCAAGGAGGACCGGGGCTGCACTGGTTTTTCCATCAAATGTCAATACTTTTACCCAATAAGTAAAGCTCATTAAACTGTCTGACCCTAAAAAAAAAAAAAAAAAAAAAAAGGCAATAATGTTCCCGTATTCATAGCATCATTATATATAATAGCCAAAACATGGACGCAATCTAAGTGTCTATCTGCGGATAAATGGATAAAGAAATTGTGGTACATGTATATACAATAGGGTATTGTTTTGCCTTTTAAGGAAATCCTGTCATTTATGACAACATGGATGGACTCGAAAGCATTATGCTAAGTAAAATAATACAGAAAGATAAATACTGTATGATCTCACAGATGTAGTATTAAACTCATAAAAAGAGATCAGACTTCTGGTTATTAGAGGTAGAGGGTAAGGTAGGGTGGATTGGAAGAAGGTGGTCAAAAGGTACAAACTTCCGGTTAAAAGAGAAGTGAGTTCTAGGGCTTTATTGTACAACATGACTGTAGCTAACACTGCAATATGATGTATAGGAAAGCTAGAGTTGATTCTAGGAGGTCTCATCACAAGGAAAAGGTTTTCTTTTTTGTTGTATTTATAGGATTGTTCGCTGAACCTATTGTAATCATCTTGTGATATAAGTAAAACAAACCATCATGATGTATGCCTCAAAGGTACACAGTGAAGTATGTCAGCTATTTCTCAAAACTGCAAAAAAAAAAAAAAAATTTTGTTACAAAGGTTTAGAATAGGGTTATCTTACTCAAAGTCATATAGTCATTAAGCAGTGAAATCCAATTTAGAACTCAGGCTTGCACTTGAGTTTGTATCTTCAGATAAACATCTGGGCACTTTTCAGTCAACATTTTGTGACTTGACATTGGACCACGGCATTTGCTGTGACACTGAGAAGAGAATTTACATAATACCTCAATAGAAGATGGCAAAACAATCTCCCAAATTAAGTTAACCTACACATACTCTCTTGTGATTACTAAGCACACTTATACAAATATATGAGCCAACTGCAGACTTAACATTGTCTCTTCAAGTGTAAAGTTGTAGCTCCAAACTTAAAATCTTAAGTGTTATTTATTAAATAATAAGTTAAAGGATTTGATGGAGCCAGATTGTCCTGCATCAATAGTTTTGACTGATTCCACACCAATAATAACTCACAAAACCCTCCACCTATAAAATTATCCTAATTTGTGATATGAGACAATAGCTACTAAAGTGGTCTTAGAAAAGTAGAAATGGATGAATATTAGGTTTTTATGTATGACAGGAAAGACAACAGCTTAACTGGAGAGTTAAGCTGAAGTAGTTGACCTTTCCTGCCCTGCCTAATGTTCCAGTAATTTTAAAAGGTTATGTAGAGGATGCATTAAATGTAAAAATACTTTGCTTTTATAAGGAGATCCCTGATTATACTTCCATTGAAATTCTGAACTTGCATCCTCTTAAGAGTCTGTTCAGTGATATTTGAATTTCCTTCTTAAGAAGTAAGAGAAAAGTGAATTCAGGAGATACAATGGTTCAATTTATTTAGTAAACTTCCCTTATCTCTGAGCATCTAACTAAATGTCTCCCACCATCCATGTCTATAATAAAGTTTCTCCTGACCATAAAACTTGGCTACTTGTTTGATGTCTATGCAGTGCCTGAGGTGGTCTCTAAGGTCCAAGTGCTAAGGTATTAGCTGGAATCTTCACAATGAGTACAATGCTTAAAGCTTAGTTCTCACTTCGTCATGGCTGAGTGACATTGTCAGAACTGTAACCTAAGAGTTTTATTTATTTATAAGCTTCACCATAACTCTTGACAGGTAGTTACAATTTCCCTCATTTTGTAACCCATGTAAATGAGACTCCAACTGGCTATTAACTGGCCCCAGAATATTTGTTACTTGGTTCTCTTGTATTAAGGTTTAAAGTGAAATACATCTGACTTTCAAGTCCTTGTGCTTCTTTTAATAAAATAAATCATGGGGTGCCTGGGTGGCTCAGTCGGTTGAGCGTCCAACTCTTGATTTCAGCTCAGGTCATGGTCCCAGGGTTGTGGGATTGAGCCCCGCATCAGACTCCATGCTGAGCATAGAGCCTGTTTAGAATTTCTCTCTCCCTCTGCTCCTTTCCCCCACTGGCATGCTCTCTTTCCCTCAAAGAAAAATAAAAAGAAAAAAAAATCACATGTGTTTTTTAAACTTTTTTGTAAATCATAATATCCCATATTCATTTAAGAAAATCCTCCCAAAGTTTTATTTTTATGATAGGAACCATTGTTACTTTATCTCTAAGCATCATTCCTTTCTTTAGTTGTACTGAATATATTAAGGATAAATGTCCTCTATTTCTAGAGATAGAATGTGTGCGTGGTAGAAAAATATATACAAGCATGTAATGTTTCTTTATATATGTATATATATTAAAGGGACGTACCCAGTATGATGTAGATAAGATGGTGTAGCACAAACTTTTTATAGCTTTAGCCAAATTTTGATCAACAAATAAAATGTGTTTTTGTTGCCATTCAGGCTATAACCATATATACATATATATATATATATATATATATATATATACATACATACATACACTGTACATATGTGTACATATATGTATGTGTGTGTGTGTGTGTATGTGTGTGTATATATATATATATATATATATATATATATATATATGTATTTTATGGCAATGCCTGTCATAAAAGTCACATTGCTGAATGAAGCGTAGGACATGCTGCAGTTCAGGAACCACTTGTGAACCTGAGAATTAAGACACATGCCATCAAGTTAACTGCAAAGAAATATGTTGCAGAACTTTGTCTCTTGATTATATAGTAGAAAAACAGTGACAGTGAGATTTCACAGACCTCAGGAATAGTCCATTGCAGAGCATGATGACTCTGGATGGCTTTATAGAATTATAGATACTCTAGTAGTATTTTAGGGCAAGTAAATTTTCAAAATGCATCTGCAGTTATTTTAATACAAAATGTGGCATAAACAAAAAAAATAGGTTGAAAAATCAGTTTCACTTATATACTGTAATGATACCATGT
Source organism: Panthera onca (assembly GCF_046562875.1). Classification (NCBI taxonomy): domain Eukaryota; kingdom Metazoa; phylum Chordata; class Mammalia; order Carnivora; family Felidae; genus Panthera; species Panthera onca. The sequence continues at coordinate 45,902,813 of NC_138343.1, forward strand.
GCAACTCTCCCTTCATAATTCTATTATTTTAAAAATATAGGATACATACCTGTCTTCTGTAGGAATGGTCACAACATTCTTCCGTTCTTCAGGGAACATAGCAATGTTTTCAGGTGTGATGCAATGGCATATTCCATGCTTAGAGTTGTAATAACTGCCATTGTGTGCTCTAGTCTCTAGGCAGCCCAAGCCAATCTTCCTTAAAATTTGCTTTCTTCATATGCCTTTGGGTAATTTCTCTTTCCAAATGATTTCCCATTTCTTACAAGAAAAATTCCAGACACTTTGAGATAACATCTGGGGAATTTCAAGTTCTTACTCAATCTTATGTTTTCAGTATAGTAGCCAACTTCTCAGCTTACCAAAATCTTTGCTACAGTCATTATTGCTTACTTAGGGCCACTTTGGGCCATATTATCTCTATCAAACTTTCATATTTTTTTCTTCAAACCAAAAGTGACCTGTTTCAGTTTAAAGTCCAGCTTAAAATCATTATCAGTTCCAGACTCCAGTGCTCACCTTACTCTGACCAACTGTAGGATTTGCTTTCTCAACACTTGGGCATCCCATCACGTTCTCCTAAACAATGTTTTCTTCCATTTTTAACATTTTTCTATGTTTAACATTTTTCTCTATAAACATAGCATCAGAGTGTTCATTTTCATGGTGAGAGTTTCTAGCTCTCTCTCACTTTATTTAACACAGTGGCCTGCACACAGAGGTTGATATTACAATCCAAAAAAGTCCTTTGTTTATTCATTCATTTAGTGCCACAGAACACGGGTTGTCTCTTGTGAAAAATATTACTCAGCCTCAGAAAACAATTAAACATAAAAAAGGACAAATGTCTTATGACATTAATAAAATTACAATTTATGTGACCAAAGAGAAATAAAATGGGATCTGAAGGGAAGCCTTCATATCTCGTGGTTTCAAGATACAATTATTCTGTTAAGTGATAAGGGATTATTATTTTTGTTTCTTTGGGGGTGTAAGAGAATTTGTAAGAATAAAGGGCTGATATTTCTTTGTTTTTATGTTTATGTATTGTGAAAGAAAGAGAATCCCAAGGAGGCTCTGTGCTTGATCCCACTAAACCATGAGATCATGACCTGAGCCGAAATCAAGAGTTAGAGGCTTAAACAACTAAGCCACCCAGGCACTCCAAAGAACTTATATTTCTATACATGTCATTGACATTCACCAGGGTTCACAGTTCAACTAGCACAGCTTTATTTCTTGTGAAGTGACAGGAATAACAACTGAGAAATAATCAGAATTTAAAAAGTCTTGTGATAATTAGATTTTTGAAGAAAAGACGAGAGATAATAGAAAAAGTGTGCAGAAGACAGGGAGTAGTGTCAGAAATTTCTATTAGTCCTCATTACCAATTTCTACCTGTTGCAAAATTATTATAAATGTGATCTACCAAATCATGTTGTATAGAAAATAAAGTAGGTTTTTAAAATTTTCCTTGTTTAAAGTCCCCTATATTATGTTAATTATCAATTCCGTTTTATATATTTGGGTGCTTCCATATCTGTGCATAAATATCTACCATTGTTATATATTCTTGTTGGATTGTCCCCTTTATTATGTAAATGATCTTCTTTGTCTCTTTTTGCAGTCTTTGTTTTAAAGTTTAGTTTGTCTGATATAAGGAGAGCTACCAAGGCTTCCTTTTGACATCCATTTGTGTGATAAATGTCTCTTTACTCCCTAACTTTAAATCTGCAGGTGGTTTTAGATCTAAAATGAATCTATTATAGGCAACATATAGACAGATCTTATTTTTTTAAAACCATTCTGACACTGTGTCCTTTGATTAGAGTGTTTAGTTCATTTACGTTCAGAGTAATTATTGATAAATATGTATTTAGTGCCATCTTATTACTTGCTATGTCATTGTTTCTGGAGCTTTTCTCTGATCCATTTTTGTCTTTGTCACATTTGGTCTCTCCTTTCCACTCAAAGAATCCCCTCTAATATTTCTTGCAGGGCTGGTTTAGTAGTCACAAACTCCTTTAGTTCTTGTTTGTCTAGGGAACAATTATCTCTCTTTCCATTCTGAAGGTCAATTTTGCTAAGTAGATATATTTGGTTGCAGATTTTTCCCATTCAGTACTTTGAATATATCATGCCACTCCCTTCTGGCTTGCCAAGTTTCTGTTGAGAAATCTCCAGCTAGACTTGAGGATTTTTCCTTTTAAGGTAAGGACTTTATCTTGTTGCTTTTAGGATTTTTCTTTATCACTGTATTTTGAAAATTTAATTACAATATGCCTTGGTGTTTGCATGCTTTCCTTGATTTTGATGAGAGTTCTCTGTGCCTCCTGGATTTGAAAGTCTGTTTCTTTCCCAGATTAGGGAGTTTTCTGCTGTTATTTCTTGAAGTAAATTTTCAACCACCTTTTCTCTCTCTTCTTCTGGGACTCATATAACACAAATGTTATTATATTTGATGAAGTCAGAACATTCCATTCTAAAACAGCAGAATATACATTCTTTTCAAGAGCACATGGAACATTCTCCAAAGTAGATCACATATTAGGTCATAAAACAAATACAAAAAGACTGAACTAAATACCATGCACATTTTCTAACCAAAGAAAAAACTAGAAGTCAACTACAAGAAACAATTTGGAAAGACCACAAATACATGTAAGTTAAACAGCATGCTAGTCAACTATGAAAGGGCAACCAGAAATTCAAAGAAGAAATTTAAATAAATACATAGAAACAAATGAAAATGAAAACACAATGGTCTGAAACCTTTGGGATGCAGTAAAATTCAGAAGAGGGAAGTATATAGCAATATAGGCTTACATCAAAAAGCAAGAAAAGTTTCAAACAACCTAACCTTACAGCTAAAGCAGCTAGTAAAAGAAAAACAAAGTAAGCCTAGAGCCAGAAGAAGGAAGACATAACAAAGATTAGAGCAGAAATAAATGATATAGAAAATAAAAATACAATAGAACAGCTCAATGAATCGAGGAGCTGGTTCTTTGAAAGAATTCATGAAATTGATAAATCTCTGGCCAGATTTTTCAAAAAGAAGAGAAGTGGCTCAAATAATAAAATCACGAATTAGAAATAATCAGTGCCACAGAAATTCAAACAATTATAATGTAATGAGAAACTAGATACAAACAAACTGGACAACCTCAAAAATTCCTAGACACACATAAACTACCAAAACTGAAACAGAAAAGAATAAGAAAATTGAACATATCCACAACCAGCAAAAAAAAAAATTGATTCAGTAATCAAAAAACCCCCAACAAAAGTCCATGACCAAATGTCTTTACAGGTGAATTCTACCAAACACGTAAACACTTGAGGAGTTAATACCTATTCTTCTCAAACTATTACAATAAATAGAAAGGAAATAACTTGCAAATTTATTCTGAGGCCAACGTTACCCTGATATCAAAACCAGAAAATACACTATTGAAAAAGAGCTATAGGCCAACTTCTCTGATGAACATAGATACAAAAACACTCAATAAAAATCTAGCAAACTGAATCCAAAAATACATTAAATCATTACCCATGATCAAGTGGGATTTATTCCTGGATTGCAAGGATGGTTCAATATTTGCAAAACAATCACTGTTATACACCACATTAATAAAGGAAAGGATAAGAATCATATGATAATATCAATGGATACAGAAAAATAATTTGATAAAATACAACATTCATTTATGATAAAAACTCTCAAAGTTGAGACAGAGGGAATATACTTCACCATAATAAAGGCCATATATGAACAACACACAGCTAATATCCTAGAGAGGGTAAAATGGAGAGATTTTCCTCTACAGTCAGGAATAAGACAGGTATGTCCATTCTCACCACTGTTATTTAACATAGTACTGTAAGTCCTAGCCACAGAAATCAGACAACAAAAAGAAATAAAGGACATCCAAACTGGCAAGGAAGAAGTCAAACTTCTATATATGGGTGACATGATACTATATATAGAAAACCTGAAAGACTCCCACCAAAAAACAGCTACAATTGATCTATGACTTCAGTAAAGTCACAGGATACAGTATCAATTTAAAATATGCTGCAGTTCTATATGTCAATAATGAAGCTGAAGAAAGAGAAATTAAGGAATCACTACAATTTACAGATGCACCCAAAATAATAAGATACCTAGGATTAAACTGAACCAAAGAGGTAAAAGATCTCCAGTCTGAAAAGTATAAAACATTGATGAAAGAAATTGAAGATGACACAAAGAAATGAAAAGATACTCTACCAGAGCAATCTACACATTTAATGCAATCCCTATCAAAATACCACCAGCATTTTTCACAGAGCTAGAACAAAAATCCTAAAATGTGTATGGAACCACAAAGAACCCCAAAGAGCCAAAGCAATCTTGAAAAAGCAAAGCAAAGCTGGAGGCCTCACAATTCTGGACTTCAAGTTCTATTACAAAGCTGTAGTGATAAAAACAGTATGCTACAGGCACAAAAACCGACACAGAGATTAATGGAACAGAATTGAAAACCCAGAAATGAATCCACAACTGTATGGTTGGTTAATCTTGGGCAAAGCAGAAAACAATATTATCTCATGGGGAAAAGATAGTCTCTTTAACAAATGGAGTTGGAAAGATTGTACAACTCTCACACCATACACAAAAATAAATTATAATAGCATTATTTCTGTGTCTCAAGTTTTTACTTCAGTTTTAGTTAACATATACAATATGTTTTTCAAGAACCGATGTTCTATAACACCCAGTTCTCATCAAAACAACTGCCCTCCTTAATACCAATACCTATTTAGCCTACCTCCCTTCCAGCACCCCTCAGTTTGTTCTCCACAGTTAAGAGTCTCATATGGTTTGCTTCCCTGTCTTATTTCCTTCACCTATGTTCATCTGTTTTATTTGTTAAATTCCACATTTGAGTGAAAACATACGGTTATTTGTCTTTCTCTGACTTCTTTCACTTAGTATAATACACTAGCCTTGTACACATCATTGCAAATGGCAATATGTCATTCTTTTTGATAGCTGAGTAATATTCCATTGTGTGTGTGTATATATAACACTTCTTCTTTATACATTCATCAGTCAATGGACATTTGTGCTCTTTCAATAATTTAGCTATTGTTGAAGATGTTGCTATAAACACCAGGGTGCGTGTGCTCCTTAAAATCACTATTTTTTTTTTTATCCTTTGAGTAGATACCTAGTAGTGCAAATGCTGGGTCATAGGGTAGTTCTGTTTTTAACTTTCTGAGAAAACTCCATACTGTTTTCTCAAGTGGGTACATCAGTTAGCATTCCCACCAACGGTGTGAGAGGGTTCCCTTCCCTTTACAATTTCACCAACATCTGTTGTTTCCTGTGTTGTTAATTTTAGCCATCTGACAGCTGTGAGGTGGTATCTCAGTGTGGTTTTGATTTGTATTTCTGTGATGATGAGTGATGTTGAACATCTTTTCACATGACTATTGGCCAACTGTAGGTCTTCTTTGGAAAAATGTCTATTCATGTCTTCTGCCTATTTCTTAACTTGATTATTTTTTTGAGTGATGAGTTTGATAAATTCTGTATAGATTTTGGATACTAACCCTTTATCAGATAAGTCCTTTGTAAATGTCTTCTCCCATTCTGTAGGCTGCCTTTTAGTTTTATTGATTTGTTTCTTTCACTGTGCAGAAGGTTTTTATCTTGATGAAGTACCATACTTACTTTTTGCTTTTGTTTCCCTTGCCTCCAGAGATGTGCCTAGTTAGAAGTTGCAGGGGTGCCTGGGTGGCTCAGTTGGTTGAGCATCCAACTTCGGCTCAGGTCATGATCTCACAGCTCATGGGTTCGAACCCCATGTCGGGCTCTGTGCTGACACCTTGGAGCCTGGAGCCTGCTTCGGATTCTGTGCCTCCCTCTCTCTCTCTGCCCCAACCTACTTGCACTCTGTCTCTGTTTCTCTCAAAAATAAATAAACATTAAAACAATTTTTTTAAAAAAGTTGCTACCACCAATGTCAAAGATGTTGCTGTCTGTGTTTTCCTCTAGGATTTTGATGGTTTTCTGTCTCACATTTAGGTCTTTCATCCATTTTGAATTTATTATTATGTAGGGTGTAATAAATTGATCCAATTTCATGCTTCTGCATGTTGCTGTCCAGTTGTCCCAACACCATTTGTGGAAAAGATTTTTTCCCCATTTGTTATTCTTTCCTGCTTTGTTGCACGTTAGTCGACCATACAGTTGTGGGACAATTTCTGGGTTTTCTATTCTGTTCCATTGATCTATGTGTCTGTGCTTGTGCCAGAGCCATACTGTCTTCATGACTACACCTTTGTAATATAACTTAAAGCTCAGAATTGTGATGCCTCCAGCTTTGCTTTTCTTTTTCAAGATTGCTTTAACTATCTGGGGTCTTTTGTGGTTATATACAAATTTTAGGATAGTTTGTTCTGACTCTGTGAAAAATGCTGGTGGTGATGGGGATTGCATTAAGTGTGTAGAATACTTTGGGTGTTATAGACACATTCTTCCAATCTGTGAGCGTGTAGTTTTGCCATTTCTTTGTGTCCTCTTCAATTTCTGTCATAAGTGTTCTATAGTTTTCGGAGTAGAGATCTTTTACCTCTTTGGATCAGCTTAATCCTAGGTATTTTGTTTTTGGTGCAATTGTAAATGGGATTGATTCCTTCATTTCTCTTTCTGCTGTTCTTCATTAGTATAGAAATGCAACAGATGTCTGTTTTGTTGATTTTTGTATCCTTCAATTTCGCTGAAGTTGTGTATCAGTTGTAGCAATTTTTTGGTGGAATCTTTAGGGATTTCTACATATCCTATGATCTGCAGATAGAGAAAGTTTGACTTTCCTTGCCAATTTGGATAGATTTTATTTCTTTTTGTTGTCTGATTGCTGTCGTTAGGACTTCCAGTACTATGTTAAAGAATAGTGGTGAGAGTGGACATCCCTGTCTTGTTCCTGACCATAGAGGAAAAGCTCTGTTTTTCCCAATTGAGAATTATTTTATCTGTGTCTTGCATATATGGCTTCTATGATGCTGAAATCTGTTCCTTCTGTCCCTACTTTGTTAAAAGTCTTTATTAAGAAGGGATGCTGTACTTTGTGAAATGCTTTTTATGCATCTATTGACAGGGTCATATGGTTCTTATCTTTTATTAACATGGTGTATCATGTTGATTGATTTGCAGATATTGAACCGCCCCTGTAGACCATGAATAAATCCCACTTGATCGTGGTGAATAGTTCTTTTAATATACTGTTTGATTTGATTTCCTAGTATCTTGAGAATTTTTGCATCTGTGATCATCAGGGATATTAGTCTGTAATTATCCTTTTTAGAGGAGGGTTTGATTTTGGAATCAAGTAATGCTGGCTTTATATAATGAGGAATGAAGTTTTCTTTCCATTTCTTTTTTTTTTTTTTTTTTGGAACAGTTTGAGAGGCATAGGTATTAACTCTTCTTTAAATGTTTGGTAGAATTCATCTGGGTAGCCACCTGGTCCTGAACTTTTGTTTGCTGGGAGGTTTTTGATAACTGATTCAATTTCTTCATGGGTTATCGGTCTGTTCAAACTTTCTATTTCCTCCTATTTCAGATTTGGTAGTTTATGTTTCCCAGAATTAACCATTTCTTACAGATTGCCCAATTTATTGGCATATAATTTTTCATATCATTCTCTTACAATTTTTTTTTTTTTTTTGTATTTTTGCAGTGTTGGCTGTGATCTTTTCTATTCCTGATTTTATTTGGGTATTTTTTCTTTTTGTAAGTATGGCTAGGGGTTTATCAATTTTATTAATTCTTTCAAAGAACCAGCTCCTGGTTTCATTGATATGTCCTACTGTTTGTTTCTGTATCATTTGTTTCTGCTCTAATATTTATTGTTTCCCATCTGTTGCTGCTGGCTTTAGGTATTATTCCTTTTTCTAGCTCATTTATGTGTAAGGTTAGGTTGTGTTTTTGAGACTTCTCTTGCTTCTTGAGTTAGGCCCATAATGCTATCTATCTACCTCTCTCCTATGACATTTTTTGCTGCATCCTAATGGTTTTGGACTATCATGTTTTCATTTTCATTTGCTTCCATGTATTTTTTTTTAATTTTTAATTTCCTGGTTAACCCATTTATCTTTAGTAAGATGTTATAGAGCCTCCATGTATTTGTGGATTTTCCAATTTCCAATTTTGTGGTTAACTTCAAGTTTCATAGCATTGTTGTCTGAAAAGATGCTTGGTATGATCTCAATTTTTGCATTCATTGAGACCTGACTTGTGACCCAGCATGCGATCTATTCTGGAGAATGTTCCATATGCATTCAAAAAGAATGTGTATTCTACTGCTTTAGGATGAAATGTTCTGAATATATCTGTGAAGTCCATCTGGTCTAGTGTGCCTTTCAGAGCCTTTGTTTCCTTGTCGATTTTCTGCTTAATGATCTGTCCATTGTTGTAAGTGGGGTGTCAAAGTACCCTACTGTTACTGTCTTCTTATCAATGAGTTCCTTTGTTATTAACTGATTTATATGTTTGGGTGGTTAGAGTTGGGGACACAAATATTTAAAATTGTTAGATCTTGTTGGAGAGACCCCTTTATTATACAGTGCCCTTCTTCATCTCCTATTACAGTCTTTGGTTTAAAATCTAGTTTTTCTGATATAAATATGGCTACCCTGGTTTTCTTTTGATGTCCAATAGCATGATAAATGGTTTTCCATCCCCTCACTTTAAGTTTGTAGGTGTCTTTAGTCTGAAATGAATCTCTTGTAGGCAGCATATGGTTGGGTATTTTTTTTTTTAAATCCATTCTGATACCCTATGCCTTTTGATTGGAGAATTTACTCCATTTATGTTCAGAATGTTTACTGATAGATATGAATTAAGTGCCATTGTATTATCTCTAAAGCTGTTGTTTCTGGAGATTTTCTCTATTACTTTTTTAGTCTTTGTTACTTTTGGTCTTTCTTTCCCGAAGTGTCCCCTTTAATAGTTCTTGCAGGGCTTTTTTAGTGGTCATGAACTCCCTTAGTTTTTATTTGGGAAACTCTTCTCTCATTATATTCTGAATGACAGTCTTGTTGGATACAGTATTCTTGGCAGCATATTTTTCCCATTTAGCATGTTGACTATATCATGCCACTACTTTCTGTCCCGCCAATTTTCTGTGGGGAGTTCTGGTGCTAACCTGATTTGTTTTCACTTGTAGGTTAGGAATTTATTTTCCTTTACTGCTTTCAGGATTTTCTTTCCTTATCTCTATTTTGCAAATTTTGCTATGATATGTCTTGGTGTTAGCCAGCTTTTGTTGATTTTGATGAGAGTTCTTTGTGCTTTCTGGATTTGGATGTCTATTTCCTTCCCCACATTAAGGAAGATTTCAGCTATGCTTTGCTCAGATAAACCTTCTTCCCCTTTTCCCCTCTCTTCTTCTGGGACTCCTATGAATACAAATGTTATTACACTTTATGGAGTCAGTTCTCTAAGTCTACATTAATAATCCAATATTTATCTTTCTCTCTTCTTTTCAGCTTCATTATTTTCCATAATTTTATCTTCTGTGTCACTCATTCATTCTTCCACTTCTTACATCCTTGTGGTCATGACACTAGTCAGTTTTGCATCTAGTTATGGTATTTTTTATTTCAGTGTGACTAGTTCTAGGTCTTTTATCTCTATGGTAAGGGACCCCCCCCCCCCCCCCCCCTTCTATGCTTTTCTCAAGCCCAGCTAGTATCCTTCTGACTATTTTCAGTTCTGGTTCAGGCATATTACCTATATCTATTTTGATTAGATCCCTTGCTGTGTGACTTTTTTTGTTCTTTCTTTGGGGATGAATTCCTTCATCTTGGCATTTTGTCTACATCTGTTTTCTTCTCTGTGGTAGGAAAGCTTGTTATATATCATGATCCTGAGACTAATGGCTATATTAGGAGAGGTCATATACTGCCTAGGGTCTGGCACTTCAGGAAGTGTTTCTAGTGTATGCCTTGTGCACTCTGTTGTGTTTTGGCTGTTCTTTCCCTCAGGTTAGCAGTTGGCAGAGTTTCTCCTTGCCTGTACTAGGGAATGTTTGGACCTTGTCCAATGTGTGTCAAGTTTCAACTAGATGTGTTTTGGTTTGCTTGTTAGAAGATGCTAGATCCTATTTCCCTTATAGCTGAAGCTATAGCACTCTATGGTCAGTAGACTTGGTCCATGAGGGGATTTGTGCTGTTCTTCTGGGGGAACTGGTCTGCTCTGGCTCTCAGACACACTTGGCTTAGTAAAAAAGCACTTTCAGAGCACAGGGTAGGCAGGGCTTGATGTAAGTGGCTCAAAGCCTCTGCTGTGTGAACTCTGATGCTCACTAAAGTCGGTGCTGATGGGCAGAGGGGGAAAATGGTGTCAGCCGGCTCTGTTGTCCCCAGAGAAGAGAGTTTGTGCCCTCTACTGTTAAGGAGGCTGTCAGAGAAGAGTGAACAGTCTCCCAGTGTGTGTTCTAGACATCCCTCCAATCCCTGCCTTCACCCCATCTGTGTCCAACCTGTGTGCCCACCAAGTGGTGCAATGCTCCTGTGTTTTACCTCTGGCACACTGGCTGGGTTTCAAAACTCCAGATTTTAGGGATCTTGAGAGTCAGAGACTCATGCTGAACTTTTGAGGGAAGGTCTGGCCATGGTGTTGCTAGTGCTGGTTTGTCCCAGAAGGGCAGGTACACAAACACATGGAGGCTTGGTGTTTGTGGTCAAGTGCAGTGAAAAGCTGGATCTGGGCTAGCTGTCCTCAGCAGGTTTCACTACTCCTATGATACAGGACAGCACAATGGTGACTATTAACTCTTTTGTCCCCTGAGAGGCAGTGCCACCTCTTGCAAAGCACTCCAAGAAGGGGGACTGTCTCTCCCAGTGTGACCCAGGGGATCTTCTGACCACACTGTCTGCTTATGGGCCTCCACACTCTTTCTCCACAGAAGCACTGCTATGCCTGTCAGACTCCACCGTGGCAATGGCACAGACCTCTCAAACTTTAGTCTTTGAGCTCTGCTGCTTGTACTAATTGGCAATAATCAGATCCTCTCATTTTCCCTATCAATAATTTTGGGGACCTATTTTTCTTGTGCAATCCCCTACATGTTGTGTCCTCCCTCTCTCTCCCTCCCCCCCCTCTCTCTCTCCCTCCCTCTCCCCCTCTCTCTCTCCCTCCCTCTCCCCCTCTCTCTCTCCCTCCCTCTCCCCCTCTCTCTCTCCCTCCCTCTCCCCCTCCCTCTCCCCCTCTCTCTCTCCCTCCCTCTCCCCCTCTCTCTCTCCCCCCCCTCCCCCTCTCTCTCTCCCTCCCTCTCCCCCCCCTCCCCCTCTCTCTCTCCCTCCCTCTCCCCCCCCTCCCCCTCTCTCTCTCCCTCCCTCTCCCCCTCCCTCTCCCCCTCCCTCTCCCCCTCCCTCTCCCCCTCCCTCTCCCCCTCCCTCTCCCCCTCCCTCTCCCCCTCCCTCTCCCCCTCCCTCTCTCCCTCTCTCTCTCTCTCTCCCCACCCCTCCCACCTAAATCTGTGATCAGGGCTCCCTCCCCTCCACTGCACCCGTGATTCCTCTGCACACCTCCTACCCTCCACAATGTGCCCTCTTATTTCCCTCCAGGTATGCAGTTTATTCTCTCAGTCCTCAGGTTGATATCTTGCGTGTTCAGATGGGTTTGGTATTTATGTAGCTGTGTTTGATGGATGAGGCAAGCATAGGGTCCCCCTACCACTCTACATTCTTAACTCCTCCCCATATGACAATATGATCTAAAATAGCCAAATTATGGAAACAACCCAAGTACCCATGGACAGATGAATGGAATATTATCCATAAAAAAGAATGAAATCTTACCATTTGCAGCAGCATGGATGGAGCAGAGCTAGAGAGTACTATTCTTTTTTTTTCTTTAACATTTATTTATTTTTGAGACAGCATGAACAGGGGAGGGTCAGAGAAAGAGGGAGACACAGAATCCAAAACAGGCTCCAGGCTCTGAGCTGTCAGCACAGAGCCCAATGCAGGACTCGAACCCACGGACTGGGAGATCATGACCTGAGCCGAAGTCAGACACTTAACCGACTGAGCCACCCAGGTGCCCCTAGAGAGTACTATTCTAAGTGAAATAAGTCCATCAGAGAAAGACCATATGATTTCACTCATCTGTGGAATTTAAGAAACAAAACAAATGAGCAAAGGGGAAAAAGGCAAACCATGGAACAGGTTGTTGTTAACTATAGAGAACAGACTGATGGTACCAGACGGGAAGTAGGTAGGGGGGATTTGTAAAATGGGTGATGGGAATTAAGGAGTGCATTTGCACCACGTGTTGTATGCAAGTGTTGAATCACTGTACTGTATACCTGCAAGTAACATTACACTGTATGTCAGCTGGAATTTAAAAACTTAAAGAAATTTTGCATATTTTAACTTACACAATTGTGTAATTGTTCCAAACATAAAGAAGACACTCTATAAATACAATTTGGAAAATGAAGTAGGATGTAAAATAACATCACCTTTAATCCCATATTCAAAAATGAATAACATTTTAGCCTTTTCCTTCTAGCTTCTATATAATGCATTTATGTGCTAAATTGAATATGTACAACTTCTGTCATCAGAATGTCATTGTAGTGTAAACCTGATGTTTTTGTATTGCAAATGGCTGACTTAAGCTTTTGTTGCAGAGGTATTTCTCTTCAAAGATGGCTATCTAGAATAAGCACATAGCCAGCCACACAGCTAGATCGAGAGCCAGCCCTTACAGCTTCATCCTTTGAGGAGCATTTGTGTTAGAGATCCTGGTTGATTTAGATAACTGGCCATTTGAGCCATTTGTTTTTCTCTCTCTGTGCTTTAAATTCCCACTCTTATGTTTCATGTTTAAAATAACCAGTTTCTTTTTAATGGAAGTATAGTTGGCTACAGTGTTACATTAGCTCCACATGTACAACATAGTGATTCCACAACCCTATATATTATGGTTTGCTTATCACAAATGTAGCTGCAATCTGTCAGCATAAACACATATTATAGTACCATACCATTGACTATATTCCTGATTCTGTACTTATCGTCACTGTGACTTAATCATTCTGTAACTGGAAGCCTGTACCTCCCACTCCCTTCCACCCATTTTGTCCACCCCCGATCTTCTGGCAACCATCAGTTTGTTCCCTGTATTTATGTCTCTGTTTCTGGTCTTTGTCTCTTGCTTGGTTGGATCTTTAGATTCCACAAATAAGTGAAATCATATGATCTGTCTTTCTCTGCCTTAATTCAATAGCCTGTAAGTCCATCTAGACTGTTGCAAATGGTAGGATCTCATTCGTCATTATGGCTGAGTAATATTCCATTCTATAAATATTTTATCATAAATATACACAAATACTATTTAAATACATAATATATATGTCATATCACATCTTCTTTATCCATTCATCTAGACAAGTTATTTCTTTTTAAATTTTTTTTAACATTTATTCATTTTAGAGACAGAGACAGAGCATGAATGGGGGAAGGTCAGAGAGAGAGGGAGACACAGAATCTGAAACAGGCTCCAGGCTCTGAGCTGTCAGCACAGAGCCCGATGCAGGGCTCGAACTCACGGACCGCGAGATCATGACCTGAGCAGAAGTCAGTCACCCAACCGACTGAGCCACCCAGGCGCCCCAAGACAAGTTATTTCTATATGTTGGACATTATCTACAATGCTGCAATAATCATAGGGATGTATAGCTGTTCAAATTACTGCTTTTGTTTTCTTTGGATAAATACCCAGTGGTAGAATTACTGAATCATACAGTGTTATTTATTTTTTTAAAATTTTTTGAGGAACCTCCATGCCCTTTTCCATAGTGGCTGCATCAATTTACTTTCCCACCAGTGTGCGCCAGCATTCCCTTTTCTCTCCATTCTTGTTGACACTTGTTATTTCTTGTCTTTTTAATTCTAGCCATTCTGGCCGGTATGAGGTGATAACTCATTGTGGTTTTGATTTGCATTTTTCTGATGATTAGTGATGTTGAAAATCTCTTCATGTATCTGTCGACCATCTGTGTCTTATTTGGAAAAATGTCTATTCAGGTCCTCTGTCCATTTTTTAATTGGATTAACTATTTTGGTTTTGAGTTGTACAGTTTCTTTAAATATTTTGTATGTTAACCCCTTATCAGATATTTGCAGATATTTTCTCCCATTCAGTATATTGCATTTATATTTTGTTGATGTTTTCCTTGCTCTGAAAAGCTTTTCATTTTAGTGTAGTCCAAATAATTTAGTTTTGCTTTCGTTTCCCTTGCTTGAGGAGATCTATCTGGAAAAAAATTGCTGCTAAGGCCAAGGTCAAAGAGATTAATAGCTATGCTTTTTTCTAGGAGTTTTATGGTTTCAGGCCTCACATATAGCTCTTTAATCCATTTTGAGTTTATTTTTGTGTATGGTATAAGAAAGTGGTCCAGTTTCATTCTTCGTATGTAGCTGTCCAATTTTCCCAACACCATTTGTTGAAAAGACTATCCTTTCTGCATTGTATATTCTTGCCTCCTTTTTAGTCTCTCCATCCTGTCCCATTCATCTATGTGCTTTTGTGCCAGTAACATGCTGTATTCTTTACTCTAGCTTTGTAATTTATCTTGAAGTCTGGAACTGTGATACCTTCAGCTTTGTTCTTTCTCAAGAGTGCTTTGATGGAGGTTTTCTGTGTTTCCGTACAAATCTGGGGATTATTTGTTCTAGTACTGTGAAAAAGGCTATTGGTGTTTTGATAGGGATTACATTGAATCTGTAGATTTCTTTGGGTAGTTTGAACATTTTAACAATATTTTTCCAATCCATAAGCATCATATATTTTCACATTTATTTACATCTTCATTAATTTCTTTCATCAATGTTTTCTGATTTTCAGAGTACAGGTCTTTTAACTTTTTAATTAAGTTTATTCCTAGGTATCTTTTTGTACAATTGTAAACAATGTTTCATTAATTTCTCTTTCTGCCATTTCGTTATTACTGTATATAAATGCAATAGATTTCTGTATGTTAATTTTTATGCAACACGTAATTCAACTATTCAAATAGTTTTTTGTTGACATCTTTAGGGTTTTCAATGTATATCATTATATTATTTACAAATAATTTAATTGTCTTCTTACCCATCTGGATGCCTTTTATTTTTTCTTGTCTGATTTCTGTGGCTAGGACTTCTAGTACTATGCTGAGTAAAAGAGGTGCCAGTGGACCACATAGTTTGTTGCTGATCTTGGAGGAAATTCAGTTTTTCACTGTTGAGTATGACATTGCCTGTGGATTTTTTATAGCTGTGGATTTTTTATATATGGTTTTTATTAGGTTGAGGTATATTCCCTCTAAACCCACACGGAGAATTTATATCATGAGTAGATATTGTATTTTTTTCAAATCCTTTTTCTACATCTATTGTGATAATCAGATGATTTTTATCCTTAATTGTGTTAGTGTGGTGTATCATGCTGATTGATTTGAGGATATTGAAACATCCTTGCATTATGGGAAATAAATGTCACTTCATTGTGGTGAATGATCCTTTCAATGTATTATTTAATTCGGTTTTTAAAATATTTTGTTGAAGATTTTAGCATCTATATTCATGTCTGTGTTTGTCAGTAATATTGACTTTTTTTTTTTTTTTTTAAATATAATCTTTGGTTTTGGTATCAGAGTGATGTTGGCCTTGTAAAAGTATCCTCTTTTATTTTTGAAATAGTTTGAGAAGAATAGGTATTAACACTTCTTTAAATGTTTGGTAGATTTCATGCTTCTAGTAATGTCTCTGGTACTTTGTGGTCCTTGCAACATTTCACACATAGAATCCCCCTGAGAATCTCATATAGGGCTGGTTTAGTGGTGATGAATTCCTTCAGTTTTTGTTTGGGAAAATCTTTATCTCTCCTTCTATTCTGAATGACAGACTTGCTGGATAAAGGATTCTTGGCTGCATATTTTTTTCTATTCATCACATTGAGATTTCCTGCCGTGCCTTTCTGGCCTGCCAAGTTTCAGTAGATAGGTCTGCTACTATTCTTATGTGTCTACCTTTGTAAGTTAGAGCCTGTTTATCCCTCGCTGCTTTCAGAATTTTCTCTTTATCCTTGTTATTTTGCCAGTTTCGCTATGATATGTCGTGCAGAAGATCAATTCAAGTTACATCTGAAGGGAGTTCTCTGTGCCTCTTGGATTTCAATGCCTTTTTCCTTCCCCAGATCAGGCAAGTTCTCAGCTATGATTTGTTCAAGTACACTGTCAGCCCCTTTCTCTCTCTCTTCCTCTTCTGGAATTCCTATTATGTGGATATTGTTCCGTTTGATTGCATCACTTAGTTCTCTAATTCTCCCCTCATACTCCTGGATTTTTTTTTATCTCTCTTTTTCTCAGCTTCCACTTTTTCCATAATTTTATCTTCTAATGCACCTATTCTCTCCTCTGCCTCTTCAGTCCGTGCTATGGCTGCCTCCATTTTATTTTATACCTCATTTATAGCATTTTTTTTTTTTTTAGCTCCTTGTGACTATTTCTTAGTCCCTTGATCTCTATAGTAATAGATTCTCTGCTGTCCTGTTTTTTTTCAAGCCCAGAGATTAATTTTATGACTATTATTCTAAATTCTTGTTCCATTATATTGCATAAATCGTTTTTGATCAATTTGTTAGCTGTTACTACTTCCTGGACTTTCTTTTCAGGAGAATTTTTTCCATTTTGTCATTTTGGGTAATCCCTGTGGTAGCTCTAAACTGCAGGGCACTTCCCCTGTGCTGTCTCGAGTACTTGTGAGTAAACAGTTCAGTTAGCTATGTATTTTTATTGGAACATTAATTATTTTTTTAAAAAAACATTTAATGTTTATTTTTGAGAGAGAGAGAGAGACAGAGCATGAGTGGGTGAGAACAGAGAGAGGGAGACACAGAATCAGAGGCAAGCTCCAGGCTTTGAGGTGTCAGCACACAGCCCAACATGGGACTTGTACCTACAAAATCATGAGATCATGACCTGAGCCAAAGTCAGGCACTTAACTGACTGAGCCGTTCAGGTGCCCTGAAGCATTAATTATTGATAGGTATGTACTTATTGCCATTTTGTTGTTTTCTGGTTGTTTTTGTGCTCTTTTGTTGTTCTCTTTTATTGTGATTTGTGATTTTCTTTAGTGTTATGCTTTCTCTTTATTTTTTGTGTATCCGTGTTAGGTTTTTGTTTATGTTTACCCCTGAGTGCATATATAACATCCTAAGTATATAGCAGTCTATATTAAGTTGATGGTCACTTAAGTCTGAACACCTTTTTTTTTTTTTTTTTTTTAATTATTTTTGAGAGAGAAAGAGAGTGTGAGCAAGGGAAAGGCAGAGAGAGGCAGACACAGAATCTGAAGCAGGCTCCAGGCTTTGAGCTATTAGCACAGAACCTGATGCAGAGCTGGAACCCATGAACTGTGAGGTCATGACCTGAGCCAAAGTCAGATGCTCAACTGATTGAGACATCCAGGTGCCCCTAAGTTTGAACACCTTCTAGAAGAAGTTCATTTTTACTCCCCTCCTCCTCTATTTGTCTGTTGTCATATTTTACATCTTTTTGTGAATCCTCCTAAGTAATTTTTAGATATAATTGATTTTGCTGCTTTTGTATTTTAATCTTCACTCTAGCTTCATAAGTGATTGGTCTACTACCTTTATGTTTGCTTTTACTTATGGACAATTTTTCCTTTTTTTTTTTTTTTTTTTTACTTCTAATTCTCACCTTTTCTACCTAAAGAAATCTTTTAAACATTTCTTGGAAGGCCAGTTGACTGGTGATAAACTCCTTTACCTTTGGGAATCTCTTCATCTCTCCTTCAATTCAGAATGATAACATTACCAGGCAGATTATTCTTGGTTGTAGATGTTTTCTTTCAGCACTTTCAATGTATCATGACACTCCCTTTTGTCCTACAAAGTTTCTTATGAAAAATCAGCTGATAGTTATATGCAGTTTCCATTGTACATAGCTGCTTGTTTCACTCTTGCTGCTTTTAAAATCCTCTATCTTTAATCTGTGAAATTGTAATTATTATGTTTTATGTGGACCTCCTTGGTTTCATCTTACTTGGAACTCCCTATGTTTCCTGATTGTTGTTGTCTCTTTCCTTTCTCAGGTTAGGGAAGTGTTCAAGTATTATTTCTTCAGTTAGGTTTTCTGCCCCTTTGTCTCTTCTCTTTCTCATGCCTCACTAGTGCAAATGGTTGTTTGCTTGATGTTGTCCAAGAGATGCCCTTAACTTATCCTCATTTAGAAAAAAATATATATATATATTTTGTTGTTCTTTAGCTTGGGTGCTTTCCATTACCCTTTCTTTCAGATTTCTGACCCATTCTGCATCTTCTAATCTAGTTTGATTCACTCTAGTGTATTTTTCATTCTAGTTATTGTATTCTCAAACTCTGATTCTACTTTGTTTTATGTGTCTTTGTTGAATTTCTCACTGAATTCCTCTCTCTTAGCAACTTTATGATCATTATTTTGACCTCTGAATAAAGCAAATTTCTTATCTGTGTCATTTTATTTATGGAGGTTTGTCGTCTTATTTTTTTTTAATTTGGGTTATTATTCTGTCTCTTCATTTTGCTTTACTTTCTTTGTTTCTGTGACTTAGGAGGAACAGCTACTTCTAAACTAGAAGGAATGGTCTTGTGTATGGTTGTTCCCTGTGAAAATTGTGTGTACCTGGCAACTTTCGCTCACTGGCTGGCTGGTGCTTAGGCTTGTGTGGGCTTAGGGTCGTGGGGTACTCTGTGGGATGATAGAACTGAGATGAGTGCAGGTGAGGCCAATCTGGGGGCTCCCTGTACAGAAGATGTCCTGGAAGCACATCTGAAGCTGAAATGTGCATGGGCCATGGTAGTCCCAGGACTCTCCACCCTGAAGGTTCTTCATAGGACAGCTTGAGCTGAAGTAGGTGCAACCTGGTGTGTCCCAGAATATTCCCTGGTCAGTTGTCTAGAGCCAAAGTGGCTCAGGCCTGGAGTATTTTGTGCCTGTCACCTTGGCAAGAAGTCTGGAGCTGTAGCAAGCCTTCACTAGGGATATCCCAGTGTGTGTTATTCTCAGGACACCATTGTGGGGTTGTTAGGTCTGGTTTGATCTACAGGCCCAGGAATCGTTGAGGCAGTGGGCTGGCTGGGTGTGTAGACCTTGTTCTCAACTGTGCTATTGAGGGAAACACAAACTGGGGTGCTCATCAGCCCCTCTGACCTGGAGAGAGTTCCAACAGCTCCCCCAACCCCATAATTTGATAGGGTTCTAGGGCTGGATCCTTTATATTCTAGAAGTTTTCTTTTTCCTGTGTCCCAGGTACCTGGGGCTGGTGTGGGCTAGGGGCCCAGGGCTCACTGAGGCAGCAGGCTGGCTATGGTGCCTGGCCCTTGCTCCCGTATGTGCTATCAAGGTGGAAGGGAAGCATGAACTGTGACATTTGCTGGACACTTAGACCTAGACAGAGTTGCAGGAGCACCCCACTTCCAGACAGGGTTCTAGTGCTAGCTCCTTGGTATTCTAGTTGCCCTTTAAAATTGGCACAGAGCCCAGCACAGGGCTTGAACCCATGAACCATGAGACCATGACCTGAGCAGAAGTCAGATGCTTAACTGATGCCCAGGCACCCCCCCAGTTGCCCTTTTAAGCCATAGTGGGTTTTTGTTGTTGTTTTTGTTGTTTGTTTGTTTCTTTGTTTTTGTTTTTTTCCTGGGCTCTAGGGCAGATGAACTGGTTTACAGTGCCTTAGTACTATTCATCCCCATTGTGGTTCAGTGTCCTGGATAGAGGTAACCTTTGTTACTACGTCTCCATTTGTCTTGCTGTTGTCTGTGTGATCTATCTTGTATTGTGCAGAAGCTGTCCAGTCAGCCCTTAGTTGTTCTTCAGAAGGAATTGCTTTATAGAATGTTTACTTTTAAGAGAGAGAGAGAGCGCGTGCATGCGCATACACACGAGAGGGGGCGGAGGGCAGGGAAAGAGAGAGAGAATCCTAAACAGACTCCATGCTGATAGTGGGGCTTGATCCCACGAACTGTGAGATCATGACCTGAGAGAAATCAAGACAGATGCTTAAGCAACTGAGCTACCCAGGTACCCCAGGAATTGCTCTATAAATGGGTGTAGATTTGGTGTGTCTGTGGGGAGGTCAGCTTAGGGTCTTTGTATGTTGCCATTTTGGACCCTATCTTTCTCCTTGTTCTTATCTTTTAAATTTACCAATAAAGAATGATTCTACAAAACTTTAGGTCCCTACCCTCCTTCCCAGTAAAAGCAGAACTCCAGGTCTATGCACTGCCTGTCTCTACCCTGACCACTGTGTGTTCTCAGTTATTCTGTACACTTCTAGGACTTGTAAGTAATTAATATTCTCCCCACTCAGCATTCACCCCCACCAAAGTTACCTGATTGTTACTGCTGACAGCATCTTGCAATCATAATAAGAACCACAGGGCCTGGTCTAGCTACAATAGTGATTATTGAAACACTGAGACTAGCACAAAACATTTTAATTTTCTCTCATTCATTTACAGTTTATTCAATAAGGAATTTTTTTCCCAGCCATTGGGTAAAATACCATCAGGACTCTTGCCATTTTGTTCAATCTGAAGTACTAGTTTCTTCAGTTTGCAAATGCAGACCCTGCTCTTGAGTATCCTGTCCAATACAGTAAGCAGGATTCTAAACTTGATTTGGCACTAGTCATTCTCCCCATTCTAGCTTATGTCTGCCTCGGCTTGGAATCCTATAGTGGCTATTGGGAGAAGGGTGTCTTCTCATTCTTCTCCCAATTAGTTATCTAGATTTTAAGCCTTTCCTGGACTAAGATTTGGGAAAGGAGAAGAAACAAATAAATAGAACCTACTTGAAGTGGTGTCAACAAAAGCAAGCTCTGTGTTCTCTGAAGTCTCTGGTGGGTATTTTAAGGCTGAGTCCCTTTTACCTGGAATGACTTCCCTTGACTTGAGTGAATACAGTTCAGTCTATGGTTGTTGCTTGGGGGCCTTTTTTGGGCCTTGGATTCTCACCTACATTTCTTGTTGCTGGGGTCCTGCCACGATTCTAGGTAGCTATAGATTAACTTACGCTAGCTTTTCTCTCTTGACTGTGGGATGCATGCATGCATGCACATCTTGTGAACTTCTGAGTATTTCCTTAGGATAGTGTCTTAGTCCATTCAGGCTGCTATAGCAAAATGCCAGAACCTGGAGAGCTTCTAAAGAACAGAAACATTTCTTACAGTTCTGGAGGCTGGAAGTTAGAGATCAGGGTGCTACCATGGTCAGGTGAGGACCTTATTTCAGGCCACAGACTTCTGGTTTTGTGTAGATATGGCAGAAAAGTCCAGGAAGCTCTCTTGGGCCCCTTACGATTTTATCAGCTCTCTAAGGCTCCACCTCCTAAATACCATCACGTTATGCGTTAAGATTTTAACATACTAATTTTGGGGGGACACAAACATTCAGACCTTAGCAAATTGGTTCTAAAACGTGGAAGAATTGAATCATTCATTTTGAAGTCTAATTTTCTATTTTTCTTCATTTAGGTACTGAGAATATATTGTATTTCTTTCATTTTCCCATGCTGTAATTTGTTCGACCTTATATTTGCTTAGATTAATCTCTGATGGAGATAACTTTATTTTTAAAAATAAACTCAAACTTTATTTCATGGTTGTTTCTGCTTAAAAAGTCATCGGCATGCAGGCAACAGATAGTCTTCTGCATTCTAAGGTTTATCCCCATCCTAACATCTTTTTCCCTTTGTGTGCGTGACATTAAGTTCTCCTCATTTTCCTTCAAATTTTTTTTGGCTTCCTTAGCATCTCTTCCATCTGATCTCAATAATGGAATGGTGTAGTTTTTTGATGTTCTATTTGAGGCCCGCTTTCAATCTCCCAGGGTAGTTTCATCTATTCCTATGAATTCAGTTGCTATTCATACATAGATAATTATCAAATTTATATCTCCATTGCAGAGTTTTCTCTTAACTTCTTGACATTCATTTACTTTGCTACGTAATACCTTTGCCTGGACAAATTATCTGTGTAAAATTTTTTAAAAATGATCTTTACCCTTCCCTAACTTGTTCTTCCACTAGTGTTTGCTGTTTCAGCAAATAGCGCCACAAATACCTTGCTCCTAGTATACATAGAATTTGTATTTGACCCTAGATTTGTATCTTAGCCCCATATTCAATCAATTACCAAACATTAATTTCCCTGTATAAATATCTCTGGAGTCAATTTTTTTTGCATTTCCTATCATCATCATAAGTCCTACTAGTATCATTATTTACCTAAATTATTGTATCCTCTCCTAGCCTAGATGAACCCAGAGAGTTACTCTTTCTCTTTCAAGATAATTCTCTATAATAGAATTAGAGACTTTTAAAAAATAACTTTATTTCATTCTTCTGTCTAAAGCTTTTTATCGTCTATTCTTATTAAAGGCCCAAAATATTAGCACTGCCCATACTGTATTGTCCACATTCAGTCTCTTACCCATCTCTTTATAGGATACATTTTTACCCATAGGGTGACCCATTGTCTTTATCTTTTGTGTCTTTTCTCATCTCAAGGTCCTTGCATAATTGCTGCCTTATCTAAATAATATGATACAAACCCCGTTTCCACCCACTGACACACTACCTACACACACTCAATCTTTGTTTATTTAATGTCACACACCACCTTCCTCAGGGAAGACTTGTCAATTCCAGACAGGTTTGGTGTTGCCATGAATTATATCCCTTGTTCTCCGTACTGCTCATTTATACCACTTAGTTCAGTGTGTGTCTAATGCTGACTGCAGGGATATAGACTATGTGCATTTTATTCATCATTGTTTGCCCAAAGACTAGAACAGTGTTTAACAGTGAGTGGGTACTTAAATATTTATTGAACAAACTACAGCCTTAAATAACCAAGTTATAGTTCAAGGCCAATAGTCTGAATAGACAGAATAGGTACAGAGGTGAAAGGAAACAGTCCTTGATCCCATTTGTGTAGCTGTTACAGGAACATACAGAGATGCTTCCAGAAAATTTTTCAGAAGCCGTGTGTGTGTGTATAAATGTGTGTGGTTTTTTTTTTTTTTTTTTTTTTTTTTTTTTTTTTTTTTTTTTTTTTGCTGGGTGACAAAGTTCTGAAGTTAGAAAATTACAAGTACATCTACAGTACCCTTTCCTGTAAGACAACTTCTTTCTTCACATGATCAGATTTAAGACTCTTATATGTTTATATGTTACTTTATTCATACAGCTAGAGAAATAGAGAAAAAATGAGAAGAATATTTTATTTAAAAGATGTTACCTCTGTGTGGTAGAATTTAAAGCACTTAAAATTATTCTTTATATTCTTGGTATTTTACTATGACTATATATTTTAAATTTCATAATCATAAAATATCACTTTAGGGGTAAAGTACTATTCAGCAAAAGTTTAGACCAATCCCACATTTACATAAATTTAACTGTTTATGAAATATTCTAGGTGTTTGCTCATTTTTATGACTTATTTTATTAAGAAGTTGTCCATTTTTTAGTCTCAGGAGATTGCCCAAGAAGTTGAGAAATTTCTTTTTCTATTCATGCTGTAATTATTCGGAGAAACAAAAGTTTCCGTGCAGACATGTAATAGATAATCATTCTCAAAAATAAGTGTGCAAGAACCCAGTAGTTCCTTAAATTTCATATATATTTATTTACATTTTTAATAAAACCTCAGGCATGAAGACATCATTAAGTTGCAGTGTTGCTCAAAATAAAAGGTAAATTTCCAAATTACGTTTAAAAAAGTCCCCCCAGATTGATGTATATTTACCACTTATCAATAAGAAATTTGTAACTCAACATGAACTGAAATTGAGCAAATCATGATATTATTTTGTCTTTGCAATATAAATGCATCTACAATTAAGAGGAAAGTGGGGTATTTCTCAAATATCCTCTACTTTCTTAAGTTAAATCCTGGCACACCACATAGTAGTTATGCCCTCTGATGAATAACAAAATGAATATAAAGGGGTATTGTTTTAGGATTGACATGTTCTATTTGGATAGAACTTGTTTAAAAACTCATGAGATGGGGTGCCTGGGTGGCTCAGTCGGTTGAGCGACTGACTTCGGCTCAGGTCATGATCTCACGGTTTGTGGGTTCGAGCCCCGCGTCGGGCTCTGGGCTGACAGCTCAGAGCCCGGAGCCTGCTTCGGATTCTGTGTCTCCCTCTCTCTCTCTCTGCCCCTCCCCCACTCATGCTCCATCTCTCTCTGTCTCAGAAATAAATAAACATTAAAAAAAAACTCATGAGAAATATCAGATCATTTCTACTTTCATGTTAAATCATATTCAAAGATTAATGTGCTAGGCATCTATGGCATTGTCACTGTTCATATTTTCTCTTGGTAATCAGTATTCTGATTGTTTTAAAAATAATAACTTTTAACATTGTTATCAGCCATGAGACACTTATAGGACTGATGATACTTTGTTTTTTAAAGATGAAGTTTAAGATATTCTGTCTCATGTCTTGGCCAGTTTTTGTTTCAGGAATAGAGCAATAAAAGAGTAAAGAAATCAACATGTAATTATTCCAGAAGCGGTAGAGGTACAGTTGTGCACTTAAGACTTCTCATTTAGTATTTTCCTGGTATAGTGCTAGAAATGCTGGGGAACAGACTATCATTATTGTTCTTGCTTATTATGAAAAAAGAAACCTGTATTCCTGGGGATTTTTGATCATTATCTTTGCTTCCAAAGGGAAACCACCATTAGGATAAGCCGAAATTAAGGGGGAAGAGATTGAAAAGAGAAACAAAACAGGCTTTTGATAATATCACTGAGCCACAGATAGCATCTTTTCTAAAGCTTTATGTACTTGTCACTTGACTTTTGTGTTAGGCACTGGAATACGGTAACCTGCTATTTGCATCTTAAGTCATCAAATTAATGGAAGAACCAAAGTTGTTCCTTCAACTTCAGCAAATATTAATTCTGTGTCATTAAAATACAAATGTTTTTTTCACCTAAAAATAGGTAATATGAACATATATAAATGAGATTCTCAACAAGTTACCTCAAGCATAGTACATAAATTTAGTAAGATTGCTGGGGACACCAAGTATTCAACAAATCAAAAAAGTACTAAATAGTGACACATAGTTTTGGTCATTGTTCTCTTAATCTTAAAGTTAAGAGGAGATCTTTATTGTCTACTTAAAATTCAAAGTTACAGAATTTATTTTAATACAAGAAAGTTCAAAGTTTCATGACCTCTGATTCTACTTGTCATTTGGAAAGAGCAATAGCAACAAATAAGAATAATAAGTGAATATAAAAAATAATTCTAAGCATCAGCCAAAAGATTAAAAAAAAAAGTAGATAATGTCTTCAAATTCCAAGGAGTGATACAGCAGAGAGTAAAGAAAATGTCACAAGATACATGAAGTTCTTGCTATAAATAAGATTTATGCTTCTAGCACAGCAGTATCCAGCAAAGTCACTTAGGAAATGAACCACAAGAACAAACAAACTGCTGAACTTTGTGATTGCAGTGCACCTTTTCTGATCTACCTAGAGCATCCCTGTCCAACTGGAGGTAGAAATGGCAGCAAGATAAATCACCTAAGAACTAGAGCTCTTGAGTAGTGAAGAGGCAAATATAAGGTTAACCCATCCATGTAAACCCATTTCTGGTAACAAAGTCCAAATTCTATTGTCTGTTGGATATCAAAGCACATTGACATAACTAGATGAAGTCTTCTCCTCAAAAATGGATCAATGATCAATAACATTTAGGGAATAGATTTTCACATGCTCTGCACCTGTCTATTTTTATACATGAAGTAAAAAAAAAATAAATTTAGCACTAAATACAATGAAGATTTCCTTTATAATTGATTATACACAACTGGTTAAAAAAACCATTGCAAATGATTACAAAACTGTAGTTGATGGTGATGCCTTAGATATTCCCAAAAAAAGAAAGGAAAATTCATTATGTGGATTGACCCAATGAGCAATGTATCCGAAGTTGGAAAAATCAGGAGGAACTGTATCTTCCTTTGTGGGTCTTCTTTATACACAAGGAGTTGCTGGATTTACTGTACTGGATTTTTTGTACTGATTTTATCTTTTTCTCTTCTACAAACTCCTGAAAAAAGTCTGAAAAGAAAGTAAATGTACAGGTATGTAGCCATGGTTGTGAATTGTGTTAGGCAATGAAGAAGCCCCTCCCTAGTTCTACCTTTGATTCTAACTTCCCATCGATTAACATTATTTTGAAAATGTAATTTGAAAAATATCAAATTCCTGAACCCTTTTCTATACTGTGATTTGATAAAACTCCTGATGTTATTTTACATGGGTTAGAATATTGGGCGAAAAGGACTTGATAGTAAAACTATTTACATGGTTAATTTTCTCTAAGTTTCTGTTGGAGAGTCCATACATGATGACAGAAAAATTTGTAGGAAGGCACTCATTCACATAACAAATGTTTAACTTTTACTATGTTAAACTACAAGTATCTGGGTGAAACACTACAAGTATCTGGATGAAACACTAAATAACATATGGTCTTTGACTTTGAAATGCTTACTGTCTAGAATGAGACAAGTGTGATGAGAACCAAGATAGATATGTGAATAAGAGTTCTGTAGTAACAAAGTTTTCCTTGAAAAGTTGTCTGCTAGCTGAATCTTAAGTCAAGTGGGCATTTTCCAGGTGGATGGAGGTGGAGGGGGGTCAGAGACTGAGGAAACGTCCTTCTAAGACCAGAGTATTTTGGCATTCCACCTAGTTAAATGGCAAGGAGACACTATATAAGGTCACGTGATATTGGCAGAGCTTCACCACAGCTAAGAAATGTAGAACCCAGCTGTGTGCATGTTATCCTAGTGACAATTCTATATTAAGTTAGGGGAATCGTGAATTTTAGTTAATTCTTTCATTAAGTTAGTCTATAGATGGTAGCTGTTGACATACATATGGAGGAAATAATTTAGAAAGAATATGTAATGCGAAAATTGAAGAGAGTCAAGGACAGAGTTTTGGAAGCATCAGTTGTCATAAAGCAAGGTGAAGAAGCAGCCACAGAAGATAGTTCAAGAGGAAGGGATTGATGAAGTGTCAAATGCTGTAGAGAACTTGAATAGGGTGACTTTGGCAACTAAGGAATCACTGGAATAGTACCTACCTATGGTGGCTTGAAGAGGAAGTGAAAAATGATTAGAGTGATCGATAATATTTTTGTCTTGAAACTTTTATTTTACAGCAAAGAGAAACATAGATTGGTCGGTAGAACCAATGTGGGGCCCCCTTTTTTTTTTTTCATTTTTCTTGGTTCCCCCACCACCTTGTTATATATGGAAGAGAATGAAGTACAGACAAAAACGAAGAAAAATTAGCACTGCCAGGTATTCCCAAAGGAAATGAGAGATTATTTTAAAGGTATGTAGATGTTGTGGGATGCCTGGGTGGCTCCGTTGGTTAAGCGGCCGACTTTGGCTCAGGTCATGATCTCGCGGTTCACTGGTTCCAGCCCTCCATTGGTCTCTGTGCTGACAACTCGCAGCCCGGAGCCTGCTTCATATTCTGGTCTCCCTCCCTCTCTGACCCTTCCCCACTCACGCTCTGTCTCTCTGTCTCTCTCTCAAAAAATAAACATTTAAAAAAATTTTAAAAACCTCATAGATGTTGAGGGTGCTTGGGTGGCTCAGTCAGTTGAGCATCTGAATCTTGGTTTCAGCTGGGTTCATGATCTCACAGTTTTGTCAGTTGGAGCCCCACCTGGGACTCTGCACTTACAGCATGGAGCCTGTTTGGGATTCTCTCTCTCCCTTCCTGCCCCTTCCCCATTCATGCTGTCTCTCTCTCAAAATAAATAAACTTAAAAAAACACATAGATGTTAAATAATCAGTCTTGAGCAAGAGTAGATACAGGTTCCTCTAAGGCTGCAAAAGAACATAGTAGGTAGTGCAGATAACTTCTGGTATGATAAATGGATGTGCTTGATGTTCTCTCTGTGAAATAGATGGTAGGGTCCTTTGTTGAGCGAAGGAAAGGGTATCAGTGCAGGCATGAGGGATATGAACTTTGGTATACTAGATACGGAAGGGAGAAGTGGTCAAAAAGAAAGATTGGTGAGCAAGAATGAATATTTGGCTCACGTGGAGACTGAGAATGAAAGAACAAAAGATTTGAAACGAGGGGCACCTATGTGGCTCAGTCTGTTGAGCGTCTCACTTCAGCTCAGGTCGTGATCTCGAGGTTCATGAGTTTGAGCCCCACATTCAGTTCCCTGCTGTCAGCCTGTCAGTGCAGAACCTGCTTCACATCCTCTTTCCCCTTCTGTCTGTGCCTCTCCCCCACTTGCACTCCCTCTCTCAAAATCAATCAATCAATCAAACAAAAGACTTGAAATCACAAGACATGGAATGGAATTTTGACTCTGCATAATGTTAGCTGTTCACCTTATGCAAATCAGTAAATATTTCTCAGTTTCAATGTTCACAAAAAAACGAGAAACAGTAATGTCTGTTCTGCCATTTGTATATGATTATTTGAATGTTACATAATTATGTGTAAAAGTAGGTTATAAATCAAATTTATGATTAGTTTTCAATCAATTAAACCTCTCAAATAAAAAGTAAGTGATGGATATGTGGATGATCAGATAAAAAATACAATACTTAGATGAAACCATAGGCTGGGGAGTAAATGTTTAACTTGTATTGGTGTAATTGCTGATTTCACTTTTGATTCACTACCTTTATGAAATAGGCCTACATTTCATAAGATAGGCTGTATGTAAGTGCTAGCAGGTCAAATTTATCTCACTTGCTAAGTATGATAAAAGAACGTTCCATAAAATTCTGTTTTTGCAAAGGCTAAAACTGCAAATAAATACGATATAAACTTAATCTGTTCTGTTTATAGTCTCACTGTCATTTCAAGGTCCTTTAGGGATGCCATATGGACTGGTTTATGGCTTAGATGATGTTTACAAATATGAATGAATAAATTTTTGGAGTTTCTGCTATGTCAAATTAAGTGGGATACAATGTCAGGCAAACAGCACATACCATTATTTTACAAAGAAATGAAGATTTATTATCACTGAGGAAATGAATTCCCAAATTACATTTTACTGGGTGTACAAAAATGCTTACATCCACTGTACTTCAAATCTGTCACTTATTTGAAGAGTCAGGCTTTTTACTACAATTAATAAATTAATCATTTCCCAGCGAGTTACTGTGTTTTCTAATATGCTTACTGATTTTATTCATCCTCTTGAATGTTCACTAACAAATAGAACCATGAGGCATTGTTGTTCTTTCCTAATATAAAGTTCTGAGATGGAGAATAAGGTAATTATTGACAGGAACAGCTTCCAGTTTCTTTAATAGTGAGATATTCAAGACAAGGCAGCCAAATGTTCTTAAAATTTAATTTGTGCTCAGGAAAGAAAGGATGGCCATCAGGTGATATTGAGCAATGCTTTAAAAAATTTGCTTATCCCAAATGCATGTCTTTAGAAAGCCAGGGAACAAACACAAATCAGGAACTCATTATATATAAGCTAAGAAGTGTTTCATTAAATTGTAAAAAATAATTCAAGAAAAATACACAATGTTACGTAGATCTCACATTAAAATGTAGATATATGAACTGTAGATAACTTTAATACTGCATTTTCCTCCACACTTAATCTAGTAAATAAGGACCCTCTGACCTTTAATTTTAACATATTTTAATATCATAAGATCTTCACCAGTTTTATTGAGCAATATCTTCTCTTTCTATATAAAAATTACTCAATGTGACTTAGGATGGGGAGATAACATTCTTTTTAATGGCTATTCCTATGCCAACTCTAGAAAATAATCAGACTCTAATTCTGGTTTTTAAAAGTCCTTTTTTATGATAATCCAATGAAAGGAGATTCTACCTTTAAGATGGTCTTTATGTATGAACATCAGAGTCCTTGATGAACTTGTATGAGAATTAACATATTTCCTCCTTCTCTCCTCTAATTCAACTAATACTCCAGGTTGATTCTGATATTCTGGTTATGATTCTGATTTAACATTAGGAGAAAATAATTGGAAATTTCTTCATCATTTGGAATTATTTTTCAATTGCTATTGTTTAAATTATTTTTCAAACATTACAAAAATTCTAACTAGTGACTTTCTTTATAGATCAGTTGCTGAATCTCACAGCTTAGCAAATAATCATTTGCCTTATTAATATTCATTGTAATTAAGAATGGTTATTTATAGGGGCGCCTGGGTGGCTCAGTCAGTTAAGCATCCGACTTTGGCTCAGGTCATGATCTCCTAGTCCGTGAGTTTGAGCCCCACGTCGGGCTCTGTGCTGACAGCTCAGAGCCTGGAGCCTGCTTCGGATTCTGTGTCTCCCTCTCTCTCTGACCCTCCCCCATTCATGCTCTGTCTCAAAAATAAACATTAAAAAAAAACGGTTATTTATAGATAATAAATCCAACATTTTCTCTTAGCATGTTATTGTTCAAGGAGGATGAAAGATCAGACCTGATGGTTTTAGTTCTGTTACTTGATGTGTATGACCTCACTTAGTTTCTTAATGTTATCAGCTCCTTGGAAAAAGAGAATTGTTGTATTGGAATATTTTCTCTAGGAAAGTAGGAAAGATAGAATTTTCAGAATTTAAGGCTTGACTATATTGTTCACTTAGGGAAAGGAACTGAGAAACATAAATACACAAAAATTTTGTATTCTTCTTAGCTAGTTCGATGAAATGTGAGGCAACAATTATGAGTGTTCGGCCAAATATGTACAAGAATAGAGTTGTGTTTTCACTCTATAGATGAGAGGAAGCAGGAAAACAAAGTTACCATAGCAGTAAGGCGGTAAAATGAACTGTTCACACCTATGTTGGGGATTTCCTTTGTAGATAAATTTTAGGGATTTAACTACAGAATTTTTAGATGTAATTGGTGGAAAACATGGGCTCTCCTGAACTTATACCACCCTAGTGTAACTGGAATTATCCATATTAAATACTCGTATTAATGGAAAAAAAGTGTTGTAAACCAATTACCTAAGATTCAAGGTTTAAATTTAGAAAGGAGAGAAAATTAAGTCCAAAGCAACAAGAAATAATATCAAAAATTAAAAACAGAAAAACAAAAAATAAACCCTGGATATTTGAAACGATCAATAAAATCTGTCAAACGTTAACAAGACTGATCAAGAAAACCAAGGAAAATATAAATTACCAATTTCAATTAAAAGAATAATTATCATTATAGAGATCCCATTTAAAGGAAAATGAGTTATTTTTAAAATATTCAAGAAATTTAATAATATAGGGAACAGAAAAAAAATTGAGAGCACCAAAAAGTTTTCCCCAGAAGTAGTAGATAGCCTAAATAGTACAACATCTTTTACAGAAATGAATTTGAACTTTCCCACAAAGAAGTCTTCAGAGCCAGATGGCTTCATAGGCAAATTCTGCCAAATGCACAAGAAAGAAAGAAAACCAATTCAACATGGACACTTCCTGAGAAGAAAATAGGAAAGAATACTTTTCAGTTCACTTTATGAGGCTCCCCAAACCAGATAAAAATGAAGACCAGTATGCCTCATGAGCATAGTTGCAAAAAGCCTTGAAGTAAGTTCAATTCAGCAATATTTAAAAAGGATAATTCATCATCATCAAGGGGTATTTATCATTAGAATGTGAAGCTGGAACAACACTGACCAATCAGTAATGAATTTTGCCATATCACAGACCAGAAAAGAAGAAGAAGAAAACATGATTAGCCCAATAGATGCAGACAAAAATACTTTACAGAATTCAACTGCTGTTCATGATAAAAAATACTTTCATAAGCAAGAATAAAGGGAAACTTCTTCAATCTAATTAAAGGCTTTTCGGGGAAAAAAAAAAAACCCAACAGCTAATATGCTTAATGGGGTGAAACAATGTTTTCACCCTGAAATTGAGAATGAAGCAAGGATGTCAACTCCCACTGCTATTCAGTGATTTAGGGGAGGGTGTAGCAAGTGTGAATAAGGCAACTTAAAAAAATAAAAATTTAAAAATATAAGTATGAAAGGAAAAATAAAACTAGCTTTATAGAAAGCATGAAGATCTATATAGAAAATAACAAAGAACTTATTAACAAGCTTCTAGAAAGAGCAAGTTTTGTAAGATTGCAGGATATGACATCAAAATATCACTTGTTTTCATATATTATCAATAAATGACTAAAATATTTAAAAGATAAAAGCAAGAACATTAGATATTAATAATTGATATGCAAGAATTAGATGATATAAAGAGGAAAATAACAAGAAACCATAAAGAGAGAGTTTTTTATCATTTGGAAGATGGGCTATTTTTCGGATATCAATTTTTCCCAAATTGATATAAATTAGACATAATTCCAACCACAATTTAAGCATGGTAGTGTGGGTATGATAAAATGATGAATAACGCTTGGTAAAATTTCAAAAAGAAACAGTGTAATTGTATACCAGAAAAGTTTATTCAGTTCATGCAAAAATAATTCTAAGTTGCTAAGTCTATACTCAAATCATGGTGGTTTTTCAATATTCATAAATGTATACTTAGAATGGAAAATTTTTTTTACTGGCTACAAGTGTTCTGTGTATTATAGGATGCTTAAATTTTTTTTTTTGTACACTAAACACAGTAGCATCATACCCAGACATTACATTGAAAACAAAAAGCATTCTATTTCTTAAACTATCCCCTAAGAGATGGTTGATGATTGTAAGTCATAGTAGTTTGATAAATGGAATCTGTACTAGTCAAACATTTATTGATATAAACCAGTTCCCTCATCTGAAAATGAACAGTACTCTCTTTATAGCAACTTCAGGGTATCAGTATTCAAATAAAATACTTTTCACAATAACTAGAATATTGTAAATATTCAGCAAATGCCGGTTATGATTTTCACTGATGGTAAGATTTTGCTTATCGCAGTAATTAGTGGATAAAGCTATGAGAAGCCTTCAAGAGATTTTTACCATTATTACCATTCCTGCTTTGGATGCAAGCAATGTAATCCTCATCATATCTCCCGGTTCTCTCTGAACAGTAGGAGAAGGGAAAATGATACATCTCTCTGCTTCAAATGAATATGTTTTAGATCAGTTGAGATCAGATCACTTGCTTCCTCTGGGATGAAAAGTGGTATAAATAACTGATACTTTGTTTTGCAAAGAGTTCTCAAAACAGCTGTCCTTTCCATTCCTTCCCAGAGTAGGATGGGACAGGAGAGACCACTGAGTATATAAAGAGTATAGAAGCCGGCAAATGTTAAGAATATCCTCTGAAGGACTTATGGCCTAGGCTCTGATGTGTCACTTCTCATTATACTAAACCTATTTATGGTGATTCTGTTTTGAAGCTGTCCAATAGAATTATAATGATTTATAGCTGCCTTTATTTTCAGAATGTACACAGATAAAGCATTTTATCACAGCTCTGAAGGGCTTGATGATCCTTTTCTCATTTTATCCTGGCCAGCCGGGTTAAAGTTCTGCTCATTTGTCTGCCTTGTCAGGTGTTGTGTCCCATTCATGAGAGCTGTTGACCTTTGTCTCCTCTCCTCCACGTGTTTGGGTCATGCACAAAATCTGAATGTAACTGGGCCCTATTAGCTGTCTGAAAGCCTCCAATGATCATTTTTTGTGTGTGTGACACTTGGGGCATTCAGCGTTTTTGGTTCTTTTTGGTGTCTTACCTGGGAGAAGCTGAACATATTTTATCTTCACAAAAGCAGATTGCAGTAACCTAAATCATAAAAAAAATAATTGACACAAAGGACTTGTTATCTGAAAAATGATTCCTTATTTCCTACTATTTTTCTTCTGTAGCCTGGACATCTTTATTTACCCTAATTGCATCTGGAGGAACACAGAGAGGAATTATGTCTTGTCACATGACTGAATGAAGATAAAAATGTGCGAGACACATGGACACTCCCACCCCTTATATGTCAATTTTAAGGCTCAACCCCTTAGAGATGAAGGGTGGGAAGGAGAAGGGAATTACTCTGGATCCTCTGTGACGAAAACATTCTGTCCTTTCTCATCTGGAAAAATTAAAAGGATAAGTTTTCACGAACACTTGTTGAGTACCGATTAGACACTCAGGGCTGTTCCCGGTGAGTGACATGTGTCACTTCACTGATTGCACAGAAACCCTGTTTCTCCTCTGGTTGAAATAATACGCAGCAAGATTTTGTGGGCATGTTACATACCCTAGTTGGTCTGAACAACATATGCTTGAGGGACTGTTCTTTCTTATAAGCATCCATCTGAGTTTTACTTATTAATGACAAAGAGACTATCTTAGCCATTTTTGTAATTTGCGTTAAATCACGTGCCACTGATTTACAATGGAGTAGGCTCGATTTAGAAAGCACATTTTTGGTTAATTTAGATATATTTTTTTCTCTTTCAAGTATACATAGTAGGCTATTTTTTAAACAGTTTATTTTGGGAGAGAGCAAGCATGCAAGTGGGGGAGAGGCAGAGAGGGAGAAAGAGATTCCCAAGCACTTGTCAGTGCGGAGTCCAATGCGGCGTTCAAACTCATGAACCACGAGATCATGACCTGAGCCTAAGTCAGATGTTTAACCAACTAAGCTGCCCAGGTACACTCAATTTTTAAATTAATTATTTTACATAGACAGGTTCTCAATTTGATTTATTTACTGAGCGTTTATTTCTACTGATTTTAAGAGAGATGATTAAGAAGTGAGGGAGAAATAAGAGAGATGGGGGAAGTTTTTAAATAATCAGATCAAAATGTAGTGTGTGTACCTTGTACTTCAAAATATTCTCATGGAGGACAAAATAGGAAACACTTCCGCTGTTTTGGCTGCTTCCGGAATTAGAACAAGCAGGGGTGTCTGGCAAGCTTGGCCAGTAGAGCAGGTGACTCGTGGTCTTGAGGTCATGAGTTTGAGCCCCACATTGGACACAAAGATTACTTAAAAATAAAATCTTAGACAAGACCATATTTTTTTCTTTAGATAGCCTAAACTGCAAGTGAAAGTACAGTGAATGATTAAACATATGGATATATATGTACGTGATTTTTATTTCCAGAATAGATAATTTTCATAGGTACTTGAAAATACCTCACTGTAATATTCGTAAAACAAAGCCCTCTCCCGATATGTAATCTGTGAAACTTGAAATATTCCTTATGAGACACAAACAATATCTTGTGTTCAGCAAAGCTTGGTATTTAAACACGTTCTCCAAATAGCAGTTGGAAACACCGTGAGTTCGTAAATTCTCAATTAATTGCATTATTTCACAGCACAGAACAGATCAGCATTCTTTCACAAGCTAGCTGTTAGTGGATCTTCACAGCTCTTACCTGCCCTTTTAGGGACTGTATAATGTGTGTTCTCTCTGGCACATCTCAAATTTTATATATATATATATGTACATATATATATATAAACATTCATTTTTGAGAGAGAGAGAGAGAGAGAGAGAGTGGTGAGTGGGGGAGGGGCAGAGAGAGAGGGAGACCCAGAATCCGAAGTAGGCTCCAGGCTCTGAGATGTCAGCAGAGAGCCCGACGTGGGGCTCAAACTCACGGACCGTGAGATCATGACCTGAGCTGAAGTCAGACGCTCAACAGACTGAGCCACCCAGGTGCCTCACATCTCAAATTTTAAAGTGCACAAGAATCACTTGAGTAACTTGGTAAAATGCCATTATCACTGATTGATTATAGGTGAGATGGTTAAGGAAAAGGAGTTAGGAGATAGGACTTGTCTGTTAAGTGGTTTCACAATTTCTCATTTTGGTGAGTTCTTATTTTGTATAGAGGGTACCTTAAAACGAGAGACTGATTTACTATACCATTTCCCCTTTAGCCACATGATTCTGTGATATCATCTATACAGCGAAACAACTCAGGATTTGAGAAGAACAGTTTATTACACGTTAGCAATGTAAAGTTCTCATATTTTAATTATTTCTTAAAATTGATGGCATTTTGTAATTTGATTGAGAACATTTTTTTCTTCTCTTAGCTTTCTCTTTTTATTTTACATGAATCAGGAATCCTGCCTCTTGAAATGGGATCATAGATTTCAAAAAGCAAAAAAACACAAAAAACAACAGACACAAACAAAGATATGGACTTTAATCATATAGAACAAAGTGATGATTATCAGAGGGGAGGTGGGTGGGGTGATGGGTGACAGAGGTGATGAGGATTAAGAGTATACTTACCATGATCACTGAGTAATGTATAGAATTGTTAAATCAGTGTATTGTACACCTGAAACTAATATAACACGGTACGTTAACTATACTGGAGTTAAAACAAAAAAGCATGGTTGCTGATGCGCCTTGGATGTCACTGATCATCTACTCTTCTGCAGAAGCACACAACTTGGGCGCTGATGGCTTGCTGTGACAGATAATGCCATAGATTCTGCTTCAAGCAATAGCCAAACGGGCCAAAAATCACACAGGATATAAAATGACAAGAGGACAGGGATCTCCTAGTATTCTGCACAGGCTTGCTTTGCTTATGGGGCCATTGGGAACAGTCACCTTCAAAAAAAGATTTTTCTCATGCTGTTCCATCTCAGACTCTTTCTCAATGCCACTTACATCCTATGGAGAAGGGCGTCAATGGCCAACATTTCTCTCTGGGAATGGCCGGTGGTTTTTCCTTTTCGAAATACATATTGGACAAAAGTTTAAAGACATTTTTGGACTCCCATGATAAGGGCCTCTCTGTTAGGCTGAGTTAGGGCCGAGTGAAAATGCAGGTTTCTTTTCCTCCACCAACTAGTGCTGGTGCAAGAGAAATAAGTTGGCAGATCTTCATTTTCTTTACTGAAAACAAAAAAGAAAGTAACTTTAACAATCCCATGGATAATGAGATAGGTTTCTAAACTTAAGTTTGATAATCTTAGAAAATGTATATTTTTATTTTTTAAACATTTTTAACATTTATTTTTGAGAGATAGAGTGTGAGGTGGGGAGAGACAGAAAGACACAGAATCCTAAGAAGGCTCCAGGCTATGAGCTGTCAGCACAGAGCCTGACATGGGGCTTGAACCCACGAACCGTAAGATCAAGGCCTCAGCTGAAGTTGGATGCTTAATCGACCGAGCCACCCAGACGCTCCTCAGAAAATGTTTTTAGATCACTTTTATCACATTTATCTGTGTTGACATAGAAGCACAGTATAGTTAAACCAACCTTAGCTACCATTCTAATGACAAATTCTTAGTGATATTTTAGCCTTTTATATCTCTTACATAAACGAAAGATCTAAGCCTTAAAGGACAAATTGTATGCTTCTTCACTCCGAATAGCATACATCAATAAATGCTCTGAACTGGCTCTGTTTCCTCAGAAGGGCAAACCAACCCTTTGTTAATCAGTATTATGGTTAGAATAATAAGAATAATTAGTCAGAATAATAATAGTTCATCAAAATTAAGATGAGCTAATGGCCTAGGAGTACTGGCATTGTAATTTAGGGGATAAATAAAACAATAATATAAATATAAGAATAATATAAATATATCAATAATATTAATGCAATATAAATAACATAATAATAATTCATCTAAATTAAGGTGAGCTAATGGCCTAGGAGTAATGAGATTGTAATTTAGGGAGTGATAAGTTAGAATCCTTTATTACCAAACATAAAAGAACTATGGCCTTATATTTGAAAGAAACTCAATAATAAAGTAATCAGGAATTTATAGTCAAATATAAATGAAACTTGGAAGTCAACTATTTTAAATTGATCTAAACAGTCTGAGTCTATAATCAAATTTAAGAAAGATTCATTTTCCATGTTTATTTTTTCACTAAGTAGAATTTCATTCAACAGAATGCATAAGTCATTGTATTAATCCTTTCTCTTACCCTATCGTTCATTTCAGTCTCCTAAATTTACTTTTTATTTGCACCGCTCTGGATGAAAAATGATTGTCCATAAACATCAATTGCTAAAACATCAGGAAATCTGGTGATAATTTTGTAACTTGATTTCCAGTTTTATATAACCATGGAGTAATATAAATGATTAATGCTTTGTGTTTTTCTTGTTCAACCCTATAATCAGCTTAATTAAGACCTTGCTAGCGCTAATTGAGAAATTATCACTAATTTCTTCAAATTTCCCTAACTTAGACCTCTATTAATTTGTTAGAAAGTACACTTGTATCTGGTGTTGTATTTCAGACCAGCTGTTGCATTTGGAAAAGGATGTTTCAAATAAAAAAAATTCTTTAAAATTTCTTCAAGGTTTATAATTCTGTTTCAAGGATAAGACATTTAAGTACTAAATATGTGTGAAAGTATGCATAAATATTCCCATATTTGTTACTAGAGCCCAATTGTGGGGACTCGACAATAAGTTCTAATGTAATATTTTTTTTTCTCTTCATAGCTTGCTTTCAAAGTTACAGTAGGAAAGTTTTCCAATTTCTAGGACCTCTGGTTTATAAAGAATATATAATAGTGAAAACTACCTTTTGTCTTCACACAATCGTGATTTTCTAGTGTGCTAGTATGTTAAATCAGAATTTTCTCTTAAATGCTGACCAAAAGAGCGTGCTCCTGTTGTCTTTCCTGTACTGTCTTCCCAGATTCTTTCCTGGGGCCCATCCATCCTCCTACAGAGGAATGCCAAGGACAGTGGTGAGAATGCTTCAAGAGATTTACTTTTGTCTCACTTATATGGGTATATGCCATAGGTGAATTTGTCTGAAAGTTTATTTGCTTACCAAAATAAACATCTGGACCATCTCTGATTGGTTAAAAAGTCTGATTTCTTCATCACTTTTAGTTTCAAACTCTAATTTACGGCTTTGTTTTTCCGATATTTGGTCAGTTTTTTTTCCCCTAAATAGACCTTTTTGTCCAGGAAGTAAGCATCAGGAAGCTAATCTGATATGTCCTGAAATAATCTATTCCTCAATTCTTATAAACATCTTAAAGTTATAAACATCTTAAAGGAGATAGAGTCCTTGCCCTTCATAAATGTGGTTAGGTTTGGCAAAAATGAAATGTAGCAGATGTTTGTCAAATCTATTATGCCATGAATATATCACTCTTTTTAAATGTTGAAATGTTATCCCAGGTGCTTGAAAAGTTTGTACCCTCATAACTGAGTGATTGAGGATAGCTGTAATACATCTGGAAAGTGTTTCAATAATACAAGGCAAATACACAGAATTACCACACTGGACACTCTTAGGGAAACTTGGAAAAATGAGACTTCTAGGGGTTTCCATTTGGACTTGAGTAAATTTTTGCTGCCATTCTTCAAAACATATCAACTGGGGAAGGGGATCAAGGCTTCTGTATGCTAAAGATTCAATTCCCTGCACTGTTTTTTGTGCAGACGAGGGCTTTAATTTTGGTTGAATATTTCTATGCATTGATTTATATTCTTATTGTTCTCTTCTCCCCCAACATTAGTCTCATGGGGTGTTGTGTCTCTTGCAGCACAATGAACTTGAGATCCTTTCTAATTCACATATATTTCTAGTCCTGCATAAAGGACTCATTACAAATCACTAGATGTTGATGTAAGTTAACACATACTTATTGAGGTGCCTGGGTGGCTCAGTTGGTTAAGCATCCTACTCTTGATCTTGGCCTGGGTCATGATCTCAGGGTCATGAGACTGTGCCCCGTGCTGGGCGTGGAGCCTGCTTAAGATTCTCCCTCTCCTTCTCTTTCTGCATAACATCCTCCCTCCCTCCTTCCCCCTCCTAAAAAAAAAATACACAAGTATATATTTGCAAATTGCCCACAGTTTCACATTTAAATGGACTTTTCATACATTCTTTTTATTCAGTGGTCCTTTTGCTGGACGATTTCACTTCTACCAGCTCCCAACTTTGCTCCTTACATCTTTGTTCCTCTCTTTCTCTATCACACATATAAACAGCATCCTTACTTCCCTGAAAAAAAAATAGATGTTTAGAAATTTTCATATGTATATCCAGGTTAGTTGTACAAGTGACTACCAACTGAAACCATTGTTAGCCCAACTGTTTAATTCAGTGACTTTTCTCACGTCATCTGAGTTAGTGTTCTATATACTTTAAATGGACTGCCCCTAATTTTCAGCATTTTTCAATTTATTTTTTGTGAGCTGATCACACTGTGTCTAGCACAGTGAATAAAATAAAATACAGCACAGCTTCAATAAATATTTATTATATATTTAGTATATATTAAATAATAAAATATATTAAATATATTAAATCATATATATTAAATAAAAATATAATTTAATATATATTATTTAATATATAATATATAAATATTATTTAAATAGCATCATATATTATTACTCAGCCCACCTCTGTTGTTATTAATGCCTAGTGCCTCAGTTCTTAATCATTTCATCCTATGTTCTCAGTTCTTTGTTTTCTTCCCTTGTAGTCATAAACTATCTAATTGATACACTTTCCCTCCCCTCCCCCTCCCCACACAAAAACTCATTGGTAATATATATATAATTCTATATATTCTATATATCACCTGCTCATCGTATGTGTACTCTTAGTCCCCTTCACTTACTTCACTCATCCCCCAACCACCTCCCCTCTGGTAACATCAATTTGTTGTCTGTAGTTAAGACTCTATGTCTTGGCTTCTCTCTCTCTCTCTCTAGTTTTCTTTGCTCATTTTTAAAGATCCACATATGAGGGAAATTATCTGGCATTTGTTTTTCTCTGAATTATTTTGCATAGCATTATACTCTCTAGCCCCATCCATGTTGTTGCAAATGACAAGATTTCATTCGTTTTTATGGTTACATAAATAATATTCTATTGTATCTATACACCACATCTTCTTTATGCATTCGTCTATCAACAGACACATGGACTGCTTCCATAATTTGGCTGTTGTAAATAATGTTGCAGTAAACACGGGGATGTGTGTATCCCTTTGAATTAGTGCTTTTGTATTTTGGGGATCAATATCCAATAGTGTGATTACTAGATTGTAAGGTAGTTCTATTTTTAATTTTGTAAGGAAACTCCATACTGTTTTCCACAGTGGCTGTACCAGTTTACATTCCCACCAAAAGGGCATGAGGATTCCTTTTTATCCACATCCACGCCAACATTCATTGTTTCATGTGTGTGTGTGTGTGTGTGTGTGTGTGTGTGTGTGTGTGTGTGTGTGTATTTTAGCCATACTGACAGGTGTGAAGTGATATCTCATTAGTTTTGATTTGTATTTCCCTGATAAGTGATGAGCATCTTTTCATGTGTCTCTTGGCCATCTGCATGTCTTCTTTGGAGAAATGTCATTCATGTCTTCTGCCCACTTTTTAATTGGGTTATTGTTTTTTTTTTTTCTGGGGGGAGTGTTGAGTTTATAAGTTATTTATATATTTTGGAAACTAACCCTTTTTCAGATATGGTATTTACAAATATTTCCCCCATTCAGTAGGTTGCCTTTTACTTTTGTTGACTGTTCCTTTCACTGTGCAGAAGCTTTTTATTTTGATGTATTCCCAATGGGTTTTACTTTTATTCCCCTTGCCCCAAGAGACACATCTAGAAAAATGTACTTACGGTGTTAAGCTTTTATTTTGTTAAGCCATTGGGTTATGGGGACTGTTAGAATGGCTACTGTTAATAACCTTGGTGAGTATACCTCTAAGATATTAAAAAACCTCTAAGATATTAAAATTAATGGAAGGAATAGTAAAGGACTTCTATATTTGTAAATACTTTTTTTTATATGTTGAAACTGTTATGTTTCCTATTCTATTCATCTTTTATATTATAATTGCATTTATGAAATACTTAAAGGTATTTTTTTCTATGATGGCTCATGGATTTTTAATAGTCAATTTGCTCCCAATATATGTAATTATAATTCACGTTTGGATATTCAAATTTATATGACTTGATCAATGGAAGTCTATTTAAGTTTGAATATTTTTACTTCTTTGAGCAATACCATCAAACATTTTTTCAAATAATCTTATTATCTGGCAACAAGGAGTTACTGGTGTGTTCAATTTTTCCCAGGTTCAGGATATGTAATCAGCCATTCACTAAGAAAAAATTCTTTTTAGTGGAGGAGGATATGAAATGTCAGATTCTAAGCTCTAGGGATACATAGCAAATTGTTTTGAGTGAGCAGAGTAGTATCAGGTTTTAACATTGTTTTCCAATAACAGAAAAACCACTTGTTCTGGAGCATACCTAAATGATTTTTATGCCTTATCCAAATTATACTCCATTTACTTTTGTTTTGTAAGTCTTCTATATTTTACCCATAGTGATTTTACATTGACTCTGCAGACAGAGTTTATTATAATAGTCTAAATAATATAACAACAGCTAATTCTCATCATATACTAAGCCCGATGTTTCTTAGGAATCTCCTTTAGAAATCTGAAACCCTGTTTTTCCAAAAGGTTTCATCTGAAGAAATAGTTGGTAAAAAACTTTCTGCCACTATTCTGATCAAGAGAATCCTGCAGAAAAGGATTCAGTACCTATAGGAAAATAGATCAATCTAGTATAAATGTAAGCATTATGATTTGTGTCTAAACTTAGAACACACAATCTGACAAGCACATTTTTTATGTATTTGTAAATGTTAAGGACCTAAAAATATCTTACCAAATGGTATATATAAATCACTCTACAGTATTTAATTAGCCAATTTTACTGGAAATGATACAGGTATAGGGGAGGGAAATTTTTCCCTCTACCCTTCTAGGTTCTTTGGCTGGTCTAATAATCAAACTGACATAAGACAGATTAACCAGAGGGAAGCATGTTTAATTGCATATTATGGGGTCCCCACAAAGCAAGGAGATTCAAGGGCAAGCTGGGCAATTGAAGCTTATATGCAATCCTGACCTAAGACATGGGATAGGGACCCCAAGGCTTCAAAGGGGTGGAGGATAATTCACAGGGTGATAAGAACAGATGTTTACTAATTAGATGCTTGTCCTGCTATATAGATAGGTCATTCAGAGAAAAATGATCTCTTGGCAATAGCTCTCTTTCTGGGCCAGGCCCCCTATCTAAATTCTTTTAAGTAGTTTGTGGGAGAGGTAAAACTTTTTTTTTTTTTTTCTTGAATCTGCTGGCTCTTGATTGTCTTCAGCTCAAAAT
The DNA here is from genome assembly GCF_046562875.1 of Panthera onca. Classification (NCBI taxonomy): domain Eukaryota; kingdom Metazoa; phylum Chordata; class Mammalia; order Carnivora; family Felidae; genus Panthera; species Panthera onca. Next base: position 45,946,042 of record NC_138343.1, read on the forward strand.
AACCCACATGCCAAAGTGGCACATTTTGGGAAGATTTGTTATGAATCTCTTCACATGAGATGGACTCTACTAGAAACCCTAATGTTTCTTAATATTTGTAAAACAGAGAAGAAAGAAGAGCAGAAAAATGTATTCTTTAGGGCTTTGGTAGTGGGTTCATTGTAGTTGTAATACAAATCTAAAGTAACAAAGATAATTAAACATTGAATGCTTAATGGATTTGGGCTTGATTAAGGGAAGTGGCAGGGTATGAATGCCTAAAAATACAACACGAAGTTGAGAAGTGAATACTTGGATTCAAATAGGATCCAAATATTTTCAAACATGATGAATATCCATTACTGATAGCTTTACTAATAAGCTACATAAAATGATTAAAATTATGCCTAAGCAAAATAGAGCATCTTTTAATAAATTATGGGGGAAATATCAAATGTCTAACTCAGATTATGACAAAGAAGCAAGTAGTTACAATCATGATTTTTGTTTTTATTTTTTTAAAAAATATACGGAGAATTTTAGGCTTCTGAATGGATAAAATAAAACAAAAATGGTTCATCATTAAATTATTCTATTAATCTCATATTAATCTCATAATTAAAAGCTCTCATGAGCTGCAAAAAAATACAAGTAAAATGAAGCATTTTATAAAAAATCTGGCACTGGGGAGGTGAGGGGATGGGAGATCAATGAAATGATCAAGCCCAAAAATTGTACTTCTGAAAAACAAGCAAAATTATATGTATGGTATCTCCATATTCAGAAGCAATCCTTTCTTTCTTGGCAATTAGCCAAGACACGGATAGGCTCTTGAGACCACATTGGTAATTTCTTACCCAAACTTGCTCACCTCTGAGTGATTTGTAATAAGTTAAAAGTAAAGTCTGATGGGAATTTCAGTTTCTTACATTTAAACCCCAAATGGTTCTTTTACAAAGGACTCTCATCTGAAAAATTAATGAAGAAACAAAATCTAGGAGGTATGGGGTAGAACGACACTTGATATTACAGGGGTGAATCATACATGCATATAAAATGCCATCACATTGATAATTAAAATTAATTCAAATATAGAAGGAATTACTATAAGCAAATTTTATTACCTTCATGATGGCAACATCTTACATACTGTTTGTCCCTAGAGTCATAGAGAAGCTCTTTTAGAAATCACAATGCAAAAGTATTCTGCAGTTTCATTACAGTTTGGGGCCAAAAGTCTCAATATAATTTCCAAATTAATTAAATGTTGGCAACACTAAGAAAATATTACAAGGGGGAATCAATAGAACACCATTTTACATAAGCCAACGTATTCTCTTTAGTGAAATTATTCAAACTGTTTAAAACTTTTATGTCTTCCAAAATAAAAATTTCTTTGGATAGTAAATTTCAGTCAGATTGCAACCTACCAGTCACTACCTCTGCTATACAACTTCGGATTTTATAACATTCTGTCTCAAAGGCATTTTTTAACAACTGAACTTTTCAAAATAATTTTCTGTGTACATTAGTTTTAAAATAGAGAACACTGAAAATGTTATACTAGTTTTTAATATCTAACACGAAAGTGAGTTGATTTTCCACCACTGAATCAGAAACACAAAATTCCAGTTGGAAAACTGTTTTCCCTAAATTCTTAGAAGGAGGGTTATTTCTTTTCCAAAATACAATGTAAAGGAAGAAAAATTCACCTTTGATGACAACACAAGTTTCAGTTGAACCTTCAACAAAAAAATTTTTAAGGTGATACTTGTCCTTATCCCTCTGCAGGCTGATCCTCACTAATTAATAAAAAGATCTCCGTGCTTATGTGGATATGGCATGAGATACTTTGAGTTGTGTTATTCTAATTCATCTTTATGATCTATGAATTGAGAGCACAGAGTATTATTAATATTTCACAGATTAGGAATGGAGTATAGAAAAAATAAATGCTAAAGTTCATTTGGTTAGGTTAACAAAAGTCGTATAGCTAGAATTAAAGCACAGTTATCCCTCTATCCTAACCAAGGGCTCTTCACGTGATATATAATTATGGCATAGGTATACAAGTGGCTTAAGGGTAACTTTTAAAAAATGAATCTCTTTTTTTTCATGGAATTTCATTGATTTCCCAGGGATTCAAATATTCTTTCATTGAAAACCTACTTTGTTATAGGCACTCTGCTTATTTGTTTAGACTCTGAAGGAGCATACAAAAGAGTTTCTTCCTTTGAGCTCACAATTTGGTGGTGGTGGAGATACATGTGTAGTACGATGGGAGGGGTTTTATAACAAAACTAGTACACACTGGGTTAAGAGCATGAGGAGAGAGAGACTAACTAGAAGAGTAGGGGATTGTGATTAAGCGTTAAAATAAATGCGCATTATGTCCTGAAAAATAAGAGCTTGAGAGGCAGAGGAAAACAAAGACGTTTCAGATAAAAACAAAATTTTAAAGACATGGGGAGTTGAAAGTCTTAGTTGTGTTCATATAGCAGCATTTTTGTATTATCTTCATGTAGGTAGAGAATGCAAAGGGAAGTGGGGTGGGGAAAATTGGGGGAAGTTTTTGAAAGTGTGTTTGTCATGTTAAAACGACCGTAAAGCATTATTTAGGACAAGTTTTTAAAGGAGAGGAGGTGTATGATTCAATTTGCAGTAGCAAAGACACTTTTGGGGAACAAGGGATGAACAGCTCGAGTAGGCGAGACTGGATGAAGGAAAACTGAAGCAGGAGAAGAATGATGGGGATGGTGGAACACATTATTGCCTGTAGGAGCCCAGTCTGGGTTGATAACATTGGATACTCACTTTGTGTCCCTGCTTGTGATTTGCAGCCTCCACTTCTAAAAGTTTTCCATATATAAAATTTCTTTTTGTACAGTACGATTAGTTTCTGAGGGAGAGCAGAATACATCACCCTAGAATGTGCCACCTTGATACATGGATTATTTTGAGCTGAAAGCAATCAGGGCCTGAAAGACTTAGGAAGAATTTTTACCTCCCCCTTAACTGCCTACGATGATTTAGATAAGGGACCTGTACCAGGAAAAGAGCTACTACCAAAAATAACCTTTTTATATCCAAAAGATGTATCTGCAAGGCATGGGAAACATTTGTTTACCAAATACCTGCTCTTCTCAGCTTCCTGTGAATTGTTTTGCAGCCTTTGGAGACCCAAAACCCCTATCCCCTTCTCCTTAGCTCAGGATGGAAGCCTCAGTTACCTGCTAGAGGGTCTCATACTTTTATGGGGCTACTGTATGTACAAAATTGGTATTTCTCCTGGTAATCTGTCTTATGCTAATTTAATTATTAGGCTAGCCAAACAACCTAGAAGGGAAGAAGGGAAACATGTCCCAACTCTACATTTTCCTAATAACTTCTATTATTTTTCTATTCAGCACATGGTTTTACCCAGGTGTTCATCCTGGCCTTTTGGAATTAGTGTTGTTGTTTTTTTAAGTTTATTTATTTATTTTTGAGGGAGGAAGGAAGGGAGAGAAAGAGAGAGAATGAATGAATGAATGAATGAATGAATGAATGAATGAATGAATATCCCAAGCAGGGTCCGCACTGTCAGCACAGAGCCTGACTCAGGGCTTGATCCCAGGAACTATGAGATTATGACCTGAGCTGAAATCAAGAGCCAGACCCTTAACCGCTGAGCCACCCAGGCACCCCTGGATTTAGTGTTTAAAAACTATTTTCCTAGTTTTAGTGATGATTTGAAGCAAGTACATACTGTGACTAAAGAAGGGTTACACCTTATTGTGGACACTATGAAAATGATTTTCTTGCTTCAATAAGAGAGCCAACATGGAGTGATGGTTCTGAGTCAGACTGCCTAATGAGGAACACTCTTACCAGCTGCACACCTTCAGAAAATTAACCCCTTCATCTCTCCATTTCCTCAACTTAAAAATGAGGATAACTGTTTCTTCCTTAAAGAGTTTTGAGGATTAAGTGAATAAAGGATAAAAATGAGGGTTTCTTTCTACTCACATCACTTTTGAAACCAAATATGTGTGTGTTTGTTTTTTTTTTCACAATCAGCAATACAATTCAGTTCTAATGCTGTCTACCTGTAGTTAATGCAGACCCCCCAGGTTAAAGGTTTAATCCAACAAGACTGCCTGCCCTCACTTCAGATGCCAATCTCATGTCTCAGGTTGTTTTGGCTATATGTTGGGGGGTTCCCATGACCCCTTCCACGGGTTCAATAATTTTCTAGAAGGGTTCACAGAACTCAGGAAAACTAATTACTTAATAGATTACGGGTTTATTACAAAAAATACAGCTCAAATAGAAGAGATGTACAGAGCAAGGTATGAGGAAGGGGCAGAGCCTCTATGCCCCTTCCAAAGGCACCACCTTCTCAGCACCCCTGTGTGTTTCCCAGTCTGGAAGCTCCCAAACCTCTCCAGTGAGGGTTTTTTATGAAAGCTTCACCAAGTAGACATGACTGATAATAAACTCAATCCTCCAGCCCTTTCTCCTTCCTGGAGGTCAGGGAATGGGGCTAAAAATTCCAGTAATCACACCGTTGGTTCCCTTAGCAACCAGCATCCCCCTCCCCATCCTCAGGAGCTTTCCCCAAATCCTAAATTTTATCATAAACTCTAGTGTGGTTGAAAGCACCTCTTCCGAATAACAAAAAATGCTCCTTTCATTACTTCTTTCTCTGGAGCTGGTTTAGGAGACTGGGACAAAATCCAACTACTAACACAAAAGATACTGTCGCTTTTATCACTTAGGAAATTACAAGTATTGTAGGAGCTGGGATGAAGACCAGAGTATGTATTTTTTATTATCATAATGAGCATTAATTAAAAAATACTTAGAGCTCTGGAAGATTGTATATGTTTAGTAAATGTTAGTCACAATGACCACCACCACTGTCATATTGTGGAGAAAAATCTAAAAAATTCAGAAGGTAGACATTTAAGACAAAAAAACAAAACAACCCGCCCCCCCCCAAAAAAAAACATATTCCATGAAGTTATTCATTTTGCAAGAGAACTTTCAAACCACAGAAGCTTGACCCTAATGAAATACTCATTCCATACATTATGTAATCCTTTGGCCAAGATATTAATTATAAAATATTTTAATGTGTGTATCATTGCTCAGTCTCTAATGCACAAAATGCTTTTTATTCTTTTCGTGACACAAAAGTTTGCTGTTTTTCTCAGAGTGTATGTTTAAAAATATTTGATTTTTCTGTGATTTCTAAACTTGTCTTCTAAGTAGTTAGATATAAATAGAGCCAGGATTCTCTTTTTTGACCCTCTTTCCTTTTTCTGTATGTTCTTTCCATTAGAGATTTAAATCATTCTTATGGTTTCAGTGAAAATCTCTTATTTGTAAAATTTCTAACTACCCCTCTGCAGTCATGACCTCTCTATAATTTTATCACTAATTATCTACTTGAGTGATTTGCAGTTGCCTCAGTGTCAGCCAATCTACCCAGAGATTCATCATATTTCCCCCCAATCCTATAGATTCATGTTTGTAAGAGGCAATGTGGTTTCCTGTTTAGGAGAAGGGCTCTGGGGTTAGACACAACATGACTTGCTCTGGCTCCATATTTGGTAACTTTGTGACTTTTGGTGCCCTAACTTCTCTAGGCCTTAATAGTTACCTTGCTGGTGAAAGGAAATTTCTAGGTGAATTAAGATGCTTAACTCAGTGTTTGGCAAAAGCAAGACCTTAATGAATTTTAGCTGTCATTATTGTTATCCACACAGGAGAGCCTCTACATTATAGGTATACACAAATATCTTTGTGTCTGTAATGAATCTTCCTCCATTCTTCTGCTATGTCATGTTGATATTAATTCACAAGACTTAGCTCAATCATGACTTCTTTTAGCCTGCCCTTGTCTTCTCTGGCTCCCTACAATTTCATCTTTAAGAGCCCACACATGCAGAACATGCAGAGGCTGGCCCACTTATGTTTCTAAGATGAAGAAGTAGGACCAGGAACTCCATTTGCAATGTCACCACCTCCCGAGCTTGCCATGCCCTACAAATGTCACCTCCCTACTCTGAGCGTGGATCTTAGTTGTCCTACTCTTGCGTGCAGTCTGCTCCCTGTTCCTGCTATTTTTACTAGCTGACAAGTCCCAGAATTCTTTGTGCTCAGGCAATCAGCAAATTATCAGTATTGATACTTATAAATCTCTCTATAGCCCAGGCCTTAATAGCTCAGTTGTCTATATTTTCTGTCAGACAAATAAATCTTCATTTATTTGTCAAAACTTCATATCCTTTACTATTTCCTTCAACTTTTGAATTCAGCACCACTGTATCTATTATGGTCTACATTTCCCATTGTTTCATTTTCTGATTACTCTGCTTTAGCTGGATTGATGTTTACTCACTGTTTTCTGTCTTACTAGTTCATTTACTGTACCCTTGATCAAACTGCCAACATGGCACAGGACATTTGCCTCATTCTCTTTACCTATTTATGTACTTTGAGACTGTAATGTCTAGTTCAAATTCCCATGCAACTTTGCTAATCATTTTAGCTGTTGGTGTTCTTTCCTGTCTCTGAATTATGATTTAACATGGGCTAAATTTATAAATGCTTGTGAACTTGAGTAGGCAGGTATCCTACTGAAATCAAAACCATCAATTAGAGAAACAGTTACATGTGAAAATGGACACTGACTCAGAAGTATCTTTTTTTGAAATATTGAGGTATAAACCATTGTGCTATTCTAAATATATTTTGAAAATTTTATGTGTATGTACCTATGCTGCAAATATCTATGCTACACAATATGTACATACATACACATATAAGTGTACCTATATACATGTATTATCACAGATTTTTATAACATTGTAGACACTTAACTGGTTGCCATGTTAACAACCATAAAGATGATGATAATGATGATGATGATGAGATTGAAAAGAATTGGAAGTAGGGAAATGTGTTTCTTAACTTTCTTTGGTACCTATACCATTGGGGCAGGTATACGATTAGTACCTTATATTAAACATTATGATTACGATTTATAGTATTTGCTAGGCAAGTTATTGGTGCTTTTCTGTAGTTTCTTCCTGATTAAGATTGAAAGATTCTTTTGGCTACAGTTCCCACACATGCTCTGGAAGAAAACAGAGAAGAAGACAAGCAAAAATAAGTATTTTGCACCAGGAGAAAACAACAGTGAAGGAGCACAGCAGGCTGGCACTAGGTCCAACATCCTTCGTCTTGCCCCGCCTCACTGGCTGCTTCTGCTCTCATGAAGTCATCACTGGGAAGCAAACACTGGCAGTGGGAAAGGATATCCTGAGATCTGGCCTGCAGTCTGACAATAACTTTTTGGCACATTCTAGTGTAAAATATTCCTATTAGTACTCCACATTCGTTCTGGCGCCTGAACATGGCCAACTGCAGGAGCCAAGAGGAAATTCCCTGTTGAGGAAACACTGTGGGATACAGAGGAACAGGTGAGCACAGCAAGAAATGGAGCCATTTCTTGACCCTCAAAGAAGAATAATTTACAGAAAATTCCTTATCTACTTGGGTGTCTCCTCAGGAACAGTAAAATAGAAATGAGAATTTTCATAAGAGTAAGATGAAAAGGAAAAGCGCAAAATGGGAAGAATTACATTAATGCATGCCACAAAAATTCTTTAGCTGGTAACAGGGAAAAATATAATTCCTGAAATCTTAGAGTTTGTATAAACCCTAGAGCTCTCAATGAAAATGTATCTCTCAGGAGGATTTTAGTACAGAAACTATTTTGGCATTGTCCCAAGTATTTTCTTTAGGGTGATATTTTGTTTTGGGGGAGGAAAATGTCTTGGGAAGGCCAGATTAAACCAATGTTAATAGATTCCCTTCATTAACGTAAATGCCTTTTTAAAATATGCTGATGTGGAGGGGCACCTGGTGGCTTAGTGAGTTAAGCATCCAACTCTTGTTTTGGCTCAGATCATGATCTCAGGATTCAGGAATTGCAGTCCTGCATCATGCTCTAGACTGACTGCAGGAGCCTGCTTGGGCTTCTCTGTCTCCCTCTCTCTGTTTCAAAAATAAATAAATATTTAAAATATGCTTATGTGGAATAAACATAGTACACATTGTTTACCATTTATCTCACCATTGATTTCCTCCAACACCTTTTTTTTAATATAAAGAGAATTTTGCAGCATGAAGTAATACAGACCATATTTAGGAAAAACATGATCTATTCCATAATGAGTCCTAGACAACTTGAGATGAAAAAAAAGAGTTGTAGGTTTCCTTAAATTAGCCATACTATTTTTTTCTGTAATATTCTGGAACTCCAATGGGCTCTGTACCAATTAATCTTGCCCTCAATAGAACTCATCAAGGTGTGTTGTAGTAATTTCAACTACGTGACCCAGGTTTCCTGTTACTTCCCCGTTCCAATTTTAGTGCACATTTCCTTATGTAAGTTTTCTTTGTCTAAAAGCATGACTGAACACTTGTTATACCATTAACTATTTGTGGGATATGTTGCATTTGGAGTCACAGGAACTGCACTTCCCACTATTCATGCCTCATAGTACTTTCCACACCTTGAATTTCTACTGTCCCTTTGACGTGCTTTTACCAAGAAAATGTAAAACGATGCCATTCAATTCCAGCCTTAAACATTAAAAAGGCCCAGCAATTTTTACTTTTTTTTATTTTAGAAGTCTAGCTGGTAGAATCAGGAACCATGATACATGAAAAGAAAGATATAAATTCTCCTGATGGAGAAGACATGGACAGTTCCTCATGGGTGGGAAAACACCGAAAGAGACCAAGTGCAAGAGAAATGAGGTGCCCCAGTTGTCCACATGGCCCTCAGGCATATGAGAAAGGCTTTCTGAGACCTTTCATTTCGGCCATCCACGGATGGAGTGCAGTCAAATACAAGTCATATCAGATGTTTGCACCCAATCAAAACCATCAAAATCAAATTAAAAGAACCTTGAGGGTAGCTCTGCCTAAAATTCCAATCCATAGAAATACAGACAATCAAAAGAAGCCTTGTTTGATGCTATTAAATTTTAAGATGGCTTATTACATGGCACAGGTAACTGAAATAGAAGGGTTTTTTCTATCTCTAAGTATTTGGGGAAGAAGCATAATTTCACCATACAGGTAAATACAAACCATCAGAATCATCAATATGAGGCAGAGGAGGGAAAACATTATGAGGTTGGTGTGTGTATTAATATCACAAGTTTGAAAGAGAACTCTTGGAGGAACTTCTTATTTTTGTTTGGCTTCTAAAATCAGGTAGGTTTGGTATAAAAAGGGATTCTGTAGAGGGGAGGCAATAGCCTATAAAATAAATAGAATAGGTTGAAAAGGTATTAGCTCTGGAGAATTACACAAACACACACAAATACACGTGGGCATATGTATACATGTGCACATGCATGTATAAGATATAACTATATATAGAGAGAATATATATAAATGCATATAAGCGTAGATATATTTGCACATAATATCACATTACTAAAGGATATATATAGATTATATATGTATATCTAAAAATATATAAAACATGTATTATATATGTATACATATTATGTATATAATGCATATTAGATGTTTATTACATATATAATACATATATACACATAATACATATTACATATGTATTATACATATATAATGTAAATATATGCAACTATATCGGATATACACACACATACACATATGAAACCCAAATATATGTCTGAATTTACACCAAGAAGTTTACATAATTATTTTCTCTTATTTGTATTGAAATCTATGTAACAAACTATATCACATTGCAGTGACAACATACACAGTACACCATACTGATTCAACAATTCCATACATTACTCAGTGCTCACCATAAGTGTAGTCATCTTTAACCATCTGTCACCATATAACATTTTTACAATATTATTGACTAGATTCTCTATGCTGTGTTTTTCATTACTGGGATATATTTATTTCATAACTGGAAGTTTGTTCCTTTTAATGCCCCTTGTCTGTTTTGCCCAGCCTCCCCACCCCCAGAGCCATCAGTTCTCTGTATTTATGAGTCTGTTTTTGTTTTTTTAGATGCCATGTATAAGTGAAATCATATGGTATTTGCCTTTCATTGTCTGAAGTATTTCACTTAGTAGAATACCCTCTAGGCCTATGTTTTCACAGATAGCAAGATCTCATTTTTTATGGCTGAGTAATATTCCATTGTACATATCTTCTTTATCCATTCATCTATTGAGGGACACTTGAATTCTTTCTGTGTTTTGGCTATTGTAACTAATGCTGCAATAAACATGGTACATTTATTTTTTCAAATTATTATTTTTGTTTTCTTTGGACAAATGCCCAGCTGTGGAATTACTAGATCAGGTGGTACTTCTATATTTAAATTTTTGAGGAAACTCCATAATGATTTCTATAGTAGTTACACCAGTTTACATTCCTACCAACAGTGTACAAGGGTTTTCTTTTCTCTACTTTCTTGTCTACACTTGTTATTATCTTTTTGAAACTAGCCATTTGACTAGTATAAGGTGATAGCTCACTGTGGATTTGACTTGCATTTCCTTGATAATAATGTTGAGGATCTTTTCATGTGTCTGTTGACCTCTTGTATATCATCTCTGGAAAATGTCTATTTAGGTTCCCTACACATATTTGAATTGGGATGTTCTATTGGTGTTGAGTTAGATATTAACTCCTTGTCAAATATATTATTTGCAAACATTTTCTCCCATTAAATAGATTGCCTTTTTGTCCTGTTGGTTGTTTTCTTTGTAGTACATAGCTTTTTATTTTGGTGTAGCCTCAATAGTTTATTTTAGTTTTTGTTTCCCTTGCTGAGGACATACATCCATAGACATCTTGCAAAGAACAATGTCCAAGAGATTACTGCCCACATTTTCCTCTAGGAGTTTTATGGTTTCAGGTCTCACATTTAGGTCTTTAATCCATTTTGAGTTTATTTTTGTATATGGTTTAAGAAAGTGGTCTGTTTCATTCTTTTGCATGTAGCTGTCCAGTTTTCCCAACACCATTTGTTGAAGAGACTGTCTTTTCTGCATTGTATATTCTTGCCTGTGTTGTACGTTAATTGACCATATAACCTTGGGTTTATTTCTGGGCCCTCTATCGTGTTCGTTCGTTCTTTCTTTCTTTCTTTCTTTCTTTCTTTCTTTCTTTCTATCTATCTATCTGTGTGTGTGCTGGTACCATACTGTATTCTGAACTATGTTTTTGTAATGTATCTTGAAATCTGGGATTGTGATACCTCCAGTTTCATTTTTCTTTCTCAAGATTGTTTTGGTTATTGTAGGCCTTCTGTGGTTCCATACAAAACTGAGGATTATTTGTTCTACTGTGAAAAATGCTATTGGTATACTGATATAGATAGTCTTAGATTTGTAGATTGCTTCGGGTAGTATGGAAATTTTAACAATATTATTCCAAACTGTGAGTATGGTGTATTTTTCAATTTGTTTGTGTTGCCTGGAATCACTTTTGTTAATGTCTTACAGTTTTCAGAATACAGATCTTTCACCTCTTGGTTGAATTTATTTAGGTATTCATTTTGGTGAAATTGTAAATGAAATTCTTAATTTCTCTTTCTGCTATTTCTTTATTAGTGTATAGAAATGCAACCGATTTCTGTACTTTAATTTTGTATCCTGCAATCTTACTGAATTCATTTGTCAATTCTAGTAGTGTTTTGGTGGAGTATTTAGAGTTATATGTATATATGTAGAATCTTGTCACCTGCAAATTATTAGTTTTACTTATTCCTCACCAATATGGATGAGTTTTATTTCTTCTCCTCGTCTAATTGCTACAGGTAGGACTTCCAGTACTACGTTGAATCAGAGTGGTGAGAATGGACATCCTTGTCTCATTCCTGACCTGAGAGGAAAAGCTCTCGGTTTTTTGCCATTAGTTTAGATTTAGCTGTGAGTCTTTCATATATGGCCTTTATTATAGGGTATATTCCCTCCAAACCCACTCTGTTTAGAGTTTTTATCATGCATGAATGTTATATTTGTGAAATGTTTTTCCTGCATCTATTGAGATGGTTGGATAGTTTTTATTCTTCTTCATATTAATGTGGTGTATCATACTGATTGATTTCCAAATATTGACCCACCCCTGGATCCCTGAGTTGCCACTTGATCATATGGAATGATTTTTTAAATGTATTGTTGAATTTGATTTGCTAATATTTGTTGAGGATTTTTGGATCTATATTCCTGATATTAACTTGTAGGTCTTTTTTGTGTGCGGGGTGGGGGGGCGGTTTGGGAGGGGGCTAGTACCTCTGTTTGGTTTCAATATCAGGATAATGCTGACCTTGTAGAATGAATCTGGCTGCTTTCCTTCTTCAAAACTACCTTTAGTTTTTGAAATAGTTTAAGGAGAATATTGATTTTTTTTTTTTTTTTTTTTTTTAATGTTTGGTAGAATTCATCTGAATTCTGGTCCTGGACTTTTGTTTGTTCATAGTTTTTAATTACCACTTCAATTTCATTAGTAGTAATTGGTCTGTTCAGATTTTCTGTTTTTCCTGATTCAGTTTTGGAAGATTTTGTTTGTAGGAAATTATCCCTCTCTTCTAGGATGTTCATTTTGTTGGCATATAATTTTTCATAACATTCTTTTATAATCCTTTTTATTTATGTGGTGTCAGTTGTCATTCTCCTTTGTATCTGATTTTGAGTCCTCTTTTTTTCCTTCATGAGTATGGCTACAGGTTTATCAATTTTATTTTTTCAAGAGCCAGCTCCTGGTTTCACTGATTTTCTCTGTTTAGTTTCTATTTCATTTATTTCTACTCTAGTTTTTCATTATTTTCTTCCTTCTACTAGCTTTGGCTTCATTTTTGTTGTTGGGTTTTTTGCTTTGTTTTGTTTTGTTTAGGTCTTTTTGGTAAAAGTTTAGGATATTTGAGATTTTTGTTTCTTATCTTTTTTGTTTTTTTTTATTTTTAAAATTATTATTTTTTATTTATTTGAGGTAGGCCTGTTTCACTATAACCTTCCCTCCTAAAACTGCTTTTGCTGTGTCCCAACAATTTTGGACCATTTTATTTTCATTTGTTTCCATACATTTTTTTTTTTAATTTCCTCTTTGTTTTCTTTGTTGATCCATTCGTTGTATAATAAAGTAGCATGTTGTTTAGCCTCCATGTGTTTGTGTTTATTTATTTATTTATTTATTTATTTTACAGATTTTTTTCATGTAACTGATTTCTAGTTTCATATTTTTGTGGTTGGATAAGAGGCTTGATATGATTTAAATCTTCCTAAAATTATTGAGATTTATTTTATGGCTTAATATAATTTATCCTAGAGAATGTTCCATGTACAACTGGAACAAACATGTACTCTGTTAAATGAATGTTCTGTATATATCTGTCAGGTCGATCTGGTGACTCATGTGTCATTCAAAGCCATTGTGTTCTTGTCAGTTTTCTGTCTGGATGATCTATCCATGGATATAAGTGGGATGTTAAAATCTCCTATTATTGTATTACTGTCAATGCTTCCCTTTGTATCTATCTGTTAATACTTGCTTTATAAATTTATGTTCTCCTATGTTGGTTGAATAAAATTTTACAGTTGTTATATCCTCTTGTTGGATTAATCCCTTTATCATTACATAATGCTCTTATTTATCTTTTGCTACAGTCTTTGTTTAAAGTGTATTTTGTCTGATATAAATATTGCTAACTTGGCTTTCCCCACCTTTAACTTGCATAGAATATCCTTTTCCATCTCTTCATTTTCAGGCTGTGTTTTTAGGTCTGAAGTGAGTCTCTGCCAGCAGCATATAGATGGGTCTTAATTTTTATTCATTCAGTTACCCTTTGTCTTTTGATTGGAACATACAATCTATTTACATTTAAGGTAATTATTGATTTTGTTTTGCCAAATTGATTTATTATTTTGTTTCCTAGGTTTTTTGTAATTCTTGTCCTTTTTTCTCTTGTCCTGTGATTTAATGGTTTTTGGTTTTAGTATTATGTTTGGATTTCTCTGCTTTTTCTGTATCTGAGTTTTGATTTGTGGTTACAACTGAGTCTTGTATCTTATGTGTCTAGCAGTCTACATTAAGTTGATGGTTATTTAAGATTGAACAATTCTAAAAGCACTAAATTTTTACTCCTCTGTGTTTTATGTATATGATGTTATATTTTACATCTTTTTATTTTGCGTACCCCTTGATTAATTTTTGTAGATATAATTGATTTTACTATTTTCATGTTTCAATCTTTATACTGCATTAATAAGTGATTAATCTATTACATTTACTATATGTTTTTATATGTGAATTTTTTTCATTCATAATTTTCTTCTAGTTATGGCTTTTTGTTTTTACTTAAGAGTCCCTTTAAGGTTTCTTAGAACACTGATTTAGTGGTGATAAACTGCTTTGTTTGAGAAATTCTTCATCTCTCCTTTTCTGAATAATGACTTTGCTGGGTAGAGTATTATTGGTTGTAAGTTTTTTCTTTCAACACCTTGAATATATCATGCCACTCCCTTCTGGCCTGCAAAGTTTCTGTTATAAAACCAGACGAGGTTTGCCTTGTATCTAACTGTTTTTCTTTACTCTTGCTGCTTTTAAAACTCTCATTATTTTTTGCAGTTTTAATTATGACTCTTGTGTAGCTCTCCTTGGGTTTATCTTGTTACAGGTATCTCTGTACTTCTTAGACCTGGATGTCTGTTTCCTTCCCCAATTTGGGGAAGTTTTCAGTTATTATTACTTCAAATATGTTTCTGTCTGCTTCTCTTCTTCCGAGATACCTATAATGCAAATGTCATTATGCTTGAGGATGTTTCTGAGTTTCCTTAATCTATTCTCATTTTTTATTTATTTTTTATTTTTTATTTTTTGCTTTTCAGCTTGGTTGCTTTTTATTGCCCTGTCTTCTTAATAGCCAATCCATTCTTCTGCATCTTTTAATGGGGCTGTTGCTTCCCTCCAGTGTATGTTTTACTTCAGTTATTAAATTCTTCATCTCTGTCTGGTTCTTTTTTATTTTTTTTTTTAAATCTCTGTTGAAGTTCTCACCGAGCTCATTCACTCTTTTCTCAGCAAGTATCTTTTTGACCTTTATTTTGAATTCTTTGTGAAGCATTTTCTCATCTTCGTTTCATTTTGCTCTTTTACTATGATTTTGTTTAATTCTTTCATTTGGGGCCTATTTCTCTGTCTTCTTATTTTGTCAAACTCTCATTGTTTGTTTTTGCTAATAGGGAGGTCAGCTACATCTCCTGGTCTTGAAGTTGTTTTATGAAGTCCTGTGGTACCCTGTAGTGCAATTACCCCCTGGTCACCAGAAGGAGATCCTCCAGGGATGTCCCCTGTTTGGGCTGCTCGTGTCCTTCTGTTTTGCCTGAGCCACAATTGCCCTCAGCCCAGCTGTTGCAATGTCTGCTGTGGACACAATGGGCAGGTTCTGTTCCTGTGCTGTTAAGAGGCCTTATCTGAGGAACACCACAGGCTTATTGGAGGGGAATGCTGATAATCAGACTAGCTGTCTGCAGTTAGTCACTTCCATAGCTGCAGGTGCACTGAAAGGCAGGGTATGCTCCCTGCATGGCCAACTGAGAAGCTGTCATTGGTGGGCCAGGATCAGACAAGCTATCCATAATTACCCTCTCTGCTGTAGCTGCAATTGCATGAAATTGCAGGGCTCGTTCCCTATGCAGCCAGCTAAGAGGCCTGGCTGTTGGAACTGTGGCTACACTAGTGTGTGGTGTTAAATCTCCCCCGCCCCAGGCCAGGAGTTACTTTGCAGTGGCACAGGGCCCTGCTGGGACTGCCTGTAGGGTGTACCAGAGCAGGACCTGCTTCAGAGGAATGCCTGCAGAGGCAGACAGGATGTATGAGGTGGGTCCATAGGGGAACACCAGGGCATGTGGTGCTGGCAATATAGGTGGAGATATTAGAACTGGCTCCTTTAAGCATTCGGCTATGTAGTCTGGGGAAGAGAAAGAGAAATCGCACCTGCCAACACTTTGTCCTGGAGAGGTCTCCTTTAGGTAGCTATCCTTCAAGGACACATACGATCAGTTTATAATTTTTTGTGTATACCCTAGGTGTTTTTCAAACTGTTGCTTCTGTACTGTGTCATGGGCCAAGTTGTTTACTATGCTGGCTCTTTAAGGGCAGGGACTCCTATTGTCCTCCAGCTCTCCTAGAGTTAAGCCAAATGATTTTTAAAGCTCCCAAAGTCCAGCTGGTTTCCAAAATCAGATGTTATGGGAACTTATCTTCGCAGTGTGGGTCCCCAGTGCTAGGGGTATCTGAAATGGGATCTGATCCTTTTGATTCTCCATGATTGTGATGTCCCTCCCACTTATGCTAAGACTCCCCAGGTGTTTGGTTCCCAACCACATCTCTGCCACTCTTACCCTTTTTGATATAGTCTTCTATTATTAACTGTGAAGGGTGTGTTTTGTCAGTCTTCAGGTCATTTTCAGAAGTAGTTGCTTGGATGTAGTAGTTTTTTTTTTTTTAATTGATTTTTTTTATTTTTTATTTTTGAGAGAGTGCACATGTGATTGGGGGAGAGAGAATCTTAATCAGGCTGCCCAGGCTTAGCACAGAGCCTGACACAGGGATTGATCCCATGACCCTGGGGTCATGAGCTGAAATCAAGATTGGATGCTCAGCTCACTGAGCCACCACGGAGCTCCTAAATGTAGTTATTATCTCTGTGTGTCTATGAGACGAAGCGAGCTCAGGATCCTCCTACTCTGCCATCTTCCTGTCCTTCCTCACAAACTTACATAATTTATCTACTTTAATCCTTATACAGTACCACACACTAGGCATTACACACCCTGAATTATAGAAGAGAAAGTTGAAGTTCAAAATGTTTGTATACCTTACTCAAGTCATAAAGGATTTGACCAAGAACTAGATAATTCAAGTGCCCCTGCTGTCAGTGTTCCACTCTATCTCTTTCAGTCAGAATGGCTGGAAAAATAATCTAATTGATGTTATTTAGCACAGATTATAAGTGGCAGCAAATCTGTAAATTCTTGTGTGTGTTGTTTATGGCACTGTGAGCTGTGACCAATCAACCCATCAGAGTCATTCCAGAATAATGGACTTTGCACACCATGAAAAGTCAAAACTCATTATAAAAGCCCTATAGATCAAGGCTTGCTTTAGACTAAGTTATCACATTGATCAGTGCTTCTCAGATGTTAATAATGCTTGAGTTTAGGATTCTTATTAAAACACAGATTAGAATTCAGTAAATCTTGTATGAACACTGTGATTCTGTATTTCTAGCAAGTCCTTAGATGATGCTAACTATAGACAACACTGACTATCAAGGATCTACATAAAGTGGTTCTCACACACTTATCTCTGCATCTCCTCTCCTGACCCCCACCATTTCCTGCCAATAGGTTACCACCCTGACAAATGCCCCTGGTTCCATAGGGATTAAAATATTTTCCCATTTTCCAATCTCTTAACATTTTATTAGCCTTGTACTTTAGTCTTTCAAATTTTCTAATTAAAATATTACCTAGTAAAGTAATTCCAGTCAATGAAATAGTTTTAAATTCAACCCCTCCAGAAAATATAATATGCTTAAAATAGATTTCTGTACCTTTACGCATAAAATATAATTATTGGTGAAGCATTTGTACCCAAGATAGCTTATTAGGAAACAGGATTTCTGTTGCTGTTGGTGTTTGACAGGGAAATATTTTGGTAAATATTCAATAACAGCATTAGGCATTAGAGGATTATCCTCTTTGTTTAAATAGGAGACTAACTATTTATTAAACTAGAATACAAGGGAGATAATACAAGCTATATTTAATATTTTTTTCTCAACCTCTTCCTCAACTCTTAGGGTGATAAGTTTGAGAGTTGTAAAGAATTTTCTGTATATTGTGTCTTTCAATATGTCTTGTATGGTAGGATTAAGAGGTTTACATTGTGATAGGATCCTTAAGGTATGGTGAATTTTTGCTAAACTTTAAATGGTGTCATTATAACTAGGCTAAAATAGTTAGAATTTCATAGTCAGAAATTGATTCAAAAAGAAATTATACTGAACCTGCTTTCCAAAAACAATTTCCATCAGGTTTACTTAGTAAACACTGACATAATAATAAACCGAATTTAGTATAATCTATTTGAAGAATATACGTGGTCTTTATTAAATTGTTTTGGAAATAAAAATTGCCTGCCACTCAGGAAAGAAAGGATAGACTGAACTTTCCAAACAGGTTTATTAGGGGTAAAATTATAAATACATAGGATTTTACAGGCATTGAGAAAGAGATCCAGTTGGTCAGTTTAATTCTGTAAAGAGCCTAGTAAAGTAAGATCTGTCTTTTGATACAGTTATGTGGAACTTAACTGCTTGTTTAATACTTTCCTCCTAGCTATATATTCTTTTGAAATAACATCTGTTTCAGCTTGTGCCTTGGCTAATTATGAAATGTTTATCCAGCATCTAAGTCCAAATATATACCCAACATGATTGATAAGATAAATATCTCTCCTAGTCACTGGCTCAAAAAAAAAAAAAAAAAAAAAAAGAAAGAAAAAAGAAAGGATAGCTGGCTGTCTGAAATTCCAGAAAAAAACAACAATAAAAAAACACCAATTAAGACATTATATTTTGGTGGGGAGTGTTGATTAAGAGAATAAGGGAGGAATAGGGCTGGGAGAATTATGAGGGTAATTCTTCAGACTTTTTTTTTTTTTAAACTTAATCTGCATGTAATTAAAGCCAAATAGAAATATGGTTCTGTTAATTCACTATATTTATGGAGAAATTTGTGTATACTTTATGAAGACTTTTGGATCCTTGGTAAAAATCACAGCACATCTCTTTTGCAAACAATAAGCATAATGTTCACAATAAAAATAGAGACCTATGGTCGATGTTCTCAAAAGCTTGGAACTAGCCTCAAAGAATGGATGAAATGGCACTTGAAGGCACCAACCAATTCTATTCACAATTGTAATGATTATCAGAAGCGTATAAGAAGATTATAAACAAAAGATGCACCTGAGCCCACCAGGCTTCTTAGGGGTTCTCTTCTTCTGCATGGGGGCAGGGAAATAAAGGCAAGGTGAGGGAGAAGGTCAGGGGGCCATGAGTGCTAAAGAGTCCAACTGAGCTGAAGAAAATCTGAAACAAAGAATTTCAGGATTTTTATCCTCTTCTGCCCCCAGAAAGACTATTAAACAACTTAATGCCAAGTAGAATACCAGAATTCAACTTTTCAGCAAGATAACCCTATCTAAATTTAAGTTCCTGATTACAGAACTATTACTGTGCCCATTAGGCCGACTTTATTTGGCACTAGTTTTTGCCTTCTCCTATTATCTGTTTCTGAAAATTTTGTTTTTCACTAAGGGGCTAACAAGAGCAGGCCTGACCATGTTTAACAAAATGTCAATGTGATGGTTAATTTAACGTGTCAAATTGGTTTGATCACAGTGCCCAGAGATTTGGTCAAACATTATTCTGAATGTTTCCGTGAAAGTTTTTAGATGAGATTAACGTTTAAATCAGTAGACTGAGTAAGGCAGATTACTTTCTATAATGTGTGTGGGCTTTATTCAATCAGTTGAAGGTCTTAATAGAACAAAAACTGACCTCCCCTGAGCAAGAAGGAGTTCCAGCAATCTGCCTTTGGACTCAAGCTCCCCTCCGTTACCCTGTTCCCTGAGTCTCCAGCCTGTTGCTCTACTCTACAGATTTTGGATTTACCAGCCTTTCCTATTATATAACACATTTCCTTAAACTAAATCTCCCTCTCTATGTATAAATACATCCTGTTCTGTTTTTTGGAGAACTCTAATATATACACAATAAATTTTCCTTTCATAAATCCATATTTATTAGGAAAAAGCTGTAAAACTCTAAAAGGAAGATCTCATTTACTCATAATTGGGATTACCCTACAAAATTGGCAAATTTCAGAGGTGCTTTAGGATGCAAAAGCAAATTAGCCCTTATAGATTATTCTTTTATTCTTTGGTCCTAATTTATAAATTTATCAAGTCTAACTTTGTTGAGTCCGACGATGACTCTAGCTACTTGTGCCATATATGTGTGCATTAAGAGAACTCAGAAAGCCCTGCCTCTGTCTGTCTGATACATCTCTTGATTGGGACTGGCAATGCTACAAACTTCTAGGTGGATATAAGATTGTTTCCCAGAATTTCTGGTGCCTAGCTAAAAAAATGCAATTTCTTCCTCAGAACAGGAAGAAATAATGACAAAGCTATGGAATGGTATTTCACTAGAAATAAGCCTACCTTCTCCCCACCTCCAACCTTTAATATATAACTCCTTAGTGCAAAGACATACTCTAAATGGCAACCATATTTCGTCAGAATGATTGCTGTAGAGGTGTCATTCCAAGGCTCTGGCTATGCTGATTGAATTAGAACTGTCTTCTCTCACATAAGTCTCTGAACTCCATGACAAATGCTTATGCTAATTATTTGATATTAACTACCTGTAATTAATGGCCTATGTCAGTTCTTTTCTGACACCACATTGAATGTTTTAATTTGGGCATGGAATTTCTTTCAAGGAAAAATAATTCATATTCTATTCGTAATTGAAGTTGTGAGCTCTTAGTCATAAATTGTGCTTTATTTTTTCATTATTTTAAAGAGACAGCACAAGTGGGGGAAAGGGGCAGAGGGAGAAAGAATCTTAGGCAGGCTCCACTCTCAGCATGGAGAAAGTAAACTATATATATAGTAAACTATTTTACTTATAGAAAAAATACTAAAAATATCTGTAACTATATCTATATATGGATATGTAGATATATATCCATATATCTACGTATGGATATGTAGATATATACCCATATATCTACATATCTATATAGTCCATATATGTCCATATATCTACATATCAATATCTATATAGATATAGATCCATATATGGATCCATATATCCATCTATATGGTCCATATATGTCCATATATCTACATATCTATATCTATATATATTACAATAGTCCTAAAAATTCTAATATGTATATATTCATATATATAGACATATACAATACATATGGGTATACATGGATATACATATCTTTGTGTGTTTATATATGATATACATATTTATGTTTATATATCGGTGTGTATGTGTTTATGTACAGGTGTGTGTGTGTATGGCTATATATATAAACCTATATGTAAATATATGGAAATATGTATATATCCCAATAATCCTAAAATTTGTAATGCCTGTTATTATCCAAATTATAACCTAAGCACTTAGTTGTAATAAATTCCTAACTGCAGCACTATATCTAAGCAAAAAGAGAACAGAGACATATCTATATAAAAACCCTATAACCAGCAATTATAATTTTGTCTATTTGTCTTTTATCACTTACTTTGTGCATTGTGATTCAAGATTAGAATTCAGGAGTCTACTTTTTGTTTTGTTTTACTTTTACTTTTTTACTTTTTACATGTTTTAGCTCAGCAATGATATAATTATGTGATGTCCCCATAACTGTATGATCTAGGAAGGTGGCTTTCCAAAACTGGTGGGAAATGGGAGACAATTAATACAGTTTTCCATTTCCATATTAGAAAATGCACATGTAACTACAGATATTCCTTGACGTTTGATGGGGTTCATGTCCCAATTAACCAACTGGAAGTTGAAAGTATCATAAGTTGAAAATTCATTTAATATTTCTAACCTGTTGAACATTATAGCTTAGCCTAGTCTACCTTAAACCCACTCAGAACATATTAGACTCCAGTTGGGCAAAATCCTCTAAAAATAGACTATTTTATAATAAAGTATTGAACATCTCATGTAATTTATTGAATACTGTGCTGAAAGTTAGACACAAAATGGTTGTCTGGGGACAGAAGGGTTATAAGTGTATTGGTTATTTACCCTCCTGATCACGTGGCTGATGGGAAGCCACACTGACTGGGTGGCCGCTGCCCATCATCAGAAGAGACTATCTCTACAACATATCATTGTCCCAGAAAAAGATCAAAATTCAAAATGTGAAATACAATTTTTGCTGAATGCATATTGTTTTCTCACCATTGTAAAGTCAACCATAAGTTGAACCACTGTAATTTGGGGACCGTCTGTATATTAAAATTCAACATATTACTGTTATTATTTTATAGCATATGTTAAAAGAGAAAGTTATAAAAATAAAATAATATGACATAGGTACTTTACTCAATAATACTTAAGAATCAATTCCTACTTATCGAACATGTGTTTTCTTCAGGACTTGGTAGAAACTGTTTTTGGTTCATCCTGTATTAATCCTGAATCTCTTGGTAGATGCAACATTTTAGCATTTTACCCATGCTAAATCATGTGTAAGATCCCTTTGGGTAAAGACCCACTTGACTGTAAATTCTGTGTTTCAGAGTTTAGTACCCCCACCCCCAAATTTTCAGTTCCCATCCCAGGAAATCAGTGTGATGACCTTGTCTGATAAAACAATACCCGGTTGAATGCCCCAATTCTTAAAAACTCAGATAATTAATCATCTCCTTTCACTTCACTCCCATGGTGGCTTTTCCCTTCTGAGGCCCCCTGGTCTTCAGTTACGCTTTGTTGCCCCTTTTAGTCTGACCTCACAGACTTATCTTCTGATTCTGAAATTATTTCTAGGTTATCTGTCTGCATGGGTGTGGAAGTGCCCGATATTCATCTTGTGGAGTATGTAAAAGGTTTTCATGAGACCCACAGTGAAGTCCTAGATTGAGATAGTGAATCAAACCACAGTGTTGCCAACCTTTGCCTTCCTAGTATTGTGATTACTGGGAGAGGCTCCCTGCTATGCCCCTCTTGATCTGCTTGGCAGTCTATGAGTGATGATCAGAGCCTGAGTTTTCCCTCATCCTATTCACATTACTTTGAGCTGCTGAAACTCTTTCTCACAGTATTCTGCATTTCTTGTACACCAGAGAACACAACTTCACCCTGGGAGTGCCCTTTTCTGTCTTTGCTTTATCTCCCAGTACCAGCTCCCTAGACACAGTTTGTCTTCCAGCCTCAGCCCACATACATCAGATCAGTTATGTTATTCACTATTTGCTTCATCATTTCTAATAACAAAGAATCCATTGCTGAGTTCAACTGATGAATAGCTCAAAACCACAGCAAGTTTGCCATCATAACTCGCAGATGGCCTTCTTTGATTTCCCTGTATTCATTCTTATTTTATCAGGGTAATGAAAATATATGTAGAAGATTCTGGGTATCTGTAGTCCCTCATCATAAATGACTGTGTCAATAATCTTTTTAAACTACATCATCAACAGAAGACCAAGTTCTCAAATGTAACTGTATAAATACTTATAATGAAGTTTCTTCATCTTCTGTTCTATTGGTCCACTTTAAATAAATATATATACTCACCCGGTATCTTCTGAAACCTTTATGTTCCAATAAGGATTTCCAAAAACATGCATTGTAATATCTTAGTTAAGGCTGAGTTTTGAGCCGGACTATTTGGAAATGAATCTCAGCTAAATTACTAGTGGTGTGGCAATATCCAGGTTAGCCTTCCCAGGCCACAATTTCCTCATCTATAAAGTGAGAGTGAAAGTAGTAATAATAATAATACCTACATAATAAGAAGGTTATTAGGATTAGATTGATTGGCTTATGTAAGTCAGGTTAATTCCCAGTAAGTGTCTTAAACCTGGTAGAACTGTTTTCCTCTGAGACAGACTCCTGTTACTGCTCTCAGCTAATATAATTATACTTTTTATAATTGATATGATCTAAGTTTATGTCCAGTTTTTAAGAAGGTGTTTAACTGATAGTATGTTTAAAGTTAAATAAAACGGCTAGGTTTATTTACTCAAGTTGCCCCTGTATTTTGAGAGATCTGTTTTCTTGCTTTCCAGCTCCTTTATGTAACTATAGGACTACAACTTTATGCTTGTGAAAACATACCTGGGATTCATCCAGCATAGTAGTGTATTTGTCCTCAAGTTTTTTATTTGTGAATTTTGCAACATACCTTTTATGTTATATGTCATTAATAAAACAGCATAGTAATTCAAGTTCAAAGTCAGAACCTTGGGATAAGAGCCATTCAATCAGGATAACATTCACTTATTTAGCAATTAGTTCATTTATCTATACTTCCTGTGAATCACACAATTTTACCTGTCATTCCAGCCAGACCTATTTGGTTTGTCCACAAGGAGGCCATAAGGTGTCTGCTAAATCCTTCTACAGTCTGATTACTTCCTAACTTCATAGCTATATCCCCTTCAATCTCATCTACGCCACCGCTGGTCTCGTTTGCTGGTCTTCCTGTTTCCACCTTTACCCCTGAAGTCTATTATCAATACAAAGTAGCGTGTTTAAAACCTAAGTCTGATTATACCATTCTTCTGCCCATAACCCTCTTATGCCTCCCTATTCCTTTCAGAGAAAAAGCCAGGATGCTTGCTACTATGTGTAATGTACCTAGCCTGACTCAATTTACTCTCTGATTCCCTATTCTGTTCTAGCCTATCTGTACCATCTCCTGCCCAGCCCTGCCCCTCACTGCTCTTTAAACTTCTAGGGGCGCCTGGGTGGCTCGGTCGGTTGAGCGTCCGACTTCGGCTCAGGTCACGATCTCGCAGTCTGCGAGTTCGAGCCCCGCGTCGGGCTCTGGGCTGACGGCTCAGAGCCTGGAGCCTGCTTCCGATTCTGTGTCTCCCTCTCTCTCTGCCCCTCCCCCGTTCATGCTCTGTCTCTCTCTGTCTCAAAAAAATAAATAAATGTTAAAAAAAGATTTAAACTTCTACCTTCACCATGTAAGCATGCTGATGGCTTTCCTCTCTGGAACACTGTCTCCAATATTTCTAGGTCCCCAGCACATTCTCCTTGTTTTTGTTCAAATATTCCATTTTTAGTAAAACTGACCATGACCAATGATGGCTACACTCATTATGGCATGATATTTAATAAGACTATGCCCTCTTATTATTTTTTCTTTAATAAAAAAATATTCTCAATATAATGGAGGAGCATGTTATATCCAAAGACTAGGCAGTCTTGTGGCAGATAGACACATGAAATATTTGTCTTATTTCTGTATATTAGAAAATCTTCCCCTGATGAATATCAAGGACATTTTCTAGGTAGTGTTGGCTTCTGCTCCTTCTCATAAGCAAGGAACCAAAAAGATTAAGTATTGAGTACAATTATAAGATGAAGTTTGTCAATAGAATTCATTGCCGAAGTCACTTCTATTGGCTCAGGTGGGTACAACTTACAGAACTGACTCAGTAATTGGCAATGTATCAGGCATATTAGGTTTTTAGAAAACACATTTCATAAATGATAATCATAATTATGTTGATCCCGAAACTGGAAGCCGAGATTTACTAGAAATTAATTTTGACTCACTAAAGTGCAATTATAAGTATGACTAGATTAGTTTTGAGCAATCCCCCTTTTCTGTTACTTTGGTTTAAATACATCTATGCTATGAAAAGCGAATGGAGGGTTTTACTCCTGTGGGCTAAAATATTAGGGCTTTCTGTGTATGCTTTAATGATTATCAGAATGAAATATGATAGTGCCATTTTTAGCCTGCCATTATCTGTGATGTATGTCATCCTAACACAATTGCTTGTACAGCATATGTCAGAAATAAGTCACACCTGTCTAAAACAGCTATTTCACTAGGCAAATCTCTCTTGGCTATGTTCTGCATGTGAGTCTCAAAATGCTTTAAACATAGAAAATGAAGAACGAAAAATAATGCAAATAAAAAACTTTGATCAGAAAAAAAGTATAGGTAGACCTATTACTCTTATTGTCATTTAGCATAGACCATATAGCAAAATTAATCTTACATACTTAGTTCTGCATAATAATAGGATCAAAGCAAAGTTTTTTGTGTTTTGATTTTTGTTATTTTGTTTCTCACCACCCTCCCAAGGGATTTTAATGCATCTTATAACCCATTTTCTAAAATCATACATTTGCCATTCAAGAGAACTTTGCTTTACCTAGCCGTACCTCTTATTAGGGAACAAATACAGTAAGAAATTGTTCAAAATCAAACTATTTTTTTTTATTCCAGTTAGTGATAACGTTGCATTGAAAACAGACACGGTTAGAAACTTACACATTGCGTTTAGCACTTAGCCCAGTCTGACAAAGACTCTCTAATTTATGGTGTAATTAACTCAAGAAATAAGTAAATGCATTAAATTTTCCAAATTGTATATGCAGCAGTTAGGGGTGATCTTAAAATGTGAAACGGAAAATGATATTTTCTTAAGACTCTTCTGTAGCTCCCTATTGCACACGAACTAAAATACAAATTTTTCCTTTCCCTAGACTCATGAAATCTACTCAAACTGACTTTTTCCTTCCACCTCATCTGGGCCATTACTAAGCTCTAAAATGAGTAGTGGCCTTTCAATTATTCGCCCAACCAAACCTTTTCCCAACACAGAGATTTCATAAATGTTATTCTCTCTACTGAGAAACCTTTTTTCTCATTTAAAAAAAAAAAAAAAAGAGTATAGGCATTTCAGGTCTCAGCCTAATGTCCTCTGAGAGTGCTGATCCCGCCCCACTTGCCTGCCATGGTGCAGATAGTCCTGCCCATTATTCTCTATTTCAGCATCCTGTTTATTTCCTTCAAGGCACATGTGGTTTTTAATAATGTTTTATTGACCTGATTTTGGTCTTTCACATAAAGTAAAAAGTAAGTTCCATGTCAGCATAGCCCATGCCTGAATAATCAGCTTTGAATCCCCAGACCTGGCACAAAGAATTTGAATAAAAACTGATATTTGTCTTTATATTTTTAATCCTTTTAATCACAAAATGTTCAAAAATGCGCAAATTTAGGGAACTAGTGAAATGCGCATCCTCCATATTTAAAATTTACCCAAATTTTGCCACTTTTCCTTCCCTTGTATTTTTTTACACAGTTCTGTATCTTCCTTTGATAAAATAAGATTGTAGACACTGTCACTTTGGCATACATTTCTAAAACATACCTGTAATTATTCAAATCCTCAGGAAATATTTTTACCAGTAGAATTTTTTTAATCTGTGAAATTAGATTTATAGTTGAATTGTGCCTAGATTGTGATTTGTTTGTATTGTTTGGGAAAATGTGCATTTTCTACCATAATTATGATGCCACAATCACAACAAATACAAATTAACAATGGTCTTTTGGTAACGTTAATACCCAGTTCAAGCCAGATTTCCTTTATCACCTCATATATATCTATTCAGTTTATTTATTTAGATATATATTAAAGCCCAAGGTGTGCATTAGTTTATAAATCTGTACCTATATCCATATCTGAAGTCTTTTTAAACCTAGATCTAACCTCCTTTTTGTCCCCTGCCACTGTCTTACACAGCAGAGCTTGTATATTGTCCCATATCTGGTAGCTGTGTTCTCCCTTGTGGCATCATCCAACCTGTTTTCCTACCCCTCATGTACCCCAAGAATGGATGTTATCTCTAGAAGTTAAATTCAGGTTTCAATTTTGATAAGATTGCTCCATAGAAGGCACCATGTGCTTTAAATTGCTTCATGTCAGAAGGCACAGAATGATTAGTTACCCTCCGAGGCCAACATGAAAGCTGGATTCGGGTGTTGGCAGCCTACTTAGCTTTTCCTATCAAACGTTTTTACTAGTGGGGCACCTGGGTGGCCCAGTTGGTTGTGTATCTGACTTGGCTTCAGCTAAATTCATGATCTCATGGTTTGTGAGTTCAAACCCCACACCTGGCTCTGTGCTGATGGTTCAGAGCCTGGGTGGGATTCTCTCTTCCTTTCTCTCTGCCCCTCCCACGAGCACTCTTTCTCTCTCAAAGAGCGAGAAAAGAGACAAAGCACAAATTTTTCACTAGTGAGATCGTTGCTGGTGATTGTTACCAAAATTAATTGCAGCTTAGGGTGTCAACATGGAGATTTTTCTAAATCTATCTTTTTCAACGTTTTTTTTTTTTTTTTTTATTTATTTTTGGGACAGAGAGAGACAGAGCATGAACGGGGGAGGGGCAGAGAGAGAGGGAGACACAGAATCGGAAACAGGCTCCAGGCTCCGAGCCATCAGCCCAGAGCCTGACGCGGGGCTCGAACTCACGGACCGCGAGATCGTGACCTGGCTGAAGTCGGACGCTTAACCGACTGCGCCACCCAGGCGCCCCTAAATCTATCTTTTTAAAAACATTTTTAAAATACATTTATTTATTGTTGATAGAGACAGAGCACAAGCGGGGGAGGGGCAGAGAGAGAAGGAGACACAGAATCCCAAGCAGGCTCTAGGCTCCCAGCTGTCAGCCCAGAGCCCGACGCGGGCCTCGAACTCACAAACAACGAGATCATGACCTGAGCCAAAGTCAGACGCTTCACCGACTGAGCCACTCTAAATCTATCTTTACCTGTGCATTTGTTAGCTGAGATTATTCTGAGTCTGCTCTCGGTGGTCACTGGGCCTCATTTGCTCGTTTTATGAGGTTTGTGGGTTTACTATTGTCTAGCTTTGTTGAGATTATCCATGTGTTATTTTTCTCTGATTTTTTTTCTCTCTTTTGGTCTTTCTGCTTAGCCCTCATTGGGTTTGGTTGTCTAGAGGGAATTCTGAGGAGATTAAAACAAATTATGTTGTTGGCAGTGATCACCTCTATGTCCCCTTCCTTCATAGTTTAAAGTCTTCTTTTACCTACTTTCTGTGTGCATCCCCCATCTCCATTTCTGTTCTCTTTCTTCCCTTCTAAACATTTCTGGTCTAATTAGCAATTTAGTTTTTCAGAGCTGATTTTGCATGTATAAACTGTAGTTAATTACACAGCTGTGTGCTGGAATTATACAGGCTCTTCTCTGTGAAAAAATCTAAAACTTCTCAGTTTAAAAAACTATCCCTAATGTCATGTTAATTTATGAAAGGACCCAGAATAAGTTCTGGTCTCAGTCTGTCCCAAGGTATTTCTCGAAGCCAGTTCTCTTTGTCTTTTACTTATTTTCACTGGAAATAGCACTTTGTTCTTTCCCTGATGGTCCTTGGTAATGTTAGAACGTCCTCTAAAATTCCTTGAAACTTACTCGGATTCTCAGGAGATGTTTCATTTGTGGAGTTAGATTTCTAGTTCAGTAGTATATGGATTGTGATCATTTGTATTGTTCAGGTTTCAGTCTTTTACGGTGTTAAAATGTGTGTATCCCCACCCCCAAGCCCAACCTGTGCTATTCACCTTGGGTGAAAAACACTACTGATTCACAGCAGAGCTTGTCACCTCATTAATACCGACTTCTTCTACTAGGGACTGGGTACTCCTATCTAAATCACCCCAAGCACCCAATGAACGAGGCAAGGCCTACAATTAGATGTAGTGGGAACAGCTGGAAATATTTTATATCTGTTTCTATAAACTGCCTCTTTCCTAAGGGCAGAGGAAAGGTTATTAAACAAGGCCTTTGGAATGAGAAGGAATTTTGCCATTTATGTTGGGTTTCAGGATCACATTATAATTACTGGACCCACATTCATATCCTTTCCTTCCTATCAGTTAAAAGTTACTGTGCTGTATATTTGGACTTGCAAGATGTAGGCAACTTTTACCAAATTAAACTAAATGGTTACAGAGAGTAGCCAATAAAGCTCATTTGAGAATAACCTGGAGGGGCGCCTGGGTGGCTCAGGCAGTTGAGTGTCAGACTTTGGCTCAAGCCACAATCTCAAGGTTCGTGAGTTCGAGCCCCATGTCGGGTTCTGTGCTGACAGCTCAGAGCCTGGAACCTGCTTTGGATTCTGTGTCTCCCTCTCTCTCTCTCTGCCCCTCCCCTGCTTGCACTTGTCTCTCAAAAATGAATAAATGTTACAAAAAATTAAAAAAAAAGAATAACGTGGAGTTAGTTATACGTTACAGTGTTGGTTTTCAGTGCAGAAGAAATATTGACATTAGAAGGTAACTGAAAACCCGATAGGCTTCCTCCAGCAAAGTGTGATTTGAAAGATGTACTAAAACCAAAGTTACATCAAAATATCTCAGCCTCAGGTGACCGCTCAGGCTTTCCTGAACTGAAATTCTTACCAGGTTTCACCAGCATCTGCCTTTTCCACATGGCCCATCTAAAGATATTGAGACCCTTCACCCAATATTATCTTTATTATAATTATGTAACTATAATTATATATTACATGATAATTATAAAAATATTTTATTAAACCACAAAGGAGAATTATTTCAATACACTTTAATTTATCCCTAGTTATACATTAAAGAGAAAAGAACTGCAATGAACTATAAAACAGTGTTCAGCAGGACACTGATATTTTCAATAATAACATGGGTACGGTCATAATGAAACTATTATACATATATTATAGGATGAGGCAAATAAGTACACTAATGGCACATGCAACCAAGGTTTAACAGACAAATAGATGCAAACAAGAAATATTTATATTTTTTAATTTTTTAAGTTGTAAGAAATATATTTATTTAAATCAATAATGATATCAGTAGAATTTAGTGATTAATCATGTATATATAACACCCAGTGGCTCATCCCAACAAGTGCCCTCCTTAATGCCCATCATCCATTTATCCCTTCCCCCCACCCACCTCCCCTCCAGCAACCCTCAGTTTGTTCTCTGTATTTAAGAGTCTCTTATTGTTTGCCTCCCTCTGTTTATATCTTATTTTTCCTTCCCCTTCCCTTCATCTGTTGTGTTTCTTAAATTCCACATATGAGTGAAATCATAGGATACTTATATTTCTCTGACTTGCTTAGCATTATACCCTCTAGTTCATATTTTAGCAAATGGCAAGATTTCATTCTTTTTGATTCCTGAGTAACTCAAACACACACACACACACACACACACACACACACCCACACCCCACATCTTATTTATCCATTCATCAGTCAATGGACATTTGGGCTCTTTCCACAATTTGGCTATTGTTGATAGCGCTGCTATAAACATTGGGGTGCATGTTTGTTTTCATGCATGTTTGTTTCATGCCGTTTGTTTCAGCATTTTTGTATCTTTTGGATAAATACCTAGTAGGGCAATTGCTGGATCATAGGGTAGTTCTCTTTTTAATTTTTTGAGGGACCTCCACACTGTTTTTCAGAGTGGCTGCACCAGTTTGCATTCCCACCAACAGTGCGAGAGGGTTCCCCTTTCTCTGCATCCTCTCCAGCATCTATAGTCTCCTGATTTGTTCATTTTAGCCATTCTGACTGGTGTGAGGTGGTATCTGAGTGTGATTTTGATTTACATTTCCCTGAGGAAATATTTTAAATAGTTGATCAGAATGTCTGTATCCTTCAACTTAAAAATATCAGTGTAAACTCTTAATCTGCAAAAAAAAAAAATTCTTTATTGATCTTGATGGCTGAAAAGTTCTGGTATCCCAATCCACTAACAATGATTATCTCTCATCTAGATATGGTCTCCTAATTCTGTTTTTCATAGAAAGCAAGCACAGTGGCTCAAAGAAATGGTTGGTCTTAGATCTGGCCAGGCAGAAAATATAGAGTGTTAACACCAGAAAGCAAATAATTTATCAAATACTGCTGGTACTGTGCTAAATGGAAACAAGCCAATTTGAAAGGATATCTCTGGTTAAAATGGAAAATTTGAAGGGTGCCTGCATGGGTCAGTTGATTAAGCATCCAACTCTTGATTTCGGCTCAGGCGTGATCTCAGGGTTCATGAGTTGGAGCCCCACCTGGGGCTCTGTGCTGTCAGCACTGAGTCTGCTGCTCTCTTGTCCTCCCTCTCTGCCCCTCCCCCACTCACACACATAGTCTCTAAGTAAACATGAAAACAAAATTTTTTTAATGGAAAATTTGAGTACCACAAAGAATAATGACTGAAATGGATTGAAATCCATCAAATATGTTAAAAATCCACAATTTCAAAATGAAAATAAAACAAATTGGTCATCTTGAAATTTTTCTAGCACATCAATTTCTTATTGTTCTGAAAGGTAGTACATAGGGGCACAGAATCAAGAACACATCCTGCCAATACTTTACCTCCTGCTCCTCATGATGGACAGATGCTCTTAGAAAATAATTCCTACTAACGAACTCAAAACATTTTTAAACTCAACAGTAGAGATGGTGACATTGAGCAGGGATGATACGTAAAGCAAATTTGGCTATCAAACATTTATATGATGAAATGTTTAAAACGTCAAAGCAAATACTAGAAATTGTGAGGGATTAGGGAGAAGGTGTTGGTTCTGTCTGTCTAGGGAGTAGAGTGTGATTTATGAATGGAACAGATTAAAGACAGAATAAGGATATTCTCTTTAGATATGTTTAGAGGTTTTGACTTTATTTATACACTGAGTAGCCATAAAAGGTTTTTGAGAAATGGATGTAAATATTTCCACCTGTGTTTTACAACTGCATTTCTGTTGGTAAAATGGAATATGTGGATTAAGAGGTGAAACCTTGCTGGCAGAGAAGTTAGTTGGTATATTAGGAGATGGTTCCAGAACAGAATGAGTGCATACACAAGTACAGTTAAGTGGGACTGCCAAGGAGACAATGAATATGCAAGAAACTGGAGCTTTAGAAGCATCAAAATGGCAGGACCAGTTGAATGTGGAAGAATGGAGGGGAGTAAAACACACCTGTATATGTTTATTGAAACTCCTTAAGAGAAAAGGGATTTTTAACAAAATTTGTACAAGGAGACTTTTCTCTTTGATATCTTTAACCAAGTGTGTGTGTGTGTGTGTGTGTGTATTATTTTTTATATCTTTTACTCTTCTTATCCACCATTATGCTAAAAGTAGCCCGAGAATGAGGTTAGCTCAACATTTGCTTTTGCTCAAGGCTACGTCCAGTAAATTAATTCTTCCTCCAGTTCAGAAGAGAAATAAATCAATTACCCTTGCTGAAGGGTGGCTATCTTGAGTGATTTTAAGAAAAACTCAGGTCATTCTAAAGAAATGTCCGAAATAGCTACAGAAAGTTAAGAGCAAGATAAGCACTAATTTGCGATCTCCTTCATTCCAGTGATGGTGAGCTTAATAGAGGACAAATTTTATCACCAGGTCTTTTCAGGGTCAAACTGATATTTTAGTATTTCTATGAATATGCTGCACTGTCTGAGATGAAGTCTGTGTTTGTGAGATAGGTCTAAGGCTGAACCTTAGCACTAAAAGGACAACAAGATCCATTTTACTCCCGAGAAAGCTCTTTGTACCTTAAATCTTCCTGACTCCCTTTCCCCCTATTTCTTTGTGTATATTGTCTTTCATAAATGAGAATCTAAGAGACAGTGGGACAATAGACTATGAACTGATTGAGGACGATTGATTTTTAATTACTTGGATAAACTAGGCATCTATTTAGTGATTAGTAAGTTACCTTGAAAAGGAAGAGGAAAGCAAGTGGTTAAGTTTGTTTACACATAGGAAAATATAAATAAAGCTAGATTTTTTTTTCCTGTTTTGCTCTATCTCTGGGAAAGCCTGGACACCTGTCTTTAACTCTTGGCTAAGCTAAGAACAATAGGAGTTATGATGTGTTCTGCAAAGTCTGACATCTTCCTGGTAACCACCAGGGGCAGTTTGCTTACTGATAATTTTTACCTGGCATAACCAGTTAGATAGTCTGGCTTGATGAAGTGACCATGTGGGCATAAAAACACCACTGGGAACTCCTGCCTTGAGTATGAGTGAGTGTGTATCTGAGAAGTCTCATGAGTGCTTTCAAATAATGAAACTTAAAAACTTTGCAAAGTACATTCTTGGCAAAAGAACATTAGGTAGGCAAGGGGACAAAAGAGAGAAACTGGGAGATGTAGTAAGTTGGGGATTTGAGAAAGGACTGTTTCAGCTTTAGGTATTTAGAGCTATTTTGAATGGTGCATAATTCACTTAAATTAAGTCCAAGATTGATGAAGAGCTATCACTGAACTCACTAGTAAGTGCTCATGAGATCTCCTATTTTCGTTATTTTTTTCCTTAGGATGTACTGCAATAAGATAATAAATCAAGCCCTGAACATTGCTGAAGTATGTCCAGAAAAGGAGTAGGATACCAAACAGACAAAACCAAGAACAATGTAGTCCAGGGTCAATGGAGACATGGAATGTGCTGCTTTCCATGTCCTTCACTGTGAAGCATTCGAGACCGAGGTTCTCTGTTGTCTCTAAAAACTTATAAGAATTATCATGTGAACCAATGAGCAGACAGGATACTGGTTTGAAAAGCTCTTATAATTCTGTCACATTTGAATTTAGGTCCAAAATTATGAGTCTCTTACCTTCTGTTTCCAGGAAAAGAGAAAATCTTGTCAAATCTCACATGATTTATGCATGCTGACCTTGCTTGAAAAATCAGACTTAATGCCAGGTTATTAATGTTTGAAATTGGGTTAACAGACATTTCATTCTGGACCCACATTTTAGTGCTATATACTGTTTTTTTTTATAGCCCAGGCTGCACATGAGCAGATATTACTCATCACTTTTTGGAACTATTACCTTTTTCACATTTTCAATTAAAAAAATTCCATCACTTCCAAATGATCAACTAAAACTCCACTGTAAAATAATAACAATTCTCCATTTGACTCTCTAGAATCAATATGCAGTCAGAAAAACAAATGGCAAATGACAATTCTCAAAGGTTTAAACTATGGAAAGGCAGAAGGAAACATTTTTAAAATTTCAAATTCCAATCTGAAATAGAATTTTTTTTCTTTTACAGTGAGCAGAAGCATGCAAATTTTGAATCATAGACTGGGAACTAGCTTCTTGTCACATCCACTGTATTCTTTGGGTCCAATCAAGTTGGGTAATCCAGACTCAAGGGAGAAGATGCTATCCTCTGTCTCTTGATGTGAGAATCTGTAAAGTCACATTATAAAGGGAATGGGAACAGGGTTGACTGAAGGCTTGTGGTCATTTTTGGCATCTAACACACCAGGAAAATTCAAATAAAAATAAAGTGTCATAGGCATTGGACTAGATGGCTTAAGATCCAGTCCAATTTTCTACTGTCTAAACAGGTAAAAAATGTTCACTTTGAAAAAAAAAAATTCTTGTGAAGGAAATTTGTTAGAATACTGCTTAACATTTTAACATAAATGAATTCAATTCTTAGAGATGTGTAGAGAACTCTATATAATATTTTAATATTCTTAGTATTATATAAGGACATCATTACAATAACCCTGTGTTCTGATTTTTCTATTATAATCCCATAGTGTTTAAATGTTTTATCATTTTCTACATTCTATTCCATATCCTCCAAATCTAGTCCATTTTTGACAGGTATTGTGTCCTCATTTTTATTCTGGGAAATGTCATTCTTGTATGAAAAGCTTACTTTCAAATGTGTATGTATGTTTATACATATTAATTGGACTTAGTTAATAGAGAATAGAGAAAATTGACTGGTTAATAGGTATACAAGTCTGATAGATGGCTAGAAAGAGGCTATAAATGTTGGGGAATATCTAGCAGTACATAGCAAAATCTATTCTCAAGAGAACTTCAGCAAGCACAGAGTAGGCATTACCTGGAGAGTTGCCAGAAATGCATTCATCATAGTAAAGTCAGTGACCTAGGGCAGTTAGTTATCTGGGAGACACGGGACTATCTAGGAGGGCACTTGTTACGATGAGCATTGGGTGTAGTATGTATGTGAACTAAATAGAATTTAAAAAGTTGAAAAAAAAGAAAGTATCAGTGATCACAGAGTAGATCAAGCAAGGGAAAGACTGAACACACTGAGTGTGGACCAAAGCCTATGTGCTGGCACTCTGTAACAGCTAGCCTCCCTCCGTGCGTCAACAATATCAATGCAGTGCAGAATGAAGTCCTGTGGTGGGGCCTTCCCAGATCCTGCAGGTGGAAATGTAGGTGAAAGGGGAGAAGATTACAATGAGTCAGCATATCTGGGAGAAATGGTTCACACATGTTCTTTTTGAAAAAAGTCTGCTGGGGCGCCTGGGTGGCTCAGTCGGTTAAGCGTCTGGCTTCGGCTCAGGTCATGATCTCACAGTCCGTGAGTTCGAGCCCCGCGTCGGGCTCTGTGCTGACAGCGCAGAGCCTGGAGCCTGCTTCAGATTCTGTGTCTCCCTCTCTCTCTGCCCCTCCCCTGCTCATGCTCTGCCTCTCTCTGTCTCAAAAATAAATAAAAACATTAAAAAAAAATTTTAAAAAGTCTGTAGTAATTAGGACTATATGACTTGTTGGGCATTTATATTTGCCAGTCATTAACTGTGTGACATTGGATGTTACTTAACCTTGTTGTTTCTGTTTCCCATTATATGAAGAATACTGAGGTACTGCTAAGCACCTAATTCAGACGGTTATTGTGAGAATTAAATAAACTTGTATAGGTATTTGGTAATGAGTCATTTCAAAACTTAGTGGCTTAAAACAATGGCAGGATTTATTTTGTTCAGAAATTTGTAATTGGTACAGGGATAACTTATCTCTGGTCCCCTCATCATCACCTGGCGTGCATAAAGGCCATTCACTCAGAGTCTGTGCCTCCCTGTGAATTCACCAGCAGAGCCCAATTCTCAGAAGGAAGACCTATGAGTGAGATTTTTACCACCAACCCCCCAAAAAAACGATTTTTTTGCAGTCCAACAGCTTTTGCTCCAGATTCTGAACTCCTAGATGAAGATAATTAGTAATATAAATCTTTAAAATTTCTTTTTTCCAGTTTGTCCTGGCCACACTTGTCAACTTTGATAATGAAGCATATACTGAGGATTGTGATTGCTTTGAATACATTGTGATGTTACAATTTTCAAAGCAGAGATTTTACATTTACTTTTTTTCTAGATGTTCTTGGAACAACTGTAAATACTATCATTAAGAAAAATGGCTTTCTGGGGCACCCGGGTGACTCAAGTCAGTTAAGCATCCAACTCTTGAATTCGGTTCTAGTAATGATCACACAGCTCATGGGATTGTGCCCTGTGTCAGGCTCCTCACTGAGCATGGACCCTGCTTAAGATTCTGTCTCTCTCTGCCCCTCCCCTGCTCATACATTCTCTCAAAAAAAAAAAAAAATGCTTTCGTGGTGATGATTGCTAGATAATCTATAAAAATACAACAGATTTTCATACTGATCCTATATCCAGTGATTTACTAACTTTACTTTTTATATAATAAATGAATCAAAGTATTAGAAACAAGTTTTATTCTTTTGGATATTCTTATATATGCAATAATGCCAACTATTATATAAATTTTATTTTTTTCTTAAGCCTTATAACTTTCTTCTTATCTTAGTATCCTAAAACTGAATAGTAAGTAAAAGGCAATCATGAGAGCAGACATGCTTTTTAGGAGAGTGCTTTCAATATTCCTATATTATACTAAGAAAGTTCTGGGGCACCGGGGTGGCTCAGTTGGTTAAGCATCCCACTCTTAATTTCAGCTCTGGTTATCATCTCACAGTTCGTGATTTCCAGCCCCACATCAGGCTTTGTGCTGACAGTGTGGAGCCTGCTTCGGATTCTCTCTCTGTACCCCCCATGCTCGCTCTCTCTCAAAATAAATACAATAGATTTTTAAAAAAATTAAGAAACCTCTATTCACTGCTAATTGAATTTTGATTATGAATCTATTTTGACTTTTATCAAAAACATTTTTTGCATCTATAAAGATCATTATATTTTTCTCCTTTACTCTGTAATTGTAAGTGGAACACATTGGTTTATTTTCAGATGCAAAACTACCTTACCTTTTTGAACAAGTCCAAATTTTGTATCCTATTATAAATTTGCATATAATTCTTTTATATGTCATTTGATCAGTAACTTTGTTTAGAATTTTTGTATGTATGTCTATAAAAGAGAATACCCTCTATAACTTCCCTTAAAATATCCTTGAGAAGATTTTTTGTAAGGTTATGTAGATTAGTTTTATAAAATATATTGGGAAGTATTATTTTTGTCTTCTGGAAATATTTGTATACAATTAGCCTTAAGTATTTAAAATAATACATTGGTGAGGGTATTTGGATATGGAGTTACTCCTTTATGGAAACTTCGATTGTACAAATGTGCTACTTCTCCTTGGTAAGTTGTTTTTCAAGATTTATGTCTACTGTGTTAAAAAGGACTGGTATCTTTTCCTTTTATATTACTTACTTGTCTTTCTCTCTCCCTTTCTTCTGGCTTTGACCAGTCTTGTCAGACTAATAGTTAATATTATATATTCCAGTGCATATTTAATTTCTTCTATTCTTCATTGGTATTTCCTAATTCTTAAAAAGTAGACTTAGAACATCAAAGTCCCTTTTATTCTTTTCTTACATGCACATTTAAGTCTACGCATTATTCTGTAAGTACCTCCTTGGTTATATTTCAAAGCTTTTGGATGCATATTTTTATTGTATGTCAATTCAAACATTTTTTATGTTTATTTTTTTAATTTCTATTGTGACATCTTTGATCCATAAGCTATGCATTATTTATAAGTGAATTAATACCCTCACATTTCAGGGTTTTAAAAATACAAATAATTGTTATTTCATTGCTTAAAATGTGCTCAAAGACCATTCTCTAATGTCCATTTAGAACTCCATAAGGCTATCAGCTGATTTAACAGCAGAAATTTTACAGGCTAAGAGAGAATGGCATGACATATTCAAAGTGCTAAAGGAAAATGCCTACAACCACGAATACTCTCTTTCTCCTCAATTCTGATTGATAGCTTTGTTAGGTAAATTGGCCTTAAAAGAAATGTTTAAATACCTTTTTAAGTAGGAAAGAAAAGATCATAACTAAAAGAAAAAAAAAGAAAATGGGTAAAAGCAAATATACAGTAAAGGCAGTAGATCAACCATTTATAAAGTTTCTATAAAGGTTAAAAGACAAGACAAAAAGACCTAAAATATGACATCCTCTACATAAAATAAACGGGAAGGGAGTAAAAATTAAGAGCTTTTAGAACGTGTTTGCCAAAAGTGACCATCAACTTAACATACTTTGCCATATGTAGGATAATATACATAAACCTCGTGGAAACCACAAACCAAAATCCTATAATAGATATACAAAAAATAAAGGGAAAGGAATCCAAACATAACACTAAAGAAGGTCACCAAGTCATAGGGGAAGAGAGCAAGAGAGGAAAGGAACAAAGAAGTACTACAAAACAAGAAAAAATTAAATACATATTGATAACTACTTTAAATGTAAATGGACTAAATGTTCTAATCAAAAGACATTGGGTGAATTAATGGATAAAACAAGATCCATATAAGTTACCTATAAGAGACTCCCTTCCTACCTAAAGATACATACAGAACAAAAGTGAAAAGATATTCCATGGAAATAAAAGCTAGGTTAGCAATACTAAAATATCAAACAAAATAGACTTTAAAACAGAGAAAAGCACTGTGTAATTATAAATGGAACAACGCAACAAGAAGATAAAACAATTGTAAAGATCTATGCATGCAATATAGGAGCAT
Organism: Panthera onca; assembly: GCF_046562875.1. Classification (NCBI taxonomy): domain Eukaryota; kingdom Metazoa; phylum Chordata; class Mammalia; order Carnivora; family Felidae; genus Panthera; species Panthera onca. The sequence goes on from NC_138343.1 coordinate 45,985,505, forward strand.
CCAAAGCTACGAAGCAAATATTAACAGACATTAAGGGAGAAACTTACAGTATTACAAAAATAATAGAGGAATTTAACACCCTACTTGCATCAGTGAAAAAATAGTGAACAACACATTCGACCACAGGGACTTAACAAATATATACAGAACATTCCATTCCTCCCCCCCCAACCAGGACACATGGAACATTCTATATTAGCCCACTAAAAATCCTCAATAAATTTGAAAAGTTTGAAGTCTTAAGCATCTTTTTGGACCACAATGGTAAGAAAATAGAGATCAATTACAAGAAATAAACTGAAAAAAAAACACGAACCCATGGAGCCTAAACAACATGCTACTGAACAACCAATGGGTCAATAAATCAAAGAGTAAATGAAAATATACCTGGATACAAATGGAAACACAATGGCTCAAAATCTTTAGGATTCAGCAAAAGCAATTCTAAAAGGGAAGTTAATAGCAATATAGGCCTATCTAAAAAAAAAAAAAAAGAAAACGAAAAATCTCAATCTAACTGAATGCTTAAAGGAACTTGACGGGGGAAAAACAAAGAAAACCCAAAGTAGAAGAAAGAAAAAAAAATAGAGATTAGAGTGGAAATAAATGTAAACCTACAAAAGAATAGAAAATATCAATGAAACCAAGAGCATTTTCTTGGTAAAGATAAATCAGAAGTGAAAGAGAAATTATACCCAACATGATAGATACACAAATTATTGTAAAAAAAATAACTACAAAAATTATGCCAACAAACTGGACAACCTAGAAGAAATTAATAAATTCCTACAAACATGATTTTTAAGACTGAATAAGTGAGAAATAGAAAATATGAACAGATCAATTACTAGTAAAAAAAATTTGAATTGATAGTTAAAAAGAAAAAATCCCAACAAAGAAAAGTTAATACATATTCTCCTCAACCCTTCTAGAAGAGGAAGAAATGATTCCAAATACATTCTAGGAGGACAGAAAAACCACACAAAGACACTACAAAAAAACTACAGGCCAATATCCCTCATTAACATAGATACCAAAACATTAAACCAAATTCAACAATACAGTAAAACGTTCATTCACAGTGATTGAGATTTAATCCATGGATGCAAAGATGGTTCAATATTCAGAAATCAATCCACATGATATGCTACATTAACAAAATGAAGAATACAAATCATATGATCATCTCAATGGATGTAAAAAAGGCATTTGACAAAATTCAATATCCATTCATGCTAAAAATGCTCAACAAAGTAGGGTTGGTGGGAACATAATAAAGCCCATATATGACAACTCAATAGATAATCTCATGCTCAATGAGGAAAAACAGAACTTGTACTTTAAGTCAGGAACAAGATAAAGATGTCCACTCACCCCATTTTTTATTCAATACAATACTGAAAGTCCTAGCCATAGAAATCAGGCAAGAAAAAGAAATGTCATCTCAATTGGTGAGAAGTGGCTCAGTTGGTTGAGCATCCAACTCCTGATTTCTGCTCAGGTTATGATCACAGGGTCATGGGATTGAGCCCTGCATTAGGGCAGATTCTCTCTCTCTCTGTCCCTCCCCCTGGTTAGCACACCCCCTCCCTAAAATAATGTTTTTAAATGGTGAGGGAAAAGTAAAACTGTCACTATTTTCAGATTACATGACCCTATACAAACTAAATTTGATAAATTAATTCAATAAAGTTGCAGGATATAAAATTAATGTACAGAAATCTGTTGCATTCTTCACTAACAACAAAGTAGTAAAAAATTAAGAAAATAATTTCATTTATAATTGCACCAAAAAAGGATAACATGCCTAGGAATAAGCACCAATAAAAGAAACTGAAGACAACACAAACAAATGAGAAGATATCCCATGCTCATGGACTAGAAGCATTAGTGTTAAGATGTCCGTACTACCCAATGTAATCTATAGAATCAGTGCAATCCCTGTCAAAATTCCAATAGAATTTTTCACAGAACTAGAACAAATAATCCTAAAATCTATATGGAACCACAGAAGACTTTTAATGAGCAAAGCAATCTTGAAAAAAAGAACAAAGCCGGAGATACAATCCCAGATTCAAAGATACTCTAGAAATTTATAATAATCAAAACAGTATGGTAGTGGCACAAAAATACATAGATCAATAGAACAGGATAGAGCGCCCAGAAATAAACTCACACCTATATCGTGAATTAATCTACAACAAAAGAGGTACAAATATACAACGAGAAGTCTTTTCAACAAATGGTATTGGGAAAACTAGACCACTTTCTTACAACACACACAAAAATAAACCCCAAATGGATTAAAGACCTAAAGAGGAGACCTAAAATCATAAATATCCTAAAAGAAAATATAGACAACAATTACTTTGACATTAGATATAGAAACATTTTTCTAGATATGTCTCTCCAGGCAAGGGAAACAAAAACTATTGGGACTATACCAAAATAAAAAGCTTTTGCATAGCAAAGGAAACCATCAGTAAAATGAAAAGGCAACCTACTGAATGAGAGAAGATATGGGATTAATATCCAAAATATATAAAGAGCTTATATAACTGAAAACACACACACACACACACACACACACACACACACACAAAACCAATCTGATTTTAAAATGAGAAAACTTGAATAGACATTTGTCCAAAAAAGATGCTCAAAATCACCAATCAGGAAAATGCATATCAATACGACAACGAAATCACTTCACACCTGTCAGAATGGCTAGAATCAAAATGACAAGAAATAACAAGTGTTGGCAAGGATGTGTAGTCACTGTAGAAAACTATTATGGGGGTTCCTCCAAAAAAATTAAAAATAGAAATACCATATGATCCAGTAATTTCACTTCCAGGTGGAATTTACTAAAAAATACGAATCTGAAGAGATATATGTACCCCTATGTTTACTGCATTATATACAATAGCCAAGATACGGAAGCAACTTAATTATCCATCAATGAATGGACAAAGATGTGGTACGTATGTGTGTGAATAAAAAAACCATAAAAAAGAATGAGATCTTGCCATTTGTGACAACATGGATGGTCCTAGAGGGCATTATGCTAAGTGAAGTCAAAGACAAACACCATATGATTTCCTTCATATGTGGAATTTAAGAAGCAAAACAAACAACTGAAAAGCAGACATAGCCCTATAAATAGAGTCAAAACTGGCAGTTGCCAGAGGGCAAGGAGTGGGGAGATGGGTAAAGTGGGAGATACAGGCTTCCAGTTATGGAATGCTTAAGTCACAGGGAAGAAAGGTACAGCACAGGGTATACAGTTGATGATACTGAAATAGCATTGTATGGTGACAGATGGTAGCCGCGTTTGTGAACATGGCAGAAAGTATGGAGTTGTTGAAGAGCGAAGGTGTACATCTGAGACTAATGTAACATTGTGTGTCAACTATACTTCATTATTCTTCTAGCTCGACAGAAGAATTCTGTCACAGCTATACTCAATTCACATTCCCGCACAGATTGTGAAGAGAATCCAGTAACTCGTTAAATTAACTCCTTTAAGAACAAAAGAAACTTCTGCCTTGAAGTCAGCATTTTCCATCCAAGAAAACAGAAACTACTTGAAACTTTCAATAACAGATACTTTGTCTGCTTACGTTATGATTTTTCTGTGACCTTCTCTGTCATATTCCTTCAAATAATTGGATTTAAAGATTTCCTAAAGGGGGTGAGAGTACATTTCATGAGTTATCCTGTATTTGGAAGCAGCATATTAATAATTCCCATTAGTATTTTCCATTTTTATAAGATGCTAAGAAAATAGAAGAGATACCTAAAGAAAGATTTATTTTCTCTAGATGTGGATCTATACCTACCCCTCCATTATACTTTATTTACATTAATAAAGAGAAAAGTCTGCCAGTCGCCTCATTTTTTTTTTCTCAATTTTAGAATTGAGTTTTGGGAAACAAATACAAGAAAGATGTTGCATCCTTAAGGATACAAATAAATATTCTAAGGAAAACAGCCCCTTTTCATGGTAAAACAAAGAAAAACATTATAAAATATTAAATCCTAAGAAGACAGAATTAGGTTCAATGAAGAGATCTTTATTGGAGTGACATAGAACTAATTGAGCAGATATTTTAATTTTCATTATTTGTTTAAATACTGAGCTGGTCACAATAATCAAAGTAACACAAACGTGACATGAGCTTTTAAAATAAACGCTGTTGGAGATTGTAACCCATACCATTATTATGTTACTATTTTCCCTTTTGGTTCCATTAATACTTGGTTTATATACTTGCTCTGCTCTTTGGTACCTATACATTTGTAATTATTATATCTTTCTGGTGAATTGACACTTTTGTCATTATGTAATGTCCCTTTTTGTCCCCTATAACATTTTCTGACTCCGTGTATTTTGTCTGATACAAGTATAGCTACACCTGCTCTCTATTGTTTATCATTTGAATGAAATCTCTTTCTCCATCCCTGAACTTGCCACAGCTTATATGTGACCTTACATCTAAAGTAAGTTTCTTATAGCTGGTTCTTGTTTTATTACCCATTCAGACACTCTTGTGCCTTTTGAGTGGGGACTTCATTCAATTTAAATTTAAAGTTTTTAATTTTTTAATCAATTGGAAGCTTGTACCTCTTGACCCTTCACTCTCCACTGCACTCTCTGTGAAAGTTGTTATTGATAGGGAAGGATTTGCTAATCCCATTTGTTCATAGTTTTCTCTGTTTTGTAGTTCTTTTGTTCCTCTTTTCCTCTCTTGCTATCTTCTTTTGTGTTTCACTGACTTTTTGTGGTAATATTCTTTGATTCCTTTCTCTGTTGCGTATTTTCAGCATTTTTGTATGGGGGAGGTGGGTATCACGAGCACAGCTGTATTGTAAATTTTGAAAACTTCACATTTTCCTTGATGCCTCAACATCCCCATGAACAGGCTCTGAGTATCCTGCCTAGGTGCCAGGCATACCAACATCCCTTTCCCTTCTTGCCCTCCCCTGACTGTGACCTGGTGACAAAAGGCAACAATGAAATCCCCCACCCTGACCCCCAGTAAAGACACTTATCCTCATTCTCTTGCTGGGCTCTGCTCCTGCTGGGTTGAGGCTGCTCCATTGGAGATTCTCCCACATGGCCCCTGTACAGCACACTTTCTTTCCTCTTCTCAGAACTGTGAGTATAATAAATCTCACTTTCATGTTCCTCTCCACTGTGTTATTTCATGTCCACACCTGACTAATTAAAAGATTTTTAAAGTAGCATAATTACTTCTTACAACACGCATAAAACATCTTATCAGAGTACTTTAAGCTAATAATTTTAATTACATACAAAAACGCTACACTTCTACTTCCCTCCTCCTTCACCTTGTTATTTTTGTGACCAAATAAGTTAATAAAACTAAATGTCGTTGCAGAGCATATTGGTAATAATTCACATTCAGAACAATTTCATCTGCTGGCACATCTGATGTCGTGGGTAGCGCTTTCATCTGAAGGTAATAGTTGGGGAGATTTCTCTCACCATTTCTGGACCAGCACGGTAGTGCACAGAGTCAGGTGGGGTTAGGCTGAGTACTGAGAACTGCTTCCTATCTAGTCACTAAATGAAAACTGGTGGGGAAATTGGATATGACACTAACGCTGAGTATTTGTTTACTTATGTGAAAATATTTAATTTTTGTGTCTCAAGTATTTTTTTTTATTTTTTTAACGTTTATTTATTTTTGAGACAGAGAGAGAGCATGAATGGGGGAGGGTCAGAGAGAGGGAGACACAGAATCTGAAAAGGCTCCAGGCTCTGAGCGGTCAGCACAGAATCTGACGCGGGGCTCATACTCACGGACCGTGAGATCATGACCTGAGCCGAACTCGGACGCTTAACCGACCGAGCCATCCAGGCGCCCCTGTGTTTCCAAACTTTTTAAGCGATTAATAATGCATCTCATAAGTACAGAAGTAACTGGGGAAGGATCTTTTTTGTTGCAGTTGGTTTTGTTTTGGTCTGATTTGGTTTTTGATTATTTGCTTTTAAGTATACATGAAGGTTCTGTCCTCCAGAGAGTCTGCTTCTATTGACCTCAGTTCCTTTGCCTGTATATTTGAAGAAATTCTACCAGTGATTCTAATGGCTGTCCCTGGCTAGACACCACGGATTTAGCAATTTATGTAAAATTAGGCATGCTAGCGAACAATAATAAAAACCACATATGATCAGATTATTCTAAATCCTCAAAATGTGATGCCTTGCAAGATTTGTGTTAAATAAGTGTCAAGAATGTTCTTTAAATACTATTTTTAATCTCATATTCAAATGAGAATCCTGTGTGAAATGTCTTAAGGGTTTGAGAAAATCAGCCCTATCAGAAGCAAGTCCAATGGTTCAGCTACAATTCCCACTGTTACATTCTTTCTGCTTGCAAATTTTAAAGGCTAGGAGGGAAGGGTCTCAGGCCAACAGAGCTGAAATGTAGTGAGCCAACTGAAACTTTCAAAAGTTATTAATTTCGTAAATTTCCATTGTAAATAATCTTGAAGGGAGGGAAAATTTTTCTCTCTCGATCTATCTTGGTTTCCTTTCTCTTTTGACCTTGTGTCTGCAAATTTACTTAAAAGATAGTTCTTAGAATTAAAAAGGTACACATTTTAATAGAATTATGTTGTAGCACTTCCAAGCTTTACAACATAGTACAAGTCAAACTACTGATATTGAATGTTTTCATTTATGAAATAATGAGAGATTATGTGAACAAATTATATGCAATTTTCAAACGGCGATTGTATTAATACAAATACATAGTTTTAAGAAAAAGATAATGTCACGTTATTGCATTATAAAAACAAAAGAGAATCAAAGTTTACCTGGTGTATGTATCCTCTGCTCAGAAAAGAATTGTTCTTACATTAAGAAATACAATATAAAGAACATAATATATAGAAATTTTTCTTTAATAAAAGTACCTTTTCCACATAGTCTAATCGCTTCCATAAATTTTCTCTATTTCATCACCAAGTTATTTTTGAGTAGTAATCCTGGCCCATTCTCTATATTTTAGAACTATTAAAAAAAAAAAAAGTAAAGACAACGATTGCCAACAGACATTAGGGATAATATCTAAATTGGAAACATTGACAAGGACTTATAACCACAGTTGCTACCTGACAGTTCAGAGATTTGGATCGGGTTTATTCAGTTTTGGGGGAAGGAAAATAACAATCATTTGCTTGGACTTTACCTGATCCTAACCTCTAATGACTATCTCTTATGGACAAAAGATTTCCTATACACTAACAAATTCCAAATTCTTTGAGGTTTTCAAATTCAGTGCAAGCTTTTGAAAAAAAAAATCTGATTTTTTCAATCAGTCAAGACTAAGTCAGGAAAGCAGATTCAATATGAGCGTTATGGCATTAAGGCATTTATTACAGTAAGTAGATATGACAGGATTCTAGGAAGAGATGGTGATGTGAAGTTCCTCAGAATTGAACAAAGAAAAGATCACACTAACCAGCCTTACTACAACACTGGCTTGAGTGGACAATTTGCAGCTTGCAGGAAAATGCAAGGTTAATTTTATATATATATGTATACATATATATACACACACATACATATACACACACAATATATTACATATTAATTATAAATTATGAGATATAATTTAAATATAAAATTAATATAAAGATAAATATAAAATAAATATATAAATATAAAATATAAAAATTAAATAAATATAAATAAATATAAAATAAATAATATAAATATAATTATAATATAAATTATAAATATAATTATTAACTATTATATACTAACATTTTGTATATTATCTTAATATATATATTATATATTTATATATATCTTAAGCAGGCTCCATGCTCAGCTCAGAGCTTGACATGGCTCTTGACGCAGGGTTCCATCTTACAACCCAGGATCACGACATGAGCCAAAATCAAGAATGGGACACTCAGCTAACTGAACCACCCAGGTGACCCAAGAAAATGAAGATTCTTAGACTCCAAAGTGGGACCCTGACAAGGAGACGTGTGGTCTATGGGAAGCTGTTATCTCCGTGTAGCTACTGCTGTTGCGGGTCTGTTACTAAGCATCTGCACAAGGGCCTGGGTGCTGCAATTTGCAAGCACACGCAAGTCAAGACACAATCAATCATTTTAAAGTTACAGCAGTGTTTTACTTACATAGACAGTGAAAGGCAAAACAGCCCAAAGCAGGAACTCCCTTGGCTCCACACACCAGCAAGGACAACAGTGAAACAAAAGGAGCCACATGAGCGCAGTGTAAGTTGTGGGGTATATTTGTTGCTGACGGGCTGGTTTTAAACTGCCCCTGAGAGGTCTCAGTCTGCAGCTCTTTGCTGAGGGGACAGAGCAGGAAGCCCCACCCCTCATCAGACTCGCAGGGCAATGAGAAATGGTCTCATGACAGCCTCCCAGGGGTGTAGGGAGGTGACTGTCAGATGACATCAGGATTGGCCCACCATCCTCTCTTATTCTGGGAGGGTCACAAGACATTCTGCCAAACCCCCGATAAGCTGCAACTGAAGGCTTTACTTGATTTTTTTTTTTTAAATAATAGCTACAAAGTATGCTACTCTGATTGCGTACCTGTTCCAAGTCCTTGGGGATTTGTGCCTGGGTCCTGAGGAGAGGGTTCTGCAGTGAAAGCCTGAAGTGCTGTTACCACCAAAATCTCTCTAAGAAATGAAAGTAAAAGACAAACCTACTTTGTGAAGATTTGATAATCTACAGAAGGATGGTATTCCCCTAAAGCCAGCAGCATGAAGGGGAGGGAGAAAATGGTGAATATCAGAGGCAGGCAGAGGAAATTGATTCAATTTAACATTAGTGCCTGGAGACTTTCTGAACTAATTTGGAGGGATGTCAGCACCGCTAGCCCCCTCAATTGTGATGGTTGATATAAGAAGAGAGTTTTATTGCTATTATATTGTGGCTTCTGTATCCTGAGACTTGTGTGTTAGAGAAATTATCCACGCTTTTATTTTTCAAAGTCCAGAGTGCTAACCATTACACAATGGGACCCCATGCTTTTATTTTTCTAAAAGAATAGCTTAGGACTTAAACATTGAAAGTAGCATACGAAAGCTTAAGTAGACATTTTTATTCAATGTTTACACCATGTAAATTTATGATTATTAATTAGTAGCTAAAAATGAAGGGCATAGTTGGTGAGCACGGGTACGACATGTAAATGTCTGTCTGTGATGTAAGTAGGTGCCAACACAGCCTTTTAATTTGAACAACAAGCTGTGTAAATTAAGCATGAAGTTTAGGGTTCAAACCAAATAACTGCCTCAAAGTTAATTAGCGTGAATTTAACACAGAGCTCGACTTTAAAAGAATTTTAGGCATTAGCACATAGATTTTGTAGCAATAGCTTTAGCACCATCTAATTGGCTATCCCATTTCAACTAAAGATTGACCTTATTTTCTACAACCATCCCCACTCCTTGTGCTGAGAGGATTGAATGTACAACCAGACAACGCCCAGCCCATATACTAAAATAGAACGCTGACCCAAGCCTGCAGCAATCAGCAGGGGAAGCCGACCTACAACCTCGGGAGCAATTGACCCCAAATGGTCAGGACATGATGGATAACGGACAGCTTCCCTAATCTTTTCTCTTACTTCCAACTTCCAACTAACCAGGAAAGCCAAGTGTACTCCCTTAAAGAATCATACAGGGTGTCTCACTTCTAGTTAGCCTGTCTCCAGCTTCTGCATGTCAACAGCCTCCACTCACGGAATATCTGAAGCTTTCCCTTTTGTTCACTGTATAGCTTTTACGCTCCTCGGACTGCCTGTCTTTGAGTCTCAGCTTGTAAAACCAAGTGATGCTGGCTGCCTGCCTTGCTACAGCAAGCTCTAAATAAACAGCCTCTGCTTATTCTCCCCTAGTGGTCTTTGTCTATTTCGCAATGCTTGTATACTTACTTAGTGTGGATAGTTTATGTGACTCAAGACTAGTGGATGACTTTGAAATAAACAACTAGAATCTTTATTTCGAGGTGAATTGACATAGTGAAATAAAAACAGAATCTCCTCAAATATCTGATATTTATAAGCTGGTACTGCTGGTGACCATATTCCAAGCCCTGTGCTAGATGCATCCCATGTCTAACCTCAGTTAATTATTTCAACAGTTCTGAAGAGCAGCTGTTTACAGGTTAAGGAATCAAGGCACAGAGAGGCTAAGGTCCTTGCCCAAATCAAGAAACCAATGGAAATGGATTTCAAACCCATACGCATCATTGTCCCCAGCCCAGCCTTCTTCCCCTGGACTACGTTACTTTCAGGGTTCCGGACATAGTGCTGATTTCCTCAATAGCTACCAGACTTGAGAAGCTAATATGAACTGCTTATTGAACCCTCACTTGGTACCTATGTAGTTCTCAGTCCAAGAAGATACGGTAAAAGCAACTTAGCCTTGGCCCTTGAGAGCTCATTTCGTGGTACAAGGAATAAAATGAAATAAAACATGCCACAAATTTACTTGGAGGATCACAGGTTATTAAATCAGTAGTAATTGAGATTGTAAGCTTTGATAATAGTAGGAGTATAAGGGTGAGGCTAATGGGGTGAACTCAGATCACGACCATGGAATGAATGAAGAACAGTCTGACACACGTACTCATCAAAAGTCTTAGAAAGTAAATTCAAAGGAGGTGTTCTTGCTTCCCCAGCACTTAGTTTACCTGTGTCTGGAGATGATTTCCCTAACATACAAGTCCTCGTACCAATGCTGGCTTGTGAACCCCCAATCCAGGAGCTTCTTTTTTTTTTGTTATTTACTTTTGAGGGAGAGACACGGTGCAAGTGGGATGGGGTGCAGAGAGAGAGGGAGACACAGAATCTGAAGCAGGCTCCAGGCTCTTAGCTGTCTGTACAGGGCCTGACATGGGGTCGAACCCACAAACTGTGAGATCATGACCTGATCCAAAGTTGGATGCTTACCTGACTGAGCCACCCAGGCGCCACCATGAGCTTCTTTATTAATTGTAGACAGAATGGTAAGCAGGGTGTCAAAAAACCAAGATTCCAATCCAGTGGTTCTCAATTCATGCTTCCTTGGCTAAACCCTGTGCCACATAAATTGCATCTCTGAAAAGAGATGAAAGCTACAAGTTGAAAACTGATATTTTAGATATTTAGATATTTTAGAGCTGAAGAGGCTTTTTCATATTATGTATAAGGCAATATTTAAAGGTCAGTATGATTTCTATTTGTGATACAAATAATCACTTGAAGTCCCAATTGAATGCATTTGACAACATATATTCAACTAAAAATAACAATGATTCCATTTCATCCTGAAGTACCCCAAAGGTAAATAACTTTACATCCTTTATATTATTCAGTCTTCCAAGAATTGGAAACTTACTGCTAATATGTCTTTGGTATCTCACTATTGATTACTTGAATGTTATAGTAAATTATTATGTACAAAAATGTTCCATTCAATATTTTATGGTCAGAATGGAAGGTTTATTTTGTGGCACAGAGATACATCAACAGTGTTAGAGGATAGAGACCGAGATGGATGAAAATGACTTACTCTATTAGATTTGATGGTGAGCAAGGGCCTCTGACAAGAGTGTATTCCCCTCTGACACGTTGCAGAGGACCGTGTGTGCAGATATCTGGCAGGAGAGAATTCTGTTCGGGAAGAATAGGCAACAATTCAAAAGGTAGGGACATGACTGGTCAATTTCATGAGTAACAAGGAAGCCAATTTGTCGAAAGTGAAAGAACAGGTAGAGGGTGGCTGGAATAATGGCAGAGAAGTAGCCTGGGCCAGATCTTACAGAGTTTATGGGTTATGGGAAGGATGATAAATTTTATTTTGATAGGGATGGGAAGTGTTGAAAGATTCTGAGCAGAGGAGAAAACAAATGACCTGGCTTTATTTTGAAAGGATCATTGTAGCCTTTTTTTTTTTCAAATTAATAAACTTAATTTTTGGCACGTTTTAGGTTCACAGCAAAACGTACTGGGAAGTTCAAAGAGTTCTAGGATGCCATGGGTCCCTCCACATACACAGCCTTCTCTGCTACTGACATCCCACACCACTGTGGTGTTTTGTCCTTGTGGCTTTTTTTTTTTTTTTATGAAGTAAAGGCCTTAGGTAGACTAGTTAGAAGGCTGTTTTTCTACTGTAGTGTAGTCATTTTCTAGTGTAGTCAAAAGAGGATGATTGCTTCAATGAACTTGGTAAAGGTAGAGGGAAGTTTTGTATTTGAAATGTCTATTAATTGGAATATTAAGAATGCTAACAAAACACCAAGGAGGGAAAAATTGGTTCCATTGCATGTTGTACATGTTGAGTAGCACTGATTTCACTCCTCAATTTTCCCACTCCTCCTCAATTTTTACTCAGTTGGCTATCCTTGTAACAAGATCAGAGCTTCTCACTGGCTTCTATGGAACTAAATAACATAAGGCAGAATATATTCAAGTGCTCATTATGAGATCACATTTTCATCTTTGAGTAAATATTTATTAAAAACTGCTTTTTGGTTTGAAGCTGGACTTAACAATTTTATGTTTTCTATCAGCTAAAGGCTGGAAACTAATGAAATTCATTCTCAGCTACTATCTGTTAACCACTCTATAAACCAGTCATATCTCAGCTCTTCCCATTCTTCCGAATGACCAGTTCTCTTGAAGAGGAGAAACTCAGGCTCCTCTATGCCAAAATTAAAGTGAATCATAGTTCATTTTTCACCTGGAGAAATCAGCACTTTACGATTAAGAATATTTTTTTTAAAAAAACATTACACTTGGGAAAATGTCAGATTGCTTCTTGGAAGCAAATCTTTCCTCAGCTGAGTTTTAAGATGACTGCAGCTCAGACGGTGGGACTACAGCCCGTGGGAAACCCTGAACTAGAGGCCCCATTGCTTTACCCAGATTACTGACCAACAGAACCATGGGATTAAAATGTGCTTTGTTTTAAGCCACTGTGTCTTTGGATAATTTATTACACAGCAGTAGCTAACTAATGCAGGTCATCTACCCCTACCTGCATGGAGTAAATCTTAACTTGGCACCCTGGGAAGGGAATGAAGTTGGTATTTGTTTAAATGGGGATTGCCAAATAGATCATCACTTCAGATATCTGCACAGGACTATGTTCCCCTTAATCAAATATTTAGCAATGTGTAGCAAAAGATTAAATATAATAGCTTTGCCCCAAAATACGTTAGTGTCTTTTCCCCTAACATGGACATCTTCATAAATAATGCCACCATTTCTTCATATGGACATTTTATTTGCCCCTTTTTTAACTTGTACATTAGGCTAAGGAAGAAAAAGAGTCAAATTTAAAGGATTTTGTGAATTTTAAGTATCTATAAGTTCTTGTTTTAGGGGTTAGAGAGCCATCTAATAAATTCCACTATAAACACAAAGACCTGAAAATAAAGCCTATTTTGCTTTCATTCTGCTTCATACAATTGTGACTCAAGACAGCAGAAGACAAATAAACAGATCGGTAAATTGTTGACCCTAAAAAAACAAAAATTAAGCCCATTTGGCTTGTCCTGGGCCTGAACCCCTGCTATTGGATTCTGCTCCTTTGATTGCTATGATGCTTTATCAACAGGGGAGGAAAAAGAAAGAAAACAAACTGTCCTATCAAGGTCTAAAGGATTGTGCAGCAGAAATGGGGCCCATCAAGGTAGTCTGTTCTTAAAGTGCAGAGTGACTTCCCATGTGACAATGAGAAATCACATTGAGGTAATTTGAGATTCAGAAAAGTCCTTCTGCCAAAGTGATATCTGCTCTACTCATTCTCTACTAATATAAGTACCTGTTTTTGAATCTCAAACTCCTTTTAAGCATCCCCAATTACAATGCAAAGTATACTTGAGAGGAGTCTTATTTTTTATCAATAAAAAGTAGAAAGTAACTAGAATGGGTCATCAAATCGTCTTCTAGCACACATCATCAGAAACAGCTGGTATCTAAATATCTTCCCCTAAGCCATGGCCATGGGAAAGGACTGTCATCAACACTAAAAGTGCACAAGGTATACTGAGATCTAGTAACTGTCAATTCTACTGTTACAAATTTTGCAGCCACATATAAACTTAAGCCTACATTCACATTATACGAACATTCAACTGCATATGAACTATCCTTTTCAGTTGGCTCATTTCTATGAACCAATATGCTGCCACAACACAGAGCTACAGAGTTCCTTAGAGGAATAGAAGAAACTGAGAATACAGCAACATTGACCGTTGTATCTAGAATCGGCTTCCAAGGATTCAGGAAGGCATTTATGAGAGGAAAAGACATGCGGCCATACTTCTCCATTCTCAAAACTGGCAAGCTAAAAAGGCTTGTGAGTACTTACACTTCTGGCCGAGAAGTGATTTTTGGCTATGAAATATAAAATAGTAAGTTTAGAAGTGATTCAGGTAAATAGAAAGCAAGTCCACACCATCATCTTCCAACCCCTCAGAGCATCTATAACATATATTAGAGGAATGATTTCTGCAATCCAAATAGTTATTATATACTGGTACTCTATTAAAAATTTTCACTGTGTAAGATTACCAGTTACATAAAGATTATCTCATAAATGGATTCTTATGGATCCAGTCATAATTGCTTTGCTGAATTCAATAGCACAATACTTTTACTCTGCAGAATCAATGATCAAGTTGTAATTTTTTTTTTTTCCAGCCTGGGAAATTAGGTCTGGGTTAGGATTCAGAAATTCTGCCTTTGTCTTGAGGCTCCTCTACTCTGTAAATAGCCAGCCTTCAAGGGATTTCAATCTATTCAGGAAATTATTAGCCATTTTTAGAAACATTTAGCCTTTTATCTTAGGAAAACATTATATTGGGTAGCATAAGAGGGACCATACTTGATTTAAGATAATACTGTCACTTCACTGAAGGCAATGAATCTGCAAAGGCAAAATGATATTAAAGCTTCAATCTTAGGAGCTAAGGTAATATCAAATTTATCTTTTTCTCTGAGGCCTTCTGCTGAGCACGAGTTCCAACTTTGATGACACTTGGGGTGCAGAGGACAGAATATAAAATTGATGACTCTCCTCAAACAGACAAGCAATAGACGAGCCGTATGCAATTCTGAGTTCTCAAAGGAGTATACCTCCCACCCACAGGGCAGAAGAAATGTATAAAACTTATTAACTAACCAAATAAGAAAAAAAATTTAAAAATCATACAGAAGAGGCCAGAAAGAAATTTTGTTTTTCTAGACCTTGGTGTTGGGAGGGAAAAGATAAAGATTCTTCCCTGAGACTCTGTAACCACAAGCTGGTGTACAAGTTTCTGATGTGATTTCATGTTATACATGAGATCCAAAATATTGTCCAATGGAGAATTAATTTGTTCTGTATCCACGCTGCCCTCAAGATTTGAAATAGATCTCAAATGGAAGATTTAAAGTGGTCCAAGATTACTGGTAACCCCAGATAACTAGGAGATACAACATAAATCTTCCCCAGAGGAACCCAGGTCTCAAAGCAAACCCACAGACCAAATACAAGGAAAAAATACCTGCCCAGAGTAAAATCAAAGTATTAAGACAAAAGCAAAAAAAATACTCAAGAAAATAATGCAATATGAGTGAGAACTAGCGGAAAAAGCAGAGCAATAGAATCTGATGCCCAAAGCTTTGAGATGTTGAAATTATCACAGAATATAAAATAACCTTA
Source organism: Panthera onca (assembly GCF_046562875.1). Taxonomy (NCBI): domain Eukaryota; kingdom Metazoa; phylum Chordata; class Mammalia; order Carnivora; family Felidae; genus Panthera; species Panthera onca. The sequence goes on from NC_138343.1 coordinate 46,001,224, forward strand.
TATAAGTGGAAATAGAGAAAAGAGAAACTTGAAAATATGACCAAGAAACAAAGTATAAGGAATCCATATGCAGACATCAAAAAATAATAAAGTCATACAATTAAGTAAATCCCCTTATAAAAAACTACACACATAAATTGCTGGATATAGAACAAAAATGACACTGTAGTGAAATGAGGGAAGGATTTTTTTTCAATAAATATTGTTGATACAGTTGGCTATCCATTTGGAAGAAATATATATCTAGACTTCCTCTAGACATTCTAACAAAACAATTTCAGATATTTAATAGATCTACATGTGAAAGGCAGAACGATAAAACTTCCAGAAAATAACATAGGAAGATATATAAATTGTACTGGGATTGTGAAAGATTTTTTAAAACAAAACTAAAAAATAACTCTCTCCATAATGAAAAATATTGAAAAACCACATTAAAATCAAGCACTTGCATTATCCAAAGACACTACTATAAGAGTAAAAAGGCAAGACGAAACCCAGGAGAAAATATTCAGGTATATCCAACAAGGGACCCGTGTACAGAATATGTTTAAAAAAATCCTACAAATTTTTAAGGAAAATAACGACCAATTTAACAAATGGTCTGAAATCTTGAATTGGCATTTCAAAGTGGAGTATATACAAGTGGCCAATAAGTATATGGAGATGTATTCGATGGTATTAATCACAAAGGAAACGTAAATCAAACCTATGTGAGGTTCTACCACAGAGCCATTGGAAAAGCTAAGATTATAAAAACTGACTATACCACTGTGTGGATAGCATAGAACAGCTTAGAATCTCATCCACTGTAGATGAATGTGTAAATTCATACAACTTCTGAAAAGTATTTGGCAGTGCTTTCTAAAGCTGAATAGGAACATACACTGTGACCCAGGAATTTATCCAACATAACTGTGCATGGGTATACCAAAAGGCATGTACAGGAATGTTTGTAGTAGGATTATTTATAATAACAAAAATAATAAAAGAATTCAAATATTCACTCATGGTAAAATGGATCAATTGTGATGTATTTATCCACTAGACTAAATTGGCATGAGAATTAAGTTATTGCTACATGTGATAGAGTATATACAGTATGATTGAGTATATACAATATGATTCCTTTCACATGGTATACAAGAAAAGGCCAAAGTTAATAATATTTAATATAGAAGTTGCCCTTTGTGGGCAATTTTCTGACTTGATTTTAGGGAGATTTTATGCATTTCTTGATCAGGTGCTGTTTTTTTATTTTATTTTTTTTATTTAATGTTTGTTTATTTTGAGAGAGAGCGACAGAGCACGAGCAGGGAAGGGGCAGAGAGAGAGGGAGGCACAGAATGCGAAGCAGGCTCCAGGCTCTGAGGTGTCACCACGGAGACCGACAATGCGGGGCTCGAACTAATGAACTGCGAGATTATGACCTGAGCTGAAGTTGTATGCTCAACCAACTGAGCCACCCACGTGCCTTCAGGTGCTGGTTTTAAGAGAGTGTTCATTCTGTACACATTCTTTGCTGTGTACTCTTAGGGTACATGTATTTTAAAATGTATGATCTACTTGAATAAAAATATACTAAAAATTATAACACAAACATACAAATCACTTCATCCATGTTCATCTATTAATTCTTTCAATTTGCCAGATTCCTTTTTAACGGTTTCAAATAGCGAGATGATCCACAGCCCGATGCACGACTGTTTGGGCAGTCTGGCTAAGAGCAGGGCTTGAATGGTATACTCTCTCTAATGTCCTCAGCCCCGGTAATTCTAAAACTAAGGGCTTACCCCGATTAACACATTGCGGCTATTCCTTATGACTCCTAAGGGCACACATTAACAACCAACTTTTGTACCATGCGTTCCTATTTGTAAAATATTTTTTTTTCTCAAAGACCTTCACAAACATGTAAAGAATATTTAGTTTTCTATAAGCAAGAAGACTGTTCCAGATAATCAAATGTCTTTTCCAAGATCATTCAGCTAATATGTGGTAGAGCATTTTCTACTTAGTTATAAAAATTCTATAAAAAATCTTAGTCATATCCACACATCCCCATCATATTTCCTCAGCTGAATTGGAAAACTCTTAGAAGTGGGGCCCATAGATTTTTCTTTAGTGTCATCCAGAATATGTCATAGAGCTGTCAGCTCACAAGAGGTAATTAACAGGTGATTCTTGAGAGATGGCAATATTCTGCCGTCTTATATTTGAGTACCTAAAAGCACATCATTCTGAGAAAGACCTGGGTAACTAACATGTCATCTCAATTCCACGAGATATCTCATGAGCATTCTGTCTCCTTTGTAAAATAGGCTTTTAACTTATTCAAAAGCCAGTTTTATGAAGGAAGGATAGGTGACACATAAGTGGGCATTAGGATAAGTAGACTTTTTTTTTTTCATATTAATGCCACTGCTTAAAATAATAGGAAATGTTCCATGGTCTGTTTTTAGTGACTGGCAGTGATTTAAAAACATCTGCACTTTATACAGTTAGTGCTTGCACAAAGAATCCACAATTAGCACACAAACAGGCACAACAGAAAATCCAATAGAGCAATTCACCAAGGATGTGTTCTGTTTATCTAATCAGATTCATCATCTTTCAATACTATGCTATAAAAGATAGGACGTGAGCAAGGGTGGAATTAGTCAATATTTAAAGGGGATTTTCCAAAGGTAAATTCAAGGATCAAAAACAAAAACCTATCAAAAGAATTGACAGTATTTTCATTACTGGATCTTCTTCCTTTGAGTATAAAAATGATTTATAAGTGCCCTGAAAGTTATTTTAGTTAAGATGCTTTTTCTAAGATGAAATGTGAAAGGAACAATCCAGACATGGTGGTCATTAAATTTCATGAGATGTTCTTTCTGAAGGACAAGAAATTAAAAGCTCCCTCTCATTACCATACATAGAGCTTACTCCAAGACCAAGTAGTTATAATTGTCATTTTAAGAAATTCCTGACATACTTTAACAATTCTGAGATAGAATCAAAGTAAATATCAGTACAGACTATTCTAGATCCTCATCCACAAAGTATCACAACTCAAACATATTTCAACCACCCTGGGAGTACACAAGAGTCCTCAACCACCACCACCATACAGGTTTTCTTTTTCAATGACAGCAATGGTGGAAAAATCTAAAAATTTTCCCTAATATACAGGTTTTTATAGAAATACTGTACTCCCTGATCCATTCTCCACTATCTCATCCCTTAGGAAAAAACAAAACAAAACAGCTACTCCCAGCTAGAAGCACTTCTAAGTAATAATGGAATTTAAGAAAATCTTCCAGGAAAAGCTTTGGTAACTGGTTTAGTCCTGCTTATCCAGTTTCCTCCTACAATATATGGGGATGTAGGGGGAAAAAAAAACACAAAACTTTAAGATCATGAGAAAGAAACACACACACACTCATATATTAGCGCTTTCTAGGTAGAGTCCTTTGAATTAGTGATTATAAGACGAAAACCAGATATTTTGCCCAATAGATTTCAAAACTAATTGCCCTAGGAAACTAGGGCATTTGCATTTGTTTGCATGTGTTTGCATTTGTTTTAGAGATGCCCAATTTGTATGAACAGTCACAAGTCTCTTCTAAAATTCTCTTATTGCAATTTGCACCCAACCCAGTAAATCTTTCTTTTTTCACCTTGATTCTTTAAAAAAGCATGCATTATTTGTGATCTAGTAGACACATCAATGAAAGACAAAGGGCAGAACTGTCTTAGCTGCTACCGCTGATCAAAGCTGTTTAAGAGAAAAATCAGAAATGTGATGACAGCACAGTTAGAAGGTATTGAAGAGAGTCCTTGAGGTGGAGAGCACTCAGTTTTGTATGAAAGTGATCCAGAATGTAACCCAATGATTCCCCCTCATGAAAGGGATTTTAGAGAACTCCGAGTTTCTAAATTTATGGAAACTTAGGTTTCCCTTCCCATCTAATGACTGCTGACCTGAAGAAACTCAATCCTGCTCTATGCTGTCAGTGGATTCTGGAGCCTACATGAACAAAGGAAGGTACCTATTTACAGCCCAGAGAAATCTGGCATCATGAAGTTGTAAGAACAAACAAAAGAGCAGAGTAAGAAGAGTGAGACTAAGAATTAGGCAACCTGAGATTACTAATTAGCAAAAAGACATATGATATTTCTAAGGGACAATTTTATGTTTCAGAAGGCAACTGGACATGCATTGCTTTGGTGAAGACCTACCTAAGAATGTTGCCTGCCTGGGAACCAAGAAACTGACCCACAAAAAGACAACGAGCATGTGGAAGCCTACAAAACTAACTGTAAGGAACAACGATAAAGCTCAATATGCTTCCTTGAATTTCCTCTCCTTTTATTTGTGCCATCACTCCCTCCTATGGAATTAGGATTTCTTGGCCTTTTTTTTTTTCTCCTTTTAAATAGCCAATTGCAAGAATGTTGTGGAGAAATGAAAGAAAAAGGAAACACGTTATAAAAATATCACATCACACCCCATCTCTGTCTATGGCATTTTCCTAGGCATAAATTGGTAGGATTAAAGAGTGTTGGATTGGTTGTGAAATTGAAGTTTTGATGTAAATCTGAGATTATAATATTGATGAAAAGTAATCTAACAAGAAAGTTATGAAATCTGCTTCATGTGTTTTCCAGTGGAAAGGAAGAGGTTTCTATAGTTCACTGGCAAGCATGAATGAAAATAAATAGATACAGTGAGATTCTATAAGAGTCCGTGGATTTTTACCCATTTAAGAATCCATTCATACAACTATTTTGATTAAAGTATGGGTAAGTCAATCTCAACAGACTTTATGAAAGTCCCAAATTTCAGAATGATTCTTTTTATACAGATGCGTGTTTGGAACATGTGGAACTAAAACTGATTATGAAGCCAAGATTATGTCCATAGAGTAAGCACATTAAAGTAGTTCTGAGTATGGAATATAACTATTTGCCTAATAACAGAATATCATGACTATTATGCGAGGCAAACGCTAATGGAATTATAGAGAAAAATAGATGAATTGACTATTATCGTTGAAAACTTTAATACCCTTCTAGCAGAAATGGGTAGATCCAACAGGCAGAAAAATCAGTAAGAACATGGTGAACTCAGTCAAGAATCTCATCAATCAAAACTGGATATAACTGAAATTTATAAACTACTTCATCCAATAACAGAAAAATACACATTGTTCTTAAGCTTGCATGGAACATTCACCAAGATAGATAATATTTGGGGCCATAAAACAAATCTAAAAGACAGAAATCATACAATATTCGATCTCAAGCTACAGTGTAATTAAACTAGATATCAATAATATAAAGATACCTGGAAAATTCCAAAATACATGGCTATTAAATAAAATACTTTTAAATAACAAATGGGTCAAAGAATAAATGTTAAAAGAAACTTTAAAATATTTTGAACTAGGGGCACCTGGGTGGCTCAGCTGGTTAAGCGGCTGACTTCAGCTCAGGTCATGATCTCCCAGTCTGTGAGTTCAAGCCCCACATCAGGCTCTGTGCTGGCAGCTCAGAGCCTGGAGCTTGCTTCTGATTCTGTGTCTCCCTCTCTCTCTGGCCCTCCCCTGCTTGCTCTCTGTCTCTGTCTCTGTCTCTCTCAAAAATAATAAACATTTAAAAAAAAATTGAATATTTTGAACTAAGTAAAAAGGAAAATACAACTTATCAAAACTTGATAAGCTTGATAAGTCATTACCATGACCACAAATTTCATAACCTAGATGAAGTGGACCAATTTCCAAAAGATGCAGTTTACCAAAATGCATGCAAGAGAATTAGACAATATGGATAAACCTATATCTATTAGAGAAATCAAATAAATAATTAATTTTCCAAAACAAAAGCACCAAACCTAGATGGTGAATTCTTACAAATATTTGAGGAAAAACTTAATTATGCCAGTTTTCTACAATATCTTTCAGAGGATAGAAGCACAGGAAATACTTTCTAACAAACTCTATGAGGCCAGCCCTACCCTAATACCAAAACCAAAGACATTAAACAAAAAAAAGACCAATATCTTATGAACATACATGCAAAAATCCTCAACAAAATCTTAGCAAATCAAATCCAACAATGTATAAAAATAATTATACAAAATTATTTAGTAAGATGTATCCTAAATATGAAAATCTGGTCCAACATTTGAAAATAAATTAATGTAATTCATCACATCAATAGGCTTTTAAGAATCGCATAATCATAACAATAGATGCAGAAAAAGCATTTGACAAACTTCAGTATCCCCATTAATGTTAAAAACTCTCAGCAAACTAGGAATAGAGGGGAACAATCTCAACTTGAAGAAAATCTACAAAAAGCCTACAGCCTACAGAAAGAAAACCTACAAAAAACATTATACTTAATGCTGAGAAACTCAAGACTTTCCCACTAAGATCAGGTACAAGACCAGAATGTTCCCTCTCACCTTTTCAACATCAAATTGAAAGTTTAAGCTCATTCAATAAAATAAGGATATAAAATGTATACAAATTGGGAAGGAAGACATAAAAACTATTTTTGTTCATAGATGACATAATCATTTATGTACAAAACCCGAATCACCAAAAAGTTCCTGGAACTAATAAGAATATGGCAAGGTTACACAATATCAGGTTAATATACAAAAGTCAATTGCTTTCTTTTATAATGGAATTGAAAAGGTGGAATTTGAAATTAAAACATAATACCATTTATGCTAACACCCCCAAAAATGAAATACTTAAATACAAATCTAACAAAATATGCACAAGATTTATACAAGAAATACTACAAAATTGTGATGAATAAAATAAAAGAATTAACTATTCTGAGTGATAGTTCATGTTCATGAACAGGAAGACTCAATATGGTCAAGACTCAAATATCCTTTCCTACTGATCTATAGGATCAATAAAATCCCAGTCAAAAACAAGTTATTTTGTGGATTTCATCATACTCATTCTAAAGTTTATGTGGAGAGGCAAAAGACCCAGAGTATTCAATACAATATTAAAGGAGAACAAAGTTGGAGGACTGACACTACCCAACTTCAAGACCTGATATAAAACTACAATAATCAAGACAGTTTGATATTGGATAAAGAGTGAACAAATAGATCAATAGAACAGTTAAGAAATAGAACCCCATAAATATAGTCAACTGATCATTGACAAAGAAGCAAATGCAATGACGTGGAGCAAAGATAGTATTTTCCAAAAAATGGTGCTGGAACAATTAAACATTCACGTGCAAAAAAATAATTCTACATAAGCTCTCCTCAAAAATTAACTCAAAATGGGGTACCTGGGTGGCTCTGTCAGTTAAGCATCTGACTTCGGCTCAGGTCATGATCTCATGGTTCGCGAGTTGGAGCCCCGCGTCAGGCTCTGTGCTGACACCTTGGAGCCTGGAGCATTCTTCGGATTTTGTGTCTCCTCTCTTTCTGTCCCTCCCCCATTCAGGCTCTGTCTCTCTGTTTCAAAAATAAACATTAAAAAACATTAACTTAAAATGGATCATATATCTAAATGTAAATCATAAAAATATAAAACTCCTAGAAGACGACACTCTAGAAAACCAAGATCTTGAGTATGGTGATGGCTTTTTTAGATACAACATCAAAGACAATCCATGAAAGAAATAATTGAGAAGCTAGACTTTATTAAAATTAAATCTTCTGCTCTGCCAAAAAAAGCATGTCAAGAGAATGAGAAAATAAGCCATAGACTGGGAGAAAATACTTGCAAAAGATACATAAGATAAAGAACTACTATCCAAAATATATGAAAAACTCTTAAAACTCAACAAGAAAACAATCTTATTAAATATAATGGGCTAAAGAACAAAATTTTCACTAAGGAAGATATACAGATAGAAAATATGTATATGAAAAGAGGCTTCACATTATATATCATCAGGAACATAAAAATTAAAACAATGAGATACCATACACCTACTTGAATGACCAAAATCTGGAACCCTGAAAATACCAAATGCTGGTGAGCATGTGGAGCAACATGAGCTTTCATTCATTGTTTCTGGAAATGCAAAATTTTATAGCCAATATGGAAGCTTGGCAGTTTCTTCCAATGATAAATATATTCTTACTATATCATCCAGCAATTGCACACCCTGGTATTTATCTAATAGCCTATGTCCACATAAAACCCCACACATGGGTGTTTATAGCAGCTTTGTTCATAATTGCCCACTTTTGAAGCAACCAAGGTGTCCTTCAGTAGATGAATAGATAAGTAAACTGTAATAGATCCAGACAATGGAATACTTTTTAGAGTTAAAAAGACATGAGGTGGCAAGATTGCATTCTTTCTCATTGCCGAGTAGTGATCCAGACAATGGAATACTTTTTAGAGTTAAAAAGACATGAGGTGGCAAGATTGCATTCTTTCTCATTGCCGAGTAGTGTAACATTATATGTAACATCTTCTTGCCATTTGCAACAAGGTGGATGGAACTGGAGGGCATTATGCTAAATGAAGTAAGTCAATCAGAGAAAGATATATGTTTTCACTCATATGTGGAATTTAAGAAATTTAACAGAAGACCCTGGAGGAAGGGAAGGAAAAAAAAATAGTTACAAGCAGAGAGGGAGGTTAACCATAAGAGATTCTTCAATACAGAGAACTGAGGGTTGATGGGGGTGGGGAGTCAGTGGGGGCAGGGAGAATGGGTGATGGGCATTGAGGAGGGCACTTGTTGGGATGAGCACTGGGTGTTGTATGTAAGAGATGAATCATGGAAATCTACTCCCGGAGCCAAGAGTACACTGTATATACTGTATGTTAGCTAACTTAACAATAAATTATAAAAAAAAATGAGTTATCAATGGGGTATCAAGCCTCAAGAAACTTACATGCATATCACTAGGTTGTATGAAGTCAGTCCAAAAAGGCTACACTCTGTATGATTTCAACTATATGTCATTGTGGGAAAAGAATAACTATGGAGACTGTAAAAGGATTGTTGCCAGCCAGGGACTGAAAGACGAGGAGGAACAAATTGGCGGAACAGTTTTTAAGAGAATGAAACTGTTGTGCATTTGTCTAAACCTACAGAATGTACGCATTAAGAGTGAACCATAAGCTATGGAATTTGGGTGATTATGATGTTCAATGTAGACTCGTCAATTTGAACAAATAGATAATGTGGATGTTGAGACGCATGTATGGCAGCATGGAAAATCTCAGCATTGTCTCCTTAGTTTTCCTGTGAACCTAAACCTGATCCAAAAAATAAATTTTCATTAAAGTTTATTTTACTTATTTTGAGAGAGAGAAGGGCAGAGAGAGAGAATCCCGAGCAGGCTCCATGCTGTCAGTGCAGAGCCCGATGTGGGGCTTGAACCCATGAACCATGAGATCATGACCTGAGGCAAAATCAAGAGTCGGGTGCTTAACCAACTGAGCCACCCAGGCGCCTCTAACAATGACAAAAAACAACGAATTCTAAATAAAAAATAATGGAAGAAATGCAATGAAATTAATTATTTATAATTCATCATTGCTAAGATGGATCAAAGAAATCTCATTGAAAACTACATCTAAATTAACACTGAAGTTTATCTTGGGACACTCAGCTACAGACAAATTCTGCATATTTAAAAGGAAAAAAATATCTCTTTAATATGGTTATATAACAAAGAACAAAATTAGTGTAATTTAAATGTATATAATGCTAACAATTTCTAACTTCCCTATGTCTAAAACAGAGGCTGACACATCATAAAAATTCAATAAATTTTTGCCAAATGAAGAAATGAGTAATTCTTTCAAGTGATCATATACTTGATAGGACATCCTAGGTTAGAATTAAAAGCTGTTATGTATATAGTATTGGAAATAGGTTAACAGGACTTTCATTGTACACTCCATTTGTAGATCCAGCTCCCTGTTCGAAAATGTCAATTATCAGAATGAAAACCTTGGTATTCTTTTCCAAAGCAATACTTATTCTGGGAGGTGATACAGGATTCCAACGAATGCAATCATTAAAAAATGGCATGGAGTCAAAAGAAACGAACTCTCCTCACATTCGTTTGTGCATTTTAAGTACAAAAAGACAAAAATTTCAAGGAGCAGTGTTTTATGAGTCAGTTTACAAAAGCTTTTAAAAGGCTTTGGGGTATTTTAGGTAAGGGGTTACAAATATTAGGCTTTTAGCTTTTTAATAGTAGATATATATTTTATATATTATATTAGATGTATTAATATATGTATATATTATTTTAAATTTGAAAAAAGCCTGAAAAGTAAATGTTACCATCAGTAAATGACAACTTTTTGAACTTAAAGAAAAACAGGAATACTGCCATAGTTAAGTAAATAGGGAAGATTTTTCTTTTTCACATAAAATTCCAATCTGTTCAGATCTCGCTAAAGTCTAATTCAGCCTCTTCTTCAAGTTTCTGCTGGTGTGTCCTTTGGAGGGGTGGCGGTAAGTGAGGTGATTCAGGGAAGGGAAAGGGGTGTTTAAAACAACCCTTTCACTTATGAATATTACAACAGTTGTATCATTATTCGGAACAAATATTTATTACTATTTACCACTGAAAACATAATTTTTAAAATTCTTACCTTGCATTTATCCAATTCTGTTTTGATAGAGGTTTTTTTGTTTGTTTATTTGTTTTAACTTCAGGTTTCCTGGAGTAATTTATACTCTGTAAACTCTTGGAGGTACACATTTCTGGTATTTTTAACAAACATATATAAGCATTTAAATTGGATCACTAGTTCATATTGGATCACTATTTCTCCATTGTGAGTCTAGATGAATATTAATGTTAATTTTAAATTAATCAAAAAACTCTAGCCTCAAAGACCAAAAAATGGTAAAAACCTGATGCCATAGAAAAAGTTTCCTTAATAATAAACTATTCAGATCAGGTAGCATTTTCCTTTAGGAGGCAATGAGGTGTATGCTCAGGTTAAATTCCTAGATTAGAACTCTACCTCTAACCATGTGACCTTGAACAGGTTACCAACCTCATTATGTTCAGCTTCCTCTTCCTGGTTTGGTTGGTGATAATCCTACAGACTTCACCTGATTGCTGGGAGGAGTGAATGCATATAATGCAGTAGTTATTACAGTGTCTATAACATAGAAGCACTCAGTAAATGATAGCTATATTGTTACTATTATTCCTTGGATTGTATTGTATCTTTTGCCTACACAATGATTTTGACGTGTTTTTTGTCCTGTTTGTGACCTTTATCAACATATCAGGATGTGCTCTTTATATTTCTTCTCTCTTCTCCTCTCTTTCTCCCTCCCTCCTTCACTCTCAGTCCCCCGCCCTTCCTCTCTCACACAAACACACACACAAACACACATACACACTCTCACACATGATTAGATATAGAAAAAATGATAGATAACAGATCGTTTTCTTTGATATAATAGTAGAATTTACTGCTGTTTTAGTCTCAGGCATAGCTTCAGGCACCTGCTCAAACTGAATAGAAGAGTCTTAGAATACTTAGTGTTGGCACAGGTAATTCTGAGAATTGAGGGTTATAGTTTTGACTTTCATTATAGGCTCATTTGTCAGGGCAGTAACAAAAGAATAATATTTTGGAGTTGGAAAGAACATTATGGCTTATAAAACTCTAAATCTCTTAAGACCTATGGTAAAGAAAAAGGTTTGAACTTTTGCCTAGTGTTTTAAATATGTATTTGTTTATAAATTATTGTTTTTTTGTTAGAAGCTGGGTAACAAAACTCAGCTTCTAACAGAAATTTAGGGTCCAGCTTTTAAATGTCATGTACAAAATCAAATGAAACCACAAATCTGTAGATAGATATAATCATGGTCAAAGGGATTTTTCAATATTTCGTAAACATTTAAGTATGTGATGCATAGGTATTATATAGACATATAATAATTATAAAATATTATACAAGTATATAAAATAGTAGTAATTTAGAAAATTATATACAAGCTCTGAACATTACATTGCATTTTGCAGTTTTAAGATAACTTCTGTTTTTTTTTTACTTTTCAAAAAAAATTTTTTTAATGTTTATTTTTGAGAGACAGAGACAGAACACGAGCGGGGTAGGGCAGAGAGAGAGGCAGACACAGAATCCGAAGCAAGCTCCTGATTCTGAGCTATCAGCACAGAGGCCGGCACAGGGCTCGAACCCACAAACTGTGAAATCATGACCTGAGCCAAAGTTGGACCCTTAACCAACTGAGCCATCCAGGCACCCCATATTTTGTTTTTACTTTTCAATAAACGTTTTATTTGAGAATATATTTAGATTTTCAGAAAATTTTCAAAAATAGTACACATATTTTCCATATATTCCACATCCAATCTCCCCTATTAAGGTGTCACTACTGATGAGAACCAATGCTGATATATTCTTATTAACTAAAGTAAATACTTTACCCATATTTACTAATTTTTATTAATATACATTTCTGTTCCAGGATTCTATTCAGGATACCACATTATATTTGATTGTCATGTCTCCTTAGGCTCCTTTTGGTGGTGATATTTTTTCAAATTTCCTTTGATTTTGATGACTTTGATACTTTGGAGGAGTACTTCCCAGGTATTTTGTAGAATGCTCCTCAACTGGAATTTGTCTGAGTTTTGCTTATGATCACACTGTGGTTATGGGTTTTTGTGAAGTTGCCCATAGAGGTAAAGTATCATTTTCATCACATCCTATCAAGGATACATACTAACACATGATCTATGACTGTTGATGTTGACCTTGATAATCTGGTTGGATAGTGTTTGTCAGCTTTCGCCATTGTGACATTACTCTTTTTTCCCCCTTTTCCATACTTCACTTTTGGGAAGGAAGTCACTATGTGAGCCCCCACTTACAAAGTGGTAATTTATGCTTTACTTGTTTGAGGAGAAGAGTCTACACCACTTATGTGGAATTCTCCACAGGATTTATTAATATTTTAAAACCTACAGCATCAGTAACTCTCAAGCAGAATCCTTGCAACATTACATCCATAGTACAGAGAGACTGTAGTGCTTCAGTTTGAACCATATTCTCTGTAGCAGAAAAGTTCAATTTAGTGGCTCCAAAACGCCGGTCTACATGGGGAAGTGGAAAGATGGGTTCTTCTGGGTATGACTATACACAAGGTGACATGATTCATCCTCCAAACATTGAACTATTTTCGAGATCACTGCATAGTGTGGTATGCTCTGTGTCAAAATTATCCTTAATTCATCTGGAAACTCCTAACCAGTTCAATTAAATTTTCACTTATATCGAACCTAAATTTCATACACCGTAATGTAAGCTATTTTTTTTCCTTTTTTTTTCTGTCATGATCAGATACAATTTCTTAAATATTATGAGGTGTATTTGGGTTCTCCAGAGAAACAGAATATAATACGGTTGTTCATGCCCCCAGGAAAAGCCAATGTCTGTATGAGTCTAAAGACAGAAGGGGGAAAAAAAAAACAAACAAAAACAAAAAACTGATGTCTCAAGGCAGTCAGGCAGGAGGAGTTTTCTCCTACTCCAAAGTCGGGGGGGGGGGGGTGGGGGGGGGATGGGGGGGTGGGGGTGGGGGTGGGGGAAGGAAACAAACAATGTTCCAGTATAAAGGCTGTGAAGCAGGAGGAATTCTTTCTTATCTGGGGGAGGATCAGCCTTTTTGTTCTATTCAGCCCTTCAAACTACTTAATGAGGATATTCCATACTAAGGAGGGCAATCTGTTTACTCAGTCTACCAATTCAAATGTTAGTCTTAATTCAAAAGCACCCTCACAGAAGAAATCAGAATGTTTCACCAAATACCTGGGCACCCTGTGGCCCAGTCAAGTTGACACATAAAACTAACCATGACATTAGAGTATTAAGATACCAAGACACCCTGAGAGTCTATATCAGTTTAACAAATATTCTGTAACTTATGGATTTCAGATTTGAACTTCTCTTAAGAGACCTGGATAATGTTCTTCCCCAGTAAAAGGGTTACAGTAATAGATAATAGGACACTTAAAAAAAAATAAAGATGTATTATTATTTTTATCCCAAATCAGGAACCAGGGATACAAACCCTCTAAAACAGAACCAAAACAAAACACAATAAAGAGAAAGGAAAGAAAAGAATAATATTATGAAATCAATGACAAGAAAACAAACCCAAAATTCCTCTCATAAGTAATTTTCCATGTTTTATTATTGATTTATTCAGTAAATATATACCAGGCACTTCTCTTGGTGCTTGGGAGAAAGCAGTAAGCAAAGCAGAGGAAAGATTTCTCACAGAGCATACATTCTCATAGAGAGAGACTGACAATAAATTAAAAAAAAAAACAAAAACAAAAACAAAAACTACTTGTTAGCCAGTGGTAAGTATCATGGGAAAAACAAAAAGTAAAATAAATTGGTAGTTAAAGAGATGAAATTTTATTTTATTTTTAAAAATTTATTTTAATGTTTATTTTTGAGAGACAGAGACACACACACAGAGTGTGAGCAGGGGAGGGGCAGAGAGAGAGGGAGACAGAATCCAGGCTCCAAGCTGTCAGCACAGAGGCCAACTCAGGGCTTGAACTCAGAAACAACTGAGATCATGACCTGAGCTGAAGTCAGCCACTTAACCAACTGAGCCACCCACATGCCTCTGAAGATATGAAATTTTAAAAAAGGAGTAAAGATGAGCCTCGTTCAGAAGGCAGTATTTGGACAAAGTTTCAAAGGCAGTGAGTGAGGTAGCCATGATATTTTAGGAAGAACATTCAGGCAGAGGGCACATTTGGAGCAAAGGAGAGAGTATAACTCACAAGTTTGGGCGAAGAGACCAGAGTGGATAGAGTGAAATAACTGTAACAGAAAGAGTAGTTGGACAAGATCAGAGAGATGGTGATAGTGGTGGATGTGCAGGACAAAGATCTTGTGGGTCTTTGTAAGCCATTAAAAGTACTGCAGCTCCTTTCAAATGTCATTCACTCTCAAATGTTTGTGCTTATCTAAGAGACTGGTGCTTTGCATATCTGAGGTTTGGGTATCACGCTGTGATATATCCAGAGAATATATTATGAGATTTAGCTTCATTTATGTTTGATTTGAGGCTAAGTCTCATAATGTATTCTATGGATTTATTTATCATATATAAAGTTAGATGTGAAAAAAAAATGTCACCAGATATTGGAGTAGGAAGAAGGAAAGGGGAATAATAGAACCCTAGGATTTATAGTAAAGCCATGCAAAACCATAGGTTGCTTATTCCATTTACATGCACAAAACTGATTCCTGGGACTTGCATTTTTTGTAATATGCTGAAATTTAATTTGAATTTTAGGGATCCATTTCCACCACATTAAATAACTAATCTTCATCATTAACATTTAAAAGTTAATTTTTTGTGTGTGAGGAATCAACTAGGTGTTAGGGGAAAAAAGAAAAATCAATCACAAGTTCGTTTGAAAATCCAACTGTAAATCAAAAGTAACTATAGTTGGGGCACTTGGGTGGCTCAGTCAGTTAAGCGTCTGACTTTGGCTCAGGTCATGATTTCATGGCTTGTGGGTTCAAGCCCTGTGTAAACAACATGGATGGAGCTAAATAGTATGATGCTAAGTGAAATAAGTCAGAGAAAGAGAAATGCCATATAATTTCACTCATATGTGGAATTTAAGAAACAAATGAGCAAAGGAAAACAGAGAGAAACCAAGACACAGACTCTTACCCACATAGAACTGATGGTTACCAGAGGGGAGGTGGGTGGGGAGACGGGTGAAATAGGGAATGGGTACTAAGGAGTGCACTTGTCATGATGAGCCCTGGGGGATGTATAGAATTGTTGAATCACTATATTGTACACCTGAAACTAATATAATACTATATATATATATATATATATATATATATATATATATATATATATATATATATAGTATATACTATACCATACCATACCATAGCATACTATGAATATAGTGAGTAGCTGTTTATACATATTAAATTTTTTTCTATGTGAATTGAATGAAATGTATGTAATTTAAATTTTTTTAAGTGGGAAAATGTGATGACAGATAAACTGTTGATGAATAGCAATTCTCAATGGAAAATTATTATAAATGGAGTTTTTCTAACAGCTGAGACTCTTTAATACTGCTGGAATAGTGTAATTGAATTTATTTCTAAGGGAAAGCTATTCAGATTAATCAGATACTCTTTACTAGTTTGGTCAGTTTTCTGAAGAAGATACATTATCAAGTCCTCTGTTTGTGAAACAGAAAATGCTCAATTCCCTAAAGGACAAAATACCTTAAACAAAGTTATCACCATTGCTTGTATCCATATACAACTTGCTAGTTGACAAGATGCTTTATACACATTTTCTAATCTGAATCACAACACCTTCAAGGCAAGACAGATATTATCTCCATTTTGCAGATTAATTGACAGAGATTTTTTCACCTTTCCAAAATTACATTATTTGTAGGAGAATTGGCTCAAAAACAGATCCAAAACATTTAGGCTCTTGGACTTTTTTTTTCCTTTCTAAACAATTATTCTAATAACCACTTGATTTTTTAAAAAAGAACTTTCTAACCCCATTTGACTCATACCCATTGATTCCCCTCACACCTCTTGCTGGCTCATTCCTTGGCTAGATAAAGCAAAACAAAACAAAGCAAAAAACCAACCAACCAACGAAACAAAAAAAAACCCACACACTTTACAGAGAACTACTAACATTGTTAACACGTTTGTGAATATGGAGGTAGCATAGCCTCTCTGCAATGACCAGTTTGGGATATACACCAGGATAATAGATAGCCATACACATGTTAATCACTGACTAAGGGATACATAGTATGTTTAGATGCTGAGGTTTTTTTGTTTCTTTTTTTTTTTTCTTTAAAGGCGGCATGCCTGTATATAATCCAGTTCATATACATCTGGTTCAGTTGTTCAAGATAGCATGTAGAGGAAAGCAATCTGGGGGCAATAAAACACTGTATGAGGAGAAAGAAACAGCATCAAAATAATTGCTGAGTAAAGTAAAAATGCTGTTTCGTGGGCAATATCCTAAAACTGTTGAATCAAAATCTCTCTGCTATGTCCAGTCCAGGAATATGGGCTTTAAACAAATTCTCCAAGACATTCTTATTGAAATTGAAGTTAAGGAATATTAAACCAGTAATCTGATATGAGTATTGAGTATCTGTGCCTATTTTTACTGAATATGACAAGAATGCAAGTCCCTAATCATTCTTTATCCATTCCATGTCTAGGGTTGTGTCTCTACCAAGACAAACAGCAGTCTTACAATGGAAGCAGTGACTTCCTAAGCATAGAGTTTCTGGACTGCAATGCAAACTCACTGCATGTATAGCATCCAGCCAGGTTAGTCCCCACCACTCCGTGGGACTTGACAGCATGCTTGCTATGCTGTAAGAAAAGTCCACTGTCTCTGATCTTGGAGTTTCATGTCATCTCTCAGCATCCACAAAGTCCTAAGAAAGTAACTTATTATCCTGTACGTAGGGGAAAATATCACATCCTGGTAGAGAACTATTGCATCATTCAGACATAAGTGAATAAAGCCCAAACCTGTTTTTAAGGGAACAGTTAATTGAAATACAGTGGAAATTCCCAAATATTTAACATGGAAAGCATGTATGAGCTTGTCTGCAGGAGCCAATTGTACCTTTTGTTTCAACCTTCTACTACAACCTTATTTTATAGTATTTAAAGAGAGAAGGCTTCACTCAATTTAATTAGCTTCTCTCTATCCCTACTAAGAACCAGAGAAAATCCAAAAGATTTTAACAACACCCACAAAGAAAAAGAAATAGTGTAGAAAATTGGTACAAACTGAAAATTCTCATAGATATGCCCACAGTGGTTTTTTAAGTTTATTTATTTATTTTGAGAGACAGCAAGTGAGCACATATGCACTCATGCATGCACACAAGCAGGAGAGGGGCAGAGAGAGAGAGAGAGAGAGAGAGAGAGAGAGAGATTGAGAATCCCAAGCAGGCTCTGTGCTATGAGCGCAGAGCCTGATCCAGCTGGATACCATGAACCAGGAGATCATGACCTGAGCCCAAATCAAGAATGGGATGCTTAACCAACTGAGCCACCCAGGTACCCCTTGTATGTTTTTGAAAGTATTCCACTGACCAGTAAGAACAAAAGAGAACTGAAATGGTCTCATTGCCCATAATGATAAGCTAGCACCCCATCACCGGGAAAGACAGGAATCTCTGCTACAGTCAACAGCACAGTGATCTCAATGTGCTCAATCAGATGTAGGATGTAGTTGTAGGGAGTTCTGGTAGCCATTATCTTGATATTCTAGATTCTTATTACTAGGGAAATAATTAAGAGTAGTCCTTCAGAGAAGACTCCAGTGATAAAGGAGAAATTAAATGCCAGTCCATAATGAGGAGAAGAATCTAAGATACTCTGAAGAACATGGGGTGGAGGGGAGTGAGGAATAAAAAGAGATTTAAGGAGGACAAGAATACAGGCACTCACACCCAGAAGGAACTTTACCGAATTAGAATCCTGATGCACAATGAAATCTGGAAAACTGCTAGGGGAGGAGGGGGAGATAGAATGAAGATTAGAATTAAGGCAAAGATGGATAACAGTTTCCCACTAGCAAACAAGCCTCTTTTCTAATGGAGAGAGCAAAAATCAGACTAGGATATTCCGTCACAGTACTGTTGGCATGTCAGAAAGAGGTACAGGAATTTCAATTACTCAAGCTCATGTCACATCTGAGACTTCAGTGGAAGGCAAGCACTGATGTATTGAAAATACAACATTTGGAACCGTCTATACTGGAAACAAAAGGACAAACTACGGTTGCTTGCTAAGCTGAAGGAAGAAATTAGATAATCAGCAGGCGATTGAAGAGCATCTCTGTGCAACTGGTTATATACTGAGTGCAATGGGCAATGGAAAAGAAATTGAGCATATAGTCTCTGTCCTCACATGACCCTTAGCTTCAGAAATCAAGATTGACAAACAGGAAATCATCATCATCGCCACCATCACCACGACCACCACCACCAACAACAACATTATTTGAAGGTAAGGTAGATGTATAATAGCTTACAAAAGAAATTGCATATTATAAGTTACGGTAGTAGAGGCTACCACTCACTGTTAGAGGGGCTGGGATAGGACGTGGAGAAAGGTGTCTTGAATAGGCAGAAGGGGAATATTGGAGAACACAATAAAAAAAAGACATCCAGATGAGAAGAGGTTTGCAGACATGTAGACATGCAGAACACAGGAATAGTTGTATTTTAAGGTATTATGGCATAGGAAGAAACGAGGCTGAGTGGGAAGGAGAAGGATGAAAATAATGTAGTCCAGACACGTGCATATACATTTGATATCAGTTCAGTGTAGAAATATTATAACCTCTAAAGTAAAAGAAGACAGAAAACACCCGCCCGAGTCCTGATGTTTGAGAGTATACTCAGGAAAACAGAATATACACTAGGCACCATGCGAGAGTAGATCCAATCTAGGATATTAAGTAAGTTGTTATTTGCAAGGGTGGGCGGCGGTGAAGGAGCAAAAAGTGAATTCTGGGGTGCCTAAGAAAAGAACTTTGGGGTAGAAAGCATTTAATATTCCATAGGAATATTAGGAAAGGAAAACAATTTGGAAAGGTTTGGGTTCCAGAAATCGGGGAAGGGCAGGTGAGATGATCTCAAACCAAAAAGGAGAGAACATTAGCCAGTGACTGTTGTGTACTGTGGGGAGCTTGGTTCTAGGAGTGGTAAAAGAAGCTGGAGCCTGGGGCCAACTGTTGGCATTGGATTAAGGACACAGGAAGAGTAGAAACAGGGAGCTAGACCCACTGAAGCCCACCATTCCTAGAACCTAACAAAACTTCAGCTAACAAAAAAATCTGAACTGTAGCCCCAGCTGCAGAGAAGAGTGTAAAATGTTGGCTTTGGCTGAAAGACGACGATGGATAAGTGACAGTCGTGTTCAACTCCTTTCTTCTTTAATGATTCAATGTCGAGAAAAACACCATAGGAAAGCATTAAAAATTAAATGCATTATTTACAATTGATTTTCATTATACCACTGAGGACTTCAAGGAAGTGGGCCATTGCTTCCTGGCTTGGCTGAAGTTTCTGATGTGTTTTCAAGGTTTATTTCAGAACAGCAAAACAACTGTGAAGGATACCAATTTAAAAAAAAATCCCTAACTTAAGGATTTTCTCTTCTTTTTCTCTTCCTCAGCCTGGGAATTTTTTTTAAATCTCTCTGACCTCCTTCCCCATCCACCAATATGAGTGGAGGCATTCTATTGATTCCCATTTAATAACCAGCAGCATGGATTGATGGCCACATTAGTAAGTATGCACCTCAGAGCAAAGTAGTGGGAACAGTAGCACTAGGCAATTATGGCCAAAAATAAATAGTTTATTACTGTCTCTATGTTAGTTTTATTTCTATAGTGGAAACCCATTAGAAAAACAAAGTGTTAATATATGAGGGTGTTAAACAAACCATTATATCTAGATATTAGCCTCTAGACAAATGCATGCCTGCCTGCCTTCCTGTTTTTCCTCTTTATCTGTCTTTCTGATTTACCTTAGCAACTATACTGAAAACCCTATGCTAGGGACCATGGACATAGGGACGAATAAGAATGATCCCTAATCAAAATGACCTTACAGCATTATTGGGTTAAAAGGTTTGTAACCAGTAAATGAGTATGTGTTGCTCATGCAAGTTACTACAAAGACACAGACTATGAGAGTTGAGGTCTGAGGTCTGAAAGATGGGCGGGCACAAAGCGTGGAGGCAAGAAGTGACAACTGAGGCTGAAAGATGAACAGAATAATGGTTCTGCTGTATTAGACATTACCCCGAAAGCAACTGGTCTCATTGAGGGATCTTGAGCCAAACAGTAATAAAAAGAGATGTGTAGTAGAGAAAGACAATTCCAACTGAGAGAAGCACGGACCAGAATGAGTGAGACCAGAGGCAGAGAGTTCAGCAGAAGGATCATTATAAAAATTCAGGCAAACATTTCATTGCAGTGTTCCACGCTAGCCTCAAGTGCGAACTGTTCACTCTAGCCTTGAATAGTGCTCAATACATGCAGCTAGCAATCTCTAAGTCATGTATTTGCTGTGGCCTATGTATGGGGAAGAAGAAGCAATAAAAGGGCTAAGTTTCCTGCCAGTATATGGGTGATGTCAAAAGGCAAACCATTGATAGGGCAATAGTACATTTCCTCTGTACTGCTGCGCAGAGCATCGTGACATGAGGCTCCCCTGCAGAGAGAACCATGGGGAGGGAAATAGGATTTTCAAATCTCAGGGGTTTTGGTACTTGCATTTTACTTGTGACTTGGGAACCAGCCCTCGGGCAGAGTGGCATTTTCTGAGAGGAGTAACAGCAGAATACAGCTGTTGCCCGTGACACCCAGGGCTGGAATGCACTCCCGGTACATATATCAGAGGCTCTGCTCTCTCAGCAGGAGAATCCAAAGTAGTCTGCAGGGGAAGATTTCTTTGAGAACACACATAAGATACCCTCTAAAGACTACCCAAAATATGTAGAGACTGAGACTCTCTATTTTTAATAAACATCCCAGATGATTCTTCTAGGCACTATAATTTGAAAACCACTGTCCTAGGCTTTTTCTGCCATTGAAATAAATCTTTTTTTCCCTGGTATCTCTTTTGCCTTTTGTGTTGAAATAATAGCAGCAGTAGTATCCAGATTTTCTGGGCACTTCGTGTTCTAACTTTTGTCTTTTAATCACCTGTTCCCGATGGGAGAGGCCCTTATATCTGACTTCCAAAAAGAAAGTCCCCAGGGACCACATAAAATATCTTTAACTCATCTACAGATCCCAAGCCATGATTCTTTTTCTAGCTGATTTCTTGAGGCCAAAGTACAGATCCAATGTATCCATACCCAGTGACGTATGATAATGCACTAAGGGAGCATAGATAGTTTATCAAACTACCACTAGAAACTACAATTGTAAGCCTATTGTTACAAGCATAGTTGGTACTCAAATAATGTCTCTTGGTTTTTACAATACCGTCTGTTTTAAGTAGCAAGTATATGAATTTGCTACCGTTACTTTTGAAAAACCCATATTGGAAAAGTCAACATAACCAGGAGAGAAGGGCAGAGGTGATATATGGCATATAAAGCATAGAGTATAGGACATATACTTAAAACGACAGAGTTCCTTAGAAGCTAGGCAGGAAGTTAAAAGAGGAGGCTCACACTTTGAGATTCCTCTGTGTTCTCTAATCAAACTGAGACAGCAAAAAAGGAAAGAGTTGCAAGACAAAAGCAGTGGTGGACAGTGCCAGAAGCTTCAGCGAGTTGAGGAGCAGGTCTGAAAAATGCTCATTTATTCAGCAAATGGGAAATCATTATCGACCTGGAGTAACACAGTTTACATGAAACGGAAAGAACAACAGGGAGAAAGCAGGGATTTGAGAATGTACTTAGGAATGCAAAAGTAGAAACAGTAATTATTTTACTCCATTATGAAAGACCTGAATAAATAATAATAATAGATAATAACAGCTAAGAGGTGTGTTGGGTCGTATCTTCTTTAAACCTTTCCGCAATCCTAGGACAACTGTACTGTAATTATCTCTATTTTTAAATGAGAAACAGGAAAATTATAGCTAGCTACTTTGCTCATGATCCCAAAACAATTACATGGACTATTAAGAATATAACCCGAGTGTATTTGAGGTTTTTAACCACCATGACATTAACACCATAAAAATCTGGAACGGCTTTTAATTTTGATACTCATTTGGAAACTTATTTGCTCTTCCCTACTGTGAAGGAGATTGTCTGTATTTCTTACTTTCCCTGACAGAAGAGTAGTACAACAGACAGAAAGGTTCCCTAAGTCTTATACATAAAAGCACTTGATAATAAAACTCTTAAATCTACTAGAAAAAGAAATGCATTTTTTCCCCTACAAGTTTTCTGAAAAGAACTTTAACTTGACTGGTGCCTGTGCATTTGTATCCCATCATCATGTGCTATTTTCTTGTTAAAACCTGTTCTCTACTCACTACAAAGCTATATCTGAAGAGGCTGTCCCGAGTCATGTTAACAAGGGAAAGAAAAGTTTCCATCAAACAGGCATTTATATTTGTACACGGAACTATTAATCCCCCATATCAGAAAGGGCCTGGAAGAGAAAAACAGACAACAAAAATACCTCTTAGAGAAGGAAAAAGAAGAGTGATTTTTCAGGAGCTGAGGTGAAGAGATGCTTCACAGTGAAAGAAAAGTATTGAATTTCTCATTAATTTGTCTTAAGAAATGGAGAAAATTCTTTCGGTGTTTTCCCCTCAGATGTGAAGGCATTTCAGTCTTTCTCAAAGCATTGGACTTTCAAAAACATAGCCCTGACCGAAGTCAGGGAAAAACAAGTACTGTATTCTACTTATATGTGGAATCTAAAAAGGTCCAACTTGTAAAAAACAGAGACTAAGATGGTTACTAGGAGTGGGGGTGGGGAGATAGGACAGATGTTGCTTAAGGATACAAACTTGGAACACGTAGGGGTAAGTCCTAAGAATCTAACACACAGTATATTGAACAGAGGCAATAATACTGAAGTATAATCATCAAGCTTACTAACAGACTAGAACTTAACTATTCCAACCACTAAAAAGAAAGGATAATCATGTAATGCGATCCAGGTGCTAATTATAGCTACAGTGACAATCATATCACAATATATACATGTATCAAATTAACATAGTTTACACCTTAAATTTACAAAATGTTACATGTGAAATATATTTTAATTGAAAAAAAGGAAGAAAAATAAAGTACAGTCTTTCTTGTTCCTTCCAAAATGGAAATCAGAGAGAAATTAGATCCAGCCTGACATTAGGAAAGCCAAAAGGTAAAAATAGCATGGTTTCTCAAAACTGCTTATTCTCCGTGACTGTGCACACACAAACCATTATAAATATTGTTCCTTAGAAGAAAACAGAAGTTGGGACGCCTGGGTGGCTCAGTTGGTGAAGCATCCCACTTCGGCTCAGGTCACAATCTCCCCATTCCCAAGTCTGAGCTGCCCATCATCAGGCTCTGACAGCTTGGAGCCTGGAGCCTGCTTTGGATTTTAGGTTTCCCTTTCTCTCTGTCCCTCCCCCACTCATGGGCGCGCATGCACATGCGCGTGCTTTCTCTCTCTCTCTCTCTCTCTCTCTCTCTCTCTCTCTCAAAAATAAATAACTTAAAAAAAAAAAAAAGAAACAAAATGTTCCAATCAAAGAGAAACTAAAGATTACCCAAAATGACAGGAAACATGAGCGAGGGGCTGGGGCGCCTTAAAAATACAACTAGATGAGCAAAAACAACAAACAAAACATTGATTTCATACCAACTTGTGATATAAATTTGAATCTCAGAGACACTATATATGAAAGTATGAGATCATCAGCTTGCTCAGTGAAACCATCAGATTACCTCAAGATCCAGAGGAGGAAGATTAGATTTCAAAAATACCTCAAAAGCACTATCTCATACTCAAGTTACTTCTTGAGTTTAATACATCAGTGCAGCGCAGATGAACCCTCCATCCCCAAGAATGCCTTAAGACCTGATTCTTTTGTATCCTTGTCCCATAGTGTTTCAAACGACCTGGAAAAGAAAGCACTTTGATTTTCTGCTGTGCTTATAGTAAAATATTAAAGAAAGGCTTAAAAAATAATAGTGACTATCCCAAGGAAACCAGAGATAGGTAGTACCATTTCCTCTGTAGTCATCCCCTAATAATTAGAGTCTACTGTTTGAAATTTACCAACCTTCATTGAGTTAACTGCAATTGTATGTAATGCTGATGGCTTCTTTGAACAATTAAGCCTAGAAAGTAACTTATTTCAGAGCTTTTAAATAGTGTGTTATTCACTCCTTGAGATTATTTTATCACTGGTTACTAACTCATGGTAAATGAATATAGTTAACTCTTATGGAAAAAAAAACTTAAAAGCTCCAATTTGCTAAACCATAAAAGAAGGCAAAGAAACAAAACAGCCTTTAAAAACATTTTGATGAATCAAGTTTACCTTATATTGAATCTTGAGGTAAATTAGATTGCTGGCATTGCTGAGTGCTGGTAAAACACCTTTGGATCAATATGAATTTGTTTAACTATGGATTGCACCTTATAAAGTCGCCCATGGTGAGATGAATTGCATTTTTGCTTTCTTTTATCATGTTCATACTGTAATTCAGCAGTTTTGAAATTATTTTTTTCATGACAGATGTCAATCCCCAAATATCATATAACTTGATAACCTCACAGTGGCTGGTCATCTCATATACCACTAAAACTTATTGATACAAAACATAAATTACAGATACATATGAGGACTCTCAGTATTTTTTTTACTATATGGGAGAGGTGAATGAAGCAGTCTGGGGGCATATAGTTTACCGCAAGGATATTTTTTCAACATAAGCAGAGCCTACCTCCTTTTTCTTTGGGGGGAAGTAAAGGAATGGGAAGATTAGATTTTTTTCAACTTTACCTTGGTCCCCATATAACACTTTTAAAATGATCATTTAATTTTATGTACTATAATTGTTTTTGTGGGAGTAGGAGGATTTCAACCCATCGGAGCAGAAATAGACCATTTTAGAAATCTAAAAGAAAGCCAATGTACTATTCTTTGTGCTATTAAGTCACATTAATGGTTTAAATCATAATCAAATATGTGCGTTTTTATTCTAATTTTAATCTATGATATATGAATAAAGCTATACTCATTTGCCCTTTATTTTCTTCCCGCAATCTATCCATATGTGCATCTCAATCATGTAGATTCAGCAAAAAAAATACATCATGTTTTAAAATATACAAAGATGAGACTTTGTGTGTGTGTGTGTGTGTGTGTGTGTGTGTGCATGTGTGTGTATGTGTGTGTGCGTGCATGCAAACTTAGTTGACTTTTAAATACTACCTTTTGAGTGCTTACATAGATAATCTGATCATACTCTTAATCTTTATGCAATTTAACAGATGTCCACACTTGGGCTCAGAGTACTTATATGACCTTCTAAAGGACTCTCTCAGACCAAAATACACTCTAAGGAAATTGAATGTATGTACCTCTTCCATCTACTTTACCCCATTTGCTCCCAGAAAGAAGTGTTCTGGGAGCTCTTCCTGTTATGGGGAAGACTGTTCATGCATTCATTTACTCTCTTTCTTCCCACTTTATTAATCTCTTTGGTGAGAATCATTTTAAAAGACTACTGGAAGAGAAGATACCTTGCACAAACCAGAGAGCAGATACAGTACTAAAGGGGATAATTCATCAGTTACAGGGTTGCTATTAACCAAATGTCTGAATGATATTTTTTTTCTTTTGTATTGTACATATACACATAGATACATATGTATTCATACACACATGCACACACACGTATGTATGCTTACATCTTCCTCTCTTTTTTCCCCCCTTTTTTTAGCATTGTTTCCTTGACCTAGATTTATTAACCTATCAAGTTAATCCTTGGAAAAGAGTTCTAAAGAAACTCATCCCATTTCTATATCTCCAACTAAACTCTTGAAAACACATATTAGAAATTTATTATACTTTAAAAAAGAGTTTAAGTTTGAATGAACAGCAACCCTAGTTCAAATCTACCTCTGCCTCTTACCTATCTCCCTGACCATATGGTTGATGGGTGCATGGGTAGGTGGATGGGTGGATAGATGGATGGATGGAAAGAAGGAAGGAAGGAAGGAAGGAAGGAAGGATAGAACATGTTCCTGACACATTCTCTTTTTCCTCTTTTAATCAAGCAAATCTACTAAATGTTTACCTAAAAGAGATAAGCATACTGTACTTTTATTATATCAGTACTTCTTATTTGGATTCTCTCTCCTCTCCTGTGTATCTTAATTATAGTAATCCTTCAGGCCTGAGTTTAAGCCCCGCCTCTTTCAGGAGGCCCTATGAGACGTTCCTGGTTTGCAGAAAATTTGCTGTTTCCTTCTAGATTTTTTTCCAATTATTTTATCTCATTTGACATTAACTGTAGCCTACTTTACCTGAATTTTTGTTTTCAGATATATGTTTGTTCTCTCCCCCTAAATTATAATGCTTTCAGGGCAATACTGTGATTTCTATTTTTGTTATATCCAACATCATGTGTAGTAGAGGTGTCTGTACATCTTGAATAAAAATAAATGTTTACTAATTGTAGAGGCCACTTTGTTTGTCTCTGCTTTGTTCCTGCTGCTCCCTTGCAGCATACTCAATAAGATTTACCTTCTTTGTTCTGCCTTGGGTGAATATACGTTTTCAGTAAAAGAAGGTGTAAAGAATGGAAATACATCTTTTTGGTAAGGGATTAAAAAAAAAGAAAGTAATATTGTTCTAAAATAAAGTGATTTTTCCAGAATAAAAGTGGAAAAATATAGGACAAAACCTAAATAGTTATAATAAATTGTAGATGTAAATAGAAAAGGAATATGGAGAAAGAAATTTTATATATAGTAAAGTTGACTAAAAATTAAATTGTTATTATGATGGGATTTTAAAATTCAACTTTAATACCAATAGTGTACTTTCATAAACCAAAAAATTTCTTTTATCTGTTAAAAGGGTAAAGTTTTCTTGGAGTATTGGTCTGCTTTTGATAAGTTGTTATGAAAGATCTTCCTGACCTTTAAAATAATCTACTTAGAAGAAAAAAAGATTTTGCGTTTTATCAAAATAATTCTTGTGCTTCATGTTATCTTTATCATAAGATCTTTGATTGCTCAAGTATACAGAAACTTCTAGGTATTAAACGAGATAGATTTTGCTCAGAACTATATAACCTTCTATATTTGCCTTTGACATTCTTTTGTCAACTTTGGTTGAATGGAAAACTGAATATCGTATCATATTTACCTGTGTTAGAACCTTTGATATTTTTGACAGGCTTCCCAAAATCAAATTCTGAACAAAATCTTTCTGCCTTAGAAAAACTTTAAGATATGAGATATTTCAGAGTGTCCCTGGAACATCTCAGAAGATTTATTCGGTCTCGTCATAAAAAGAGAGATGTTGAAATAATTAGGCTTATTTGGTATGTTAAACTACATGAAAAGCACTGTCAAGTAATTGATGCTAAATCTTCTTAGATTTTACTTGTATAGATATATGTTATTAACATAAAATCCTAGAAATTATATAAAATTTCTAAAAATCTGACATATCCTGGTATAATGTTATCAGTCATAATTCTATTTATGATACTGAAATGTTGTATATCACAGAAATAACCAAATTTCCTTGTCAATTACATCCTAATGAACTCTCATCAGATCTCTATTGTGATTTTTAAGTCTGTGCCATTTACAGAGTTATTATTTTAAGTGCTTCATCTTCAAAGAGATTCATGAAAAAGACTGTGGTAACTACTCTGTAAGGACTCTTGGTTTTCATACATGTAAGATCATAACACTGAACTTGGGTAAGAATTTCTAAAGCTCTAATGGAAAATTAATTGTTTAATGTTTTGTTTTTCAGATTTAAAAGACCTCTTTTCCTTTTCTAAGCTATCTGTAACTTACAGCAATTTGGTAAAGTGTATTTTTACAATAAAAGTTTAAGCACTTATCTTTTTCTCCCTACCTGATCCTATTAGAATTCTGAAAGTCTTATTAAATGTTCTTATTTTTCAGGACAACGTGTATATTTGCATATGTTCAATAATACTCTTTCCTTTTTGTAACAGGACATCCAATGCACCTAGTCCCTTCTTTTGATCCACAGCTGATATAAAGGATTTATACGACAATATTGTAAAGACCCAATTGTTTATATTGAAAACAGCATTAGTAGAAAGGTCTTTTCACAGTGTGATCCTGGGAGACAAAGACCTTAAACATCATACCTTGCAACCTGGTACTTCATCTATTGGAAAAGACAACTCTAAGAAGACTATCAATTCTGTTGGAAAGACTCCTATCAGGTAATGTTAACCAACTCTTGTGCTGCCAAATTCCTGGGAATAAAATTCTGGATTCATGTATCACACCTAAAAAAAAGCGGGGGGGGGGGGGCGGGAACTAAAGCCAGACTGGACCTGCACTGGTGACCTGGTGACATGAAAGTAAAGATTTCCAGGAACTGAAGGGGATGACGGCTGAAACAGACAGCTTTGCCGACATAATGCAGCAGGCCTGCATATCTTTTTCTTGGTGCTGGTTCTTACCTTGTTTTTTCTCTCATTTTCTTGGCGAAATGGGGGTCTTATCCACATTTCTCAGTCTATGGCAAAAGGGGGAAATCTCTCTGACTGATCTGTCCCCAGAAACTTCCAACTGTTCATGACATTGGAGACCCCTTGGTCTTACCTATAACTAATTTATCTTTATTCCCTAATGTCATTGCCTATTATACCTACATGCCTATAGATATTGCCTAGTGGGTTAGGCTGTTATGACCAGGTGTCCCCCTACCTTATTTCACTCTTTCCCATTGTAACCATACTAGCTCAACTAAACACAACCCTTTAGTCAATCATATGACCCTTGTTCCCCCCAGTCTTCTCCTTACCTAAATATGATCTATTCCACGGCACCAATAGGAAAATACAAAAATATTTATTCTTTTTTTGGTGAGGTTTGTAGAAAAGAACCATTTAGGAAGGAAATCTTCTAACAGAATGTCATCCGAGCTCCTCCAACTGACTGTGGCTTCAAAGGGTCTGTCGGGAAATTGCATCCCGCAAATCTATTGATAGTCAGACCTTAGCTGCAATCCTCTACACTCAACTTGGTTTCATTTTTGTTTGTGGTGGAGAGCATTTCTCAAAAGCATATGAATGTTTAGATAGCTGATGAATCAAGGTAAAATGCCACTGAATGTAAGATCAAAAAGTTCTCCCTAATATTAGGAGAGCTAGCTGACTTCACAACCAAAGCAATAATAGCCTAGCAAAGATCACTTAATTCATTTGTTAAAGTAATTGTGGATAACCACAGAGTCCTTGATTATCTACTTGCTGAACAAGGAGGCATTTGTGTAAGAGTGAATACCATCTGTTTCACGCACATGGTTAAATTTCTCTGGAGAAGTAGAAACCTGATTGCATAGTATCAGAAAACAAGCACATTGGCTACAATGAATTCTGTATAACAATCCATAGTCCTTCGATCTATTTAGCTGGTTACCCTGAGGTTTGGGCTCCTGATTTAGGACTATTTGATAAACTGGGATCGTCATTCTGTTCCTCATCTTATTTTGTATAATCATTTTTAAACTTCTCTACCTATCACTTGTAAAAACTTTGCAGAAGCAAAGTACCCAATAGACTGATGCCAACTCAGCACTTTGTGATCTTCAGTGCTTATGACCTTGATAAGGTATAGACTTTAGATGAAAAGTGCTTGAGTTCTCTCTTCTACCCTTCATTGTACTCAATGTGCCTTAATGTTTTCCAACCTGTGCACATTCCCTCTCATGTGGGACGTGACAATCAGGACAATACCCTCTTGATTCAACTGCTAAGGATAAATGAGCTATTAAAATATACCACAGAATCGAATTGTTAGCAGTGTTTTTATATCCTGATTTTGAGTTTACTTGCATGGTTTCACACAAGGACAATTGTAAATTCACTTTACTACTTGGAAACTACAGCAAAGACACAGTCCAAAAATAAATGGGCAATGCAGTTCTGGTGTCTTATGAGAGATTATATTTACAAATGATTTTTTTCTACAATAGAAATTTATTTTAAAAATATACAAGATAAGAAATGATAAGGGAGGAATAGCCATTAAAAGATGTGAAATTTTCAAAATCATAATGGACTACTTTGCGTAACTATATAATTTGAAAACCAAGATCAGATGAAATAAATAATTTTGTCAGAAATTTAGTTTGAAAAAAAAATTATTGTGATAGAGCTAGAAACTCTAAACCAATCAATTTCTATAGAAGAAAGTGAAAAGTAAATAAATATCCTACAAAAAGTCTGAGGCCAGGTAATTTCTAGGAAATTCTACCAAATATCTAAAGACCAGATAATCAAAATACTACATATATTGTTCCAGAAAACGGGAGAGCAAAATTGACAACCTCAAAACATTTTTATGAAGTTAGTATACAGTGATACCTAGATCAGATAAAGATAGCATAAACAAAAGAATCTACAGATAAATTATTAGGCATAATACTTGAGGTAAACACAAAATATAATGGTATTTCTATATATCTGCAAATTTGTATTAATATCACATGCAAAAACATCAAAATTATCAAACACATATGAATATATCTAACAAAGAATATACAAAATTCTAAGCAAAAAATAAACTATAAAAAAATATTGAGAGTTTAAGATGCTGAAAAATAAACCAGAGATTGGGAGAAAATATCTTTCAAACTGATATGGTAAAGAACATATGTATCCAAAATATACAAAGAACTCTTAAACTCAATTAAAAAAAAGCAACCTAAATAAACAGTTGGCTAAAGATCTAAATCAACACTCTTTAAAGAAAATATGTAGCAAATAAACATATGAAAGGTATATCAATATCATATGTAATTATGTATTGCAAATTAGACAATGAGGTGTCACCATATATCCATTAGAATGAGAAGAAAAGCAAGAACAAAACAAACAAAAAACAGAAAACCATATGAAATACTGCAAGTGTGTGGAGAGATAGGAACTCTCATTCATTGCTTAGAAGATCACAAATTGGTACAACTATTCTGGAAATTTCTTTGATATTAACTACTAAACTAAAAATAGGTTACAACATGGCCAAAATATTTTACTCTTGATTATATATCCAACATAAGTGTTACCCCAAGAGTCATGTACAAGAATGTTTATAGCCGCTGTTTAATGGCCTCAAACTGTAAACTTAAATATCCTTTAACAGCAAGTGTATAAACTGTAGTATATTCATTCACACATTGGAATTCTGTAATGAAAATAAACAAAGTATAGCTATGTAGCAACATAGATGACTTTCATAAACACAATGTTGGGCAATAAAAGCCACACATTAAAGAGTACATGCTATATCACTCCATTTATATAAAGTTCAAAACTTATGTAAAACTAAACTACAATGCTTTGATGGGAAGAAAAGCAGAAAAGTAATTATCCTGGTTGTCAAGATTATGGTTATCTCTGGAGAAGATAAGGGTAGTGTCTGGATGAATGCACAGAGCAGCTTCCAGAGCATTAACAGGATTTCATTTGTCCCTTTGAGTGGTAGTTACATAGGTGCTCATTTTGTGATATATCACTGAGCTGTACTTTTCCTGGTTTGTACAAGTTCTAAACTTATTATCCAAACTGATCACCCAGTTGTACCATGAGTATAACAACAGTGGGGCTACCTTTGCATGAATTCATTCGTTCATTCTTCATATATTGATCATTCATATATTAAGCACCAACTATGTTCAAGACCAAGTGATAGAAACTGAAGTTATGGTAAGCAAAGCAGGCAATCCCTTCCCTCCAGGAATCCAATCTTCGATAATGACTAACCTGTTCTCCCTTTCTTTCTTTTTTTTTTTTTTTCCCACTTTGAGAATGTTATATAAATGTAATCATATAGTATGTTACTTTTGGGGATTGTCTTTTTCATTAATCATAATTCTTTACAGAGTAGTTCAACTTGTTGCATGCATCAATAGTTTGCTCCTTTTTATTATTGAGTAGTATTCCATGGGACAAATATACCACAGTTGAACCATTTATCTTTTGAAAGACATCTGACTGGTTCCTGTTTGGGACTATTACAAATGAAATATAGAGACAACTGTAAATTCCCTCATGACATGGAAACTATACAGTAAGGACATAGATCAAAAATAAATGGACAAAGCAGTCCTAGTGCCTTTTGAGAAATTATAATTGCAAAAGAATTTTATAAATAATAATTTGAAAGAGATGTAACTAAGAGCTTCATGATTTCACATTTCAAGTATCTTTTTATCTGGACTGCATTGAATCGCATATTCACAGCCTCCGAATAATATCCTGATATTTTTAATTCAAATGAAAGAAAATATTTTTCCTATTAGCTGGAGGCATTATAAAAAATGTTTATTTATTTATTTTGAGAGAGAGAGAGAGAGAGAGTGCAAGCAGGGGAACAGCAGAGAGAGAAAGAGGAAATCTCAAACAGGCTCTGTGCTGACAAACAGCCTCTGAGCTGTCAGAGCAGAGCCTGATGCAGGGCTCCATCTCACAAAGCACTGATCGTGACCTGAGCTGAAATCAAGAGTCAGATGCTTAGCCAACTGAGTCACCCAGGTGCCCCAGCTGAAGGCATTTTTTTTAAGTGAAAAGGTAGAGTACCTATAAAAAGAAGAACTCACAATTTGCAGTTTCCTACAGTGAAGTCTCAAAGTCACCATCAGGTTGTATCATCATTATTGTCATCTCCACAAGTTATAGAAATGAACTGTTTTAGCGTTTGTGGAACGGGATGTTAACCGTTTCATTGAACCTTCAAAATAACCTTAGGATGTAGGTGTTTTAGCAAGCATGCTTTTTTCCCCCTGATGAGGAAAACAAGGCTCATAGAAAGTAGCTTATGCCAAATCATAAAGGCAGATGGCTAGAGAACCTGGAATCCCATCCACATGCAATCCTTGTTTACCAAGCCTTTGAAAATTAAAAGAGCTAGGAAAGCATCCAATAGGGAAGAATTGGGAAAATATCTAATGGGAAAGAAGTCAAACTAAACAAAACTAAATGAAACAAAACACACACACATATCTTCATAAACAAACAAGTGTATTTTACATCAAGTTAATAAGTGCGGCATTGGAAATCAATGGACCACCACTATATTTTGAAATAACAGTAGTAAAACATGGTAGGATAGTAATTAAGAGCATGAGCTTTGAAAATAAATAAGCCTCTGTTAAAATCTTGGTTTTTCTCGGGGCGGGGGGGGGGGGGCACCTGGGTGGCTCAGTCGCTTGAGCGTACAACTTTGGCTTAGGTCATGATCTCAGGGTTTTTGAGTTCAAGCCCTGCGTCGGGCTCTGTGCTGACAGCTCGGAGCCTTGAGCCTGCTTCAGATTCTGTGTCTCCCTCTCTCTCTGCCCCATCCCCACTCATGCTCTGTCTCTCTCTGTCTTAAATATAAATAAAAATGGCACAAAAACAGACACATAGACCAATGGAATAGAATAGAAACCTCAGAATTACCCACAAAAGTATGGCCAACTAATCTTTGACAAAGCAGGAAAGAATATCCAATGGAAAAATACAGTCTCTTTAACAAATGATGCTGGGAGAACTGGACAGCAAGGATGAAACTAGACTACTTTCTTTACACCATTCACAAAAATAAAACGGATAAAGGACCTGAATGTGAGAAAGGAAACCATCAAAATCCTAGAGGAGAAAGCAGGAAAAGACCTCTCTGACCTCAGCCGCAGCAATTTCTTACTTGACACATCCCAAAAGGCAAGGGAATTAAAAGCAAAAATGAACTATTGGGACCTCATGAAGATAAAAAGCTTCTGCACTGCCAAGGAAACAATCAATAAAACTAAAAGGCAACCAACAGAATGGGAAAAGATATTTGCAAATGCCATATCGGACAAAGGGCTAGTATCCAAAATCTAT
The DNA here is from genome assembly GCF_046562875.1 of Panthera onca. Taxonomy (NCBI): domain Eukaryota; kingdom Metazoa; phylum Chordata; class Mammalia; order Carnivora; family Felidae; genus Panthera; species Panthera onca. The sequence continues at coordinate 46,035,868 of NC_138343.1, forward strand.
AAAGAGCTCACCAAATTCCACACCCGAAAAACAAATAATCCAGTGAAGAAATGGGCAGAAGACACGAATAGACACTTCTCTAAAGAAGACATCCAGGTGGCCAACAGGTACATGAAAAGATGCTCAATGTCGGTCCTCATCAGGGAAATACAAATCAAAACCACACTCAGATACCACCTCATGCCAGTCAGAGTAGCCAAAATGAACAAATCAGGAGACTATAGATGCTGGAGAGGATGTGGAGAAATGGGAACCCTCTTGCACTGTTGGTGGGAATGCAAACTTGTGCAGCCACTCTGGAAAACAGTGTGGAGGTTCCTCAAAAAATTAAAAATAGATCTACCCTATGACCCAGCAATAGCACTGCTAGGAATTTACCCAAGGGATACAGGAGTACTGATGCATAGGGGCACTTGTATCCCAATGTTTATAGCAGCACTCTCAACAATAGACAAATTATGGAAAGAGCCGAAATGTCCATCAACTGATGAATGGATAAAGAAGTTGTGGCTTATATATACAATGGAATACTACTTGACAATGAGAAAGAATGAAATATGGCCTTTTGTAGCAACGTGGATGGAACTGGAGAGTGTTATGCTAAGTAAATAAGTCATACAGAGAAAGACAGATACCATATGTTTTCACTCTTATGTGGATCCTGAGAAACTTAACAGAAGACCATGGGGAAGGGGAAGGGAAAAAAAAAGGTTAGGGAGGGAGGGAGCCAAAACATAAGAGACTCTTGAAAACTGAGAACAAACTGAGGGTTGATGGGGGATGGGAGGGGGGGAGGGTGGGTAATGGGTGTGAGGGAGGGCACCTGTTGGAATGAGCACTAGGTGTTGTATGGAAACCAATTTGACAATAAATTTCATAATAAATAAATAACATTAAAAAATTTAAAAAAATCTTGGGTTTTTTTTCCTCCCTCATCTTCAATATTTTACATACTTATCAGCTGAGGGTCTTTTGCCAATTATTTAAATTCTTTGAGATTCAGTTTCCTGAGTTCTAAAATTGACATAAAATTATATGTAGCACAAAGTTTCGCAAGTATTAAGATAATGTATAAAAAGTCCATAGTCTGGGATAGCAAAATAAGCTCAATAAATGGTGTTCATAAGGATCCACTCTTTTCCTATAAAGTGTGGAGGGTTGGTGGAGGAAGAGAAAATCTAATAAAGTGGGAAATAAAGCAGTAGATATTTTACAAAGGACTGAGGTTGGAGGACAAATTTGTCAGCATTTATTGGGTTGGCCCATAGACCGATATTGATATTTGTAATGAATAATAGCTTTGTGGTCTTCAACCTTGGTCCTATCACAGAGCTCCTAAAACCCTTGAAATTTCCTAAGTTGTGAAAGCAATAAAGGAGTCTTATTATATTAATGAGGTGATTTTTGGAAAGCCCCCAAGTAAACTACAAATGGGAGGGGTTGCCAGGGATACCAACTTTGTGATTAGATGGTGGGAACCATCTTTATTCCCACCTCTTTACCTTTGGGGAGGGAGAAAGGGCTGGAGATTCAGTTAAGTCACTAATGGCCAATGATTTAATCAATCATACCTATGCAATAATACAGCCTCCATAAATCCCCACAAGGATGGAGTTAGAACTTCTGGGTTGGTGAATGCCTGGAGATTCAAGGAGAATGCCTTGCTCAATGTATGGAAGTTCTGTATTCCTTCCCACACAACTTGCCCTATGTATCTCTTCCATCTGACTATCCTTGAGTTACATTCTTTATTTTATTTTATTTTATTTTATTATTTTTTTTTATTTTAGAGAGAGAGCATGAGTGGGTGAGTGGGGCAGAGGGAGAGAGAATCTTAAGCAGACTCTGGGCTCAGCACTGAGCCCAGTGTGGGGTTCAGTCTCATGACCCTGGGATCATGATCTGAGCTGAAATCGAGAGTCAAATGCTCAACCCAGTAAGCCACCCAGGCACCCCATTATCTATCCTTTTTGATAAACAGGTAATCTAGTAAATTTTCTTCGGTTCTGTGAGCTGCCCTAGCAAATCAATCAAACCCAAGGAGGGGGTCATTGGAACCTCCCATTTATTGCCAGCCAGTCAGAAGCACAGGTGACAACCTGGACTTGTAATTAGCATCTAAAGTGGGGTGGAGGGTAATTTTGTAGGACTGAGCCCCTACGGCATCATGCACTATCTTCATACAGATTTTGTCAGAATTGAGTTTATTGCTTGGTGATGAGGGGAAAACTCACACATTGGAATTGGTGTCAGAAACATAGACTGTCTCTGGAGCAGCTGAACAGTATTTGAGAAGTGAACAAGAAGGAAAGGGGAGCTAACACTTGTTTCTCTTTGAAGTCTTGATAATTGTATTGCATTCAGTGTTTTGAGAAACTGCAAGCAAGTAGTTATTTTCAAATTACTTCTCAGCTACTGGTCTGTGTTTCTCCAGCAGAACACAATACTGAGCCATGGATCAGGAAGGCCGTAGACTCAGAGGGGAACATTATTATTGAGGAATCTCAGGAAATGCTTAATTTTTGGCTGTGCATTTTGTTTTGTCCATGGGGAAGATTCCGCAGAGAGAAAAAATGATGACCTAAATGTTAGGGCTTTTTGCATGTTATTTCACTATTCTTTGCTCCAATCTCCAACTATCACAGGATTATTATCCCCATACCAACAATAGGAAAATTGATGTTCTGAGAGCTTAAATTACTTGTTTGTAGTTCCACAGTCTATAAGGGACTAAAATTATACCCAATACATGTTTGATCAACAAAACTCTTGCTTTCTCTTACATCCTCCAGTCAACAAAAGATAAGCAGTGCAATATCTAGAGAACAAAATACATTGATTCATCCCAGTTTTCACGGTAAGCATAAAATATTTTTTAAAATACAATTTTCTTTCAGGGAACCTAGATGGCTCAGTCGGCTGAGTGTCTGACTTCAGCTCAGGTCATGATCTCATGGTTTGTGAGTTCGAGACCCACATGGGGCTCACTGCTGTCAGCAAAGAGCCCACTTCAGATCCTCTGTCCCCCTCTCTCTCTGTCCCTACACCGCTCTCTCTCTCTCTCAAAAATAAATAAAACATTTTTAAGAATGAAAAAAATACAATTTTCTCTCACCAACTTCATGTTTAATAGACGTTCTCATGATTTTTAAATTTAAATTCACTTATATCCATATGATTTTTTAAAATTTGGATTCATTTATTAAACTCTTTGGGATGAGAGTGTCAAATACCTGATATCCAAGTATGTTCATGTGTTTGTGTGTAAGTGTATGCTTGTGTGTCTGTATTAATGTGCATGTATTTATGTGTGTATATGTCTATGGGTAATCTTTAGCAATTAAAAAATGGATTTCTAAAGCCTTGCAAGTGTGGGACCCCAGAGACTAGATATATCCAAATTATCTCAATGTTTACAACAACTTTATAAATTAGGAAACATTAATGGTTGAAGAAATTTAGAATTAGAATACAAATAAAAATAAATCACAGATCAGATCAAACCCTGTGCTCCTCCTCTCATTCCCAGAAGACATGAACCCAGTTTACTAATTCTATATACCTGTGTATAGTTCCGAACCCAACACATATCAGAAAATTAGTAAATTTCACTCTAAAAATGAGTGAATGAGCAAATGAAGGATTTAGACTCCATGCAGGGGGAACGTTTCTGCATGTGTCGATGTGCGTTTCACACTTTCAGTCAATCCTGTTAGTTGCAACTTGCTCCCATCCATTCCCAAGCCTCATGTTACGTGGTTTTTGAACCAATGGTAGTATCTCTCCTTCCTATGAATAAGAGGCATTCGACCAGAAGTACACTTTGATAAATCACTCTAATATTAAATAAAACATAAGTATTACAAATAGATTGTTGCCTAGCGACTTCTCCAAGTAGAGGGAATAGCAGGCATGGCACAAGATGGAGTTTCTTTTCCTCTCTATTTTGTATAGCCTTCCTCAGAAGCCATACACATTTAGCTATGTCTAGGATGTTTTCCAATGGATAACTAGCAGAAATTCAAATTAAGAAATAATTCTTTACCAACGTTTTTAAAGATGTAGTTGACTGACAAGAAATTAAAAAAAAAATAGAGACTTTAAGCACAAAGGTCAATAAGGAAAATATAAATCTTTATGCTTTAGAAGCATTAAGGATTTCCCAGACTCTTATCAAAAAGCTTCAGAAGTCAAATGCTAAGGGAGTCCAAGGAAGGACATTACTATGGTTTCACAAGGAGAGCATGGTAAAGTCAGGGGTAGAACAAAGACCTCCTCACTCCCAATTAGGTTCCTATTATCAATCTACCACTGGCTATGAGCCAATTTGTTGGGCTGTGAGTTTCCTCCTAGAACTACTCCCTGTCTCAGTAAAATACCCCCTGTCTTTCTAGTTCTACAGGCACGACAAAAAGAAAAGTCATTGTAGACAAAAACTTTACTATACCCACCACAAAATCCTCAAGGTATAACATATGCCTTGGAAGTATGTGGTGCTGAAAAAATATTTATTGACCAGGTGGTTTTCCTTGAGAGTAGAAAATGACAGGAGAAAGAAAAAGAAAATGACATGAAAACCTGAAAAAAAAAGGCACCAGTTGGACACATGAAAAAGCTGAATTATATTTCAATTCTATCTTATTGATTTGCCTGAAGAAAACAAAGCAAAACAGAATAAATCTTACTCCTTCATAATGTGTCTTACTAAGGGCGGGGGCGGGGGGTTGGTAAGTAGTATCCTAAATGTGATATTTAAATCAAATCTCAATTACTCAGAATATAAAGTTGTCTATGCCCCAGTGATTGTGGGAGCTATTCTATAGCACATGTGTAATACAATAATAGCATCACAGCTGAATCAGCACCGTGGGCTGGGCAAACTAAAATGAAGTTACAGATGGTTCTAACTGTATTTGCTTTGAGAAGGTGCAGGTACTTGGCCAGGAAATCACTTCAGACATGAAACTGATGGTAGTAGGAATGATCAAAACTCTGTAGTCAGATGGTATGGGTCTGCTCTCGAATATATTTCTTTCTAACTATGTAATCTTCAAATCACTTCATATCCCTGGGTTCAGTTTCCATATATGTAAATGAAATGCAATGGTCATCTGTTGCAGAGGTCATTTTGAGGATAAAATCATGCAAGGTATACAGAATGTATACAGTAAAAACACAATAGGTTAATTAGAATAACTAATGCTATAGTGGTAACCATTTTGCAATCTACAAATGTATCAATCACCAAGTTGTAGCCTTCCACTTACTCCCGTATGTCAATTATATGTCGGTAAAGATGGAAAAAATATTGGTGCAGGCCATATTGAAAATAAAAAAAAAGAACAGCAAAATATAAGGATCAGTGATGTGGGAGTCAGGAAAATTGCATTTAAATCATATTCTGACACTAACCTGTGGCATAACTGGATAATTACTGAGCTGAACAGTATCTCCTTAAAATTTCCTTTTAATTAAATCTCCCCAAGCCTCTATTTTATCTTATTTCTTTTCTTTAGGGAAGCAGGGTAATTGTATGTTTTTCATCTACGAATAAAGAAACCCTCTGAAGTGGGAAAGTGTGATGACGGAACAACACTCTAGAGTTAGGTATTTAAGAAAAGCAAAGTTAATGCTCAATCTTTCAACTTTATCTCATTTAAATGTCCCATCTACTGTGGCACTCAAGTATCCAAAACTAAAATAGTAAACATGGGAGCACTCTCTCATCAGAGATACTAATAGAAAGGTAAATTAAGATTTAGAGCAAAAATGAAGCAGGGCAGGTCTATTTTCTAGGAAGTCTCGTAATTTTCTGAAGTGTTGAAAAAAATCAGATAGAATATAAATATGACAGATCTGTTCTGCCTTAAATGTATCAAGGAATAATAACTCAGAAAGATAGGGGATTTTGTACTTCAAAGAAGATCTTTGATGTCAACATTTCCTTTTAAATAAACCTAGCTAAGTGTGAAATTGCTACTAATATATTCACACTTTAGAACTTAAATTCCCATAGACTTCCATAAAGCTGATTAATGCTAGTCAGGAATTTGCCATCCAAATAATACCATTTCCTTTACTAAGTGTCTTTTTTAAATCAAATATTACACCACCATTTAGGCATTCACATCCAAACAGATACATTTTAAGTAAAAATTTCAGGAAATATTTTCAGAGTTCCAAATCATTAATCTTATTATCCACTTGCGTAGATCTTCCTCACTCTCTTTCCGATGAATTTATTGAGCAACTGTCCTTGTGAAATCAAACAACGAGACAGCTGCTTTCAAGTGAACTGAACATTCAGTGGAAAAGAGCCATATATTTAGGTGACATTGAATTGATTTAATTTTGCATCTGGGTCCACAGTGCTAGTGTCACATCTCTTGGTGCAGCTGGAAATTTAGCAGCCAGATTCTGGTTGCCAAAGTGGAATGATATAGTCTGTATTTCTTTCTTTCTTTCTTTTTTTAATTTTTTTTAACGTTTTATTTATTTTTGAGACAGAGAGAGACAGAGCATGAACGGGGGAGGGGCAGAGAGAGAGGGAGACACAGAATCGGAAGCAGGCTCCAGGCTCTGAGCCATCAGCCCAGAGCCCGATGCGGGGATCGAACTCACGGACCGCGAGACCGTGACTTGAGCTGAAGTCAGCGCTTAACCGACTGAGCCACCCAGACGCCCCGATATAGTCTGTATTTCTATCTGTTGTTATTTGATTGATATGGAGGATACCTCAGAATTCCTAGATTTGCCTTCCAGAATATTCAATCCCACTATAGATCCACTCTATCTCTAAGCCCAGAACACCTTGGCCTAAAAGGTCTCAAATTGTTTCAGACATAAAGACAGACATCATAACCTTGAACATATGAGTCCAGGACCATGGTGATGAGTAATTCCTAGGAGCTCTGTAATTCTAAATTCATCCAGAAGTCTAAAAATCTTGGACTGTTATAGGCTGAATTGTGCTCCCCTGCCCAAATTCATATATGTATAATTTGTATATATACACATACATACACATATATACATATATTATTTAATTTTCAATGTTTGTTTATTTTTCACACACACACACACACACACACACACACACACACACACACAGTCTGAGTTGGGGAGGGGCAGAGAGAGAGGGAGTCACAGAATCCAAAGCAGGCTCCTGGCTCTGAGCTGTCAGCACAGAGCCTGATGTGGGGCTCAAACCCAGGAATGCAAGATCATGACCTGAGCCAAAGTCAGATGCTTAACCGAATGAGCCACCCAGGCATGGCCCAAAATAATATATTGAAATCTTAACCCCTAGTACTTCAGAATGTGACTCTATTTGGAGACTGTGCCTTTAAAGAGATAGTTAACATAAAATCAGGTCATATGAATGGGATCTAATTCAATATGACTGGTGTCCTTATAAAAATATATTAAAACACAGGCATGCACAGGGAAAGACGGTGTGATGACAAAGGAAGAAAAAATAGCCAGTAAAGCCAAAAAGAGGCCCTCAGAAGAAATAAACCCAGCTGAAACCTTGATCTTGGACTTTTAGCTTTCAGAATCATGAAAAAATAAATTTCTGTCTTTTAACCCACCCAGTCTGTGTTACCTAGTTATGGCAGCACTAGCAAATGAGTACTGGGTTCGGATTCTGGAAATTTCTGGAATTTATCTACCCTCTTGAAGAGATAGGCCTCCTGGAACTTTTTTTTACTTAAAACCCTCCCTCATAACAACCTCTGGAAACTAATTTGCCCAAGACTATTTTAAAATCTGAGTTTAATAAAACAAATATATTTCACTCATGCTAATATTTAGCTCTCAGGGTCACTAAAATTTTGTGAATGCCTGGATTTTCTGTCTTACTCTGTGCAGGGCCACACATTTGAGATGGAAAGATGGGCTCAGCTTCCCTATTCAAAAGATGAGAACCTAGATCTCATGAGCATCCATCACTCTAAGGAAGACAGCTTTGAGGAGCTTTGTGAAAATAATTGTCTATATGAAGTGTGGGTAGGGTGATAACAGCTGTCATTTACCATCAGGTTATATTCCCAGGAACCAGAATTTCATTTAATATTGAGAAGATAGGCCTTTTTTAAATGAAAAAGGAGAGAATCTATCACTTAATATTTTCTACTTACTAAAGCAGGAGGAATGAATGCTTGTTTCTTGTTTTTGTTTTATTTTTTTCATTGTTCCTGGAAGATAACAGAATGGGCTGCATCCAGTAGAAACAGAAAAGTAGGGCCTTCTGTTATGTGCCCCCGGAGCATCATATCTATGACCTTACTGACTTAGTGACTCAGATATTTTATAATTCATATTTTCCCATATTTATCATCTCTGAAATCTGGAAGCATTTTACAATTGTTTGTGTAGTACATTCTAAATGGCAGCAATTTTTTTTTTCTTAGAAATCTCTTAAAATCAATAACGTCTAAATTTCATGAACTATAAAAGTATTTCTGAATAGTAAAACTATCAGTTGGGTTAAAAGAAAACAAATGTGTCTGACTTATACTTGGTAAAATCACCATATACCTTTTACTTTTAATTGTAAATCACTTAATCATTCTCCTTTAGAAGCCGTACATTTCCAACACCACCGTCTTCAAACTCCTCCTGATATTAGTGGAAAAGTGATTTCCCAATCACTGCTTGCTCTGGGCACAAAAGAAAAATTAGGATTCAATTTAACAATGACCTAACAGAGCTACTTTCTAGCCATCCTAATAAGGAACAGTTACTGTATCTAAAATATTAGGAAGTCATAGGTCTCCATATCCTACATTCTATCTAAGTTCATTTAGAAGACTAAATGCCTTACTAAAAATAATGAAATCTTGCCATTTGCAACTATGTGGATGGAAGTAGAGGGTATTATGCTAAGCAAAATCAGAGAAAAGCAAATATCCTATGACTTCATTCATACGAGGACTTTAAGACACAGAATGGATGAACACAAGAGAAGGGAAGCAAAAAGAATATAAAAACAGGGAAGGGACAAAACCTAAGAGACTCTTAAATATGGAGAACAAACAGAGGGTTACTGGAGGGGTTGTGGGAGGGGGGAATGGGCTTAAATGGGTAAGAGGCATTAAGGAATCTACTCCTGAAATCATTGTTGCACTGTATGCTAACTAACTCAGATGTAAATTAAAAAATAATAACAATAATAAAATAAAAACAAAGAAGACTGAATGCCTAGGGAATTTTTATGGGCTGATTTGTAACCCCTATTTGTAACTGGTCATCTGTTAATAACACTTATTCTTTTAGTTTCACTTCTCAGCCTTGGACCACCTTTCAGACTAATTGATGAGCAATCAATCAGCCATTCTGAATTCTTATATTAAGTGCCTTATAATTACAAACAGTCCCATAACAAGAGGCATTATATGCTCTACAAATCTGAAAGGAATTCATATTGACATAATTAGCTGAAAGCTCTCACCAGACAACCCTCTTCTTTGGGCAACAATTTTATCCACACAGTAAGAATACGTTTGCTTGTTTGTTTGGTTTTTAAACACAAAAGCTGTATTTGATAATTTCCAGAGGATGGTTAACTCTTAAAGAACTATTTTGTTTTTAAATATTATTAGGAACTTAAAACTATTAAACCTAATCATAGATAAATTAAAAGTCAGTAATTCTTTATAGCGTGTGGATTTAAAAAATGTGCTATAATATACTCACACACTTCACAAATATTTCCTGAGCACTGATCATATGTTGGGCTTTAGAAACACAATATTTAAGATATCTTACAATGGTACAATCAAAATATCGGCCAGGGCTGAGGGCCCATCTGGAGATTCAACTGGGGAGAATCCACTTTCAGGCTCACACGGTCGTTGGCAGAATTCAGTTCCTCCTGGGTTGGACTGAGGGTCGCAGTTCTTACCTCAGCTTTGGATGGAGGCTACCCTGAGTTCTTTGCCTTTTCAAACTGGCAGCTTGTTTCATCAAAGGATACAAGCTTAGAAAGCCAGTCTCCTAGCAAGATGGAAGATACAATCTTTTGTACTGTAATAACAGATCTGAAATCTTTCAATGTTGCCAGCCCTTTTGTCAGAAGCAAGTTACTCCTGAGTAAGGGTTACACTATGCCATTAATCCCAGGAGGCAGGGATCATTGCAGACCATCTTAGAAGTCAGCCTATTATATATTTAAATCAATCAATCAATCATACTACCAATTAAAATTCAAAACTAGAGGGTTTTTACTTCTATACTATACCTTTCTACATACTTTCTTCTACAAAGCTAATCCTGATTTTCAAGGACACAAGGAATGATAGGATATCCCATTTACTTTACCATGTATTAAACACACAATAGTATCAAAAAAGTGTTATTATTATCATTGAAATCAGTATGAATAGTGACAAAAGTTAATTTGTTTACATTTTTCCCATGTACCTCCATATTTTTAAATTTTTTTAAAAGTTTTTTTTTTTTAACATTTATTTATTATTGAGAGACAGAGAGACACAGAGTGTGAGCAGGGGAGGGGTAGAGAGAGGGAAAGACACAGAATCTGAAGCAGGCTCCAGACCCTGAGCTTTCAGCACAGAGCCCGACATGGGGCTCAAACTCACAAACTGCAAGATCATGATGTGAGCTGAAGCAGGTCGCCTAACCAATTGAGCCACCCAGGTGCCCCTACCTCCATAATTTAATAGTTGTACTTTATCTACATTGAATATAGAACCACTGCAAACTACACATTCTCTTGTAACTCTCATGTAGTGTCATTTCTACAAGTCACTTTTATTAAACCCTTACCTCCATGCCTAGAATTTAAAACTGATATTTTCCCAATTAGTTTGGTTTTTGCACAGCTTGTTCTCTAGTTGATTTCTCAAGAGGTGCTTACTGGAGTTATATTCCCAGCGTTCTTACATGTTGACAACAATTTCTTTGCATCCTTAACACTTGATTGTCAGTTTTTCTCATGTAAAATTCTTGGCGCACATTTTCTTTCATTTTTTCTAGCATAAAGTGTTACTGCCAAAATGTCTGTGCAATCCAATTTTCTTTTCATTATAAGTTATTTTCTCTTTTTGCCTAGCTGACCAAGTGATTTTTGTTTTGTTTAATGTTCAGTAATTGAAAAAATAATAATAAAGTTCAGTAATTTAACAACAGTATGTTTGGCTATTGATCTTTCTAGGTTTCTAGTCTCAAGTATAAAGTATGTTATTTCAACTTACAGTTTTAAGTATTTATTGTTACCTTGCTTTGATTTCCTTCTTCAGGAATCCTTATAATCCATATACTGTTTTCTGACTACTCTGCATATATTTCACTTTAAAAAAACTTTATACACTTAAAATTTTTAATGTTTATTTTTGAGACAGAGACAGAGCATGACTGGGGGAGGGCCAGAGAGAGAGAGTGAGACACAGAACCTGAAGCAGGCTCCAGGCTCTGAGCTGTCAGCACAGAGCCTGATGTGGGGCTTGAACCCATGAACTGCATGATCATGACCTAAGCTGAAGTTGTATGCTTAACCGACTAAACCCAGGTTCCCCCAAACTGTAAACACTTTTTAAAATGTTTCCTCCCTCTCATTTTCTATTTCTCTTAAGGTATTATCTGTTTTATTTCCTCTCTGTTTCTTCTAAATCAGAACTTAACTGTGAATTTTTTTTAAATTCATACCTAAGTTATTACATATCATCTGTGAGATTTCTTTTTAATTTTGCAAAGTATTTTGCTTTTTCATGTCATATCATTTTTCTTATTCTATTTTATATCATTTAGAAATAGTAGGTTACACTTTTGATCTGTTTTGTAGGCATACCTTTCTGGCACACTATCATTGACCATTGCAGTGGTATTCAGCCCCTATTCTCTTCTTTGTCTTTCTTAGAATTTGACAGTCATGTTTTCCATTGCTCATCTTGTAACAAAATTATCTAAACTTTTAAAAGATTCAAGATAGATTTTCTAATTTTACATAATTCCACTTATGCTATCGTGGAGATGTATTTAAAAATACAGCAGCTTGCTTTCTGAGATTCCCTGGCTCTGTTCTTCTCTTCCATGTTTATCTAGAACTCCTTCTTTTCTTCATCTCTATTGTCCCTCTTCTGTTTCATTGCAACTCCTCTCCTCAGCATTAGGCTGTGTCCTGGACAGTAGCTTTATCTGGTCAGTTTCAAGACATGGTGTGGCTCAGACTGCTCCAGAACCTACAAGAAGTTACTCAGGAACCTTCACACTCTCTTGCTATAAGTAGGGCAAAACCCAATAGCTCCTGGAATTCTCACATTGTCCTAGAGGGCCTTTTGGTGAACGCCTGTTGATTCCCTGGGAAGGCTGAGTTCTCATTTAGAGGTTCTGAGGAAAAATCTGATTTCAAGCTGACTCTTGATATTGGAAGAATTCACTTTCTGGTTGTACAACTAACTTTGCTATTTCCTTTCTTGCTCTTATCTGGGGCAACCCTCATCTCCAAGAGACTTAACACACTCCTTGCCATGTGGCCCCCTCCATCTTAAAACCAGTAATGGAACATCAAATCTTTCTCATGTTTTGAAACATTTTCTCCTATTTTCTCTGACCACTAGTTTAAGGTTTGTGGGGCTCATGTGACATTAAGACCAACCTGGATAATCTCCCTAACTTAAAGTCAAGTGATTTGGGACCGCAATTAATTATAAAAATTTCCTTGTGAAATATAGGGTCATCATTATGGGAGTGAAAGCCAATATTTTCAGCCCCTAGGATTATGCTTATACAACACAAAGCAAGGATATTGAAGGCTGTCCTAAAATTGTGCTTACAAGTGCACTTCAGTTCATATAGTATCTTCTTCAAGTTGGTGTTTCCAGTGTGCTTTTAACAGACTATTGAAAAACCAGCAACTCTGGGCAGTGTCGTACAGGGTAGGACTAGTAGAGTCTGTGATTTTGTGGTCACACCTATAACTCTTTTGCAATAAAATAGATCCCATAATCTGAGTTATGTTACATAGCGTGCATCACATGACAGAAGATCAAACCTATTTTATGATATTGGAGGGAATACTGGCTAAGGTCCTGCATGCAGGAAAGGCAAACCCATAAATGGAACATAAATTAATGCAGTCAAAAAGAATTACTTACTTTTTCAGGGTATATGGGATCTAATGGAATCAACTTGGCACCAAGCTCCTGTCTCCTCTAGAGATATTCTACTGGGGACTTAGCTTGAACATCTGTGAATGTTATCTTTTGTGAAAAGAGTCTCTGCAGATGTGATTGAGTTAAGGATCTTGACGTGAGGACGCTGTCTTGAACTATCTGGGCCCAAATCCAGTAAGCTGGAAGAGATGCACAGAGGAGAAGACAGACAGAAGACAAGACGTGTGGAGAAGCCAACGAGACCAGGACGGAAGAGATTGGAGCAGTATTGCCACAGTTCAAGGCATTTAAATAGGCACCAGAAGCTAAAAAAAAACAAAGTTAAATTCTCCCTAATGGCCCACAGAGAGAGTACGATCCTGCTGACACTTTGATTTGGGGCTTCCAGCTTCCATTAACCGTGAGAGAATAAATTCCCGACGGGGTAACTTGTTACAGCAGTCCTGGGAACCTAATATACACAATTTTCCTTATCTTCCAATATTTCCTAGATCCCTGATGAACCAAAGTATTGCTTTCTACAAAAAGTAGATGATCAGGTACCCCACCCATGCTCGGTCTTCAGGAGAATTTTCTTCACTATGCTTTCCAGTGTCATTCCTGAATGGAATAGTAGTGCAAGTGTAATTCACTGCCCATGCCATATGTTCAAGCAGCAGGGCCACTTGCTCTGTAGCATAGTCTTGCAGCAGACTCCTTTCCTGTGCGGAGCTTCACTCTAAGCGAGCAGTCTTTTATGAGATCTAGTTAATGGGTTGGAACAAGTGTGCAATGTGTTGCCTTGTAGAACCCAAGGAAGCTTACAAGGCATCGTGTTCCCTTCTTAGGGGAGATGTGGGATTCAACCATGTGCTCTGTATTTGGAGAAGATGCCTTAGCATTTTCCAGATCACTGGTCTCCGAAAAACTTCACTGACATTGCTAGCCCTTGAGTCTTCATGGGTTTTAACTCCCACGCTCTGGAGTATGTGTGGCTTACTGAAACCTCCAACAGACTTGTCGCTTTGTGCTCATCTTGTTCTAATAAAAATCTGTTCAATACACTGTTGCAACTGAGGCATTCTAAATCTAGATGTTTCTGGTCCCCTCTGATGAGACGACAGGGGACAAAAACTTTACATAGCCCTGGAGCAAAACCATACCTGTATTTGGGCATCTAACTGAGGAGAAACGCAACTATTTCTGACCCTCTTCTCTGATAGGTGGGAAAAAGAAGGTGTGAACCAGCTCAGGGGCCAAATACCATACACCCGACGTCATGCTAACTTACTTTAGCAAAGATAACACATCTGGCATGGCAGCTGCAATGGTAGCTACCACTCAGTTGACTTTGTGATAGTCCACTATCATTTTACAGGTTCTGCCTAACTTCTGTGGTGGCCAAGTAGTGAATTAAAAGGGAATATCATAGGAAGCACCACTATCACACGCTTTAGGTCTTAAAGGTTGGCACTAGTTTCTACTGCTGCTACAATGTGATATAATTTTTATTAATACCTTGCTGAGACGAAGTTTTAGTTTTTTTTTCTACGTACCTTTCCCTACTATAATAGCCCTTACCCCACAAACCAAACAATCAATGTGAAGTTTCTGTCAGTTACAAGTATGTTCACTCTAATTAACACATGCAGATGGGATATGACCACGAGGTGGGATCACTGATCTAATGTACTGAGTCCAGGTGTCCATTGATAAACTAGTCCTCCAAAGCCTCCACTTTAAAAGTGGAGCGATGGTGGGGCACCTGGGTGGCTCAGTTGGTTAAGTGTCCAACTTTTGGTTTTGGCTTTGGCTCAGGTCATGATCTCACAGTCCGTGAGATTGAGCCCCACATCATGGAGCTTGCCTAAGATTCTCTCTCTCCCTCTCCCTCTTCTCCTTCCCCACTTGTTCTCTCTTTCTCTCAAAATAAACATTAAAAGTAGAGTCAGGGGATGTTTCTGTTCCCTGGTCATTAATGTCAGCTTCACTTTTGCCAAAAGGTCTTCAAAATGTTTGTGTATCAGACTTTGTCTAGGTATAGTTAGCCAAATAAATGGTCATACGTATCTTTTGTGGAAGGCTGCAGAAATCATTACTGTATCTCTACAGTATGCACACAGAAATCATTATCCTATCTATACACTTGCTGTGATATTGTTGGGACATTCCTCCCAGGGATTTGTAGATTGAGCAACACCCATGTTGGTGGCCCATCTAACTCGCCTCTGTAGATACTATGCTCTATTAACTATTTCCACAGCTCTCTGTGGGACAGCCTGACTCCCAGATGACTCTTTGATGTTAGTAGTCATTACTATAATTGCACCTATCTTGTTTGAGTAAACACCACCATCTGCCTAGTCATTTTTAGTACTATTTAATATCCAACGCAATCAGAGAGCCCTTTTATTTAACAGCATCTCTTACCACAAGCCTGTCTTACAGGGGACAGCCACCAGTGTACTTCTCAATGATGCCAGTTTCTCTCTCCCAGAGCTGTGGTAAATGAGTGCCCCATAGGAAATCCCAGAGAACATATCATCTTGTTTTTTTTTTTTTTTTTTCTGGCCTTAACTCTAAATATTGGTGTGGTGGCCAGGAGGGACGTTACAGTGGATCTGAAGATGACACGTGTCTTGCAAGACAGAAACCTCTGTTCTCCTTCAAACAAATGGAGAATTCAAGTCTTTCACAGGGATGAATGGGCCAAATTTGGCAATGTCAGTTAGATTTTTGTTGGTATCACTGTTCCATGACTTAGCATTCCACATTTTCTTAATCAGGGACCCTACCTTGATCTGGCAGAACTCTGACCTTTGAGAATTTAAATACCTTAAGTGCTCTGCTACTTTTATAATTAAATTTTAGGCTACATCCCAAGCGTTGTCTATCTTCTGATTGCAGGCAATGAGAATCTGTTTATATATCTTTAATTATTTAAGTGGTGTGAGCCTTTACATTGAATGCCTCCAATATTTCGATGCTCTAATTCCTCACTCTTCATTATTACAATTTCTTTCATATCCTCAAACACCTGAAACATTTCATGTGCTGGTACATTTTTTCCATCATCCCAGTTAAATTCTACGTGGAGCAGTACCATCCACTATGGGCTATTCGTGTTCCACCTACCACTAGTGCTGGAGTTCTCCTTTCTGCTGAGCTGGTGGTTGATCGAGCTTCAAGATGCTATTATCAGACCTGTTCTCTTGGACTATTTCTGGTACCAACTGTCTCAGTCCAGGTTTCCTAGGAGGTAGACTCAGCTAGAGATTTTCAACTAAGATGTTTATTATGAACACTCTCGAGATCAACACATTTAAGGGAATGAAGGATGCAGGTTTATGAAGAAGTGATAACTGAATTGTGATAAAGTTGAAACAAAGTGCTCAACTGATTGTATGGAGATAACTAGAACTGAGCTGGCTCTTTGGGGTTGTCCAAAACTAAGGAATTGGTCTGAGAATTTATTCCTCTGCAGCTACCCTGAGGTTATATGTAACCTTGAATGAAATAGCTCTGTTCAGCCAAGTACCAGAGAAATATTCAGCTAACAGTTATCAGCTACCAGAAATGAATACTTCAGTCTTGGGAAGGGAGTGCTGGAGGAACATATTTTCTACACCTACAGTTTAGAATTATAATCAGTTATGCACTTTTCTTTGTATTCTTTCCCCCTACCCCCACCAATACACATGCTTGCTCACTTCCTATAAGCTTTACTGAGGACAACCTAAAGCTTAGGTACGCATATTATTATCCAAAAATGGTATCTTGTCATTTTCTTCAAATATATGACAGCTTTAAGACTATTATATAAACATGGAGGAAGCAGTATGGACATATGGAAGCTAGATCATGAGACAAGATAGAAAGTTGGATAATGGGTGGAATACACACCCCCACTCACCCAACAAAAAATGGCACAAATTCCACTTACAGACTTAAGCCCCTTACTACTTTATGTTGTAGTATAATTGATTGACATCTCTAAGAAATAAATTGATATATAGCATGTTTACAATAATATCTTGGTCTGGGGAAGAGAAAGAAGCCTGCCTAATTTATGTAAATCATCTTTGGAAGGTGAACCATTTGACCAACTTATGAGAATTATTGTTTCAAATAACTGGAAGAAACCAAATCTTTTTATTTTTCTCTTTCGATGACATTGTTACTCCTGAGGGTGGTTTATATATTCTTCTCACATAATTCCTCACACTGAGAACAGCAGAGATCTCAATGTCGAATCAAATAAAAATTTTAAAAAAATTTAATTTGATTGCATTTATTACATGCATCTGTGAAGAGATTTATCTTCAGATGCCAGATGTCTTTTCCAGGATACTTTTTTTGCAGTTTCTTTAGTGAAACTATGAACTCCATATTTTTGATATTTATGTGCCTGCTTTTATCCTTGACCTTATTTAATCCTATAACATTTTTATGTTTCCTGCTTTCTTATTTTTCCCTTCCATGCTTCCTATTCATTCATTTCTGCTAAGAAAAATTGTCCACATACTTCTATGTCTCATATATTGATTAAAAAATGATGAGACAGTCTCTATGATTGATGCAAAAATATATATTAATGTAAGAACAAAAGTTTGTAGGTTAACCTAAGTATTGATTCCTTGGGACTAGATAATTTATTTTCAGAGTCCTTTAGCTCTTCTGAGAGGGCAGTGTCTCATACTGGGGCATTTTCAAAACAAAGTCATAGGTGTCCCTGCTAAAACCAAAACAACAACATTGAAAACAAAATCCTTCCATTGCCTTTCAATGGAGTTTACATTTTTCCAAGAGGCCAACTGTGAAAAAAATATATTGCTCTTTTCTGTTTTTTTATTGTGAAATATTACATGAATATTAATGAGCACATATAAACTCTCTATATTCTTTATTTATACTTTATCCCCTTCTTTACCTAGACACATTTTTTCTGTTTTTCCAAAAACCCCCACAAAATTCATTTTATATTCTCTATTGTAAAGTTATTCTTAAGTAAATGTTGCATCTTGAAAGTTTCCTTTCTTCAGATATATTTTTTTCTAATTTTTTAATATAATTTATGTCAAGTTAGCTAACATACTGTGTATACAGTGTGCTCTTGGTTTCGGGGGTAGATTCCCATGATTCATTGCTTACATACAACACCCAGTGCTCTTGAAATTCTAGTTCATTTGATTTCAATTTTTTCCTCT
Organism: Panthera onca; assembly: GCF_046562875.1. NCBI lineage: Eukaryota > Metazoa > Chordata > Mammalia > Carnivora > Felidae > Panthera > Panthera onca. Next base: position 46,054,190 of record NC_138343.1, read on the forward strand.
TTTTCCTTTCTTTTTTGCATTTGAGTATCCAGTTATCTCAGCAACATTTGATTTAAAAAATCCTATCAATGTTGAATTAATATGGCTCTGTTGTCAAAAATCACTTGACCTTAAATGTTTATTTCTAGACTCATTTCTGTCGACTGATCATGTCTATCCTTGCCACACTACTGTGATTATTACTTTATACAGTATTTTTTTTTAATCAGGGGTTTTAAGAGCTTCACTTTTGGTCTTATTTTTCAAAACTGAGCTGGTTATTACAGGTCTTTTTCATTCCATATATTTATGTCAATTAATAGGGGAAGGAAGTCTGCTGTGATGTTGCTAAAAATTGAACTGAATCTATAGATATACGTATTTGGGGCATATTGACATTTAACAATTCTGAAACATACAGTCATGAATGTATATATCTATTGGCTTTGATCTTTCATTTCTTTCAGCATGGATTTTGTGGTTACCTTTTGTTAAATTTATAATTGTTTTATTCTTCTTGTTGCCAAATGGAACTATTTTGCTTTTTAAATTTCATTTTACCTTGTTAATTATTAAGTCATAAAAAAAATGTAGTTGATTTTTTATATACTCATCTTTAACTCTGAGACCTTGCTGAACAGGCTAATTAGTTCAAGGAATCATTTTTTTTTTTTTTTTAATATATGAAATTTACTGTCAAATTGGTTTCCATACAACACCCAGTGCTCATCCCAAAAGGTGCCCTCCTCAATACCCATCACCCACCCTCCCCTCCCTCCCACCCCCCATCAACCCTCAGTTTGTTCTCAGTTTTTAACAGTCTCTTATGCTTTGGCTCTCTCCTACTCTAACCTCTTTTTTTTTTTTTTTTCTTCCCCTCCCCCATGGGTTTCTGTTAAGTTTCTCAGGATCCACATAAGAGTGAAACCATATGGTATCTGTCTTTCTCTGTATGGCTTATTTCACTTAGCATCACACTCTCCAGTTCCATCCACATTGCTACAAAAGGCCATATTTCATTTTTTCTCATTGTCATGTAGTATTCCATTGTGTATATAAACCACAATTTCTTTATCCATTCATCAGTTGATGGACATTTAGGCTCTTTCCATAATTTGGCTATTGTTGAGAGTGCTGCTATAAACATTGGGGTACAAGTGCCCCTATGCATCAGTACTTCAAGGAATCATTTTTATAAAAACTTAGATTACTTAGGATTTTATACAAACAAAATGAGGTCAACTATGAATAAAATAGCCTTACATCTTCAGTTCTAGTCTGGCATATGTCTTTCATTTCCTTTCCTTTCTTTTTACACAGTTCAAAATCTCTAGTATATAGAATAAGAGTATGGGCAGCAAATTTGCCTGCATTTAAACTGTCGAACCTATCTTTCCTTATAATGTGTAGGCTCTGATACTCATGTTCAGATTTTTACATATTTACTTTATATTTTAAGGCTGGCTTCCCAGAGATCACCACTGCTTCTACATAGATTACCCTTTAGGCAATGTAAAACAATTGTTCTCAACCTTCTCAAGTTTTATAGGTCCACCCTGTGCCAACTGACATATGTTGGGGAATGCACTGAAAGTTCAACTCGTTTTAAAACTTTCCTTTACTTCAACTTTATAATGGGCTATCTTAGATCTAGTTCCACATTTAGCCAAGGATACATGGAGAGCTGGTCTAACTCTTCTACTGCAATCTCATTGTTGGGTCACTTCAATAAATTTCAGACTGATCCACTCCTCGTTGCAACTAAAACTACAGGTTAAAAGCTCTGGGTTTTTCCCACTGAATTCACAATTTCAGCTGATAAGGCTTAGGTTCCCACGCTTCCTTCCTCTAGTTAAGTCTTTACCTCTAGCTAAAGAGCAACACTTAGTCAGGACCACATCAATGTTGGTAAAATGATCAATTTCATCAACTCAATTCAGTAAAAGTACCATTCTTGGTAATTAAATGGTAGAGTGGGGAGATAGGAGTGGCTCCAGGTAATAAGATTACAATCTCTGTTCTTACAAAGTCTGTTACACTTTTCTCTCTGTTCTTACAAAATATGTTGCACTTTTTAAAGAATAAATACTGCTCAATTTCTTTTACATCATTCAGAGTCCTGAAAGTGTTGCTTTGGACAATTATGCCCATTAGTATACATATTTTATTTTGTACAGTATATTCACCAACTTCTTCAGAAATCTCTTTCACTTGGGAAATATATTAATTGACTCATAAATCTTACCTTGGTCTTGTATTTCTACGATAAACTCCATTTATTATTATTATTATTAATGTATTAAATTTTTGCTATATACTGTGGAATTTGGCTTGCTGAAATTTTGCTAAGGAAATTTGCCTAGAGCTGTCATGAATATTACCATGCTCTGAACAAATCAAGCCACATTGAGAAAAAGTATATGTGCTATGGTTTGCTATTCTTCAAGTCCAGAGCCAAACTTACGAGTGGATAAGTCTTCAGATGATAATAATGCCCTGCCCTTGAATCACTTCTGCCTATACATCCTCCGAGCTGGTATCTTAGACATTCTGGAGCAGAGACAACTGACCCAATATGCTCTTTCTGAATCCTTAAACAATAAAACTTGTGACATAATAAAATGATTATTTTACACTACCAAGTTTGGAGAGGGGTGATACATCAGGACATAACCAGAATAGGGGAATTATGATTAATGCTATTTCCTCCATCTTGTTAGAGTAATAATTATGGCAATACCAAAATTCATTGAATGCTTAATATGTCATTCATTGTGCTAAGCACTTAACATATACTATCTTATTTAATGCACAAAATAATCTTTTCTCATATTTTGCAGAGAAATAAACATAGACTTACATAAATTATGTTATGTACCGGCTAGCCATATTATCTGTGGTTTGGTTGAGTGATACAGAATTGATTCTAGTGAAGTTAAGTAAAAAAGTAATTGATTAATGGCATAAGAAATGGCTAACAGCATTGAGAGGGTTAAAGAAACAGACCATTGCTAAACTTTAAGATGAATCCTACAGGCAACATACCAAAACCGGCTTACCAGAGGAGCGTATGTGTCTGCCATGGAGCCCACCTACTCAATATTCAACCCAACTTTCAACCTGCTTACTCTATAAGAAAGTGATTATAGAGCTGATCGCTTCAAAACCTGGATCCATTTTCTCTTTTCTTTCTCTCTCTTTCACTCTTGCCTTCTCTTGCTTTCACTGTGTGTATGCAGGAGGTGGGGGGTGTAGGTGTGTGCATGTGCACGTGTTTTCCTGCTCCTCTAGAAGGAAGAATTTGGTCAAGCCTCTTTTTCCTCAGATGTCTATCTTCATCATCATCATTATCTAATACTAGGATTTAGAGGAGGAAGAAGAGACCTACAGTAAGCATCTCTTCAACTTAAAATTCAGAACCCCAGCAGCTGTTGTACTCCACTGCAGTAATGACAGGAAAAATGGAAGCTAGGGTACTCCATCTTGACATGCTATCAAATATTTGGCAAAGTGCCAGGGTTTGAGAGCACTTCTGATTCATCTGGTTCAACTCTACATGCTCTGGATGAGAAGACTGAGGTACAGCAAGAGAACATAATTTTAATAAAAGAAACAGAGTCCAGAGAAGTGAGATCTTCTTTCCCCCAACCAAGTTTTTTTTACTTCTCCCAATCCCACTTCTTAAACTCAAATGCAGCTATGATTCTTCAGGGATAAAGGAGAATATTTTCATGCTAATTTTGAGCAAGAAGCAAAGTAAGTTATTTCCATAAGAGCAGCTATTTTTTAAGACTGCTTTATAAATTATCAGGTCACCCTGGTAACCTTAGATATTAAATTGGCACATTTACCAAAATTATTTTCTAGTATTTTACAGAAAGGCTTGCAGCAGAATTTGGCTGTATCATTTCAAATCCTCCAGAGCTTAATGGAAAAAAAAAATTGTGTCATCTCCAGCTTAATGTAAAGCAAATGATATAGCTACATGGCTTGTGTAACGTGCCTCCTTAGCTCATGGTGGACTTCAAGTTAAGAACACCGACCAAAGGGTTCAAACTGACAATATTTGCCCTCCCATGTGCCAAAGATGTTGCTGTTATTGTAATTCACTTCTCTCATCTGCCACGAATCATTTTACACTCTTTTCTTCTCTAACCTTTCTAAAACTATTTTGTTTTTCTAAAAGGAGGTTTTCTATGCCATTAGATGCAAAAATATTTTATTCTTATTATTTTTTTAAATGCTGCTTGCCAGTGAATATTGATCTCTATCACCTCAGCACCCTTTTTTAAAAAAAATATTGATTTTAAGGGGGAGGGGTGCAGAGAGAGAGGGAGAGAGAGAGAGAATTTCAAGCAGACTCTGCACTGCCAGCATGGAGACCAACACAGGGCTCGAACTCACAAACTGTGAGATCATGACCTGACCCAAAATCAAGAGTTGGATGTTTAACTGACTGAGCCGCCCAGGAGCCCCTAAAAAAAGACTTTAATTAAAGTGTTTGTATATGGGCAATACAAGCCTAGGGATGGATAATAAAACATTAAAAATCATGCCATGTGATTGCAGAAACACTTCTTGAAAAAACTGCTATTTAAGGAGATGTATCCATGGAAATATTCTGATAGATACACAAATCTGATGGATATCTGATGGATACACAAGGTAACCTACAAGCCACTGGGTGCGTTGCAATTACATTGACAAGAAGATGCCTGCGTTAAGATTTGCCTTTTCCTTTTACTATTTGCCAAATGAAAGGGCTTCCTTGTTCCAAAATGCCATTAGTATCCATAAACAAAGATGATTTGAAAAGTGTTTGGATCCATTTCTTGGAACCAAGAGCACAAGGATTTTCCCTGAAAAGGGTAGTCATTATACTTCTCAAAAAGCTATTCTAACTTCATATATGACAGCTGGCAAATAAATCACCATTAATACAAAGTTTTTCCATTGTAGAGAATAGGTGAAGACAATCCTTTTCATAAGAAACTAACAGAAAGTCAAAGAAACTAGATACTATTTCTTTTATCTGAATATTTTGCAGTATGATGTTAGCTAAATCCTTTCACTTTTCTCCCCCACACACTGCCCATTTGTAAGATGCAAATCACTCTTTTAACCTTTTTTCTGGAAGGTCTTAACACATGGCCACAACTGACCCAATAGCAAAATAATTGATTCAGAAGAAAACAACAATAGCAAAACAAGAAAGATAAGGACATGATGTAAAACAACTAGTTGCTTAATATATGTGGTTCCAAATAACTGATCTGATCGTTGAGGATGATTTTTTTTCCACTGAGTTTTTGGGTTGGCAGATTATTGTACAAAACAATAAACACAAAATAATTTCACACCATAGCATAAAGCACTAAAAATATATTCAGCAATCAGTTGAGGCTTAAAAATTAGTTGTTTGATTCTATAGCAAATGTCTAAACATACTATATTTCTGTAGTAGAAGCTATATAATTGGAAGTACTTTTTAATAAAAAGACTGTGCTTTTGTATTCAAGGTATAATATGAAATGTGGGTGTCCTTTTAACAATTACAGTAATTTAGGCAATCTTTTAATATCCCTGTGCCTCCTCTCCATTTCATAGGTTCTTATGATTTAAAAAAATCGGATGGTGTATACACAACACCTTAATGATGACTGGTACACAGTAATGCATAATTGTCACTTCCTTATAAATGTTATTTCCAAATATCTAGAAAATTAAAGAGTACAAGAATAAATTATCAGCTGAAAAATTTCAGAAGAAGAGTGTCCAACTTCCATACATATAAAAACCAAAAAAAGAATATGTAAAAAAATACACAACGATACCAAAAAAGCACCCATTTAAGTTAATGCCTTTCTTATAACCTTCATTGGGAAATCATAATTGCATCTGACATTCACACATAAACAAACCTCTTCTTTCCTAGGATTGGCTTAGCTTTTCAAGATCTGGTATAAACACAATATAATAACCTATATGCATTTAATTTTTTTCAGATAATTTCTTATTTAATATAAAAGGGAAAATATGGTTTATCTTAGAAGGGTTAGAAGAGATAGCAAAGTATCTCTCTGTTGACCATGTCTAGCTCTGCAACAAATTAACGTTTTACCTGACACCAAAGAAATAACTTTGGCTATTCTTTAGGGAGAAATTATTCTAGATGCCTGTCATTTCCTTGTACAAGTATGCTGGAGATATTCCAGAGGCATATGACTGAACTTCTGCAAGGTCTTTTTAAAAAAGAAAACTAAACAAAATAAAATAGGGGCAAGCATTTACAATTAGCTTCTTTGGCATATCTGAAAAACAATGTTTGCCTTCCATTGCATTTTGGGTAGGGGATTTAATATATCCAGAGGGTAAGTGTGGACCTAGAGAAAGGTGTTCAGAATTGATTATCCTGACTTTGATCTGTGGTAGAAAATGGTATCCAGGCCAATGTTCAATGAAGAACTGGAGTTTTGTGTTGAAATCATTTTGGTATAGCGATTTATTTATGTATTTATTATTTATGTATTTATGTATTTATTATTTATTTTATTTTATTTTTTTAAAGAGAAAGAGTGCACATGAGAGGGTGAGAGGGGCAGAGGAAGGCGGGGGGGGGGGGGGGGCGGAGAGAGAGAGGACGAAAGAGAGAGAGAGGGAGAGAAAGAGAATCTTAAGCAGGCTCCGCTCCCAGCATGGAGCTCCATATGGGCCTGATGTGGGGCTGATCCCATGACCCTGGGATCATGACCTGAGCCAAAATCAAGAGTGTGACACTTAACCAACTGGGCCACCCAGGTGTCCCTGTATAGGGTCTATTTAAAAAAAAATTATGTTTATTTCTGAGACAGAAAGAGACAGAGCATGAGTGGGGGAGGGGAAGAGAGAGAGGGAGACGCAGAATCCCAAGCAGGCTCCAGGCACTGAGCTCTCAGCACAGAGCCCGACGTGGGGCTCAAACTCACAAACCGTGAGATCATGACCTGAGCCAAAGTCTGATGCTCAACCAACTGAGCCACCCAGGCCCCCCATGTATAGGGTCTATTTTAAAGTCTCACGTGCTCCAAATTGTGTTTTGATGAACTCTTTAATGAATATGTGAGTGCTGTATCAAATCTGCCCCTGTTGAGTGGTCGTCTTGCAATGTGGCAAGGTCCAGTGTAAAGATTTCTAAGATTCTCCGGAAACATACATTTCAGAAATTCTAAGTTAACGTTACTGACTAAAGACTATTTATTGGCTGCTATTTATTTTAATTTTGTTTAGTAGTAAAAATAAAACTTACCTTCATATTTAAGAAATCTCGGTACCCCTTTACATATTTTCATTAAAAAAGGTAGGTAAAAACTGGTATCATTATTCATTTATTATGTATATACATATGTATATATACATATAATATTATGTATATATGTATTATTATGTATATGTATATGTAATATATGTATGTATATATATTATATATATACATAAATATACGTATATATACACACACACATATATTTATAAACGTTTATTTCTTTTGAGAAAGAGAGAACGAGCAAGCAGGGGGTGGGCAGAGAGAGCGGAAGAGAGAGAATCCCAAGCAGGCTCTGTGCTCAGCACAGTGCTGGATGTGGAGCTGGATCCCACGACCGTGAGATCACAACCTGATCCGATATCAAGAGTCCATCGCTTAAACGACTGAGCTGCCACCCGGGTGCCCCTAAACTGGTATCAGTTTAAATCAAACTTCAAGTGCTATCTGAACACAAGTATTATCTTGGAAAGATCCATGAAGCCTACAGTGTTAAAGCACGAGATCATCAGTCAAAGGCTTTTGGAAAAACAAAGGTTTGTATCACTGCAATGAATCCTCTTCTACATAACTTCTACAAAATGTATAGATGACTACACACACTTCATGGCAAATTCTATTTAAATCTCCACCTGGAAACCTTGATAGATTGTATTTGTTTGAGATTTTTACAGTTTATTTTGAGTTAATTTAGATTAATAATTTAGATTATAGATTATAAAGGACGCTTTTATCGAATCAGCTTGGGCCTTAAGAAGATTTGTGAATATGATCACTTCTGTAGGGATCAGGCCAGGGTGCTGTTCTTGCATCCATTAACCTCTACCCTTTTTGAGCCATCAGTTTGTGCCAAGCCTTTTGTCAGGCTGTGGAGCCCTTCATTCCCTTTCTAAGGGATAATACAGAGGCTTTAGTACTGGTATCCAGTGAGTCATTTTTCATTGTCTTTGCTGTGGGTTGCTCTGAACTTCAACCTGGCTCCTGCTCCTGGATCCTTGCCTTATTCCTCATTACCAGAAACTCAGCCACTGAGTGGCTAATAGGTGGGTTCCTATCTTGGTTTCAAGAGTCCTATGTTTTAAAATCTTGCTTCCAAATGTTTTTGTCAGTCCTTCCCAATATTAGCTGACAGGTTGAATGAATTTATTCTTTCTCCCTGTGAATAAGATGTCCATAAATTCAGAACTCTCTGATGTCTTCTAATGTCTCATGTAGAAGCTACTTTCAATTGTATATAAGCCATTATAAACCTTATTCTAATCAGAAAATTTTTAAATGAATAAATTGGTATAATTTGCCAAGTCTTTAAATCAAAAATTCAAAGTCACATCCAAATCAATAAAATTATATCCTCATTACTATGTTTCATATAGTATAAATTCATAGACCTACCCATATCTTTCTCTTTCTCTGAATCTCTCTCTCCTCTTTCTGATCCTCTTTGTCCACCTCATCCTCTCTTTGTTCCTTCCTCCTCCTCCAGCTACTTCTTCTTGCAAAATCACAGGAAAATACATAGAAATTCATGGGACTCCAGATAGCTAGATGGTTAACCTTCATACAAAAGCAACTTACATAATGTCATCAAAACAGCATGGGGATTTGGCTTTAGAAGAACCTATGTCTAAACCTCAGATGAATCCCTAACATACTTTGTGGTATATAATATTCCTTACTTATTTTTTCATATATGAAATACACATAAACATATCCATAACTCAGATTTTATAAAGATCAAATGAAATAGTAGACACAATATTCATAGCATAGTATCTGGCATAAAGTAGGTGCTCAGCAAATTTTATTTTGTTACTTTCCTAATTTCCTTCTTGTTGATAATTATATATAGTAATGAATGGTTATATGTATACCTTATTTATTTATACTAATGACGTGGCATTTAATTTTTCTGATAGCCCCAAATATATATTTATTAATAGGTAAACTTAGGAAAAAAATATTTACTATGTTACTGTATACTGTTAAGTATATTTCATTATGGTAAGAGGGGCTAGCATTAGTTTTCAGCCAGTAAGAATGTGTAAAGCAGATGGTGTTCTACATTCTTTACTGATGAGCATTGCTATACCACCATATGGTCAATATTTTTAGCCAACAATTTGGATACTCTATCCAAAATAAGCACGATCAGCAATGTATACTGTTTATTTAATGCAGGATCCTTTCTTTCTTATGTTTATCTGATATTCTATATTTATTTGATATTCTACTATTAACCCATAATGGCTGATTAAATTAAAATTAAAATTTAATTTAATTAAATTAAAATGCTAAAGAAAAAATGCCAAAGAATAAAAATAACAACAATATAATGAGTAATAAAAACACACATGAGATTTGGATATTCTCAAGGTGCATCCAATAAACTATTCTAGAAAATAGAGAACAAAAATTAGCTGGTAGAACATGATTGTTGAACATCCTTTGATGGTGTAAGGGTTAGGTTGAATATGGCTACAATCTATTAGGATAGATCAACTATTCACTGAACACTAGTTAGAAGAAACCACAGCTTGAGAATGTCACAAATCCACACAATTAAAAGTGATGGGCACTTCTAATTTTCAATACTGGAAATGTATTTTAAAAATAAGAATTATACAACAATTCTGTGTGGTTCTGATTCACTTAATGCTTTGTTGTCTGGAATGCTTCCAATTATATGTCACCGTTGTAAAATTGGAAAGAAAGTTGCAGAACGTTAAACCCAACTTCCAACCTAATAGAGATAGTTTTATACATCATAGACAAATAATCCTTAATTTTTCATCTGAAACATTTTAATATTGGAGCCCTAAGTGGCTCAGTCGGTTAAGCGTCCAACTTCGGCTCAGGTCATGATCTAGCAGTCCCTGAGTTCGAGCCTTGGGTTGGGCTCTGTGCTGACAGCTCAGAGCCTGGAGCCTGCTTCAGATTCTTTCTTTCTCTCTGTCCCTCACCTGCTTGCTCTTTCAAAAATAAATATTAAAAAAAATTTTTTTAACTTTAAATAAAAAGAAAAATTTTAATATTAAGGAGTTCACTACTTCACACATTAGCCTCTGGAATTTTACAAGCTAAGTCATCAGAAGGAAAGAGATAGCACATTCAAGAATTTTAACTAACAAATTTTAATGTAGGTGCTAGTTACAAAGGTGTTGGTAGAATTAATAGAATTGTTAAGAAATGCGGAGGAACCCAACAATGAGCAACAGTGGGAAACTTTTGCCACCCCTAAGCCTGAAGGGTCAGATCTCCTTTCATTCTCACTCTTAGACAATCTTTATTATGCCCTCTGTAAAAACTCTTGAGGGTATATATCATGCCATTTGTGGATCTCCAAGGAACTGTTATTCAATTCTTGGTAAAAGTTTTAATTTTTATATTATTGTTATCCTAAAACTGGTATTCATCTTAGTCGGTAAGATGAATCTTCTAACACCTTACTTCTCGGTTTTTGAAATCTTTTTCCCCAAACATTCTGATATCCACCCTTCTTCATCCACTCACACTCTCATAGTATTAGCCTGGCCTTTGACACCACAAATTACCTCTCATAACCTCAGTTTCACTTCACACTAATTCTTATTTTTCCAAGTCACTGTACCAGTCAACTCCAACAATAGCATTTCCAAGTTGAGCTGGGGGATCCCATACCTATTCTGAAGGATGAGCTTTCTGTGCTTTCTGAAATCAACCCACTCACTTTTGCACTAGATCCTACCCCTCTTCTGCATCAAAGGCCATTACTCCAGTGGTTTTCCCTCCTGGTATCTACTGTTACTCACTTTTTTTTCTATTTTTTCAATTGTTCTCATCACCATACAAATATGCTCTTATTTCTTCTATCTTAAAAACAAAACACATTCTTTTATTTCCATTTCGCTTAACACCAGACCTTTCTTTACATTAAAACTCCTCTAAAGACTTGACTCCATTGTTCCTCCGATGAAAGTGTTTTAATGGGTTCCTATGTCAGTCAGGGTAAAGAACAAGTTCTTATAATGGATCAAAAGATCTTACAGGATTTGGCTTCCTGGTTCATTGCTAAAGGCCTTCTCACGACTGTCCTGGTACTGTGCTTAGCCCACACAGACATATAGTATCCTGGCATTCCTTAAAGACTATAGCAGTCTCCTCTTATCCTCAGGAGATACGTTACAAGACCCCTCATGGATGCCTGAAACTATGGAAGGTAAGAAACCCTGTGTATCCTATACTTTTTTCCTACACATATATACCTATGATAAAGTTTAATTGATAAAATAGGCACAGTAAGAGATTAATAACAATAACGGATAATAGAACAATTATAATAATATGCTGTAATAAAAGTTATTTTAATGTGGTCTTTCTCTCTCTCTCTCTCTCAAAATATTTTAGCGTGTTGTACTCACCTTTCTTCTTCTTGTGATGATGTCAGATAATAAAATACTCATATAATGAGATGAAGTGAGGCGAATGACGTGGGCATTGTGACACAGTGTTGGACCACCACTGACCTTGTGATAATACATCAGGAGGAACATCTCTTTCTGGCCTGTGACTGACCAGAAGTAACTGAAACCACAGAAAATAAAATCACAGGTAAGGGGGACTCTTATACAGACATACTCTTCCTTTAAGGCTATCTCTTCCTGGAATACTCATTCCCAATGTATACCCAGGCCCACCTTTCTTCTTTCAAATCTTTGTCATTTTCTCAATGAAGCTTACCCTTACTGTACTATCTAAAATTTCATCTTGTCCCACCAGACTCACATCCCTCAACTTTCTAACCTTAACTCCACTTTTTCTTTTTTTTTCATAACACTTCCTTAGCATAATATAAAATGTACTTATTTGATATGCTATGTGTATTGGCTGTCTCTATTTCTTGAAAGAAATGTCCATGAGGACAGAAATGGTTCTGATTTATGTGTTGCTATAACCCCAAAAAACTAGAGTAGTCTGCACATAGTAGGGACTCAGTATTTGCTGAATGAATAAATAAGTGTTAGATTTTAATTTACATGTGATTTCATTTACATGTAAGTAAATGACTATAAAAGAATCCTCGTTTAGGGCTCAGTGAGAGAGGTATTGAAAAGAAGGCTAGCTTGCCCTGTAAGGAGAGAGAAAGGTAGCTGCTTATAGTTTGAAGGCCTTAGGCCAAATATTTATCAGATCTTGAAGACTTGGTCTAAGGGCTCTCTCTCTATGTAAATATTTCTAGAAATTACAGCTGATAAAATTGGAGGTTCCTAAGACTATTTACCTATTTAAGCAAAATTTCTGATTTGGGGTCCATGAATCTATACTTTAACAATCCTCTCTAGTGATACTTATGTACAATACCTTTTAGAAATGCTATCTTGAGTACTTATAAATAATATATCACTGGCAAACATATATCTTAACAGTTTGAGGAATGGCGCAGAATAGGCATCTGTTTGGGTGTAGAATAATGAGAGAGAGAAAAACAATACCTGAATGAAAATGCCTTGGCATAAAGGCCAATAAACCAGTAAAAGTAACAAAGGCAAACTATAAGTTTGTTCTTTCCCACAGGGGCATGGTTCAAGTGCAGTGGAGAACAGATTGGAATCTGGGGGAAATCAGTGTCTTCGAAACAATCATATTTTATATTAAATATTACCCATTTGCACACATGATAATTAAACATACTTATAATCCAAATTTTTCAGGAGATATAATCACATTTTTCAGAAGACTATTAGGAAAACAATAATTTCCAGTGTTTCTATACCTATCAAAAATGTGCTTTTAATGGAACTCACAGTTGAGAAACCAAGAAAGGATTAAATAATTATTTTTGTTATTTCCCTGACTACATATAATATAGACACCCTTATATGCACACCAGCATCCCTGGGGATTGCTACTGAAAGTGAGCATTATGTCATTGCCTTACCTTGCTATTTCAAAACCACACAAACCCCAAACACATTTCATATTAAAGATCATAGAGTTACCTTATTTCAGCTGGTTGCCATTTAACAGAGGGGCTATAAATAAGATTACTATCTGACAGATTGGCAAATTGGGGAAGAGATTTCCCACTGAAGACAGAGAGATTACATGGGGTTAATGAGGATTTTTTTAAACAAATTGTATTCTTCAGCCTTTAGTCAAAACTCCCAGCTTCGAATACAAGAGAAGTCTCACATTGCCTCTGAAAATACAGCACAAAAGGTATTCTGAAGAGCCTAACCATAAGGTTATGAAAGCACTTTTGCGCTGCCATCCTGGTGAACTCAAGGTGATACTGACATTCTTTTTTCTTAATCTCAAATCCAGTGCGAAAATACATAAAAGGTAAATAAAAAGAGAATTCGGACATAAAAACGGGTGTATCTAAACCAAAGCTCCCCAAAACATTTAACTCAAGGTGTTTAAATCACTATATATTTATATTCAAGTTAGAAAGTAATGTTTCATATTCTATGACTTCTAAATAAGTCTTAAAGATAGTCTTCTGTCACAGAAGGTATGATTCTTTTAAACAGATCCCTCTTTGTCACTATGTCATTAATCCAAAGGGTAGGATCACAGAGGTATCTTTCTAATAAGTGCTAAATAATCAGCAAAACAAGGTAGACCTTAGGAGAAAGTACTGAAACTAAGAAAGATAGTAAAAAATTAAAATGTTCTCAGAGAGGAGGGGAAGATGGCAGTGGAGTAGGAAGACTGTAGGCTCACCTTGTCCCACAGACACAACTAGGTAACTACCAAATCATCTGAAACACCCCAGAAATCGACTTGGAGACTGGAAGAACAAACTCCATAACTAAAGGTAGAGAACAGGCTATGCCAATGAAGGTAGGAAGTTCGGAAACACCACTTGGGAGATGAATGGAATCTGGCTAGCGTGTTAGGGAGGGAGCCGCGGATACAAAGAAGGGCTAGAGACAGACTAGCACACTGGGAAGCACATAAGGAAGATGAATCCCCATAGCAATTTCCTTGGAAAAGAAGAGGTCCCAAATTTCATGAGTTCTTGCAACCAGTAGAGCTTTAAGCCTAGAGTTCTAAAAGTCAGCAGGATTGGCTCAGCAAGAGCCTGGAGGCTCTGGGGCTACTCTTAGACAAAAGGCAGGGCAAACAGTCTGGAACATACAGTATGGAAATAGCAATCTGATGAGTGCCTGGGTACACAGTGAAGAGGTTATTTGCTCATCAAAGAGTGTGTCCCAGAGAGGCAGCTTTCACAGAGAGATACCCTCTGGGAACAAAGGAACTGGTAGGTGACATTGCCCACCCCATCCCTCAGCATAAATACAAAGAGACCTGCAGGAATCAGCACAGCACCAAAAGTCCATGCCTAACTTGCTTACACCAAACACGCCTACCCCACCATGCTCTGGTGAAATCAGCCTTCCCAGTAACACTTGCCTCAGTTCCAGTGCAGCAGGTTGCCAGACCAAACCCCTGAGAACACTGTATCTCCTGACCTGGGAGTTTTGTGAGGCCTCAATTCTAGTGACAGCAGTGACAGGTCTTATATCACAAGCAGACTAGAGCACACCTAGATAAAATTCACCACATTCAGGCCAGGGACCAAACATTGCCCACAACAGGCAAAGAGAGCCTCCGCAGATGATGGGCCCAAAAGATAAAATGGGCCGGACACAACACCAGAGTGCATGCAGCACACATGGGAGACACTCCCACAAATAAGCACTAGGCCCTGGGAATTAGGGGACACTATACTGCAGGGCATTACAGGACTTTTTCTTCATAAATCCATTACCTGCAAACAGGAGACATCACTGACTAACACAGAGAGTCTCTATGTGCAGAGACTTAGACAAAATGAGGACAGAATTCGTCCCAAATGAAAGAAGAGAATATGGCCACAGCAGAAGACCTAAGCAAAAATAAGTAACATATCTGATAGACAAGTTAAAGCAATGATAATAAGGATACTCACTGGACTTGAGAAAAGAGTGCAAGTCTTCAGTGAGAACTTTAACACAGAGATAAGGCATAACAAAGCAGAGATAAGGGGCTCAATAAACAAAGTGAGAAACATGATTGATGGAATGAACAGCAGACTGGAAGAAGCAGAAGAACAAACTAATGACTTAGAAGACAGACTGACAAAAGTAATCAAGCTGAATAAAAGAAAAAAAGGATGGAATAAAATGAGAATAGACTAAGGGAACTCAGTGATGTCAAGTGTAATAACATTCTAGGAGTCCCAGAAGAAGGAGAGAGAGAAAAGGGGGCAGATAATTTATTTGAAGAAATAATAGCTGAAAACTTCCCTAATCTGGGAGGTGTGGAAACAGATGTTCAGATCTATGAGGGACAGAGGACCCCCAACAAAATCGACAAAAGCAGATCCACACCAAAACATATTGTAATTGAAATAGAAAGATATAGCGATAAAGAAAAAAATATAAAAGCAGCAAGTAATATGAGTATGAGATTTATCTATGTTGTTTCATGAAGATATAGTTGGAATTTTTTCATTGTTTTATATTAATTATCCCATTGCATGAATTTGCCAAAATATTTATTTTTTTGTGAAAACATTGAATTACATTGGAATTGTTCCAAATTTTCAACTTTATGGATAATGTTGCCATAAATCTTGTTCATAAGTCTACTGACGTCCATATATATATATATATATATATATCTTACTGTGGAGGCTATTTCTTTTTTTTTTTTTTTTAATTTTTTTTTTAACGTTTATTTATTTTTGAGACAGAGAGAGACACAGCATGAACGGGGGAGGGGCAGAGAGAGAGGGAGACACAGAATCGGAAGCAAGCTCCAGGCTCTGAGCCATCAGCCCAGAGCCCGACACGGGGCTCGAACTCACGGACCGCGAGATCGTGACCTGAGCTGAAGTTGGACGCTTAACTGACTGAGCCACCCAGGCGCCCCTGTGGAGGCTATTTCTAAGAGTGGAATTACTGGATATATAACTCAGCCATTGTATTGCTAAACAGTTTTCTGAAGTGTTTGTACAAATGCATATACTCTCCGGAAGCGTATGAGAATGCCAATTACTCCATTTTTTTTGCAAATATGTGTTATTGTCACTTAAAAAACACAGATATTCTGATGGAAGTTCAATGAAGATTTACTGTAATTTTAAAGTGAATTGCCTGAATAATTAGAGTGTTAAGATCTTTTTTTTTTTTTCCATTTTCATAAGTCTTTTAGCTATTCAGGTTTTCTTTTCCTTTGAAGAGTGATTTCAGCTCTTTTGACAATTTTTATTTTATTTTATTATTTGATTATTTTTTTAAAATTTATATTCAAGTTAGTTAACATACAGTGCAGTCTTGGCTTCAGGAGTAGAACCCAGTGATTCATCTCTTTTTTTTTTTTTATTTTTTTTTAATTTTTTTTTTATTTTTTTAAATTTTTTTTTTTTCAACGTTTTTTTATTTATTTTTGGGACAGAGAGAGACAGAGCATGAACGGGGGAGGGGCAGAGAGAGAGGGAGACACAGAATCGGAAACAGGCTCCAGGCTCCGAGCCATCAGCCCAGAGCCCGACGCGGGGCTCGAACTCACGGACCGCGAGATCGTGACCTGGCTGAAGTTGGACGCTTAACCGACTGCGCCACCCAGGCGCCCCAATTCATCTCTTACATATGACACCCAGTGCTCTTCCTAAAAAGCGTCCTCCTTAATGCCCATTACCCATTTAACCTCCCCCCCCCACAACATTCCTCGGTTTGTTCTCTGTATTTAAGAGTCTTTTATAGTTTGTTTCCCTCTCTGTTTTTATTTTATTTCTCCTTCCCTTCCTCTATGTTCCTCTGTTGAGTTTTTCAAATTCCACATATGAGTGAAATAATATGATATCTGTCTTTCTCTAACTTATTTCGCTTAGCATAATACCCACCGGTTCCATTCACGTTGTTGCAAATGACAAGATTTCATTCTTTTTCATCACCGAGTAGTATTCCTCTGGTTTAATCTAATAGTTTATCTATAGACTCTTATGACTTCCTGTATACATAACCAATCAACTGTGATATTATTTTATTTCATTCTTCTTATATATTTTTTTGTTTCCTTTGGTTGTTTTTTTCAAGTATCTGTGACTTCCAGCATAATTCTGGATGGAAGAGGGGATTCTTGTTTTCTGTCCCATGTCAAGAAAAATACTTTCGCCAATAAATATGAAATTTCTATAGGTTATAAAATATATCTTTTAACAGATTAAGGAAACCACCTTTTATTCCTATTTTTCTGAGAATTTTTTTAAATTATTAAATCTAAATATATGTTAAATCTTATGAAATGCCCATACAATTTTATTAAAATAACATTGTGATAGCTAATTATATATGTAACCTTAAAAAGGCAAATACATGCCTAGATAACTGGGTAAAACACTGTGTTTGGATGTGTCTGTGAAGGTGTTTCTGGAAAAGATTAGCATTTGTGTCAATAGTCTGAGAAATACAGATTGCTCTCACCAATGCAGATGAGTATTATTCTATCAGCTTAGGGCCTGAATAGAACAAAAAGGTGGAGGAAGGACAACGTTCCTTTTTGCTTGAGCTGGAACATCTATCTTCTCCTGCTCTGGAACATGAGAACTCATGGTTCTTGGGCATTTAGACTCAGGCTGGGACTTACACTATCAGTTCCCATGGTTCTCATGCATTAGGACTTGAATTACACCACCAGCTTTCTTGATTCTCCAGCTTACAAGCAGCAAGTCATAGAACTTCTTGGCCTCCATAAGATGAACAATCTTTAGATATAGATAAGGATATAGATGGTATAGGTAGATAGATATAGATATAGATTAGATATAGATATAGATATAGATATAGATATAGATATAGGTATATAGATACAGATATAGATCTCCAATTGGTTCTTTGGAGAACCCTAATACATATTTTGGTACTGAAAACAGAATGTTGTGGTAACAAATACCTAAAAATGTGGAAGTGGCTTTGAAGTGGGCAATGGGTAGACATTATGAGTTTTCAAGGGTATGCTATAGAAAAAAACGGCACTACCATGAATGGACAATTCTTGTGAGGACTCAAAAAGAAAATAAGAGAGCTGTAGATGAAGCCTCCATATTCTAGGAGAATACATAAGTAATCTGGACAGTATATTAGTAGATATATGGACAGTAAAAATCATTCCAGTGACGACTCAGGTTTATTAGAAACTGGAGGAAAGGGGGGTGACTTGGTGTCTCAGTTTGTTAAATGTCTGACTTTGGCTCAGGTCATGATCTCGCGGTTAGTGAGTTTGAGCCCTTCAACAGGCTCTGTGCTGATAGCTCAGAGCCTGGAACCTGCTTCACATGTGTGTCTCCCTCTCTCTCTCTCTGCCCCTCCCTGCTTGCACTCTCTCTCTCTCAAAAATAAACATCAAAAAATTTTTTAAAAATAAAAGAAACTGGAGGAAAGGCAATTTTCACTATAAAGTGACAAAGTACATGGCTGAATTCTGTTAGTGTCCTAGTGTTTTTTGGAAGATAGAATGTGTAAGTGATGAAATTGGATATTTAGCTGAAGCTCCTTCTAAGCAATGTGGTAGAGGAAAGGTCTGGTTACTCTGGACTACTACAGTAAAATTTAAAGTCAGAAATGACTTTAAGACCTGTTTATTAACCAGCAGGAAGTAAAACAAAGATTTGGAAAATTCTCAGCCTATCTATATTAAAAACAAGAAAGCCTGTTCCGGAGAGAACATGAAGGGTATGACCAGAAGATGTTTGATAAGATTAGTTTAACCATCTCAACAGAAACCATGAGCTATTGTTCAACACAAGGAAAGAATATATGGATCGCCATCACCTATGGGACCTCAGCTGTGTACAACTACCTGAGTGCTCCCCACTCCATGAACTGGTGTTGGCTTCTCAGCTGCCCCAGGTGTGGCTTTAGTAGGTCCCAGTGAAGCACAGGACATCGTGACTGTCCCTCTGAGGGTATAGATGAAAAATTGGTAGTGTCTACACTATGCCATCTCTGCAGTTTGCAGAGTATACAAGTTTTCAAAAAATCCTTAGGCAGAGAACCCCCATGGAGCTGTCCAGCCAAACTGTGGGCGCAAGGCCATCTGGAGCTGTAAGGGCCCAACCCCTGCTCCGCCAATCTGAAGCGGCAGGACCACTGCTCAGTGGGCCTGCAGGACAGACCACTGAAACAAAGAGGATCATTTTCAAGCTTTAAATTCTATTAGAATTTGCCCCATTGGGTTTGGGATTTACTCAGAACATGTTACTTTTTTTTTTTTTTCACTCATTTTTCTGCCATTTGGAGGGAATGTCCAGTCAATGTGTGTTCCACCACTACATTTTAGAAGTAAATTACATATTTGATTTCACAGTTTCAGAGCTGCAGAGGAATTTGCCTCAGGCTAAATTGTGCCCGAGTCTTATGCATATCTGTGTAAGATGACACTTAAATGAGCCTTTGAATTTAGACTTTGAAGTTGATGCTGAAATATTTTAAGAGTTTTGAGACTATTGGGATGGAATGAATATTTTTTTACATATAAGAATGACATGGATTTGGGGGGTCAGGAGTAGAATACTACAGATTTAATGTTTGTGTTCTCCATAAATTCATATGTTTAAACCTAATCTCCAATGTGAAGGTATTTGGATGCAGGGGCTTTGGGAGATGATTAGGTTGTGAGGATACAGCAGTCATGAATGTGATTAATGTCTTTGTAAAGGAAGCCCCAGAGAGTTCTCTCGCTGCTTCCACCTTTGAGGTCACAGTGAGAAAATAGCCATCTATATCACCCTCACCAAGTATTAGTTGGAGCCCCTTGACTGCTTCCCCTTGACATTCAGTGGTACGTTCTAGTGAATTACCAATGAGGATTTTTTATGTGTGCCAGTGGTTTGTTCTCAGCTTCACTCTGCCAGCAATTCAAAAAGGTATCACTTCCTGTTTGTCAGTACTAGCCCTGGTTTTGTTCTGTACCCTCAAAGGATTTTTCCTGCTTCCTCAACAACTGTGGATAAGATCTGACCTAGATTACCCACCCACCTCTACCATCACAGGTCTGTAATCACGTTTTCTCTAAGGAGATCTGAATTCAAGTCTTGATATTTATCTTTTTTTTTTTTTTTTTTAAAGGATAGTCTCCCTTAGTCCCAGGATGGGGGTTCTTTAGATCACTCTTTAGTCCTTTATAGAAAATCCCTTGTTATCATTGATTCTTTATATTAAACACTTTCTTTTCAAAGTACTGTGTGATTTCTGTCCCGTGATTGAATCCTGACTAGAAGAAGAAACAAATATCGAAATTTTTCCATGGCCTCTGTATTACCAAGTGGAATTGTTGAAGGTGAAGTATATCAACCTTGGAAGTTTATCTCTTAATATATTTTTTTCTGAAATTACATCCCAAAGAAATTCATCAAGCAATAAAAAAGTTAAGGGATAAACATATAATTATATAGTTAATGTCCAGAGCAATTACATTTATAATTGAACTAAAAGGAGGTTAAAATAAGACATTTTTCTTCATACTTATAATACAAGACAAAGTCCACACCATCTGAATTTTTAAATAGTGATAAGTAGGGGCACCTGGGTGGCTCAGTCGGTTGAGCGTCCGACTTCGGCTTAGGTCATGATCTCACAGTTCGTGAGTTCGAGCCCCACATCGGGCTCTGTGCAGACAGCTCGGAGCCTGGAGTTTGCTTTGGATTCTGTGTCTCCCTCTCTCTCTCTGCCCCTGCCCAGCTTGCACTCTGTCTCTCCCTCTCTCAAAAATAAATAAACATTAAAATTAAAAATAAAAATAAAAAAAATAAATAGTGATAAGTAATAGAGATGATTTTCTAGCCAATGAAAAATAACTTTCATGAGCACTGATCAAATAGCATATTGTAAAGGTTGGTTAACAGGACATCACATTTACATAATTTTATTGGCAGTACAATTTTACCACATTTTGACATTACCATTAAGAATATTATCTACATTTTTCATAGAAAATTCTTCTTCTTTTGGAAATGAGTACTTAGAAAGATTTTATATATGTTATGTTCTTGTTATATATGTTATGTTTCTCCCACAGTAACATTATTGACTTTTTGATGTGTAAGAAAAGACTGTTGTAAGCCAACCAAGAATATCAAAATGGCATGCATATAACTCAAGTATGCAAAGTAAGACTAATACTGGTGTGAACAAAGATGGAAAAAAAAACACTGCCAAGTATCTCCCAGGTTTTCTCAGCTTTTACATAGCTGTCAGTTGGGGGTTACCGGACAAAATGTTTTTCTTTTTTTTTTTTTTTTAATTTTTTTTAATGTTTATTTATTTTTGAGAGAGAAAAAGAGTGCAAGTGGGGAAGAGGCAGAGGGAAAGGGAGACACAGAATCCAAAGCAGGCTCCAGGCTCTGAGCTGTCAGCACAGGGCCTGATGAGGGGCTCCAACTCACGAACCCATTAGATTATGACCTGAGCCAAAGTTGTACACTTGACCGACTTAGCCATCCATGTGCCCCTGGACAAAATGTTTTTCTGATAATGTAATCTTTCCTACCTTCTTGTTAATTCTTCTTATTCTTTTCTGGTAAAACAGCAGGGTTGAAAGGGAAAAATAGTCTATTGTTTGAAGAGAAAACTAAAGGACCTAGTAGCATTGATTGACTTGTGAAGTATCTAATTTAGCTCTGGACTGCTTACCTTTGGAGTTCTTGTTAGCTGAGGATATTTGCTTTGTTTCTGATATATGCAACTTGGTGTTTTTCTAAATCAATACAGTTATCAAATACCATAACTGAAATCAGGGCAAACTCTAGGTAAGTAGAAAATTACTAACATTGAAGGTATATACTGTGTTTTTCAAACCTGGTTGCACATTAAAATAAACTGGGGAGTTAAAAAAAACAGTGGCAACAACAGTGGGGACTAAACCAACATTAAAAAAAAATGCTTTGTGGCAAAGTCCATTAAGATATTTTTGAAAAGCTCTCCAGAGTTTAATATTCAACCAGTGTATAGCTGGTTGTTGGATGTTATATGGATGTTATATTCTGAATAAATCCTTGTGGATTGAGTCTGATTGCTTCTGAATATTAGGTTGAGGTTCAGAAAGATTAAGGTGCACCAATGAACTGTTTTTGAGAATTTTCTTTCTAATCCAACTTTAAAACATAAGTATTGTTTCATCAAAAATGAGCACACCTTGACTTTCGTCGTCAGATTTCTGACCTCCAGAACTGTAAAATTTATAATGTTATAAGCCACTAAGTTTGTAGTAATGTGTTAAAGCAGCCATAGGAAAATGTTGAAAGCAGAGAAAAAAACAAACAAACAAAACCAAGTATACAAATTCAGCAGAAAACAAACAATTTAAGCCTCTTCAACCTATTCTCTCAACTTTTAATCTGGAAGATTTTTTTTCCATCATAAAAATATTATTTTTTTCACAACGGTGGTTGGTTTATTACAAGTTCTAAATCCATGATACTGGAAAAAACTATGCCTGTGATGGAAGTGCCTGCTTCTAAATGGTTGTTTCCTTGTTGTTTCTGGATTTCTAACATACAATGATTAGGTACTTCCTGGTAATGAGAGACTAAGAGAAAAATTATCAGGTGTACTCACAACTGCAAAGAAAAAACCTGCCCCCCCCCCCCCCATTCCCGAAACCAGCCAGGGCGTGCCCGGTTGTGGTCTGACCTAAAGGCAGGAACCAATCAAGTTCTGCTGAGTGGTTTGAAATAAAGGCAGGAACCAATCAAGTTCTGCTGAGTGTTCAAATTTAAATGTCAACCAATAACAGCTCTGTAACCTCAAAAAAATCCCTAACTTGTTTGTGCCTGTCTATAAAAGAAGCTGTAAGATCCTCGCTCGGGGCCTCTTAGAGTCACCGGCAACGAGTGCGCGGAGGACCGGGTTCGAACCTGCAATAAACGACCCTTGCCGCTTGGCTTTGACTCTGGACTCTGGTGGTTTGTTTTCGGGGGGTCTTTCGAATCGGGGCATATCAGTAAATGTTGCAGTGTACTTATTAGACTCAAAAATATTAAAAGCCTCTTTCTTTGAATAGCTAACTTTCCACACATATTTTTCCATGATTTACATTTTCTCTTTCTCTCTCTCTCTCTCTCCCCATCTCTCTCTCTCTCTCTCTCTCTCACACACATACACACACACACACACAGATTAATGTTTCAGCCAAATAATTAAAGTTTCTTGAGCAGGGGAGTAACATAAGCATTCACTGTTGGGTGGAAAGAAATTAAATAAACCAATATAGAAGGTGCAGTTCAGAGGAGGAAGATTTTAAAATAATGAATCAAGGGAGCAGATAAATGTGTGAAAAATGAAAAGTGGAGAATGATAAGAACTGGGCTCAGAGATATGGGGTGATATTTTAAGAAGAAGAAAATAGAATACTATTCTAAATGAGTGAACGCAATAAAGGAATAAAAAAAGCATTTTTAGTCTTGAGCTCAAGGGGCTGAGATAGAGGATAATTTCATGAATGGGGGTCTTAGATAATGAATACTAGGAGAAGGAGATGCTATAGGCACACCTACTTAAAATGAAAGCTGCAGTTGTGGATGTGGCAGTTTTTATGCCCTTTGATAAGTTAAGGTTTTCTATATTGTGATAGGCCATCCATGTGAGTACATCATCATGCAATATCAGAAGTCCAAGGAGAGAATAAGCACTTTCCCAGTGAACCAGAACAACTGAACCAACCATGCTTAGTTCTCCATGAGGAAAATAGGATAAAGGAAACAATTAAGAAATCCCTTTTCTTATAAAAAGAACCAGTCAGAAATGAAAAACTCAAGAACTGAAATAAAAAATACACTAGAATCAGTAGCAGATTAGAAGGTGCAGAAGAATGGATCAATGATCTGGAAGAATGGATCAACGATCTGGAAGTCAGAGTAGGAAAACCAACCAAGCTGAACATCACAAAGAAAAGATTAACAAAGAAGGAGAATAGATTAAGGGAACTCAGTAACATCATGAAGTGGAATAATATTTGCATGATAGGAATCCCAGGAAGGGAAAATAGAAGGGGGTAGAAAAAAATATTTGAAAGAATAATAACTGAAAATTTTCCTAATTTGAGGAAGGAAGCATATATTCAGGTCCAGGAAACACAGAAAGCTCCTAAGAAGATAAACCTCAAAGAGTCAACATTTAGACATATGATAATGAAAATGGCAAAAAGTAATGACAAAGAGAGAATTTTAGAAGAGAAAAGAAAAAAGTTACATACAAAGGAAACTGCATAAAGCTATCAGCTGATTTTTTTCAGCAGAAATTTTGCAGGCCAGAAGGAAGTGGCATGATATACTTAAGTGCTGAAATGAAGAAAAAAAAAGAAAAGAAAAGAAACAAAACCTGCAAACAAGAATATGCTACCTGGCAGTATTATCATCCAGAATGGAAGGAGATAAAGAGTTTCTCAGGAAAACAAAAGTTAGAGGAGTTCATCACCACTAGACAAACCTTATAAGAAATGGTAAAGGGAATTCATTGAGTAAAGGATAGGCCATAATCATAAGTAACAAAATTAATAAGGGAAAAATTTCACACCTAAATGCAAACATATAATAAAAGTAGCAACGTAATAACTTATAAAACCAGTATGGAAGTTAAAGCAAAGCAATAAAATCATTTATGCCTATAAAAAATCAACCAAAGAATTCACAAAATAAAAGGATGTAAAGTATGACATAAAGTATGTGTGTGTGGGGGGGGGGGAGTAAACATTTAGTGTTTAGTATGGATTCAAACTTAGGTGACTATAATATAGACTGCTATATACATAAGGTGCTATATATGAACCTAAAGGTAACCACAAATTCAAAACCTATAAAAGATAAGCCAAAAGATAAAGAAAAAGTAATCCAAATATAACACTAAGGAAAGACATCAAACCACAAAGGAAGAAAGAAGGAGAAGAAAGGAACTGAAACGAGCTAAAAAACAAAAACAAAACAAAGCAAGAAACCATAAAAAAGTATCAAAATGGCAATAAGTACACACTTAACAACAGCTACTTTGAATGTAAATGGAATAAAGGCTACAACCAAAAGACAGAGTGACGGAATGTATGAAAGAAGACCCATCTATGTGCTGCCCTCAAGAGTATACAGACCTAAAGACATATGCAGAAAGAAAGCGAAGGGACATTAAAACATTTGCTATGCAAATTGAAGTGAAAAGAAAACTGAGGGGGCTTATATAGGACAAAATGCACTTTGAAACAAAGACTGTAATAAGAAAGACACTATATAATGATAAAGGAAGCAATCCTACAAGAGGATATGAGGATTATAAATATCTATACACCCAACATTGGAGCAATAATATACATACAACAACTATTAACAGTCATAAAGTAAGAAATTTAATGTAACACAATAAAAGTAGAGAAATTTAACACCCCACTTATATCAATAGATAGGGCAGTCAGACGAAAATCAACAAGAAAACAGTAGCTTTAATAATACACTACACCAATTGGATCTACAGATATATTCAGGATATTCCATTAAAAAAAAAGCATTTTACATGTTTTTCTCCAGTGGATACAGAACATTTTCCAGAAAAGATCATGTTAGGTCACAGAACAATTCTCAATACATTGAAGAAGATTAAGATAATATTTTTTTTTTTTTTTAGATCATGACAATATGAAACTAGAAATCAATCACAAGAAAAAATATGGAATGAACACAAATACAGGGAGGATAAATAGCATGCTACCAAACAATAAGAGGAAATCAAAATTACATGGAAATAAATAAAAATGAAAACATGATGGTCTAAAATCTTTGTGATGCAGCAAAAGCAGTTCTAAGAGGGAAGTTTATAGGAATACAGGCTCACCTCAAGAAACAAGAAAAATCCCAAACAACATAACCTCATGCCTAAAGGAACTAGAAAAAGAGCAAAGAAAGCCCAAAACCAGTAGAAGAAAGGAAATAAAGATTAGACCAGAAATAAATGAAATAGAGCCAAAGAAAAATATAGAATGGGTTGATGAAACCAGAAGCTGATTCTTTGAAAAGATATAAAATGATAAACTTTTAACCATATTCATCAAGAAAAAAAGAGAAGGCTCAAATACCTAAAATGAGAAATAAATGAGAAATAATAATGAACACCCCAGAAATACAAAGGATTATGAGATTATAAAAATTTTTATGCTAACAAATTGGACAAGCTACAAGAAATGGGTAATTTCTAGAAACACACAATCTCCTAAAACTGAATCAGAAGTAGAAAATTTGAATTAACCAATTACTAGCAATTATATTGAATCAGTAATAATAAAACAAACAAACAAACAAAAACCTCCCAACAAACAAAAGTCCAGGACCAGATGGCTTCACAGGTGAATTCTACCAAACATTTAACGAGGAGTTACTGCTTATTCTTTTCAAACTTACAAAAAATATAAGAGGAAGGAAATCTTCCAAATTTATTGTATGAGGCTAGCACTGCCCTCATACCAAACCCAGATAAAGTCACTACAGGAAGGAGAAGAAGAAGAAAAATATGAGGAGGAAGAGGAAGATGGGGAAGGGGGAGTGGAGGATGCGAGAGAGAGGAGGAGGGAGAGGAAGAAGAAAAGACTGCCAATATCTCTGATGAACAGAGATGCAAAATTCCTCAACAAAATATTAGCAAACCAAATTCAACAATACATTAAAACAAGTATTCTTACACTTAAATGGGATTTATTCCAGGGATGCAAAGGTGGTTCACTATTTGCAAATCAATCGATGTGATATGTCACATTAACAAGAGAAATAACAAATACTATATGACTATCTCAGTAGATGCAGAAAAAAGCATTTGAGGAAGTACAACATCCATCCATTGGTGGTAAAAAAAAAAAAAAAAAAAACCAACTCTCAACAAAGTAGGTTTAAAGGAAACAACTCAAAATAATAAAGGCCACAAATGGAAAAAAAAAGTAACTGTCACACTCAATGGTGAAAAACTGAGAATGTTTTCTCTAAGATCAGGTATAAGACAAGAATGTTGTCTCTCATCATTTTTTTCAATATAGTACTGAAAGTCCTAGGCATAGCAATCAAATAAGAAAAGTAAAACACATCTAAATTGGTAAGAAATAAGTAAGTAATAAGTAAAGAAATAAGTAAAGTAAATAAGAAATAAGTAAATAAGGAAATAAGGAAATACGTAATAAGAAAGAAATAAGTAAAATAAGAAATAAGTAAAACTCATTATCTGGAGACAACATGGTACTATATATAGAACACCCTAAAGACATTGCCAAAAACTACTAGAAATTATATATAAAATTAATATACAGAAATTCATTGCATTTCTATATA
The DNA here is from genome assembly GCF_046562875.1 of Panthera onca. Classification (NCBI taxonomy): domain Eukaryota; kingdom Metazoa; phylum Chordata; class Mammalia; order Carnivora; family Felidae; genus Panthera; species Panthera onca. The sequence continues at coordinate 46,081,780 of NC_138343.1, forward strand.
CTAATAATGAAGTAGCACATGGAAAAATTAAGAAAAAAATCCATTTACAATTGCACCAAAAAGAATAAAATACCTAGGAATAAACTTAAGGAAGTGAAAGCCGTATACCCTGAAACTATAAATGTCTGATGAAGGGAACTGAAGATGATACAAGCAAATGGAAAGAAATTCTATGCTGATGAACAGGAAAAAGAAAAATATTGTTAAAGTGTCCTTATTACCCAAAGCAATCTACAGATTGTATGCAATCCCTATGAAAATACTAACAAAATTTTTCACAGAACGAGACAAAGAATGTTAAAATTTGTACAGAACCACAAAGACCCTGAATAGCCAAAGCAATCTTGAGAAAGAACAAAGCTGGATGCATCACAATCTTAGAATTCAAATTATACTATAAAGCTATAATAATCAAAACAGTATAATACTGGCACAAAAATAGACACATATGTCAATGAAACAGAATAGAAAGTCCAGAAATAAACCCATGCTTATATGTTCAAACAATTTACAACAAAGGAGACAAGAATATACAATAGGGAAATACAGTGTCTTCAACAAAAGGTGCTGGGAAAACTGGATAGCTACACACAAAAGAATAAAACTGGATCACTTTCTAATTTTACACACAAAAATAAACTCAAAATGAATTAAAGACCGAACTGTGAGACTTGAAACTATAACCATCCTCAAAGAAAACATGCAATTTTTCCAGATCTGTCTCCTCAGGCAAGGGAAACAAAAGCAGTATTAAACTATTGCAACTGTACCTAAATCAAAAAGCTTCTGCACAGCAAAGGAAACCATCAACAAAACAACCAGGCAACCTAGTGAATGGGAGAAGGCATTTGTAAATGCTGTACCCAGAAAGAGTTTAATACTCAAAATATATATAAAACATATAACTTAACACCTCCCCTCAAGATAATAATCTGATTAAAACAGGCAGAGGACCTGAAGAGACATTTTTCCAAAGAAGATATCCAAATGGTCAACAGACACCTGAAAAAGTGCTCAACTTCACTGATAATTAGAGAAATGCAAATCAAAACCACAATGAGATGCTCTCACACCTGTCTCACACCAATGAGATGCTGGAATAAAAAAAAAAAAAAAAACAAGAAATAACTAGTGCTGGCAAGGAAGGATGTGGAGAAAAAGGAACCCTCATGCACTGCTGGTGGGAATGCAAATTGGTGCAGCCACTGAAGAAGACAGTATGAAGCTTCCACAGCAAAATAAAAATAGAATTATTATGTGATCCAGTAATTCCAATACTGGGTTCCATTACTTAAACAGAATGAAAACACTGATTTGAAAAACTATATTCATCCCTATGTTTACTGCAGCATTAGTTACAATAGCCAAGATATGGAAGCAGCCCAAGCATCTATCCATAGATGAATGGATAAAGAAGTATCATATTTATACAATGGAAAATTACTTGGCCACAAAAAATAATGAGATACTGCCATTTGTGGCAACATGGATGGTCCTAAAGTGCATAAACAAATAAATAAGTAAAATAAATCAGACAGAGAAAGACAAATACTGTATAAATTCATGCATATGTGGAATTTAACAAAATAAATGGATGAAGGGAAAAACAGAGACAAACAAAAAATTAGACTCTTAAATACAGAGAACAAGCTGGTGTTTGGCACAGGGGTGGTAGCCAGGGAGATAGGTAAAATGGATAAAGTGGATTAAGAGTACATTTACTATAATGAGCACCGAGTAACGTATAGAGTTGTTGAATCATTATATTGTACTTCTCAGTTAATGACATTCACTGAGAGACTAGAGCTAGCATAGTGCTTTCTCTTATTTACCTCAATGTGGCTAATCCAGACAACCTAAGGAGATAGGTTTTTATTAGTACTACTTTATCTATGTGAGATAACAGAAAATATATGTATTGGTCTTTGCCCCTGGTTCTTGGCACACAACTCTTAAAACCCTTGTAATTTTCTAATGGCAAGAGAACCTTTTATTCTAATATTTGGTGTTTGACCCCATCCCTGACACAGGGCCCTTAAAACCCTTATGATTTCGTAAGTAATAAAACACTAGGAATGTCTTTTATTCTTCTGAGGTAACTCTGGGTGAGCTCCTAGATGGTTCCAGGGTGAGGGCTGGTCACCAAAAGACTAAATCATGATTAGAAGCTTAGAATTTTCAGCCCATCCTCCAGGGAGGAGAGAGGGGCTGGAAATGGAGTTAATAATTGATCATGCCTACATGAAGAGGCCTCTATAAAATCCCAACAGTAGTGGGTTTGGAGAGCTTCCAGGTTGGTGAACACATCCACATGCCAGGGAGGTGAGATGCCTCAACTCCATGGGGACAGAAGCCCCCACACTCAGATCTTTCCCAGACCTCACCCTATGCATCTCTTCATATGGCCGCTCAGCTTTATCCTTTCTCATATTTTTCAATAAACTGACAAACATAAGTAAGTGTTTCTCTGTGTTCTGTGAGCTGAGCCGCTTTAGTAAATAATCAAATACAAGGAGAGGAGATCATGAGAACCTCTTTTTTGTAGCCAAGTCAGATAGATATGGTGGGTAACCCGGGGATCTATTACTTGTAACTGGCATCTGAAAAGGGGGGCAGTCTCATGGGATTGAATCCTTAACCTGCAGGATCTGAAGCTATCTTCAGGTAAGAATTGAGTTAAATAGATACCTAGCTTGTGTCAGATAATTACTTGCTGTGTGTGGGGGGGGGGGGGCAGGGGAAACACACATTTGGTGACAGGAAGTGTCAGAAGTGAAGTCTTCTGTGTGAGAGTAAAAGAAAGACACACAGGAGGAGAACTGAAGTTTTCCCAGTACATCCTATTAGGAAACTAATGGTTTTGAATGTTACAGCAAATGCGCTGTGAATTCATAGTATAAATGTGCCAAATTTGGGGTCTAAAAAAGGTATTTCCAATTCTGATACTCCTACAGATTTTCCAAATACCCCTTGTCATTCACTCTTACTTCATCACTTGGCTAGGGGCTGGCTTTGGTTTCGATCATAAAATTCATCCTACAAGAATTTTTTTACCACATTCATATGTTTGCAAACCCAGGGAAAGTAGAACAGTGAGCAGCTGAGTGAGCTCTTTTAAAGCAGGTGGATGCTGAATTTGGAAAAGTAACTGTTCTTTGCCCACTAAAATCATGACAGTTTTCCAAGACTCAAGAATCCAGTACCTCATGGATATTAAAGCTGGCCTTCGGATAAAAGCCAGAAATAACTTTAAAGAAAATTAATGATAGTCTTCAGGCTCATGGCCATGAGATATGTGACCATCTATAGCCCTTCCGGGTACTGTAAGAAGAGGGACTTTCACCACCTTGAGAAAATATATATGAACAGAAGAACAATTTCCTTTTAAATAATAAAAACTGCCCTACAATGTAGTTTAATGACAATCCAATTAATAAAGCACAGCACTGCCACTTAAAATACAGTAAGTTGAATGGCTACAAAAAGTAAAAAAAAAAAAAAAAGCAGTTTTTAAATAGAACTTTTCAGTTGTACAACTTTCAGCAATGTGTTAAGAGACAGGAATGGAAAGGTGGTAGGAGATGGGGTGAAAGCCTAAAATTCATGGTTTCACTGGAGAGGTAATTGGTATCTTTAAAAAGCTGAGTTATTGCAGCAAACTGCATATTTTGCATGAAAATAGCAGAAAACATGTCAGGTTTTTTTTTTTTTTTTTTTTAAACAAATGCTTTATCTTTTATCATGCTGACTCTGGCTGTGATAAGTAACTTTTCTGCAGACTGTGAAATAACTCACCCCATGCTAAGGTAACAGAGAATGATTCTCTCACACCTCAGTCCTCAAAATAGGATGTTCCCATATGGATCTCTGAGTTGGCACAGACAAGGACCGACCTTGAAAATATATGCAGGAGGACAAAGTGCGGCAGAGAGAATTCTGTACTTGTCTTCCCACATCTTTTAGAGCCGTGTTTGAAATCAGTGGTCCTCAAGCCACAATATTGTTGTATGTGGTAAGCAGAGTATTTTCCAAAAAGTCTAAATGTCAATATCTGTTGTAAAACCTGTCGTGGCCAAGCTATCACTCTTTTACTCTGATTTAAACATTTATTTTACATGTCTGACTCCCAAAGGCCTTTGAATTTGAGTCCATATATTTATCTAATAGAAGATAGAAACTGTCTCAAGATTTATAGAATCATCTATCAACAATGTAAAAGTTGGAAAATGTATGGTACCTGTAAGAGTGTGAGACAGTAGCCAGGGGGGGCATAACTGCAGGTAGGACAACAAAAATGTAAAACGATTTTTTGGAGGGCAATTAGATGGACAGTATGTATCAGAAAATAAAATGTATGTGTATTTGATACAATGCCTTAAATTCTACCTTAAAGGAATACTTTATCATAACTTAAATATTTAAGTTTAAGGATGTTCGTTGCAAATTTGTTTAAAACATAAAAACATGAACTTGATGTGAATATCCATCTCTGAGAGAGTGGTTATGCAGGTATGATAAAGCTATATCGTGCAGGAAATTATGCAGCCATTAAAAGGAAGGTAGGCCTTTGTATTCCTTCTTGGGAAATGTGCCAACACACACAGCTGCATCAAAGCATCAAATCAGACCAAATGTATTAAATGGATCAATTTATCGGAAGTATGATTCTGTGTGTATTTACATGTATTTGTGCATACATGTGGCATTAACCTGAGAAATGAAAAATACATAGCAAAATCTTACCTATAAACTGAGGTGTAAATGGACATTTTCCATATTTCTGTCCTACCACTAAATTTTCTTGAAACTTTTAGAATGATAATTTACACATATACTGATTTTTAAAATGATAATGGTAATGGCAGCGATAATAAACTATAGAAGGAATAGCAATGTATTTATTTACTTATTTATTCCAATCTTAATGTGTCTCCTTTTCTTAAAACCCTCTCCCCAAGTCCCCTCTCCTATCACTGTCTTCCCAACAATTCATTATTTCTCAGATAATGTAAGCCTGAGGACACAAAACATACTTAAAGCAGTCTGAAAATTCAATACAATTTCTTTCTTTTAAATCAGTTTCTTAAGCAGGGGAGGAAAAAAAACAATATTCTCTTGTCAAAACCTCAGGGTTATGTTCTCATTCACATTCAAGTGATTATATTGCTTTTATTCATATATTTAGCTGAGTAATTTTATTTAGTGCTTCACTCCATTCTAAAATATGCTGTACTCAGCAAAATACTTGTGCTTGTTGTTTTTTTCGAATATCATATGCCTTTAAGCTATGTATTTCAAAACTCTACTAGCAAAATTTTTATTGCAGTTTTTCTGACCCTCAGAGACCTATTCAATTTTTATAGGGTTTGACCATGAGATTATATCTAACCTATACATGCTATTTATTTTTATCTGCCACTTCTCTAAATGTGGCTGTTTATCATAATTACTGTATCACATGCCAGTCAGATTATAGCAGAAGCTGGCTAACAAGTGCTTTCACCTGATGTTATGAAGGCAGAATATCCATTCATCTTTTCCTACATCCCTAATGAAGTTCACCCATGTCTCCAGTATGCACGCAAGCTCTTCTTGTTAAATACAACATGATAACCCAGGGATCGTATGTTTTCAATTACAATGAATGTCCCAAAGTTGTTTTCTTCCAGCTTATTCCAACTTGTACACCTCTGTTAACAAATAAATACATTTTTTCTTATAGACACAGTTTTATCTATTACTAATTTTTCATTGAATTGATGGTGTCAATAACCCAAAACAAAATTAGTTCAGTCATCTCTCAGATAGCACTGTTTACACTTAGCTCAGTCACAAAGTTAGGTAGTAAATTTAAAGCTGATAACACAAAACTAATGTGAAAGTTATTTTGGATTAGTATAACAATTTTTCAAGTATGAATTATTGTCACTTCATAAGTTAAAAAAAGCCTAATTTTAACAATAAGGAAAAAAAAACAGGAATGGAGAGATAAAGGCATGGAGAAGTTAAAATTTAAGTTCTCTAAGAGTGAAGGAACAATATACCTACCAATTCTGGCAATCATAAGAAACAAAATTAATAGTTTATAAGATTCAAAACTTGACATGCTCCTTTTCTTTGAAAAATAAATATACACTTATAATCCTAAAGGTAAAATACATTAGTCTGTCAGTGTTGATTTAAAGTACCCTATCATTTAAAGAGTTTCTTTCATAACTTTAAAAAATAATACATGAATTTGGAGAAGTCGTCAAACTAAAATACTTTTATCTTCATGTCAGAGTTCAATATACAGAGTTCAATATGCAGAGAGAGAATAGAGGGAAAATATCAAAGTTGGTGAATTTCTTATCAGGCTATTGTCTTTTTTAAAAAATTCTTTTTTAACGTTTATTCATTTTTGAGAGACAGAGAGACAGAGTGCAAGTGGGGGAGGGGCAGAGAGAGAGGGAGATGCAGAATCTGAAGCAGGCTCCAGGCCCTAAGCTGTCAGCACAAGCCCGATGCCGAGCTCTAACTCACGAAGTGTGAGATCATGACCTGAGCCGAGGTTAGATGCTGACTGAGCCACCCAGGTGCCCCGTCAGCTTATTGTCTTCTGGATGAATTTGGAGTCATGTAAATAGACATTTTTCTGGACTGAAGTCATGCCAAGGACTGTGCTTTATAACCAAATACAATGGTGTGAAGAGTATTATTTTTCTGCACAAACTTCCTGGTGTAGGCCATAATTAAACTCCAGATAAATAGAATAAAAGATTATGTGATATTCAGGCCCATCTGCTGCCTTTGGAAATAAAACTGTGGTATAGTCTAGAATGACTATAGATCCACTTATCTTATATTTCCAGGATATTTATTTTCCGTAAGAAAAAAAATGTTCCTTGAATTAATTTTGTTTTAAAAATAGAGATCAAGAACACATAGCCATACTGTGAAATCACTTATCTCTGAATATATAGTCAAAAGTGAGAAATACTGTTGATACAACTAAACTTTTTACAGAAACTCTGAGATAATACAGACATTTTATATAATTCAACTGTATAAAATCCAAAGAATTTCAGTAGAAGCATTATCTAGCAGATTATTTTACAAAGATTATTCTGTGGAGGTTTTGGTGTGTGTATGTATATGTGTGTTTGTATATAAATGTGTATATATTTATATATGTATTTGATGTGTATATATATATAATGTGTATATATATATGAGCGTATATACATAATGTGTATATATATGTGTGTGTGTGTATATAAAACTTTTCAAGATGTTTTATTGAATAAATTTAATGAAAAATTTGAAAGCATGTACACTAAAAATTACATGTCATTGAAAGAAATTAAAGACCCAAATGAATAGAACATTCCAGGTTCATGGATTAAAAAAAGTAATATTAGGTAATATTAAATATGAAGTATTTGAAAGATGAAATTTATACATATTTCCAGATTGTCCAATTTATACTAAATGTATATGTCAATCATTTTATAAGATTCAGTCAAATATAGAGTAATATCCTTAATTGTTCTTGCTGGCATTTGATAATTAATTACCTTGAATTTGTAACAACCCATTGTTTTAAAAATAGATGTTTTATTTTGGATCATTGTAATTATTTTTAAGTATAACTGACATACAATATTCTATTAGTTTCAGGTATACATATTTATTTTATGTGTTTACACATTTTGAAATGATCTGCATGATACATCAAGTTAGTATCTGTCACCACACAAACTTACTATACTATTAATGGCTATATTCCCTATGCTGTGCTTTCCATCCCCATGACTTATTTATTTGGTACCTGAAAGTTTGTACCTATTAATTACCTTCACCTATTTCACCTGACCCTTCAAATGATCCCCTTCTGGTAACCAACAGTTTGTTTCATGTATCTATGAGTATGCTTCTGGGTTTTTTTGTTGTTGTTTGTCTTGTTCTATTTGTTTTGTGTTGTTTTTTTTTTCATTTTATTTGATTTTCTTGTTTTAATATACTCTTTTTTTTACTTTTTACAGTATAAATGCTTGTGTTTAAAAATTAGTTCAAATAAATATTATACCACAAGAAACTATAAAAAGAAGAAATTTACCTGAAATTTAGTGGAGGAAGGAAATAATAAATAAATAAATAGATAAATAAATAAATAAATAAATAAAATCCATGGGTTGTTAGTCCTGAAGGAGATACTTAGAGAAGTGATGCATAATGCAATTTTGAAATGCTTTATTTCAAGTAAATTGGATCTAAGCATTTTTTTACAGCTGTATTGAAGTAAAATGAATATAAGCTATGGTCTAAATGTTTGTGTCTTTCCCAAACTCATGTGTTAAAATTCCGAACCCCCAAAATTGCACCTGGAGGTGGGACATTTGGGAGGTCCCTAAGTCATGAGTGTGAAACCCTCATAGATGGAATTAGTGCCTTATAAAAGAGGCTCCCAAGAAATCCTTAGCCCTTTCTCCATGTGAGGGCAAAGGGAGAAGGCACCAGCTCTCAACCAGGAAGCACGCCTTTACCAGAATATGACCTTGCTATTGCCTTGATCTTGGATTTCCCAGCCTCCAGAACTGAGTTGTTTATACAGTAAAATATAAACAAACAAAAAATAGATAAAATAGACACTAGAATAGACAATAACATAACATTGAAAATAATGACCAATTAAAAAAAATAAAATTGGCAATGTTTTAACTACATTAACTAAGAAAACAAAGAGAGAAGACAAAAAAACAAAATTAGAAATGGAACAGGAAACAATATAAAAGGTACCACAGAAATACATAGTGTGATAACAGATTACAATACACAATAATATACTAACACATCAGAAAACTTAGGAAAAAAACAAGAAGATAATTCCTAAAAATGCACAAGTTACCAATACTGAATTGTGAATCTTGAATCCAAGACATAGAGACCAGAAATAAGAATGAAAGTTGAATTAAGAACCAAGAATGTCCCAGTACAGAAAAGCCCAAGACTACATTGTTTTATTGGTGAATTCTACTAAGCATTTTAAAAAATGGCAATATTTATTAAAATCTTACAAATTGAATAGAAGGAACACATTCAAAATCATTCTATAAAGCTCTGACACCAAGTCAGGATAAAAACAATACAAGAACATTTTACAAGATGGCAGTGGAGTTGGAGGTCCCTATGCTCGTCTTGTCCCATAAACACAACTAGATAACTATCAAATCACCCTAAATAACCAAGAAATTGACTTTAACACTAAAAGAACATACTCCACAACTAAAGGGAGATAAGAGGCCAATTCTAAGAAGGTAGGAAGTGGAGATGTGGTGTAGGGGAGAATGGATTGCTGGTGCTGTGGATGGAAGGGAGCTATGGTCATGGAGAAGGGCAAGAGAGAATGCACAGGGGAATGCATAAGGAGAATGTTTCCCCAAAGCCATTAGCTTGGAAAATGAGAAGGGCTAAATTTTTTGAGTTCTTGCAACCAATGGGGCCTGAAGATTGATGTTTTAAAATCAGCAGCCTTGGCTGGGATAGAGACCAGGGGGAACTGTGCTGCTCCTGGAGAGGAATCAGGCATTTCCAGAGGCAAACAGCATAGAAACAGAGATCTGAAAAATACCTGGGGCACACAGTGGGGAGATGATTATTCACTTTTCTCAGAGCATGTCTCTGAGAGGCATCATTCACAGAGACACTTCTATGGGAACAAAAGAACTGGCTGGTGCCATTTTCCACCTCTGCCCTTCAGCAGAAATGCAGAACCAACCCCCTGAGGGAAGCAGATCAGTGAGGACACTGGCTGCCTATCCTGATTACACCATGCCCCACCCCCATTGTGCTCTGGGGGATGGCATTTCTCAATCAAGCTTGCCTCAGTCCCAGTGTGGTGGGCCTCTCCCCCAGAAGACCAGTACAAATCCCTGCCCACACTATGTCTCCTGATCAGAGAGCTCTGCAGGGCCTCAGTTCTGGTAGGGTTGGTGTCAGGTCTCATTTCACAAGCAGACCAGAGAACAACTAGTTAAAACTCACCACGTTCAGGCCAGAGACCCAACACTGCTCACAACAGGTGAGAAAGACTCTTCAGGTGACTGGCTTGAAGGATAGAGCAGCCAAAACACAATAACAAAACACACTTAGCACACAATGGAGACACTCCCTGAAGCACCAGGTGTTGGGCACTACTTGATCTCTTCTTCATAAGGCCATTATTCCAGGAGCAAGAGACATAACAGGCTTTTCTAACACAGAAAAGACGGCAGAGTCCTGGATAAAATGCCAAGATGAAAGAATTTATCCCAAATGAAAGAACAAAATAAGGTGATGGCCAGGGATCTAAGCAAAACAAATGTAAGTAACATGTCTGATGGAGAATTTAAAGCAACAGTCATAAAGATCTTCACTGGGATTGAGAAGAGAATAGAAGACACCAGTGAGACCCTTACCATGGAGATTAAAGAGTTAAAAAAGAATCAATCAGAAATGAAGAATGCAATAAATGAGATTGGAAACAGGCTTGATGCAATGAACAGCAGGCATGAAGAAGCAGAGGAACGAATTAGTGACCTGGAAGACAAAATAATAGAAAATAATGAAGTTGAACAAAAGAAAGAAAGAATTATACAATATGAAAATAGACTTAGGGAACTCAGTGACTCTCTCTAACATAATAACATTTATATTAGAGGAGTCCCAGAAAAAGAAGAAGAGAGAAAAGGGGATAGAAAATTTATTGGAAGAAATAATAGCTGAAAACTTCCCTAATCTATGGAAGGAAATAGATATCCAAATCCTGGAGGCACAGAGAACTTGCATCAAAATCAACAAAAGAAGGCCAACAATAAGACATACTGTAATTAAATTTGCAAAATATAGTGATAAAGAAAAAAATCTTACAAGCAGCAAGACAAAAGTAGTCCTTAACTTACAAAGAAAGACCCATAAGGCTAGCTGAAGATTTCTCAACAGAAACTTGGCAAACCAGAAGGGAGTGGCATGATGTATTCAAAGTGCTGAATGGGAAAAATCTGCAGCCAAGAACACTCTATCCAGAAAGGCTATCATTCAGAATAGAAGGAGAGATAAAGAGTTTTTCAGACAAAAACTAAAGCAGTTTGTAATGACTGAACCAGCCCTGCAAGAAACAATAAGGGGACTCTGAGTGCAAAGGAAAGATCAAAAGTGACAAAGACAAGAAATGATCAGAGAAAATACACAGAAATGATAAAATGAGTAATAAAATAGCAATAAAAACATATCTATCAATAATTACTTTGAATGTAAATGGACTAGATGCTCCAATCAAAAGACACAGGGTGTCAGAATGGAAAACAACAACAGCAACAACAACAAGACCTATCTATATGCTGCCAAGAAGAGACTCATTTTAGACCTAAAGACACCTATAGATTCAAAACAAGGGGGTGGAGAAATATTTATCATGCAAATCAATGCTAAAAGAAAGTCAGAGTAGCAATACTTAAATCAGAAAAACTACAAGGGCACTTGGGTAGCTCAGTCAGTTAAGTGTCCAACTCTTGGTTTCATTGCAGGCCATGGTCTCATGGACCACCTGTTCATGCCCCAAATCGGGCTCTGTGCTGGCAGTGGAGAGTCCGCTTGGGATTCTCTCTCCCTCCCTCTCTGCTCCCCCACCCCACCACTTTCTTGTTCTCTCAAAATAAATATATAAACTCAAAAAGAAAATAAAAGCAAAACTAGCCTTTTTCCACATATTTTTAATATGTGTTACTTGAGAAGCAAGTTTTGGAAGATCACATATATTTGGGTAAAAATGGATTAGAAAAAGATAAATGGAGTTTTAACTACAGGACTCATCAGAATCCTTAATGTGCTAATAGTGGTATTATCTCCTCAGAAAGGAATATATCCAACAATGTTTCCTCCAAGTACCGAAGGATAGAACACTTTTTCCCATAAAATATTTGACAACATTGGCGCTTCAACAAGCATATTTTGATAAACATTGATCCCCATAAGTAAAAAGAATAATTTATTCTTTATGCATTTTAGCTGCTTCTAGATTTGAGGTGAAATGGTAAAAGGCAATTGATTGTTTCATTAGGAGTTTGGCATTATACAGGATTCTACAAATCATTAAGTTTCTCATTTTTATTTGAGAAGTGGAGACAGTGAGAAATGAAGTGATTTACTGAGGTTTATAAGAGTAAGCTTCATAATCTTCAATTCTAAATGATTCTAAAATGAGTAAACAGTTTTTCATATTTTCAGTACTTTTCCTGAAAAGAATACCAAGAGTAATGATGAAGAGGTAATAGAATTATTTTAGTAAGTTTTTATTTCGGTTTAATATTTCCTACACAGTCTTCTGGGTTATGCTAAATGACAAATATTACATAATGTCACAGAGTCTTCGGATAAATACAAATATTTTGTAGGAAAGTAGTCTGAAGGGCTAAAAACATGTGATCTCAAATTTAGGTTTCTTTAATATTTAATCCGTACAGTTTTCCATTAAAATGGGATTTTACAACATTTCACTGTACTCTTGCCTAAAACTTACTTGACGATTGATACATGGAGAAAATTGGTATGTGGAGAAGAGAAAAATACCAGTGATGAAATCCAACAAGTATAAATTTTTTTATAGAAATATTCTAATAACTGCACACATACCACCAGGCCCAAGGTAAAACGTAAATCTAATTTAATAAATGGATCTACAATACAGGAGGCAGCCGCCAAGAAGGCATCTGTCTTTTCCAATTGTAAAATTATACACTTTAGTTTAAAAGAAAGAAACATCCATCAGAGCAGTAGGATTTCCACCAGGACCTGCTGATTAGGACTTCTGCAAAAATCACATCTTACAAAGTTGATAGATATATTTTTTTCTCCTTTGCCAAATCAGCATCCTTAGCAAAATGTTTCTCAAGATTTGAATCTGTATCGAAAATTAAGTCAGCTACAGCCTGAGTTTATTTTTCACTTATTATTAATAATAAAAACATCAGAGAATATGGTGTCTGAGCTTCTAATTTTAAAGATGAACAGGTTGAAACAAAAGAAACTAAAATTCAGATTCAAGCATAATACTTTTGTTTCCTGTCTGTCAAGTTGTTGCATTTCGCCATTGCAGTTGTCAATTATAAATATCTAATTTTATGACACACTTAATAGTTGGATTTTTCAAAGTTCTTACAACAAAAAGCATAGTGTCTTACTAACCAGGGACTGAAATTTCTGGGCTTGGAAGAAGGGCAACCAAGTACTATGTCTAAAGACACTTGAGGGGCACCTGGGTAGCTGAGTCGGTTATGCAGTCGACTCTTGGTTTCCGCTTAGATCGTGATCTCACGGTTCGTGAGTTCAAGCCCTGCATCGGGTTCTGCTCTTCCAGTGCAGAGCCTGCTTAGGATTCTCTCTCCCCTCTCTCTCTGCCCCTCCCCTGCTATCTCTCTCTTTCTTTCAAAAATATATAAATGTTAAAAAAATAAAGACACTTGAGTAATTGTGATGAGTAATTATATCCCAAACTCGCTCATCAGCAGGTGAATACATACTCTCATCATTAGATTAATAGTAAGTCCTTCCTTTTCTAGGAATTACCTTTCTAAATACGTACAAGAACCCGGGTTGTGTGCTTGGACTCAGCCTCAGCTAAAAGCATGATTTTCCTCCATTACTATTGGAGAAACTCAAGTCTTTAAGACTTAATATAGTTGTGTCAAGTCAACTATATTTTTGTACTGAGGTTGATAAAAAAAAGAAAAAAATATTAATTGTTCCCTTCAACTGTGGCTCACATATGCAGCACTATTTATGGTCTGTAACCAATGCGGATTTTTCTTTGGAGTCTTCATTTGGGGCATCTCTCAGATTCAAAGCTGCTGCCTGCATGCCTGCTATGCCTCTCTGTGCCTACTGTGGCTCTACTCGTTGTAGACCATTGCCTATACTCCTTACGTGAATTTTCATACTACCAACAAAATTTTGTTATTTCCACTACCAACCTGTTTATACATCTCTGGTATTAACTTCCTCAGCCAATTGTGAATAGACTCATTTCTTGTGCCTAGCTCCTCCAGTGTAATGTTTCAGACAGAGATCTTTTATTTTTACCACAATCATCTTCTTTCAGAAGTGCATAGGCGCAGGGGTGTGACAGTTTTCTCACCCAGCTGTGTCATGTCTATTTATTCAAATACCCAGCCTCTGAGGCAAAGCCTGCCTGACTCTGACTGATGGTACATTTCTCTGATGGTACATTTCTCTGGTACATTTCTTCACTCATGGTACATTTCTCTGATGAGTCTTATTATCCCAATAATCTGGCTTTTTATGGTACCAGCATTGGGTAAACATTTTTCAGGTTGAAAACCTGAAATTAAGCTACCTTAAATAAAAAGAAAACCAAAATTAAGCTACCTTAAATAAAAAGTAGAGTCCACAAGGGAGTTCAGGAAAGATGACAGGGTAGGAAGATTCCGAGCTAACCTCATCTCACTATCATACTCAGATAACAGCTATGACATATATGTAACTAACTCTGCAAACAACCTGAAGACTTGGAGAACAGACCTTTCACAGTTAATTGTCAGGAGAAGGTCTTATTGAAAAGAGTAGGAGGGGCAGAAATGTGGCTGGGAACTACAACCCTGTTGAGACTAGCCACATACAGGAGGGACACCACAAGCAATGAGAAGTAAAAGAATCAAATCCCACACAAGGAGCCCCAGCAGTGGGGAACTGCACTGCGAAGACAAATCCCTATAACATCTGGACTTGAAAAACAGTAGGATTTAACTTCAGAAGCTTTACAAATTAATGGGGTTTAATTCCAGGTACTTTAAAAACCAGTGGGCTTAACTCCAGGAGAACTGGCGAGTGACAGGAAGTTGAGTCCCCACCATTAAAGAGCAAGCATAACTTGGCCCAAGACACATCACAGAAGCAGCAGTCTGAAAAGTGCCTGAGGTATGCATGAAGATTTATTAACTATTCTCAGTGTGTATGCTAGAGGGGTAGGGATTGCCAGTAGATCTCTCTGGGACCAAACGTACTGGGGGCTCCATTTCTCTTCCCCTCCCCAACCTACATAGCTGGAAGCTTGCAGGGGCCAGCAGTAACACTCCATCTTACCTTGCTGACACCATATGTCTCGTTCACATGTTCCCCTGCAGACCCACCCTATTCAGCCCACCTTGCTTGGCAGGCATCCCTCCATAGTGGCTCCTGTCCCACCATATCATGAAAGCACGGCACCCTTGACAGGGACCAGCATCTCTAAAGTGACTCTTGTCCTGGGGAAAAGGGGAGATATCCCACACACCAGCACACCCAGTTTCTGCAGCCCGGCATCTTAGCTGGTTGTGAAAAGAGCAAGCACTGCCCTTTCATACATGTGCAACTGTGGTACAGACGAAAATTGTAGACACTTAGTTTGTCTGTCAACCCTGCCCACAAACGAGGCCTCAGTGGCCTCAAGTAGGACACTCTACCTACCCTGCCCAGTGCACCAACAGCAGGGCCACCTGGGCTAAGGCCAATGTGGCTCAGCCACAATAGCAGGACACACACAACCTTCATAAAAGATACCCCAGGAGTGTTTGGTTCTGTTTACCATGGGGGGTTGTGCTAGAAGGAACGAGAAGATCTCTTCTAAACAAGGCCACTACTTTTAAAACCAGGAAACATAGCTCACCTTAAAATAGAAAAACAAATACAGAACATTAAACAAAATGAGACAAATAAATATGTCCCAAATTAAAGAAAGAGAAAAATCACAGTAAAAGAGCTAAATGAAACAGAGGTAAGAAATAGGCCTGATAAAAAAATTCAAAATAATGGTCATAGAGACACTCACTGGATTTGAGAAAAAAGCACATTAACTTAGTGAGAACTTCAATGGAAAGACAGAAAATATAAAAGAGAACCAGTCAGAGATAGAAAAATTCAGTAACTAAAATGAAAAATATACTGGAGGGAATGGGCAACAGATTAGAAGACATAGAATGGATCTGCAATTTGGAAGGCAGGGTAATGGAAAGCAACCAAGCAGAACTGTGAAAAGAAAAAAAAAAAGAATAATATAAAAAATAAGAGTACACTGAGAGAACTTAGTGATATCATCAAGCATTATAACATTGGCATTACAGGGATTCAAGAAGAAGAAGATATAGAAAGGGTCAGAAAACTTATTTAGTAGAGAAATAATAGCTGAGAACTTCCTAAAGTTGGTGAAAGTAACAGATATTCAGGTCCAGTAAACAAAAAATCCCTAAGAAGATCAACCCAAAGAGGTCAACAACAAGACACATAATAATTAAAATGGCAAAAAGCAATGATAATAAGAATTTAAGACGTAGCAAGAAAAAAAAGAACAGTTACATAATACAAGGGAAACCTCAAAAGGCTATCAGCTGATTTTTCTTAGCCGAAACACTGCAGTCAAGAAGGGAGCGACATGATATATTCAAAACGCTGAAAGGAAAAGAACAGCTACCAAAAATACTCTAACCAGAAAGGTTCTCATTTAGAATAGAAGAGAAATAAAAATTTTCCAGACCAAAAAAAAAAAAAAAAAAAAAAAATTAAAGGATTTCATCACCAAACAAGACTTAAATGTTAAAAAAAAAATTCTTTGAGTGAAAAAAAAGAAAAAGCTTTAACTAGAGTACAAAACATACATAAAAGGGGAAAATTTCACAGGTAAAAACAAACATACAGTAAAGGTAGTAGATTAATTATTTATAAAGCCAGTATGGATGTTAAAACACAAAACTGGTAAAATTATATCTATAAAAATTAGTCAAGGAATACACACAAAAAAAGTTGCACAGTATGACATTATATACATAAAATGTAGAGGAAGTAGTAAAAATGTAATGCTTTTAAAATGTGTTTGAATGTAGGTTTAGTTGGTTAAGTGCCCAACTCTTAATTTCGGCCTAGGTCATGATTTCACAGTTTGTGGTTTCAAG
The DNA here is from genome assembly GCF_046562875.1 of Panthera onca. NCBI lineage: Eukaryota > Metazoa > Chordata > Mammalia > Carnivora > Felidae > Panthera > Panthera onca. The sequence goes on from NC_138343.1 coordinate 46,098,735, forward strand.
CCCTACATCAGGCTCTGTGCTGGCAGTACAGAGCTTGCTTGGGATCCTCTCTCTTCCTCTCTGTCTGCCCTTCCCTCTCATGCACTTGCACACACGTGCTCTCTCTCTCTCTCTCTCTCTCTCAAAATAAATAATAAGTGAACATAAGAAATGTGTTTGAATTTAAGCAACCATCTACTTAATATAGACTGCTACATATATAAGATGTCACAGAAGAACCCAATAGTAATCATAAATCAAAAGCTTATAACAGATAAAATAAAAAGAAAGGAATCCAAACATAACTAAACAAAGCCATCAAACCACAAGGAGAGAGAGCAAAAGAAAAGACAGAGGAGAATTACAAAAACATGAGAAACAATTAACAAAATGGCAATAAATACATATCTATCAACAATTACTTAAATATAAGTGGATTAAATACTCCAATCAAAAGGCATAGGGTGAATGAACAAACAAAAACAATACTTATCTATATGCTGTCATTAAAAGACTTGCTTTAGACCAAAAGACATATACAGAGTGAAAATGAGGGGATGGGAAAACATATACTATGCAAATAGAAGGAAAAAAAAGCCATCCTAGCAATACTTGTATCAGGAAAAAACATATAGAGGTTTTAAAATAAGGACTGTAGCAGGAGACAAAGCAAAGCACCACATAATAATAAAGGGATGAATCGAACAAACGGAAATAAAAATTGTAAATATATATGTACCCAAAATAGAAGCACCTAAATACATAAAGCAAATATTAACAGACATAAAGAAATAAATTGACAGTAATACAATAATAGTAAGGGATTTTACCATCCCATTTACATCAATGGATACATCGTCCAAACAAAAAATCAATGAGGAAGCAGCAGCTCTGAATTACACATTAGACCAGAAGGACCTGATATATACAAAACATTACATTCAACAATGGAAGAATAAACATTCTTTTCAAGTGTACGTGGAACATCCTCCAGGATATTTCACATGTTAGACCACAAAATAAGTCCAAGTCTAAAAAAATGTAAGAAGACTGAAATCCTATCATGCGTATTTTTATCATAATGTTATGAAACTAGAAGTCAATTACAAGAAGAAAATCTAGACAAAACACAAATATATGGAGGGTAAACAATACATTACTATCTAATGCATGGGTCAAACAAGAAATCTAAGAGAAAACTTAAAAATTATATAAAGAAAAATGAAAATGAAAAACACAATGATCAAAAAATTTGAATGTAGCAAAACAGTTCTAAGAGGTAAATTTGTAGCAATACTGGCCTATTTCAAGAAACAGGAAAAAATATCAAATAAACAACCTAACCCTACACTTAAAGGAACTAAAAAGCAAACTAACAAAAAAGAACAAAGCTCAAAGCTAATCAAAGAAAGGGAATAATAAAGATTAGAATAGAAATTAAATTAAATTAAATTAAATTAAATTAAATTAAATTAAATTAAAAAAGTAAAAAGAGCAATGAAACAAAGAGCTATTTGAACATATAAACAAAATTGATAAACCTTTAGCCAGAATCATCATGGAAAGATAGATAAAACTCAAATGAAATCAAAGGGAGGAGAAATAACAACTGACACCACAGAAATACAAAGAATTAGAAGAGAATATTGTGAAAAAATTATTTGCTAACAAATTGGACAACCTGGAAGAAATGGATAAATTCCTAGCAACATACAATCTCCAAAAACTTAATCAGGAAGAAACAGAAAATCTGAACAGACTGATTACTAGTAAGGGAAATAAATTGGCAAGCAAAAAACTCCCAAGAAACAAAAGTCTGCAACCAGATAGCTTGTTAGGTGAATTGTATGAAACATTTAAAAAAGAGTTAATATCTATTCTTCTGAAACTCTTCAAAAATAAAAAAGAAAGAAAACTTCCAAATTCATCCTATGAGGCTAGCATTACTCACACTAAAACCAGATAAAACCACTACAAAAAAAAGAAAACTACAGGCCAGTATCGCTGATTAATGTGTATACAGAAATCCTCAAGAAAATATTAGAAGACCAAGTTCAACAATACATCAAAATTATCCCTCATAATCAAGTGGGATTTATTCCAGGGATGCAACAATGGTTCAATATTCACAAATCAATGTGATGCATCATATTAACAAGAAAATAATAAAAGTCACATGATCATCTCAGAAGATACAGAACAAGCGCTTGACAAAGGGCAACATCCATTCATGATGAAAACTCTCAACAAAGTAGGGTTAGAAGGAACTTACCTCAACATAATAAAGCCCATGTATAAAAAAACCCAAAACTAACAGCATACTCAATGGTGGAAAACTGAAAGTTTTTCCTACAAGATCAGGAACAAGACAAGGATGTCCTCTCTCACCACTTGTATTCCACATAGTACTGGAAGTCCTAGCTACAGAAATCAGACAGAAATAAAGGCATCCAAAATGGTAAGGAGGAAGTAATACTGTTAGAATTTGCATATAGCATGGTATTATATATAGAAAACCCACTAGAACTGATAAATAAAGTCAGTAAATTCACAGTATACCAAATTAATATACAGAAATTTGTTGCATACATTAATAATAAAACAGCAAAAGCAATAAAGAAAACAATCTCATTTACAAGAAATCACAGTATTGTCCAGAAAGTCGATATAAGGGAACCCTCAGGCACTATTGGTGGGAATAAAAATGGTCCAGCCACATGGAAAACAGCATGGAGATTCCTTAACAACTTAAAAATGAAATGCTACATGATTCACTAATTCCACCATTGAGTATTTATTCAAATTAAACAAAAACATTAAAACAAAAAGATATATGCATCCCTATGTTTATTGCAGCATCATTTACAAGAGATAAGATATGGAAGCAACATAAGTGTCCATTAAGAGATGAATGGATTAAGAAGATGTGGCATATGTACACACATACAAACACACGTGCACACACACATACACACGATGAAATGTTACCTATAAAAAATGAGGTCTTGCCATTTTTTTGGTCACATGGCAAGATGCACATGGATGGATCTAGAGGGTATTATGGTAAGTGAAATAAGACAGAGAATTCAAATACCATATGACTTCACTTATGCTGGAAGGTAAAACCCGAAACAAAAGAATAACTATGCAAAAAAACCCAGTAACAGACACATAAGTACAGAAAACAACCTGATCGTTGTCAGAAGGTGGGAGTGGGGATGATAAAAATAAGTGGAAGGGGACTGGGATATGTAGGCTTCCAGTTATGGAGTGAACAGGTCATGGAGATAAAGGATACAGCATCATTGGTGGTGCTGTAATAGCATTCACTGTATGGTGACAGATGGTCACTTGTGATCATAGAATAACATATACACTTGTCATGTCAGTGTGTTGTACATCTGAGACTGTTGTAACATTGTATGTCAACTATTCTACAATAAAAATTTAAAATACTATCAAGTTTACTGAACTGTGCACAGGCACACATGCCACTTTAAAAATACACACACACACACACACACACACACACACACACACACACACAGAAAAAGCAGAATAAGTGTTTAAGACAAAAATAGGAACAAAGAATGAGGGCAATAAATAGACCACAGTAACAAACATGGCAGGTAGTAACACAATAATATCAATAATTACCTTAAACATCAATGATCTATATACATCAATTAGAAGACAGATTGTCAGTATGAATCAAAAAACAAGAAACTCACTTTAAATACCCATATGGATTTAAAATAAAGGGATGGAGAAAAATATGTCATGTTAACACTAATCAAAAGAAAGTAGTGGTAGCCATATTCATTTCAGACAGAGCAGACTACATGGCAAGAAATGTTAGCAAAGATAGAGATATTACATAATAATAAAGGAATCAACAATTCAATAAGACATAACAATCCTTAATGTGTATGTGCCTAACAGAGTGGCAACATATCTGAGGCAAAATAAATTGAATTGCAAAGAGAAATTGATGAATCCACTATCATACTTGAAGACTTTAATATCTTTCTATCACAAATGGACAAATACAGCAGCCAGAAACTCAGTAAGGACATTGTTGAACTCAACAGCACCATAAACCACTTAATTGAAGTCTATAGACTACACAAAACAACAAATTATATATTGTTTTCAAGTTCACATAAAATATTTACCAAGACAGATCATATCTGGGGCCTAAAAACATACCTTAATAATTGTAAAAGAATAAAAGTCACACAATATTAGCTTTCAGACCACAATAATATTAAACTAGAAATAAATGACAGAAAGCTGAAAAAAAACCCCAAAATAACAGGGTATTAAATAATATAATTTCAAATAACAAATAAAGATGAAATCTCAAGATAAATTTAAAAGTATTTTGAACTAAAGAAAAATGAAAACACAACTTATCAAATATGTGGAATTCAGTGAAAGTAGTGCCTAGAGGGAAATTTATAGCATTGATTGTAATTTTAGAAAAGAAAAAAAGATCTAAAATCAATAATGTAGTCTTCTACTTTAGGAAACCAGAAACAAGAGATCAAGTGAAATACAAAGTAAGTCCCAAAAATAATAATAATTACAGTAGGAATCAATGAAACTGAAAAGTAGGAGTCCATAGAGAAAATCAACAAAGTCAGAAGCACATTTTTTGGAAAAGATTAATAAAATTGATAAGCCTCCAGTTAGACTAATTATGAAGAAAAAAGAAGACATAAATGACTAATATCAGAAAGGAAAGAGAGGTGTCACCACAGATCTCATGGACTTTAAAAGGATTCATTTAAAAGGAATAAATATTGTGAACAACTGTAAGCCCACATTTGATAACTTAGATGAAATGGACCAATTCCTTGAAAGATGTAATCTGTTAAAACTCACACAAGAAAATATAGATACAATCTAGACAAGTTTGTATCTATTAAAGAATTTGAAGCAATAATTAAACCTCTTAAAACAGAAAACACAAGGCCCAGATGGTTTCACTGGTGAATTCTACCAAACATTTAAGGAACAACATTATACCAATTCTCATGGTATCATCATAAATAACAACAAAAATATTTTCTAATTCATTCAATGAAACCAACATTACAAAAATCAGACAAGGGAATACAAAACTACAAACCAGTATTTCTTATAAACATAGATACAAAATACTCAAACCACATTAAATCAATCCCATAATTTGATGTATAAAGAAATCATATGCCATGACCATGTGGGAATTATCACAGATATGCAAAGTTGGTTCAATATCTGAAAATCAAATTGTGTAATACATCACAGTGGGCTAAAAAATAAATATCACATGATTATATCAAGATACATAAAAAAGCATTTGACAAATCCAGCACCTATTCATGATTGAAAACTCACAGCAAACTAGGAATAGAGGGAAACTTTCTCAACCTGATGGAACATTTACCAAAAATCTATGTTAACTTCACACTTAATACAGATAAATTCAAACTTTCTCACTAACATCAGGAATAAGGTAAGGATGTCTCCTCTCACTACTACTTTTCCAACTTGTCCTGGAAGTCCTAACCAATGCAAAAAGAAAAGAAAAAAAAACATATAGTGCATACAGATAATTAAAGAAGAAATAAAACCCCATTTTTGTTCACAGATGACATGATTCTCTATGTAAAAAAAAAATCTAATGAATCAACAGCAATAAACATTTCTGAAACTAATTAGCTACTTAAAAAGGCTGTAGAACACAATATTAGTATACAAAAGTCAATTACCTTTTTATATACCAGCAAAGAACAGGTAGAATTTGAAATTAAAAACATTTTTATTTACAGTTTTAGTGAATTCTAATCAAAATCTCAGCAAGTTATTTTGTGGATGTTGATAAATTGATTCTAAAGTTTATATGAACAGACCAGGATAGCCAACTCAATACTGAAAGAGAAAAACAAAATTGGAGGACCGATTCTATCTAAATTCTAGACTTAAGGTAAAGCTACATTTACATTTTTAGAAAAAAAAAAAGATATAAAATCAATACTGCAGTCTTCTACTTTAGGAAAGTATAAAAGGAGATCAAATTAAATACAAAGTAGGCGTAAGAAATAATAATAATTACAGTAGTAATCAATGAAACTGAAAACTGGGGATCCATAGAGAAGATTGATAAAGTCAGAAGCTCAGTTTTTTGGAAAGGATTAATAAAGTTAATAAGCCTCTAGTTAGACTAATTAAGAAAAAAAAGACATAAATGACTACTAGAACATAAATAGATCAATAGATTCTGAACTCTAGAATTGAGTTCAGAAAAGACCTACATAAATACAGTCAACTGGCATTTGAAAAAAGAACAAAGGCAATACACGGAGAAGAGATAGTCTTCATCAAATGGTGCTGGAACAACTGGACAGCCAGAGGCCAAAAAAAAAAAAAATATTCTAGACACAGAATTAACTCACCCTTCACAAAGAATAACTCAAAGTAGATCATAGACCAAAGCAAAATGCAAAACTGCAAAACTCCTAGAAGATAACATAGTAGGAATCCTAGATGACTTTGGGATGATGATGTCTTTTTAGATAATGCAATGAAATCATGATTACTGATATAAATAATTGATAATCTGTACTTCATGAAAATCAAAATCTACTCTGTGAAAGGCAATGTCAAGAAAATGAGAAAACATGACACAGAATGGGAGAAAATATTTGCAAACAATATATCTGATACAGGACCTTCCCACCCCTGATGTACAAAGAACTCTAAAAACTCAAAAATAAAACAAAAAATATTGATTAAAAAATAAGCAAAAGATCTGAAAAGACATCTCAACAAATCTATGTAGAGCTAGCAAGTAAACATTTGAAAAGATGTTTATCATTACATGTCATTAGGGACGTGTAAATTAAAACATTGAGATACCCTTATTAAAATGGCCAAAATTAAAGCACTGATAACACCAAATGCTGACAAGAATGCAGACCAATAGAAACTGTCATGTTTTGGCAGTGGGAATGGTACATTTTGGAACATAGTTTTCTGTTTGCTTATAAAACTAAGCACACTCACTAAGCAAAATGATACATTTTGGAAGACAGTTTTCTGTTTTCTTATAAAACTAAGCACACTCTCACCATATAATTTAGCAATCACACTTCTTAGTGTTTACAAAAGGAATTGAAAATTTATGACCACCCCAAAACATGCACACAGATATTAATAGCAGCTTTGCTCATAAATTTGCTCATTGATCTTTGCTCAATCAAGATGCCCTTCACCCATAGGTGAGTGGATAAACTGTGGTATGTACAGACAATGGAATATTATTCTGTATTAAAACAAAATGAGCCGTTGAGCCATAGACAGACATGGAGGAACCCTAAATGTATATTACTCATGAACAAACAAACAAACAAAAAAACAATGTAAAAGCTATACACTATATGATTCCAACTATATGACATTCTGGAAAAGACAAAACTATGGAGACGACAAATGGATCAATGGTTGTCAGGGGTTGGGGGAAAGGGAAGGATGTACTAGTAAGCAGAGTACGGAGCATTTTTAAAGCTGCAAAACTATTCTGTATTGTAGATATATGCCATTATACATTTTTCCCAAACTAATAGAATGTACTCCAGCAAGAGCGAACCCTAACATAAACTATGTACTATGGGTATTAGTGACGGGTTAATCTAGTTCATTGATCGTAACAAATGTACCGCTCTGGTGCAGGATGTTGATGGGGAGGTTGTATGTGTGTAGGGACAGGGGTTACATTTGAATTCCTATACTTTACTTTCAATTTTGCTGTGAACTCAAAGTACTCTAAAAATAAATTTTATTAGAAAAAAAAATATTAAAAAAAAATTTAGACCCCTGGGTCCTATCTCCAGGTACTTATTCAAAACTTTGAAGTTGAAGCCCAGACCTCTGCATGCTGAGTTTCTCACATTTATACTTAGCATAACAGAGTCACTACACTAATGAGATCCAGCAGAATCTCTAAAACCCCATATGATCATGAAGTACAGACAGATAATTATAAACCTCTGTCCTTCCTGTGTTATGAAACTACTGAAACTGGCAACTATGAGATAAGAAATAAATTCAATTTCCCACAAGCATAGTGTCTATTTCCCAGTTATCATTTTGACAGGAGCTGTTCAAAATCTGGAAGGCGCTCTGTCATGACATCTGGAAGTTGCTTTCAGAGGTTTCCAGCTGTGTTTGCAAATTGAAACTTCAGTTTGGTCAGATAATGTAGATAACTTCTATGCTTCTAAGCAGTTTCATGGTTTGCAAAATTATTTTTGGCATAGAATCAGCTTTTCTGCCAGCAACTTAACCAAATTTAGTGCAATCATATAGGAAGGTCTTTTATCAAATAGTCAAAATAACAACAACAATTTCACACTTTGCTCAGAGCTAAAAATCAGTCTTATAAAATATGGAAAAGCAATGCTTCAGAAATAATTTCCTACCTGGTAAAATATATTTGATGCTATTTATACTAGGGTCATAGACTGTTAAACCTTCTCCGAGGCTGAGAGAGTAGTTTTCTTTTGGTGACACAAATTCATAATAATAGGCATTAAATTTTCTAAGGACTATTTTTTAGGAACATCATGGGCTATTCAGTCATATGTTTTAGTGTTTCTAGAATATCCCCGGTCATTGTTTCTAAATTTAATTTATAATACAATGACACTCCAGTAGGAATGAAAACAAGTAGAAAAATTTCAACAGTATGAATTAAGAGAATTGATTATTAAGGGAATGAAGAGATATTAGGCATGAAGCTGTGGAATTGTACTATGTTAGTGTGTCATATCACAGTTGGGAAGCATTGTATTAGATCATAATTTTAGATTTTATCGTAGCTCCTTATTGCCTGTAGCAATGCTGTAATTTTAAGTCTTGTTTATTTAAACTTAGTTTGGTGGGATTCTGCTATAGTACATGGTTATGTTAATTTGTTAATGCTTTTTCACCTTATATGACGCTTCCTTTTGACTGTCCAAGGAAACTCCTGATTGTTCTAACATTTCACCAGCACCTTAAAGAGTAATCATTAATTGAGCAACCATAATTTATTGAATGCATAAACCAGCAGTAGGCACTATCAAGAATGCAGTAGAAATAAGTATCGGATGGGAAGTTTTCAACTGCAAGGACCTGACTATTTAATTAAGTGTCAAACAGAAAAAAAAGACTGTGAGAGCATACGTTTTGTTTTGTTGACACCAGCTGATAAATATCCTCAGTGACCACGTTCCATTCTTTGTTCCATTGCATGACCCTCTCCCTCATTTGCAAGATAAGTACCACAGTCCTAGAAACCACATTCTCACACAACACCATCTTAAGACAGAAAAACACAAGGGTCATACTATCTTTGCACACTTCTTTGTTGAGAAAGAAAACCTCTCCAGAAATCTTTTCTTCCTTTTGCAGTTTTTCTTATTCATTCCATTGACCAGGATTGGATCACATGTACATGCTGGCTACAAGTGAAGCTGGGAAGACATGGATCCCTGGGATGAGTTGTGCAATTGGGTGTGGAGGGGGAAAGCAAGATGCCAAATTAGTACATAATATCTGTCTCACAATATTAACCTTTTAAAAACCCTCAATGATAACTATGGTTTTTGCTTGTTATTTACGAAGTATTTTCAAGCAAGTTTTTTCAATCCTTAAAATAAGCACGTCTAATATAAACATCATATCCACCTCCATTTTTGTATATGAGAAATATCGGTGTCCCAAAAGATAATCAGGAGCGAGATGGAACAATTTATGCTTTCTTATCTATAGCCGTACAAGTATGAAACAGCTCAGGATAAAGGGGTATTAGTAAGGGTATTTATGTTCAGTGTGTTAAAATAAATAAATATAGTACTGGAGCAACTGAAAAAGGAAGATGAATCTGGCAGAAAGATACAGGATGAACTTCTAAGGGCAGAAAAAGACTGAGGGAGAAAGACTAACTACCGGCTAAGTCAGAAGCCAACATTTTATGATCTGTCTTTAAATAAAAGGTTAAGGATATAAATGAGCCCATGGTGACTAAATTAAAGGAATGGGTAATGCAAAAATATTTAAGAAGGAAAAAAAGAGGTATGATTAGATAGAAGAGATTGAAGAAAGACAAAACTTAAAAAAAACCAAAAACCAAAAAAACCCAGGATGCCCTACTCTGTAATAGAACAGTCACAATGTCACAGAAAAGGCACTATTGAAAGAAACTAATTTGGAAAGATCATATAGTGTCAAGTTTGAGATAAACAAATTTGAAGAGATGAGTGAAGTTTTGATTACAAACATGATAAACAAACATGGAAATCATGTAGAAATGAAGTCAAGAGTAAAACTCTCTGGGAGTTGTCTATGAAGGCAATATTTTTTAGAGGGATGTAAGATAAGAGAGTGTAAGCACGACATCAGCATGGGAGAGGACACACTCATATTGAAAAATCTTTGGGTTATATAGTTGTGTCTCTATCAGTGCTAATTTAAACCTGTCAAAGTCTGTAGCTCATCAGTTTACTTTCAGCAAATGTAGGAATCTAATAGAAAAAAAATGAGTAAGGATCAAATAACATGGAGGGTTTTCAAGGAAGAGCACGGTACAGGCACCTAGTATTCTCCCCTTACTACACTCTGCTCCCACTGCATTGGCCTTCTTTCTGAAACTCCAAACTTGTGGCACTTGCTTTTGTTACTAGCTGTTTTCCTACCTGAATTCTCTGCTTTGAATCCCAGAATTGCTTTCTAGCTGTGTGGCTTAAGGGAAGTTATTTAACATCTGGGTGCCTCATTCTCTAAATTTGTAAAGTAAGGATTCTATATGTATAATATCTACCTTAATTAATACACAGAAGCTTCCCAAAGAGGCATCTACACAAGAATTCTCTGATATGACTTTATTGTGCAGTGGATCATCCCTGGATCAAAATTTTAAAAAGTTTAGAAAAATCCAACTTTGAAAGAGTCTCAGATTGGTCTTTCTTGTCAATATAGTGTGACATGTCTCATGTCAAACTTTCCCTGCTTCTACCCACGCCCACACAACCCCAAACAGTTCTTCCTAATTACTGTCTCATCTAAGACTAGCCAGGCTGGAATTGATTCTTCTCATGACAGAAACCATACAAAAGTCCAGAGCCCACGGCAATGCTCTGCCTCCCTTGTCAGTGTTCTTTCTTCTTACCAGTGACTTATGTCTATTTCTATGCTTCACTTGCCCTGCTCACTCAGTTTCTGCACACTGCCTGGTTCTTGTTTGTCCAGTCTTGAAAAAACATTCTGCATTTTGGTGTCTAGGACAGCCTGGTCACTAATTGGTTTGCACAGCTGCTGCTAAACTTTGAACATCATCCTTTTTGTGTGACCTGATTCTGACATCTTTACCTGGATGAACCCTCCTTTAGATTACTTCAAGGATTTCAGACATTAACGCCTGCTTTGATGACAGGTTTCTAGTCTAAGTCTAAATCATAACCATATCTATTTCTTATCAAAATGGTGTTTAGTTCTTAAAAGTCATCGTGGATTTTTTTGTTTGTTTTAGTTATTATTTTTCTTATCATGTGTCTATGCATGCTTAACTGACTCATTCCCCTTTTTGTGAAGTACACGTAGAAACTAGTATACAAAAGATAAATACACTTCTCTACTTGAATCTTGAGGAGATGGTTGGGGATTTTGTGATCTCATTTCATCTTTCCCACAGTAAATTCTTTTGATATTCCTAATTATTAAAGGAAAAGTTGGCAAAGCCTGGCTCTCCCACAAGTATTTTAAATATGGTAATATACCTATAACAGCAAAAATATTCATATTTTTTTCAAGTACACTATCTCATTTAGTTTCTACAAATACCCTACTCATTTATTCATTCAGTGACTATTTATTGAGGTCCTGATACATACCAGATATCATTCTAGAAGCTGGTTGTATGGAATTGAGGCCTTTATGAGTCAGGTATGGAAGTTGTATTGTCTCCTTTGACAGACAATGTAATTGTGGCTCACCGGAGTTGCATAACTTACCCAATTTCATATAGCAAGTGTGCAGCCGAACCAGAAATGTTCCTTCTGAAGCCTTGTTCTATTCTCTTTGTGCTACAGATATAATACGAAGCCTTTCAAATTCACAAGTAGTTTATATTTGCATTATTGCTAACCCTTTTTGAAGTCTATTGATATTTCAGATACCCTTATATGGCTGTAAATAATACTATAATTTAGGATAAATTGAATCAACAGCTTAGCAGGATCCTAAGTAAATACTCATATTTACTTATATGCATTATCAAGGTTATAATCATACTGAATCAACAAATGACAAAAATCAAATTTGAAAATTTATGTAACATTTCTCTCATTATTATATTTTAAATGGAACAGCTAATTTTTAAGTTGTGCTTTGATTATTTGGCAATACTGATTAAAAATTTACATTGATAAATAAGCTTCAATGTCAGCCTATTTTTCTTATAACAATAAATGAAAATAAAGTAATACTTTCATTTAGAATCACCTACGAACAATCTTACTTGCCAAAGGATATTTGGCGATGCGGAGACACATTTGGGCTCTGCTGACATCTAGTGAATGGAGGCTAGGGATGATCCTAAAGAGAACAGCTCCCGCAACAAGGAATTATTCTACCTAGAATGGCAGTAGTGCATATTAAGAAATCCTTATCTAGTACCATGTCTGATAAATTGTGTAAAAGCCTAAATTAACAAAATACTAAACTTAATAAAGCTTCATTTGTAAATAGCATTTGGCAAAATAACTCATTATTTTTGTTACAGACAGCCATCATTCGATCTTCAGCTAGAAATGATTTACACATAATAGTTATAAGTTTGTTTGGGTTTATTACAGCATTTTTAGTAGTAAAATGAAATAGAATAAATGGTCATCAGTAGTAAAATGGTTAACCAAATTGTGATATAACCACATCATGGATTATCATTTGACCCTTAAAACGGGAATTAGATCTATACAACTTAAAAATGGTGTAATTATTATAATATGAGCACCTTGGGGCGCCTGGGTGGCTCAGTCGGTTAAGCGTCCGACTTCGGCTCAGGTCATGATCTCACGGTCCGTGGGTTGGAGCCCCGCGTCCGGCTCTGTGCTGACGGCTCAGAGCCTGGAGCCTGTTTCAGATTCTGTGTCTCCCTCTCTCTCTGCCCCTCCCCCATTCATACTCTGTCTCTCTCTGTCTCAAAAATAAATACACATTAAAAAAAAATAAAAATAAAAAATAATATGAGCACCTTTTCCTCACTTCCTTTCCCTCTTTTTTCAAACTTTTGATTTTGAACTCATTTTGGAATTACAGAAAAATTACCAAATAACGCAGCACAATTTTCATATAACGTCTCACGCAGCTTTCTCTAATACTAATATCTTACTTTACCACAGTATAATTATCA